>NC_057921.1:3442241-4069116 GCF_018873765.1 Telopea speciosissima
CCACCCCATAAATAATCCCTCCACAAAACCACACCCAATATCCACCCCCCCTAAAACGCGTACACACCCAATACCCC
Source organism: Telopea speciosissima (assembly GCF_018873765.1). Taxonomy (NCBI): domain Eukaryota; kingdom Viridiplantae; phylum Streptophyta; class Magnoliopsida; order Proteales; family Proteaceae; genus Telopea; species Telopea speciosissima. The sequence continues at coordinate 3,442,319 of NC_057921.1, forward strand.
AAAACCCCCCTTTTCTTCCCCCCCCCCCACCACCCCCTCAACCCCCCCCTCCTCCCCCCCCCCCCAACACTCCCTCTCCCCCCTCTATAAAAAAAAAAAATAAAAAATAAAAAAAAACACCAAAAAAAAAACTCCAAAAAAAAAAAACCCCCCCCCTTTAACCACCCCTCCCCCAAACCCTTCAACAACAAAAAAAAAAACCCCCTCCCCCCCCCCCCCCCCAAAAAAAACCCCACCCTTCCCACCCCCCCCCCACCCCCCACCCCCCACCCCCCCCCCCCCCCCCCCCCCCCCCCCCCCCCCCCCCCCCCCCCCCCCCCCCCCCCCCCCCCCCCACCCCCCCCCCCCCCCCCCCCCCCCCCCCCCCCCCTTCCTCCCCCCCCCCCCCCCCCCCCCCCCCCCCCCCCCCCCCCCCCCCCCCCCCGCACCCCCCCCCCCCCCCCCCCCCCCCCCCCCCCCCCCCCCCCCCCCCCCCCCCCCCCCCAACCCCCCCCCCCCCCCCCCCCACCCCCCCCCCCGCCCCCCCCCCCCCCCCCCACCCCCCCGCGCCCAAACCCCCCCCCCCCCCCCCCACCCCCCCCCCCGACCTCCCCAACACGACCCCCCCCCACACACCCCCACCGCCCCCCCCCCCCCCCCCCGCCCACCCCAACACATCCCCACAACCCCAAAAAAAACCCCACCCCCACACCCCCCCCCCCCGCCGCACCCCCACCCCCATCCCCAACACCACCCCCCCCCACACACCCCCCCCACCCCCCCCCCCCCCCCCCCCCCCAACACCCCCCCCACCCCCCCCCGCAAACACCTCAACCCCAAAAAAACACCCCCCCACACACCCCCCCACCCCCCCCCCCCCCCCCCCCACCCCCCCCACACACACCACCCCCCCCCCCACCCACCCACCCCACACCCCCCCCCCCCCACCCACCCCAACTCCCCCCCCCACCCCCCCCCCCCCCCCCCCCCCCACCCCCCACCCCCCACCCCCCACCCCCCCACCCCAACCACCCCCCCCCCCCCCACCCCCACCCCCCCCCCCCCCCCTAAAACAACCCCACTTCCCCCCCACACCCCAAACCACCAACCACCCCCCCCCACACCCCAAACCCCCCACCCCCCCCCCCAACCCACCCCCCCCACAAAAAAACCCCCCCCCCCCACCACCCCCCACACCCCCCAAAACCCCCCCCCAACACACCCCCCCCCCACCCCAAAAAACCCCCCCCCCCCCCCCCCCCCCTCTTCCCCCCCCACCCCCCCCCCCCCCTCCCCCCCCCCTCTCTTCCTTTCCCCCTTTCTCCCCCCCTCCTTTCCCCCCCCCTCCTCCCCTCCCTCCCTCCCCTCTCTCCTCTTTTTCTTTCGCCCCCCCCCCCCTCGCCCCCCCCCCCCCCCCCCCCCCCCCCCCCCCCCCCCCCCCCCCCCCCCCCCCCCCCCCCCCCCCCCCCCCCCCCCCCCCCCCCCCCCCCGCCCCCCCCCCCCCCCCCCCCCCCCCCCCCCCCCCCCCCCCCCCCCCCCCCCCCCGCGCCCCCCCCCCCGCCCCCCCCCCCCCCCCCCCCCCCCCCCCCCCCCCCCATCCCCCCCCCCCCCCCCCCCCCCCCCCCCCCCCCCCCCCCCCCCCCCCCCCCCCCCCCCCCCCCCCCCCCCCCCCCCCCCCCCCCCCCCCCCCCCCCCCCCCCTCCCCCCCCCCCCCCCCCCCCCCCCCCCCCCCCCCCCCCCCCCCCCCCCCCCCCCCCCCCCCCCCCCCCCCCCCCCCCCCCCCTCCTCCCCCCCCCCCCCCCCCCCCCCCCCCCCCCCCCCCCCCCCCCCCCCACCCCCCCCCCCCCCCCCCCCCCCCCCCCCCCCCCCCCCCCGCACCCCCCACCCCCCACCCCCCCCCCCCCCCCCCCTCCACCACCCCCCCCCCCCCCCCCCCCCCCCCCCCCCCCCCCCCCCCCCCCCCCCCCCCCCCCCCCCCCCCCCCCCCCCCCCCCCCCCCCCCCCCCCCCCCCGCCCCCCCCCCCCCCCCCCCCCCCCCCCCCCCCCCCCCCCCCCCCCCCCCCCCCCCCCCACCCCCACCCCCCCCCCCCCCCCCCCCCCCCCCCCCGCCCCCCCCCCCCCCCCCCCCTCCCCCCCCCCCCCCCCCCCCCCCCCCCCCCCCCCCCCCCCCCCCCCCCCCCCCAACCCCCCCCCCCCCCCCCCCCCCCCCCCCCCCCCCCCCCCCCCCCCCCCCCCCCCCCCCCCCCCCCCCCCCCCCCCCCCCCCCCCAACCCCCCTCCCCCCCCCCCCCCCCCCCCCCCCCCCCCCCCCCCCCCCCCCTCCCCCCCCCCCCCCCCCCCCCCCCCCCCCCCCCCCCCCCCCCCCCCCCCCCCCCCCCCCCCCCCCCCCCCCCCCCCCCCCCCCCCCCCCCCCCCCCCCCCCCCACCCCCCCCCCCCCCCCCCCCCCCCCCCCCTCCCCCCCCCCCCCCCCCCCCCCCCCCCCCCCCCCCCCCCCCCCCCCCCCCCCCCCCCCCCCCCCCCCCCCCCCCCCCCCCCCCCCCCCCCCCCCCCCCCCCCCCCCCCCCCCCCCCCCCCCCCTTTTTTTTACTATTTATTTAATTGTTGTCCCCATTTGCCGCTTATTTGCTAACCATTTGCCTTATTTTCCTTTACTGAGGCAGCCCCTTCCTTCCCCAAGAAGTATTGTGGGATGGAGGGTGTTTCCAGCCGCCCCCCCCCCCTCCCCCTGTGGAGCCCCCGCCTTTTTTACCCCGGACGGCCCCCCCCCCTCCCCCCCCTAGCTCCCACCCCACGGACCGTCCTCCCACGGGGGGCGTAAGAAAAAAGTGGTCTCCCAACCCCCCCCTCCCCCTCCCCCTCCCCCGGCACCCCCCCCCCCCCCCCCCCTTCAATTATTCCCGGTTTCCCTCCCTCTACCCTGTCACCGGAGAAGACCAGCCCGGAACTAGCCTCCCCTACCCCCCTCGGGAGCCCCTAAAGTCCTAAGGTTTCCCTGTAAATGGAAATACAATCACCCCCCCCCCAAAAGGTTCCCTGGGGGAGACTGGGGGTACACCCTCCCTACCCCCCCCCCCCCCCCCTCCCCCCCCCCCCCCCCTCCTCCCCCCCCCCCCTCTCCTCCCCCCCTCTCCTTTTCTCCCTACCCCAGTATCCCCTTTATTTGGTTCCCTTCTTCTTTTCCTTTTGCCCCTCACCGTCCCCCCCCCCCCCCCCCTGCCGGTTAACCCCACCCCCCCTCCAAAAAAATGTTAGACTATCGGGTTGTGGGTTGCCAAACCCGATCGGCTGCCCCACGCTCCTATGGGTTACGGGTCCCCCCCCCTCTCAACTTTGCCTTTTTCTCTTTCCATTTTTTTATTTTTATCTTATTTTTGTTTATTTGAGCTCATTTTTAAAAAAATCCCAAACCCCCCACCCCCCCCACCAAAAACACCCACACCCCCCCCCCCCACCCAACTAAAAAAAAACCAACCCAACCCCCACACCTAAAAAAAAAAAAAAAAAAAATTAGGAAATTTAATTTCCTTTTTTATTTCACTTTCTCTCTCCCTCTTTTTCTCTTTTTTTTTTTTTTTTCTTTATTCTCCCTTTCTCGTCCCCTCACACAAAAATTTCTTAAAGAAAATTATAATAAAAAATATTTACTACACGGCCAACACCCCCCCCCCACCATCCCTTCTTTTATTTTAACAAAATCCCCCACTTATAAGTGTTGTGCCAGGCTCGGAGCCTTAAGCTCCTCTCGATTTTGGGTCCCCCCTTCCTTGATGGGGATGACTCCTATCCCTTTGGATGGTTGATGAGCGTAGTCCCGCCCAAAGTGGGGTAGTTCGGGAACCACCCCCCCCCCCCAACCCCCCCCCACCAACCCCCCCCCCCCCCCCCCCCCCCCCCCCCCCCCCATTTTGCCTGGGCACATCCAACTTTCCTAACTTCATCCGTTATTTTTCAAATTCTTGATATCTTGGATGATTATCATGTTTACGTGGATGCGAGCTGATACTCCGACATGAGGCGCATGATGGCGAGCATGGATGAGACGATCATCTCGCGTGTGGACGCGGGCCATAGGATGGTAATGCTTCGTCTCTTTCCCCCCCCCCCCTCTCTTCTTTTTTTTTTTCTTATTTCAATTTTTTATTATTATTATTTTTTTTTTTTGCTTATCTTTTGATTTTCCTCTCTCTTTCTTTTTTTTTTTTTTGAGGGTTGAGCTCGACTAATGCCGGAGAGAGATTGATAGACTCAAGCTTGCAAATAATCAGCTGTAGCTCAACCTTACGCGGGTTGAGATCGAGAGGGATGCCCTGATAGCGTCCCAAAGCGGAGAGGGGGAAGGCTCTGATGTTGACGATTACTCCCCTGAGTCATGACCGCTCCTCTTTTTTTTTTTTTTTTTTTTTTTTTTTTTTTTGTTCCTTTTTTTTTTTTTTTTTGAAAGTATTGTTACAACTATGTACATTTACTCTCCTTCCCCTCTTCTTTTTTTTGTTTATCCATTTTGGTATGGATACTGATGCAATTTTTATGTACACTTTTCTTCTTCCTTTTTTGTACACATAAACGAATTGTTTATGAATTCATTGGATATTTCTTTCTTTGAAATGCACATGAGACTCCATCCCTTTCCTTAGAAGCACAGATTCCATTGGTAAATGGTTTCATTACATGAGAAAGGACAGACAAACAAGTAAAGATAGGAACATTGAATTGATATCACTTATTTGTAACATTTTTCGGATAACAGAATCACCACTTCTTGTGTCACATCTCTGGGATTCTGAAATTCTCCATCTTAGGTTGTTCCTGCCTCGGAGATACTAAGGAAGGGATATAAAAACTGGTGTGAGTTAAACCCATGAATCTCACATAATTGTTCCCTGATGTTTCTGATTTTTCTATCTAGGCCTTCATCCAAGGGCAGTTCCATTGGATTTCTTGGACATCTCTCTCCTCCAAATATTTCTTCCAGTCTTGGACCTTGTGGAATTCTGACTTTTCCCTTTGTATTTGATAACGCATAGGCCGGAGGTGAGGACACGGAATTGGTGTGACCAATTTTAGTTTTTCCATCAACCACATTTGGAACACTACCGGAGATCCATGAAGGAAGTTTGTTCCGTATTTCTGAGACTGACTCATGGTATCAAACCCTTTGAATGTTTCTGCTAAAATGATAGGAGCGATGTCGCATCCTTCTTCAATTTGCTTAACCACTTCTGCAATTATTGGAGACATGCCTTTTCCCGGAGATGCTAACAAGTACCTCCCAATCATACAGAATAAGTATGCCCACTTTCTACGTCGGATCTGTCTTTCTTCTTCAAATCCATTGTTGTTGAAGATCTTCACAACTTTTAACGCATCCACCTTGTCATAATCGAGAACTTGCTTTAACTCCTTCTTATTCATGGCAAAGAAATCTCCCAAATTTTTGAAAAGCTATTCTTTCTTCATAGTTGGGAGGAACAACTTTCCTCGAGGGGGTGACATCATGCAAGCTCGAAATTCTTCAATAGTCGGAGCCAGCCAGACTTTTTTGAAGCGAAATGCATGCAATTGGGGGTTCCAGCACTTCGACACTTCCCTTAGTAAATCATGATGGAGCTTGAAGCAACCGATTCTTCCTAATACTATCAGATGGTGATCCTCTAGAAGTGTAGGCTCGTCCACATTCATCCGGAGAGTCCACTGACGCAACTGTTCGTCGAGTCCTTCTTTCTTTGGTCCCCTCATACTACCTGCATCAAGGATTGGGTTAGCATTTTGTGACACAGAATGAATAAATCCTTTGTTAATAACCAGCTCTTGATGACTTTACTCCTAAGCTAGGTCAAGGAATAGAAGGCCAAATGGCGAGATTTACTCATATGTGCAAGGGACGCCGGCTGGCGGAATTTATGGGAGGAAACCAATACAATGCCCTCTTTTTTTTTTTCTTTTTTGTGAGACCGTACCCGAATACATCGAGTTGCCTACATATCCCTTTGGAGGAATTAGGTCAAACGTAGTTCAAATTGCTTCACATATCTCAGACAAAATACTTCTTTAACTGGTCCATATTGACCAATCCCCAAAGATCTTCTCCGTCAAGATCAGAGAGTTGGACCGCCTGTCCTGACAATATGGTCTTGACTTTGTAGGGTCCACTCCAATTGGGTTAGAACTTTCCTCTTGGGTCGTGGATTGGAGCTCGATGCTCTCTAAGGACCAAATCTCCTTCTTCAATGTTTCGAGTACGGATACCCTTATTAAATGCCCTAGCCATTCTTTGCTGATATTTCTTGAGATTGTCCATGGCCTTCATCCTTTTCTCATCCAGGAGATTGAGCTCTTCGTATCTGGCCCTTATCCATTCCCCTTCTGGAAATTGACTATCGAGTAAGACTCAAAGAGAAGGAACCTGAATTTCTACCGGTAATACGACTTTCGTCCCATATACCAGAGAATCCAGGGTAGCTCCGGTAGAGGTCCGGATGGATGTCCGGTATGCCCATAAGGCTAGTGGAAGTTTCTCTGCCCAGTCATTGTGTATGTCTGCCATCTTTTGCAATATGACCTTCATATTTTTGTTGGCTGCTTCTACTGCTCCATTAGTCTGTGGCCGGTAAGTAGTAGACTTATGCCTCTTAATGCCAAATTGGTTACAGAGTTCTTTCACTTTTCCCCTGAAATGCAGGCCTTGATCTGAAATCAACTGTTACGGCACACCGTATCTGCAGATGAGATTCTCTTTTATGAATTTTGCCACCTTGGCGGAAGTTAAAACTGCATAAGATTAAGCCTCCACCCATTTTGTGAAATAGTCGATGGCAACTAACACGAATTGATGTCCATTTGAAGCCTTTGGAGTTATTTTACCAACTACATCAATTCCCCAGGTAGAAAATGGTCAAGGGGCATTTAATGAGTGCAACTCTATCGAAGGAATATGAATGATGTTGGCAAATATCTGGCATTTATGACATCGCCTTACGAAGGCAGCACTCTCAGCTTCCATAGTGACCCAATAGTATCCCATCCTGAGAATTTTCTTGGCCAGTATCCTTGCATTCATGTGTGGTCCACATATTCCTTGATGGATTTCTTCCATAATGATTTGAGCCTGATCCTCATCTACACATAATAGTTGGATACCATCATAAGACCTCTTATACAACAAGTTTCCTTGGAGGATGAATTGAGTAGCATATTTTCGTAAATGCCTCTTCTCTCTTTCTGAAAACTCTTCAGGGTACCTCCTTTCCTTAATGTAGTCGACCACTGGAGCATACCAAGGCCTTCCATCCTCGATGAGTGTATTGACTGGTTCTCCATATGCTGGGTGGGTTCTTCTTTCTATTAGGAAGGGCTGGATCATATCCTAAGTATCACATTCTACCATGGACGCCAAAGTGGCTAAAACATCGGCAAACCGATTGCTATCCCTGGGCAGATACTCAAAAGAAACTTCCTTGAAGCATTGCGTCAGTTGTCCCAGATAAATTTGGTAGGGCTTCAGCTTCTCATCCTTAGTCTTCCACTTTCCTTGTGTTTGACAGATCACAACAGAGGAATCTCCGTAAACTTTAATTTTGTCAACTCCTACAGACAGAGCCATTTCTAACCCACTAGCACAAGTTTCATACTCTGCTATATTATTGGTATAACTAAATTCCAATCTAAAGGCCATTGGCAAGTAAAAGTCCTCTGGAGTTATCAATAATACCCCTGCGCCAAATCCTTTTTGATTGGTGGCTCCATCAAAGTACAATTGCCACCCTCTAGTTGGTTCGGCTTCTATGGAGTGCAAATCTTCATCTAGGAAGAGGTCCTCTGTTGCTCAGGAATCATCCTCTGAGGGAAATGCTGCTAGATGGTCGAAGATTGCCCGCCCTTTCACAGACTTTTGACTGACATAAGTTATGTCGAATTCTGATAATAGCAACAACCACCTAGCCATTCTCCCTGTCAATGATGGTTTCTCGAAGAGGTACTTAATTGGATCAATTTAAGAGATCAACCTGACGGAATGTGACACCATGTAGTGCCTCAGGCGCTTAGTTACCCAAACCAGAGATGTACATGTCTTCTCTACTGGAGCATATCAAGTTTCATACTCGAGGAATTTCCTGCTTACATAGTAGATTGCATGCTCTTCTCCATCCACCTTGCCAACTTGGGCCATCATTGATCCGACCGCTGTTTCTCCTACTGACAAATATAGGAGCAAAGGTTCTTCGAACACTGGAGGGACAAGTATAGGAGGAGAAAGTAGATACTGTTTGATTTTCACAAAGGCATCTTAGCCTTTCTCGTTCCATTCTTTCAGCTCTTTCTTCCTTAGGAGTTTGAAGATAGGTTCACAAGTGGATGTCAACCGAGATATGAATCTGCTGATGTACTGGATGCGGCCCAAAAACCCTCGTACCTCTTTTTCTGTCTGGGGTGGTGGCATTTCCGTAATGGCTTTTATCTTGTCAGGGTCCACTTCTATCCCTCTTTCGCTTATAAGAAATCCCAGTAATTTTCCTACTTTGGCCCCAAACACACACTTATGAGGGTTCAGCCTTAGCTTGTATTCTTTGATTCTTTCAAAAATCTTTCTGAGGGCTACAAAATGGCCTTGTCAATCAACAGATTTGACTATCATATCATCAACATATACCACTACTTCTTTGTGTATCATGTCGTGTAGGATAGCCGTGGCCACTCTTTGATATGTTACCCCAGCATTTTTCAACCCAAAAGGCATTACTTTGTAACAAAATGTGCCCCAGGGTGTGGTGAAGGTAGTTTTCTCCCTGTCCTTCAGGCACATACTAATTTAGTTATATCCTGAGAAACCATCCATGAAGGACAGTAGAGCATGGCCTGCAGTGTTGTCTACCAAAATGTCAATGTGAGGTAACGAAAAATCATCCTTCGGGCTTACCCTATTTAGGTCACAGAAATCCACACACATTCTGACCTTCCCGTCTTTCTTAGGGACTGGGACAATATTGGACAACCATTGAGGGTACTGGGTTACTTGGGAAATCCTACATTCCATTACTTGATGACTTCTTCCCTGATCTTCTCACTCCATTCCGGCCGCATCCTTCTTAACTTCTGCTTGACTGGGCGAACCTCTGGATATGTTGGTAGTTCATGTTGCATAATCTTTGGATCGATGCCGGGCATATCCTTGTAGGACCAGGCGAAGACTTCCTCAAATTCCTTGAGGAGAGAGATCATTTGGGATGTTTCGTCATTGTTGAGAGAAGCACCAATTTTGATTATTCGAGGGCATTGATCGGTCCCTATATCTACGGGGTGGGTGTCCTCTCGGACGGGTTGAGCTCTTCTTTGCTCCAATTGTTCTAATAGATTACGATGTTCTAAGACATTATCATCATCAGAAGAATAGGAAGAAGAAGAAGAAACATACTCAGAATTAGCAATTTCATTCATGATAAGGGGAAGAGTACAGATAGACCCAATGGACTGGACATTTCCACAGGACTCAGAGACAGACTTAGACAGGATTATGCTAGAGCTGGTTACAACTTTAGACTCATTAATATGGAAATCTTCCATCATTCTTGCCCAGTTCGCTATGGATCCTTGGAGAGGTTGTATGAGAAGATGTGGTGCCGGTCCTTCTTCTTCTTCTTCAATGATCACCGCCACTTTGAATAACTCATCGATCCCATGATCTCCTTGAGCTTCTTTCTTGCTGGCTTGATCCAATTCCATGGCTATCTAGTCCACTTCGTTCTTAAAGAATATTTCAAGTCCTGGTAGACGTTCGCCCTACTCTTGATTGAACCATGGTTCTTAATTTCCATACTAAGGGAAGTCTTCTCCCTCTTTCACGAAGTATCCATTTAGAGTCTTGAAGTATGGCTCACCATTTGCCGCACTATTCTTCTGTCATGTGGCTTTCTTCCTTGGGTTCTTTAGGTTAAACCCTAATCCACAACGGTTGGCATTGGCTGGTATCTCCGGGAATGCCGGTACCCCTTGTTGGTTTTTTCCCAATCCTAATCCAGGGAAATATTTCATCTTTTTCATAATCTTTACAGAGGCCTCGCTCCATATCGTCAGGAATTTCCCTAGACTCTGATCTTCTTCACTTGTAGAGGTAGTATAAATGTGGCCGATTTCAAATCCACCCAGCTGCACTTCCTGCGAGGATGAACTACCTACTTCAATGTTGGCCAAAGTGTGTACCATTTCTGGGTCTCCAAAGATGGTAATTACTTTCTGGTGATATTTGAACTTCAGCTTTTGATGAAGACTTGATGCTAGGGCTCCCGTTGAATGCAGCCATGGTCTTCTAAGCAACATATTGAAGGATGCTTGAATGTTGATGACTTGGAAGTCTGTGGTAAAGCAGGCTGGTCCAATCTTGACACTGGTGGTAAGAATCCCAATTACCTCCCTTCTGGAATTGTCGTATGCCCTGATGGTTTGACTGGACGACTTCATCTTGTCTAGAGATAAACCCATGCATCTGGCTGCTTTGAGGGGCATTACATTGAGGGCGGACCCATTGTCTATCAGAACCTGGGGGACCTGATTCTTGTTACATTCCACCGTAATGTAAAGCGCCTGGTTGTGATTCTTTCCTCCTGGGGGTAAATCCTCTTCTAAGAAAAAGAGTGACTGAATGGCATAAGTGGCCCCCACTATGTGAGATAATTCCTCAGGCCCCATTTCTATGGGCACTTAAACCTTGGTAAGAGTTTTCAAAATAGCTTCTTGGTGGGTTGGTGACGCCATTAATAATCCCCAGATTGAGATGTTAGCTTGGGCTTTCTTCAATTGGTCTAGTACTCGGTTTTCTGGCTCAACAACTACCGTCGATTGGCTAGACCGATATTTTTCAACTGTCAACTCTTTATTCTTGAAGTTTCGACCACTCCTGGTTTCCGCCACATCTGACTCTCTTTCTTTAATGACCAATTGGACTGGGCAAAAGTCCCCATCTTCTTCGTCACTATCAGTGATGATAAGAGGACCCTTGGGATAAATTTGGGTTTTACCTCCTTCATCAGACAAGGCCATAATAGACTTTCGGGCTTGATTTAGGATTCTTGATAGGGTTTCTTGCTTTTTAGCAACCTGCTGGACTGTATGGGATTCTTCTGGTATCAATTGGCCAATGGCATGAAAGGCTTTCGAAGCCGCTTGGTACATCTTTCTTGCTTCCTCCAATGACTTATAGAAGTTGCGATCCTTCTTTTCTCCTTGAGAAACTGAACTTTCTGACCTCTCTTCCGGGCTTGAAATAATTGGGTGGATATTCCCTGTTGGGTCATTTACTGCTCCTCCCTTATTGACATGACACATATAAAAATCATCATGTGCTCTTGCCCACGCACGGTATTCTCTGTTACCCTGATTTGGGGATGAATGAGAAGTCCCACATAGGTCTTGTGCCAGAGCTAAAGTTAGCTTTACAGAGTTTTCCAAATGATGGATTGCTTGAGGGAGTGACCACTGCTCTTTGACGGGTTCTAGCTGTTGAAGCTCTTCTTGGTACTTATCATCCAAGACCACCGTTCTCATAAGCATTTCTTGGATCTTGTCTACATCCCGATGGATCTTGTTCACCTGGAATGACAAAGCCCATGGTCCGGGTCCACAGAAGTTTTTTATATTTTTCTAGATGCGTCCTTGGTTGCCAAGGTTCCTCATCCTCCATTTCTTCTTCTCCTTTGGAAACTTCATCATTGGATTCCTCTGACGCAGATTCTTGCTCACTTTCCTCTTCTTTAGATGATTGTTCTTCTTCTAACGGCTCTTCCCCTTCCTCATCGATGTCCATAGGAAAGATACCTCTAGTGGGGTCAATGTGAAATTCCCCGAGGCTGATATCATTGATCCAAGCGTCCCATGTTTCACTTCTTCGGGGTGGATCCAGATAGGAGATGAATCTGAATACAAAACCAGGTCTTCTAGAGGAGTTTCGAACAGATCACAGGCCAAAGCATTGACTAACCAAGTCATGTTTTTCAACTCATGGAGGGTTTGAGCGAGTACATCGCTCTCATTTGGCATCACCAAGCTCTCACAACGTGCTGCGAAGTTACTACACACCAGATCTGGAAATAGAGAACTAGTTTTGTACAGGATCTCTTGAGTATTGGTGGAAACATTGAGTTTATCTGCGACCTGGTAGAAGGCGCTCATGCTCCAACGCTCGAAATCTTCTCTGGACACCGTCCAATCGCCTCTGGGAGCCTCTGGAGATGATATCTCCTCATCATCTCTGCTTTCATCCTCATCTGATGATATGGGTTGAATAAGGCTGGTAGGGTCATTATTATCATCGCTTCCGATGTTATTTACCCAATCCATTGCTTCTACTCCTTCGTCCTCCATCGTTGGACTTTGCTCGGCATACTCTATCCATCCCTCGTGGATTTCTCGGTCGTCTTCCTCATCTGAGATATTGTCAGTATCCCCCCCTATATGGACAAGAGATAATTCTTTAGTCAGAGCTTGTCCAATAGCTAGTGCTGAGACTGCTTTAAGGAGCTGAGGTGTGACTCTGTTGATTTTAGTCCCTTCTTCTTCTTCAGGAACCAGGTGACATATTTTGAATGATGAGAAACCATACTTGTACAATGGTGTCATTGTCTCGAGACCATCTAATCCATACTCCAAGAAATCCAACTTTCGAAGCCGGTTGACGGATGCTATACCTCTGCCTTGATCACATGGTTGCCCACCTGTTCGGACATTCCCATCACAATTGGTTCGGGCGCAATAAATGCAAACCTGCATCCTATCTGCCCGTGCTTGCCGTGACTGCTCATCTCTTCCTAAATACCACGGGATGGGCTGGATCAATGTAGTAGGATCTTGGAATGGTGTCTCTTCCTGCAACATGTTTACTGACCCTGTAGATGACTCTGGGGAATAGGTCCCCTTCACCAGTGGTTGTGAGATTTTCTATGCAGGTATCTAGTTTTCTACCCATGTGGCACCTTCTGACTTTGGATGATAGAAAGGGGAATCGGGCCGATCTACTTTCTGAGACACCTCTTGTCGAATCTGTGGCTCTTTTTCCTTCTTAAGTTTCTTGGTCAACATTGCTATATAGACGTGTGCCTTCATTAGCTTCCTCTTCCCGATTGCATGGATCAAAGTGGTAGGATCTGCTTGCTCGACATCCTCTTGAAGCATGTTTACTCCATGTTTAGGTAGAGGATTTGTGGTGACATTTGGCGGCTGCTTCTTTTGAAGTTCAATTTTTCCCTCGTCAATCAAGTCCTGGATCGCATGCTTAAGAGATAGGTATCTATTAGTATGATGGCCTTGTTGGTCGTGGTAATGATAGTACAGATTGGACTTATACCAGGTAGGTGGATTGTTCAAATCCATAGGCCTAGGAGGAACTGAATTGATCATTCCCTGCTTCTTGAGCTTGGTGAATAACAACGAGGGTGTCATTCCTTCAAAGTTGAAATTCCTTCTGAATGCTTCAAATTCAGTTTGGATCACAAGAGGGGTGGATCCTGCTGCTACCACCTGGACTTCTACCGCCTAGCTGCTTGTCCCTACAGTATTTCCTCCTTTGGTTCTTGGGTTTTTCCTTGCCGAATAACTTCCTAAAGCTTTATGGGTCATACCCTGATTCTGCCTTTCTTTAAAGATCTTGTCTTCAATCTTTTTCCCAATCGCCATAAGAACATCAAATGTTTTGATGTGCTGGTAGTATATCTTCTCATGGTACTCCCTGTACAGATTTTCTAACAATATCTCGACCTACTCCTCCTTAGTAGGGCGGTTCCATATTTTTGCGGCCTTCTCCCGGGACCGCATGATGTAGTTTGAGAATTCTTCACTTGGTTCTTGCCTCAAGGTTTCCAATTCTCTTCGAGTAATATCCATCTCGGTGTTGTACGAATATTGCTTAGTGACGGCTTTAACCACAAAGGCCCATGATTGGGTTTGAGTGTGATCAAGCTGGGTTAACCACCTCAAAGCAGATTCGGCCAAAGAATACAAGAACATCTGTCCCATTTGGTTTTCAGAAAGTCCCCATGATCTGGCAATGGTGGCAAAAATCTTGAGATGAGCCCTAGGATCTCCCGATCCGTCGAACTTATCCAATTTCCATTTGAAATCTTCGGGGATTTTCCCTTCGGGAAAGAACACCAGGTCTTCCTCATCTTTTTCTTTGACTTTGCCCTTGACAACCACTTCCAACTCGGCTACTTTTTCTCTCATTTTCTTCTCCCGTTCAGTCTCAGGAGGGTCCATAGGGTGGCTATCTTCCCCTTCTTCTACTAGTATGATGATTGGAGTCTTGAGGGTTGCGGGGTTGGTTTTTCGGACTTCTTGCTCTGCTGGTTCAGCTATGGATCCGCCCCTAGATAGTTCATTGACAGACTGAACTAGTTGTGCCATGAGTTGCCGCATTTCGGCCATGTCTACTTGTAGCCTATCCACTCAATCTTCGACGTGACTTTCAGATAAGTGATCCTCCGGAGGATTCATGTTACTCACAAGTGATATCTCAGAAGATGAATTAGAAGAATGAGAAGGAATCAGGGATCTTGAGGAGAATGGCGGGTTGGCTCGAGTCAACCTTCCGCCGCGTCGGATCCAAATGGATAAGGACGAAATCGTGCTTCTATGAAAGAGAGAAGAATACCTAGTTTAGACCCTAAGAAGGCTAAAAAAGATTTTATTTTATTTTTTTTTCTTTTTGTCATTTTTTCCTTTTGAGTTTTTTATGATTTTTTGGTATTTTATAACATTTGTTTCATATTATTTTATTCGACTCAAGTAATCGGAGTGGTCATCAGAGTTTCAGCAGACTCCTTCTGAGACCAGACTTCGAATGTCGTCATTGCCCAAGCATTTTCGAACACACAAAAAAAACAAACAAAAGAAAGATCTTAGTTACCGAGTTATTGACGATTATGTCTGGAGTCAAAATGAGATGCCCTTTTCTTTTTTTTTTCGAGGGACATGTAAGGTTCCATTATATGGAAGTGGACTTCCATTTTTCTTTGAGGGACCATCGTGGGACTATGGAATTCCTTATCTTTGGTGGCATCTCATATCAAAACCAGGTTGATCGTCAAATGACCCTAAACTCGGTCTTTCTTACAGCTAACAAAGGTTAGTTTGTGTCGCACCCTAATCATATGTGGTCTATTTTCCTACATGATGCATGTAATGGGTAGGCTTCCATAGGACAGAACAAGGCCACCCTTGACAGAATCGATATACTTATCACTCGTGATCGCGAATTGTAGGCACGTGGTTCTTTTGATATACCTGGAGAATAGGTCACACAAACTCAGAGCAATCGAGCTAGTGCCTTTTTTGAGTGGCAAAGCACTCCACAACACACTAGTGAATACCCTCGCTGGTGATTCTAAACTCGTACAGTAAATATCAAGGGTTGTAGCTTCGCCGCGAATTACCCATGACTACTCATGGGGTCCAACAACTAACTACGGGGGTAAGAGGGGTTCCCATGCAGTATATGTGTGCAAGAAAGTGGTACAGGAAGCGGCTATCATCCGATCTCAGAGTACTTAGTATGACGTGCCTCACCTCCCCGGGGGTAAAGGCACGACAGGGAGTACCCTCGCCGTTTGATTTCACTTCGAGTACTATGCATGATGCGGTTAGTACACACAGGGGTTAGCCAGACAAACATATTATGGTATTTATTTATTTATTTTATTTTGTTTTGTACATTTTTTTTTAATTATATTTTATTATTATTATTTTTATTCTTTTTTTTTTATACAAGTTTAGAGAGAACATTCTGTCATTTATTGATGGCACCTATTTAGAGAGTTTAACCTCGGGTGGACATCTATCCACCATGTCCCCAGGGAAGTCATCACTGCAAGTACCGTGGTCCCTCGGGACGAGGGTTTCCTCATCCCTTATGGTATATGGCAACATAGGGTTTTGGGAGATGTATGGTGTGTGTGTGTACATGGATATGGATAATATTGTCAATGTATAATATTGATAAATTGGGGATTGGGATCATGCATTAAAATATGCTAATGTAATGTGAAGTCGCCACCTAGGGTTAGGGCCTAGGACCCATTAAGTGTAGCCCTATCTATTGTGAGCGGAATCGGGCTACATGACTCCATATGATCCGACCAAAGGTTCGGGTAAGGGGTTAGGTTACGAGTGTGGGAAGGTGTTAGGTACCCACCTCGCCCAGCTGAAACCGGTCTCTCTGTGTTAGATGCTACATAAGGACGAATGTTCTCTCTCTTTTATTACGGGGATGGGGGATATTATAAACTACATTTAGATGCTATGAATTGAACTAAAGCATAATAAACTACATTACATATATGAAAAATACGGACTAAAATGATGCAATATGAAAGGACTACATTGAATCAACAAAAATACAGTAATTATACCTGTATGGTTGTATTCCCCTGGCTCAGGGGAGATAGATGAATGGACTGACGCTGATTCTTTCTCGACAGAGTAACAGCTCTTTCAAGTGATTTGGAGAGGAGTAAACAGATAGAATAATGTCTGTAATAAAGGAGTTTTGATGGTTAGCCGTGCACAGATGGGATAACAATGCCAAGGAGCAAAAGCGATCTATACTCAGAGGGACAATCGAAGGATCTGTCCGCCACAAGAAAACTTCAAGCACTCACACTCTCATGAGAGAAGGAGGAGAAATGAGGGTGAAAAGAGAGGAAAAGAGGCTAAGAATCACTTGAGGAGGGTCTCTCCACCCAATCTCCCTTGGGAAATGTGGGAGGGGACCCTCCTATTTATAGGGAGGGACCCATTCTCTCTCCTAGCCAGATAAGTCATCCACGGCGCCGTGGGTGACATCAGCAGGCTGATGTCACACCCCCTCATGGCGCCATGGAAATCTGGTACACATCCCCACGGTGCCATGGGAAGGCACCCACGGTGCCGTGGGAAGGCGTCCACGGTGCCGTGGGAAGAGTCTATGGCACCATGGGAGTGCAGTGCCATTTTTCCTTTTTTTTGGGCTTAAAATGGGCCTTTTTGTGTTCAGCATGGTTCTTGGTCTTATGGGTCAGGTATCTTGGGTCTAAAAAGAGGGAGAGTGCGTAGTCCATCGTCCATGTCCGGTTGTCATCATCGCCAATTAGGGGGTGACAAAAAATCAGTGTCTATAATTTAATTTAATTTCGTTTCCGCTAACTTTGTAATTAGGATGACTTATTTCGCTTTGATACATCCCTTTCTGTTATCAATATGTGATGACAGGGTGGACTGTGGTTCGGGACACTGTATCTGTGATCCTGGTAGGTATTGGGATGACACATGTTGTCCCAATCACCTCCTATTGTGGCAAAATATCTTACATCAGGATGGGGGCGTGACAAAGTGGTATCAGAGCAATGATGCTCTGCACCGACCACAGTCTGGATGTAACCTCTTGATTTATTCTCCACAAATTAGGTTCTAAATTAAAAATCTCAAGAAACATAAATGATTGTGTGCAGACATAGGGAGAATACTGATTGTAGTGAAACAAGAACCTAGAAGATAATAGGCAACATGAACATTTGTACCTGAAACGTAGGCTGTGGGATCTAAATATGAAATTGTCCGTTGGATGTTAACTGGGTAAAGATTGGGTAATTACAATTGAATAACCCTGATCGATAATGAATTAAATACAACCAACCCACAATTATGAACAATGATCTAAAAGAGGGAATTAAACAAAATATAAATATATATGTATGTATATATATAAAGCTAAATACAACTAGTCCAATGGTTCTAAACCCTTCCTGAAGGCAACTATGTCCATCACAATTTGACACCTGTGATTCTATCCTGTCCAATCCAAATTATGCAAATCCAACCATGATTGTACCAAATTCCTATTTGGGCATAACTGTGCCCTCTCCAACCCAAAATATCAGATTTCACCTGTTTCGACCCAAAACACCTGATTTTAACCACCTAAGATCAATATATACATTCATTAATTCCAAAGGTTCCCAGATTGTTCAAACCAACTGATCAAAAGAAAGAAAAGAGAAATGCAAGAAAGCTATAGGCAAAGCAAAATAAAAAGATAGTTCAACAACTGTCTATCAAATGCAAGAAGCCAAAAGAACTGATAAAACAACTTTAATTTATTGGAGGAAAGAACTGGGCTAGTCATCTGCACTGTCGCCACCACTGCGACCAAGGAAGGCATTGATGTCATCTACTCCTCGCTCTATGGCCTCAAGACACCAAGCTTGAGCAGTGAGTTGCTTTTTGATTCCATCGGAGCCATCCACCACCCTCAGGCTCAACCGCCTGATGGCCATCAAGATGTCACTCCCTCCCCCTAGTGCACCTGAAGATCCTGCTGCAGATGGTCCAGAACCCATGAACTCGAGGTCATCATCACTATCATCCTCATCATCTCTGGCCCCTCTACAATCCCCGTACTGAACTTGCTCCCATGCACTGTCATAATCATAGTACAAGTTCATCTTTTGTTGTGCATTGAACCCAATAGGCCCCTCAGTGCTTGATTCCTTGGGCTCATGGTCCAGATCAACCCTAAAGAACAAGAAGATCCTAGTGAGCAGCCGACCATAGGGCAGAGTGTTGTTGCGAGCAGGATTCAGTACTGCACGAGCCATGTGCTGCATGGTCATATAGGGCAGGCAAATATGCTGGCCAGTCTACAAAGAAGGGGCTAGGACTATAGACATCAAAGGAGGAAGAGTGATGTGTCCCTTAGAAGGAGCCAGATTGGTCCTAGCAATGAAGATGAGAACCCACTAAGAAGGAGGAAACTTGGACAGATCAACATTTTCTTCATATTTGTCATTTGTCAGAACCTTAAATAATTCCCTGCCCTCATCTGGATGTAAACACTTGTCTGGATGGCTGCCTTGGGGATAATACACCTTCTTACCCTCTAAAGAAATATCAAGAAGAATTCCCAATTCCACTGCTGTGAAGCTAATGACAACTCCCTTCATCAGGGAAGTCAGCTTGAAGTCATCATCCCCTCCCTTAACCAGCAACAGGTTAGTATAAAATTCCCTGACCAAGGTGGGGTAATAAAGCTCGTGTTGAACCAACATGTTGCTCCATTCCAATCTCTTAAACCTGGCACCCACCTTGTTTGCCAGTAACTCCTCTACTGTCACATCCCGCTCCATAAGAATCTTTCTGTTATACAAGTGCTCTCTAAAGATCCCTTCAGTCTTTTCTGATGTAAATCGGTGTACATTGTAGGCGATAGGGATGGAAGGCACAATGGCAAGGTCCCTCTTTCTTTTGGGAGCCATGGCTAGTCACCTACATATAAGACACCATCAAAGGAAATAACAAAGGTAAGCCAAATTGGAATAATGGCATATGATTGGCAAAATGTCTATATAATATGGAAATGGTTGAAGTGAAGGCTATAAATGATGAAGATCAAAAAATAATAATACTATGTATGTAATGTAAGATATGGATACCATTGGAGATGCGTTAGGAATAAAGGGAAAGAGACAAGATAAATTCGCACATGAAGTTTATATGAAATCCCTAGTGTGTGGGTGTGAAGAAGTGAGGTTGATGTAAACAATGTGTGCTTTTGATTATCTTATATCCCAACCGTCGCCAAATAAGCAAGTGATTAAATGAAGTACCCCAACAAGAGACAAGAACTAATTTACTTGAAGAAAAAAGGGATAAGTACTCAGGATTTATTAACAACAATATGAATAGGAGTATGTACTTGAGGATAAGACAATGGAATGATATCTATGAAATTTAGATGCATACAATGGATTAAACATGGACTTGACGGGTTTTCCTAAAGTATGAAGGATTTGAAGAGTTTATCCAATCAAAACTTAGAACCAATCCAAGTAAATTAACTAAATATAATAAACAATTTCTAAATTGCTTGCAAAGACGTCTGAAATCTATAAAAGATGCAATGAACAAGTAAGAAGCCGCCCCTATAGTGCCATTGATCAATAGAGTTTGATCCAAATCCAAAAATCTTAGCCTAAATCGATTTTGGCATAGACTTGGTGTACATGGCCATGAAAGTGCAAACAAAATCAAGACATGATCACACACTTGGAATGATTCATCACAAATCCAAGAAGAAAGGAAAAAGAAGATGAAAAGACACAATCAAAATCCTACAATGAGAAGAAAAAGAGAATGGAAAGGAGAAAATAGAAGAGAAATCTTACCTTGATTAAGTGAGGATTGATCTTTGAGGCTAGAGATTTGCAAGGAATCCACCCAAGTAAACCATGTAGAGCTTTCCCCCCCTGCGGTTATGTTTCCTCTTGGAGCCAAAAGTGAGTTTTAAACTCGCGGCTCTGTTTTTGTTAAAATTCTGCGAACGGACGAACGAACGGACCCACTTATCGTGATTCCACCCGTTAATCCGCCCCGCACAAATTTGAAAAAAATTTGTTATTCCAAACTAACCGGATCAACAAACGGATCCACATCCATGAGTCTGTCTGTAGATCCATTCGATTCAAATCCCCTCGGCTGTCGACCTTTTGAGAATAGATAAACGAACGGATTAACGTTCCGCATCCACCGGTTAGTCCGCTCTCCTTATCCTGTGGAGGAACCACGAACCGAACCAGAGTGCTGATACCGCTCGTGAGTCTGCCCGATTTTCTTTTAGAGTTTTGACCCCAGACTTTTGAGACTTTCTGACCACCCCCATATGTATTGATTTTGTGCCTATACCCTAGATTGAACACCCTTGTTGCGTGATCCAATTGTGGGGGCCACCTAAGTCCAGTCAATACCTTGAACTGAAGGAGATTAGAACTTGTACCCAACTGCGCCAACCAATAAGAAATGGTAGGCATTGATGACCGTCGTGACTCCCCTCTTAACTAAAAGGGAGGAGAGTTACTCTTGGGGATAGAGATCCTTAGATCATGTGATTTGAAGGACCCAAACCTTATGGATAGGAAGCCTAAACCTGTGGGTAGGTATTAAGAAAGGAAAAAAATGGACTGGCTTGGACTGATTCATTTAAATGAGCCATAAAGGCCACGTGTGTTGGGTGGTCATTCATGACACCTTAAGTTAGTGACGACTCTATTTGCACTTTACTTGGTTCATCCAAACCTTGTATAGACTCATAGAGGGAGTCCTACACTATGAGTTGACCCTCCAAAAAGACTTAGCAAACCGTACCCGAGGACTTTTGTTCTTGTGGATTGACCTAGATGATAGATATGTCCATAGGGATATGAATGTAATTATTAAATTTATACCTATGATTGGTGTGAAAATAAATATATAAGTATATCCCTTGAACCCTGATGTGTGGCTAGATTAGTTCCTCTGAGCCACCAGTGTGACCTTAGTTTAACTTTATCATGGTAGCTAGTTTGAGCCATGACCCTAGTCAACTAAACCCTAAGTTATTAGGAAATGAGTTTAATGATGACCGGATAGGTTAATTTTGGAACCTACTTAAAAGAAATTGACTTGGACCGAAGACTAGTAAAGAATTGTTTGGTTCTCGAAAGAGGACTGATGTGGACTTTTCCCTGCGGGATAACTGTGCAGTAGGTTTAAAGGTTGTGAAAGCTGAAACTGAAGGATGTAACAAGACCTTCTCCAATAATAGATATGAATGGGGTAATGGATCACCAAATGCGTCCCCTCCCTACTGGGAGTGAACAATAGGAGATTCCATCAATATTCCAAATCATTCTAAAGTTGGGTTAGGTAATGAGATAACCTGAAGTGAAGGCACTCAAATGTAAACCCTATGTTGGGGACTGGATAGATTTAGTCCTGTAACCCAAGAGTAACCAGAATAGTGAAGGTCTGAGTGGTATCACCTAATTTGGAAGATCTAGGGAACTTTCTATTCCTGATGGCTTAGTTTAGTATGTGCAGCCTTATGTTACCCACTGGAATATTACCACCGACCCTTAACTCAATGGAGCCTATTTATCAAAGGCCTCCGATTTCTTACACATCAAGTATATGTAACCATATCTGGAGTAATCGTCGGTGAATGTGATAAAGTACTCATACCCAAACCTTGCTTGTATGTTTATGGGTCCACACACGTCAGTGTGTATCAACTCCAACAGATCTGTGGCTCGAGCACCTTTATTGCTAAAGGGTTTCTTGGTCATTTTGCCCTGTAGGCATGACTCACAGGTGGGGAATGGTTCCACCCTCAAACTCTCTAAGGGCCCATCCCTTACCAATCTACTGATTCGGTCCAAATTAATTTGACCTAATCTTAGATGCCACAGGTATGTTGAATTCACTGGAGCTGCTTTTCGTTTCAAATCAACATTTGAAACAACATTCGTTCTAATAGGGCGATCTAAAAAGTACAAGCCACTTTCATATATCTGGATGCCATAAAGGAATTATTAAAACGAATAATCAATTTAGTATTAAAGGAAAAACTATACTAGTCCAAAATAAGTTTTGAAACCGAAATAATCTTTCTATTAAAAGAGGGTACATAATA
This sequence comes from Telopea speciosissima, assembly GCF_018873765.1. Taxonomy (NCBI): domain Eukaryota; kingdom Viridiplantae; phylum Streptophyta; class Magnoliopsida; order Proteales; family Proteaceae; genus Telopea; species Telopea speciosissima. The sequence goes on from NC_057921.1 coordinate 3,464,757, forward strand.
GCAATTCTTTACAACTAAACAAGCAGAACTAAAATTTAAAATAAAAGTCCCCACAGCCATTGCCATGGTCTCAGCTCCAGTGCCCATCTAAAGACGCACCTCATTTCTTTCTAGGTTCCTTGTCTCCTTGAACCCCTGCAAATCATTACAAATGTGAACAGTGGAACCACTATCCACCAACCAAGAATTGGTCGGTTCAAAAGACAAATTAGACTCATAAAGAACGTGAACATCATATGTACCTTCTTTAGCAGCCACTGTTTCATCCAGGTTCTTGTTTTTCAAAGTCTCTAGGTAAGCACGACAGTTCCTTTTCCCGTGACCCTCTTTCTTGTAATAGAAGCACTTGCCTTTGTCTTTATTTCCAGACTTCCCACCCTTGGTTTTCAGGGTCTTACCCTTACTTCCCTTTTTCTTCTTCTTCCCATTTGAAGAAGGCTTCACATCAGTTGCATTGACCTCAGCCTTATCCTTTTTTAAGGAAGCCTCCGCCTCTACCAATGTGTTAGCAAGCTTGGTGAGCTCCATCTCCTTATCAGACATCTTGTAGGACATCTTAAAGGGTGCATAGGCAGAAGTGAGTGACGCTAAGATCACATCGGTCTTGTATCGCAAGCTGAAATCCGTTCCCATGGATTCTAATTTTTCAAACAGATTGATCATCTTCATTACATGATTCATCACTGGAGTCCCTTGGGACATCTTAGAGTTGTGGATTTGACTCACCACATCAGAATAGGTATGTGTCAACTGCCTGTTGAACAATTCAGCAAGCTTATCCATCTTAACCCTGGCTGTGCGTATATCCTTGACCGATTCCAGAACTGACTTTTTTGACGACCCTAGGATATAAAGTGATGCCTTAGAATCCCTCATGAGGAATTCTGGCATCGTTTGCCTTAAAATCATTTGGGTCGGGTTACGGAGGAACTTGTTCATCTAAAACTGTGTACAGTCTTTCAACAGTCAGGAGCAACTTAATGCTCCGGTACCAATCGACATAGTTCGTACCATTAAGTTTGTGTTCACTAATGAGTGTTAACAGGTTGGAATTAACGACAGCTATTATTTGAATTAAAATAATACCGTAAGTGTACGTGTCAATTGTAGCTACGGGTCAAACACGAGGAGATATACACCATTCTATTTAACTAACTTAAAAGTAATGCAAAGTGAACCAAATTAAAGTGTTAAATTAAACTAATGAAAATTAATGCAACCTAACTCATAAGCATCTAACAAAATTAAGGGATTAAATTGGCGTCCTAACACATTAGCATCTAACCTATCAAACTAAAGCAAATTGAAAGGAATAAAATTGCTGCCACACATAATAACCACATAAAAAGGAATAAGAAAAATAAAAGTGCATCCACAAACCACAACCATATAAAAAAAATAAAAGAAATAGAGGGAGAAGAAGAAGAAGATAGAGAGAGATAGAGGAGAGGGAGAATGAGATTAAGGGTTTAGAGATTGAAAATCTGGATGTACTTGAACCAGACTGAAATTGCTTCCTCTTCGAAATCTCCAAGTCTTGTCATCAACTTAGAAACTTAGACTAGAAAGCTTGAAACTAAACTAGAATTATTATAACCTGTAAGTACCGTGGTCCTCGGGACGAGGGTTCCTCAGCCCTTATGGTATATGGCGACATAGGGTTTTGGGAGATGTGAGTGTGTGCGTATATGGATATGGATAATATTGTCAATGTATAATATTGATAAATAGGGGATTGGGATCATGCATTAAAATATGCTAATATAATGTGAAGTTGCCACCTAGGGTTAGGGCCTAGGACCCATTAAGTGTAGCCCTACCCGTTGTGTAGCCCTACATCAAAGGTTCAGGTAAGGGGTCAGGTTACGAGTGTGGGAAGGTGTTAGGCACCCACCTCACCCGGCCGAAGCCAGTCTCTTTGTGTTAGATGCTACATAAGGACGAATGTTCTCTCTCTTTTATTACGGGGATGGGGGATATTATGGACTACATTCAGATGCTATAATTGAACTAAAGCATAATAAACTACATTACATATATGAAAAATGCGGGCTAAAATGATGAAATATGAAAGGACTATATTGAATCAACAAAAATGCAGTAATTACACATGTATGGTTGTATTCCCCTGGCTCAGGGGAGATAGACGAATGGACTGACACCGATTCTTTCTCAGCAGAGTAACGACTCTTTCAAGTGACTTAGAGAGGGATAAACAGACAGAATAACGTCTGTACTAAAGGAGTTTTGATGGTTATCCGTGCACAGACGGAATAACAAAGCCAAGGAGCAAAAGCGCTCTATACTCAAAGGGACAATCGAAGGATCTGTCTACCACAAGAAAACTTCAAGTACTCACACTCTCATGAGAGAAGGAGGAGAAATGAGGGTGAAAAGGGAGGAAAAGAGACTAGGAATCACTTGGGGAGGGTCTCTCCACCCAATCTTCCTTGGGAAATGTGGGAGGGGACCCCCCTATTTATAGGGAGGGACCCCTTCTCTCTCCTAGTCGGATAAGTCCTCCACGGCGCCGTGGGGGACTTTGCCACGGCACCATGGGTGACGTCAGCAAGCTGATGTCACATCCCCTCATGGCATCGTGGAAATCTGGTACACATCCCCACGGTGCCGTGGAAAGGCGCCCATGGTGCCGTGGGAAAGCATCCAAGGCGTCGTGGGAAGAGTCCACGGCGCCGTGGGAGCGCAGTGCCATTTTTCCTTATTTTTTGGCTTAAAATGGGCCATTTTGTGTTCAGCATGGTTCTTGGTCTTATGGGTCAGATATCTTGGGTCTAAAAAGAGGGAGAGTGCGTCATCCATCGTCCATGTCCCGTTGTCATCATCACCAATTAGGGGGTGACAAAAAATCAGTGTCTACAGTTTGCCCCTCTTTGGCTGAGGCCTGTGCCAACAGTCGAAGGGTAAAGACTAAAGACCAACGAATTTTATCACCAAGAGCATATACTGCTGACGCTTTGCTCAAAGGCGACAGAGTTGCTAAAAACGGGCAGTTAATCGCGATGAAATCTTTCGATAATCCTCAAAAGAAAAACTTGGAAGAACCAAATCTTTATCTTGTGAGCATTGCTCAAACAATTTTTTAGGGTGATAAGGCACCACTTGACCAAAGACCTAGATAAGGCACCACTCGGCCTACAAGATCGAATATAAGGGACTCCACTGGGATAGAATTATGAGGGTGATAAGGCACCACTCAACTGAAGATCTAAATAAGGCACCACTCGGCCCAAAGATCAAATTTGGAGGTGATAAGGTACCACTCAATCGAAAGTCAAACTTGGATGGTTATAAGGTGCCACTCGACCGAAACCATCAAGTTTGGAGGGTGATAAGGCACCACTCGACCAAAGATCTAGATAAGGCACCACTCAGACCGAAGGTCAAATTTGAGGGTGATAAGGCACCACTCAACCGAAAGTCAAACTTGGATGGTTATAAGGTGCCACTCGATCAAAACCATCAAGTTTGGAGGGTGATAAGGCACCACTCGACCGAAGATCTAGATAAGGCACCACTTGGACTGAAGGTCAAATTTGAGGGTGATAAGGCACCACTCAACCGAAAGTCAAACTTGGATGGTTATAAGGTACCACTCGACCGAAACCATCAAGTTTGGAGGGTGATAAGGCACCACTAGATAAGACACTCACCAAAAGTCAAACTTGATGGATTTCAACCATCAAGTTGGAGGGTGAAGTCTTGAGATTTATTTTTTTTTTATTTATGTTCTTTCTTCTCTTTCTTTCTTTTCTTTTCTTCTTTCTTCTTTTTTTTTTCTATTTTCTTTTTTCTTCTTCTTTTTTTTTTCTTTATGTTCTTTCTTCTTCTTCTTTTCTTTTTTTCACTTTTTTTTTTTTTCTTTTTTTCTTGGTCCACGGAGCCATGTGGGGGTCTGCACGGCCCCGTGTATGGGTGGCACCATGCTTGCAAGGCCCCGTGTGCACGGCTCAGTGCCCGACTTCACGGCTCCGTGGGCAAACTTTCACGGCGCCGTGGGCCGCTGTCCCACGGGACCGTGGAGAATTCCACGGCACCGTGGGCGCGATGGAGAGTTTATAAATAGAGGGCTCCCTCCCTCATTTCTTCACTTTCATTTCTGCTGCGAAGCTCTGCTGTTTTTGATTTTTGACTTCATTCCCTTTTTATTCACTCACATCATGTCTTTCCGCCGACGAGTACGCCAGTCTCACCGGGAGCCATTACTCGATACTACTGCTCGCGATGCACGAGCTGCATGGTATCCTTCAGGGGTTACCTTAGCCGACACTGCCCGTCATGGTTGCCGCTCCATACGGGGCCAAGTCAGTACTCTTACTCTTTTCCTTTTAATTTATGCATTTTATTTATATTAGCTTCATACGTCACCACATAGATTTGAGGTAACATCCCTAGATTCTGCCCCAAGCACCTAATGGCACGCAAATCTAGGTAACGCCTCTAGATACCATCCTAGGCACCTAGTGGCATGCAAATCAAAGCGAGGCCATCAGACACCACTCTAAGTGTCTTCTGGCATGCAAATCGAGGTAACGCCTCTAGATACCATCCTAGGCACCTAGTGGCACGCAAATCAAAGTGATGCCATCAAACACTACCCTAAGTGTCTTTTGGCACGTAAACCTAGGTAACACCTCTAGATATCCTCCTAGGCACCTAGTGGCACGTAAATCAAAGCGATGCCATCAAACACTACCCTGAGTGTCTTTTGGCATGCAAACCTAGGTAACACCTCTAGATACCCTCCTAGGCACCTAGTGGCATGCAAATCAAAGCAAGGCCATCAGACACCACCTTAAGTGTCTTCTGGTATGCAAATCGAGGTAACGCCTCTAGATACCATCCTAGGCACCTAGTGGCACGTAAATCAAAGCGATGCCATCAAATACTACCCTAAATATTTGTTGGCATGTAAAGCTAGGTAACGCCTCTAGATATCCTCCTAGGCACCTAGTGGCATGTAAATCAAAGCGATGCCATCAATCACTACCCTAAGTGTCTTTTGGCACATAAATCGAGGTAATGCCCCCTTTTTACAGTCTCTCCCTCTCTCTTTTTTTTTTTTTTACTATTTATTTAATTGTTGTCCCAATTATTTTGGCTAACCATTTGCCTTATTTTTCTTTGCAGGGCAGCCCCCTTCCTTCGCCCAAGAAGTATTGTGGGTTGGAGGCTGTTTCAGAGTGGTACCGCACACTCTGCCCGATGGTACAGTTGCGGGTAGTTCGGACCGGGTTGGGACACATCGCCTCGCCCCTAGCTCGCGAGTTGGGCAATCCGACTACGAGGGCTCTGATAGAGAGGTGGTGGTCGAGCACCCATACGTTTCACCTTCCGTTTGGTGAGGCGACGGTCACCCCCTAGATTTCTACATGATTACGGGATTACCCTTTGGTGGGTTACCCGTGACACTGACTCCGGAGGAGAGGATTATAGCCTCGACGGAGCCATTAGAGCGCCTAGAGTATTACAGGCAGTGGTTGGGGATTGCCATTATAGGGAGAGAGATCCCCGCGTCAATCCTGAGGGGTACCTGGGATGAGAGGGTCGTTACAAACCAGTCGTCGTCTGTCCTTCAGGATCAGTAGGCTCAATGCTTACTCCTCTTCTTTCTGGCGGAGGTGATCTTTAGCGATATGATGGGTACGGTGATAGCCGATGCCGCATATGTTCGCTTCTTTGAGTACTTTGACATGGCCGCGGGCTACGATTAGGGGGGGCTCGGCGTACGCCTACTTCCTGGCTATGTTAGACTATCTAGTTGTAGGGTCGCCGAACCTGATCGGATGCTGCTACGTCCTATGGGTTAGTTCTCTCAACTTTGCCTTTTTCTCTTTCCTTTTTTATTTTTATCTTATTCTCATTTATTTGAGCTCATTTATGATTGTCTATTATAGACGTGGAGCTATGAGATCCTTCGGTTCTGGATCCCTACTTTCAGACCTGGGGATGACCCCGGAACCACCTTTCCTCAGACTACGCGATGGCGTAAGTCCCATTTACTCAGGAGCGGTCGCCATAAGGACCTTGGGTCCATTTGCAGCCTCCTGAACGAGCTGCATCCTATCGAGGTAAATTTAAAGTGGTTGTTTCTCTTATTTTCTCTTTTCTTCTCTTTTTTTTTTTTTTTGCATTGATCTTGACTCTTACTTGACAGGCTTCTCTCTCTCCTTATTTGGGGGAGATGATTTTAGAGCCGGACATGTTTGACAGGGCCTCAGCTCTCTCCACTCGCAAGGTCCTTTTTGAGGGCCCATGGGGGTTTGCCTTTTACTTGGGAGAGCGAGTGTCCCTGCAGTGGTCTAAGGCTCACTTGGTGCCCTGTCCTCCTCCTGCTCGGGTCCATCAGCCAGCCTTGATAGATTGGGATGAGATCGGGCACTGAAGGGTTGGTGAGCCTGCGACTGGGCTGGTGCTAGCCGAGATGGACTATACCGACTTCCTTCTCCGAGAGACAGTCTGCGTCCCCCTCACCTGCGAGGGACCTCAGGTAAGATCTTCTCCATTTTTCCCTCTTCTCCTCAGATTGTTAATCTAGCTTTTATTCTAATGTGTTTCTTTTCTTGACAGTTTCCAGGTTGCCCCATGATTCCAGGGGTCTATGGTGGTGGGAGCTCTTCTCGCGCCTCCCGAGTAGGGGAGGTGGAGTCAGGTGTTGGGCCTTCTGGAGAGGTTCCAACCCTGCGGATTGCTAGTCTAGATGACCACATTCCAGGGTAATATTCGTGGTTTATTCACTACCATGAGCCTGGGATGATTGAGGTCATCTTACCACCTCCTTGGGCTGTAGGCACGGACCTAGGCCTCCCTCTTCCTTATGATGGGGTAAGCACATCCAACTTTCCTAACTTCATCTGTTATTTTTCAAATTCTTGACATCTTGGATGATTATCATGTTTAGGTGGATGCGAGCCGATACGCCGACATGAGGCGCATGATGGCGAGCATGGATGAGACAATCATCTCGCGTGTGGACGTGGGCCATAGGATGGTAATGCTTCATCTCTTTCCCCCCCCCCCCTCTTTTCTTTATTTTTCTTATTTCAATTTTTTTATTATTATTTTTTTTTCTTGCTTATCTTTTGATTTTCCTCTCTCTCTCTTTCTTTTTTTTTTTTAGAGGGTTGAGCTCGACCATTGCCGGAGAGAGACTGAGAGACTCAGGCTTGTAAATGATCAGCTGCAGCTCAACCTTACGTGGGTTGAGATCGAGAGGGATGCCCTGATAGCATCCCAAAGCGGAGAGGGGGAAGGCTTGGATGTTGACGATTACTCCCCTGAGTCATGACCGCTCCTCTTTTTTTTTTTTTTTGGAAGTATTGTTACAACTATGTACATTTACTCTCCTTCCCCTCTTCTTTTTTTTGTTTATACATTTTGGTATGGATACTGGTGCAATTTTTATGTACACTTTTCTTCTTCCTTTTTTGTACACATAAACGAATTGTTTATGAATTCATTGGATATTTCTTTCTTTGAAATGCACATGAGACTCCATCCCTTTCCTTAGAAGCACAAATTCCATTGGTAAATGGTTTCATTACATGAGAAAGGACAGAGAAATTGAAAAAGGACAGACAAACAAGTAAAGATAGGAACATCAAATTGATATCACTTATTTGTAACATTTTTCGGATAACAGAATCACCACTTCTTGTGTCACATCTCTGGGATTCTGAAATTCTCCATCTTAGGTTGATCCTGCCTCGGAGATACTAAGGAAGGGATATAAAAACTGGTGTGAGTTAAACCCATGAATCTCACATAATTGTACCCTGATGTTTCTAATTTTTCTATCTCGGCCTTAATCCAAGGGCAGTTCCATTGGATTTCTTGGACATCTCTCTCCTCCAAATATTTCTTCTAGTCTTGGACCTTGTGGAATTCTGACTTTTCCCTTTGTATTTGATAATGCATAGGCCGGAGGTGAGGACACGGAATTGGTGTGACCAATTTTAGTTTTTCCATCAACCACATTTGGAACACCGTCGGAGATCCATGAAGGAAGTCTGTTTCATATTTCTGAGACTGACTCATGGTATCAAACCCTTTGAATGTTTCTACTAAAATGGTAGGAGCGATGTCGCGTTCTTCTTCAATTTGCCTAACCACTTCTGCAATTATTGGAGACATGCCTTTTCCCGGAGATGCTAACAAGTACCTCCCAATCATACCGAATAAGTATGCATACTTTCTACGTCGGATCTGTCTTTCTTCTTTAAATCCATTGTTGTTGAAGATCTTCACAACTTTCAACGCATCCACCTTGTCATAATTGAGAACTTGCTTTAACTCCTTCTTATTCATGGCAAAGAAATCTCCCAAATTTTTGAAAAGCTGTTCTTTCTTCATAGTTGGGAGGAACTACTTTCCTCGAGGGGGTGACATCATGCAAGCCCATAATTCTTCAATGGTCGAAGCCAGCCAGACTTTTCCAAAGCGAAACGCTTGCAATTGGGGGTTCCAGCACTTCGACACTTCCCTTAGTAAATCATGATGGAGCATGAAGCAACCGATCCTTCCCAATATTATCAGATGGTGATCCTCTAGAAGTGTAGGCTCGTCCACATTCATCCGGAGAGTCCACTGACGCAACTGTTCATCGAGTCCTTCTTTCTTTGGTCCCCTTATACTACCTGCATCAAGGATTGGGTTAGCATTTTGTGACACAGAATGAATAAATCCTTTGTTAATAACCAGCTCTAGATGACTTTACTCCTAAGCTAGGTCAAGGAATAGAAGGCCAAATGGCGAGATTTACTCATATGTGCAAGGGACGCCGGCTGGCGGAATTTATGGGAGGAAACCAATACAATGCCCTCTCTCTCTTTTTTTTTTTTTTTTTTTGAGACCGTACCCGAATACATCGAGTTGCCTACGTATCCCTTCGGAGGAATCAGGTCAAACGTAGTTCAAATTGTTTCACATATCTCAGATAAAATACTTCTTTAGCTAGTCCATATTGACCAATCCCTAAAGATCTTCTCCGTCAAGATCAGAGAGTTGGACCGCCTATCCTGGCAATATGGTCTTGACTTTGTAGGGTCCACTCCAATTGGGTCGGAACTTTCATCTTGGGTCGTGGATTGGAGCTCGCTGCTCTCTAAGGACCAAATCTCCCTCTTCAATGCTTCGAGTACGGACACCCTTATTGAATGCCCTAGCCATTCTTTGCTGATATTTCTTGAGATTGTCCATGGCCTTCATCCTTTTCTCATCCAGGAGATTGAGCTCTTTGTATCTGGCCCTTACCCATTCCCCTTCTGGCAATTGACTATCGAGTAAGACTCAAGAGAAGGGACTGAATTTCTATCGGCAATATGGCTTCCATCCCATATACCGAGAATACGGGGTAGCTCGGAGAGGTTCGGATGGATGTCCGATATGCCCATAAGGCTAGTGGAAGTTTCTCCGCATCATTGTGTGTGTCCGCCATCTTTTGCAATATGACCTTCATATTTTTGTTGGTCGCTTCTATTGCTCCATTAGTCTCGTGGCCGTAAGTAGTAGACTTATGCCTCTTAATGCCAAATTGGTTACAGAGTTCTTCCACTTTTCCCCGAAATGCAGGCCTTGATCAAATTAATCACGCGACATCGTATCTGCAGATGAGATTCTCTTTTATGAACTTTGCCACCTTGACGGAAGTTAAAACTGCATAAGATTGAGCCTCCACCCATTTTGTGAAATAGTCGATAGGGACTAACACGAATTGATGTCCATTTGATGCCTCTGGAGTTATTTTACCAACTACATCAATTCCCCAGGTAGAAAATGGCCAAGGGGCGTTTAATGAGTGCAACTCTGTCGGAGGAATATGAATGATGTTGGCAAATATCTGGCATTTATGACATCGCCTTATGAAGGCAGCACACTCAGCTTCCATAGTGACCCAATAGTATCCCATCCTGAGAATTTTCTTGGCCAGCATCCTTGCATTCATGTGTGGTCCACATATTCCTTGATGGATTTCTTCCATAATGATTTGAGCCTGATCCTCATCTACACATAATAGTTGGATACCATCATAAGACCTCTTATACAACAAGTTTCCTTGGAGGATGAATTGAGTAGCATATTTTCGCAAACGCCTCTTCTCTCTTTCTAAAAACTCTTTAGGATATCTCCTTTCCTTGATGTAGTCGCCCACTGGAGCATACCAAGGCCTTCCATCCTCGGTGAGTGTATTGACTGGTTCTCCATATGCTGGGCGGGTCCTTCTTTCTATTAGGAAGGGCTGGATCTTGTTCCGAGTATCACATTCTACCATGGACGCCAAAGTGGCTAAAGCATCGGCAAACCGATTGCTATCCCTGGGCAGATACTCAAAAGAAACTCCCTCGAAGCATTGCGTCAGTTGTTCCAGATAAACTTGGTAGGGCTTCAGCTTCTCATCCTTAGTCTTCCACTTTCCTTGTGTTTGATAGATCACAACAGAGGAATCTCCATAAACTTTAATTTTGTCAACTCCTACAGACAGAGCCATTTCTAACCCAATAGCACAAGCTTCATACTCTGCTATGTTATTGGTACAACTAAATTCCAATCTAAAGGCCATCAGCAAGTAAAAATCCTCTGGAGTTATCAATAATACACGTGCACCAAATCCTTTTTGATTGGCGGCTGCATCAAAGTACAATTGCCACCCTCTAGTTGGTTCGGCTTCTATGGAGTGCAAATCTTCATCTGGGAGGAGGTCCTCTGTTGCTCGGGAATCATCCTCTGAGGGAAATGCTGCTAGATGGTAGGAGATTGCCCGCCCTTTCACAGACTTTTGACTGACATAAGTTATGTCGAATTCTGATAATAACAACAATCACCTAGCCATTCTCCCTGTCAATGCTGGTTTCTCGAAGAGGTACTTAATTGGATCCATTCGAGAGATCAACCTGACGGGATGTGACACCATGTAGTGCCTCAGGCGCTTAGTTACCCAAACCAGAGATGTACATGTCTTTTCTACTGGAGCATATCGAGTTTCATACTTGAGGAATTTCCTGCTTACATAGTAGATTGCATGCTCTTCTCCATCCGCCTTGCCAACTTGGGCCATCATTGATCCGACCACTGTTTCTCCTACTGACAAATGTAGGAGCAAAGGTTCACCGAACACTGGAGGGACAAGTATAGGAGGAGAAAGTAGATACTCATTGATTTTTATAAAGGCATCCTGGCATTTCTCGTTCCATTCTTTCGGTTCTTTCTTCCTTAGGAGTTTGAAGATAGGTTCACAAGTGGATGTCAATCGAGATATGAATCTGCTGATGTACTGGATGCAGCCCAAAAACTCTCGTACCTCTTTTTCTGTCCGGGGTGGTGGCCTTTCCTTGATGGCTTTTATCTTGTCAGGGTCCACTTCTATCCCTCTTTCGCTGACAAGAAACCCTAGTAATTTTCCTGCTTTGGCCCCAAACACACACTTCTGAGGGTTCAGCCTTAGCTTGTATTCTTTGATTTTTTCAAAAAACTTTCTAAGAGCTGCAAAATGGCCTTGTCGGTCAATAGATTTGACTATCATATCATCGACATATACCTCTACTTCTTTGTGTATCATGTCGTGTAGGATAGTCGTGGGTGCTCTTTGATATGTTGCCCCAGCATTTTTCAACCTAAAAGGCATTACTTCGTAACAAAATATGCCCCAGGGTGTGGTGAAGGCAGTTTTTTCCCTGTCCTTTGGGCACATACTAATTTGGTTATATCCTAAGAAACAATCCATGAAGGATAGTAGAGCATGGCCTGCAGTGTTGTCTACCAAAATGTCAATGTGAGGTAACGGAAAATCATCCTTCGGGCTAACCCTGTTTAGGTCACGAAAATCCACACATATTCTGACCTTCCCATCTTTCTTAGGGACCGGGACAATATTGGACAACCATTGAGGGTACTGGGTTACTTAGAGAAATCCTGCATTCCATTGTTTGATGACTTCTTCCCTGATCTTCTCACTCCATTCCGGCCGCATCCTTCTTAACTTCTACTTGACTGGGCGAGCCTCCGGATATGTTGGTAGTTCATGTTGCACAATCTTTGGATCGATGCCGGGCATATCCTTATAGGACCAGGCAAAGACTTCCTCAAATTCCTTGAGGAGAGAGATCATTTGGGATGTTTCGTCATTGTTGAGAGAAGCACTAATTTTGATCATTCAAGGGCATTGATCGGTCCCTATATTTACGGGGTGGGTGTCCTTTTGGACGGGTTGAGCTCTTCTTTGTTCTAATTGTTCTAACAGATTACGATGTTCTAAGACATTATCATCATCAGAAGAATAGGAAGAAGAAGAAGAAACATACTCAGAATCAGCAATTTCATTCATGATAAGGGGAAGAGTATAGACAGACTCAATGGACTGGACATTTCCATCGGACTCAGATACAGACTCAGAGACAGACTTAGACAGGACTATGCTAGAGCTGGTTACAACTTCAGGCTTATCGAAATGGAAATCTTCCATCATTCTTGCCCAATTTTCTATGGATCCTTGGAGAGGTTGTATGAGAAGATGTGGTGCCGGTCCTTCTTCCTCTTCTTCAATGATCACTGCCACTTCGAATAGCTCGCCGATCCCATGATCTCCTTGAGCTTCTTTCTTGCTGGCTTGATCCAATTCATGGCTATCTAGTCCACTTCATCTCCGAAGAATATTTCGAGGCCTGGCAGACATTTGCCCTGCTCTTAATCGAACTGATGAGCACATTTATGTGTGAAATCTTAGGATATAAAGCATTCATTTTACCACATTGAACAGTGCTACTCGGGTACTTTTTGTCATTCTTTAGGTTTAGGGGCATTTTGGTCAAAGATGAGAATACATGTCTAATTGGACCGCCAAACGCCAGATTACAAGGTTGAAGACTTCAGTCGGGTTAGCTTTCCAATGTGCAACATCGGAAGTCACTTGATTAGAGCCGATTCAAGTTAGAAGAAGAAGAAGAGAGAAAAATCAAGCATAGGGGCATAACGGTAATTTTGGAGAATCAAGAATCTTTCAAAAGATATCGGATATTGGGCTCATAATGTCTGGAATTTAAAATGGTGCAACTGTAATTCTTGGGTTAGTTCCATCTGGACCTAGGATAAAAAGATATAGCCCAAAAAACGATTCTTAGTGAAGTTGGAATTTAGGATAAAAAAGTATAATAAAAAAAAATGAGAAAAATAGCTTTTCTCTCTAATCTCTCTCCTAACTCTCTCGGATTCTCTCTCGATTGTATCTCTTTTATTTTGGTAAATTCGGTTTCTATATCTTCTCTCTCCCACTTCCTCTTAAATTCCCTCTTCTCTTCTATCTCCTTCCCATCTCCCTTTCACGAGCTCTCTCTCCCCCATATAAAACCCATCTTGACCGCACTCCAGCGCCTCTCTCCCTTCAGTCCTTCATTTTTTCTTTTTTAGTTTTAATTTTCTATTCTAGAATGATAATAGCAGCAGTAGTGCCGTTCCTCTTCGTTATACCAGATCTCTCATCCTCTTCTTTTTATTTTTAGTTTTTAGATCTTATGTAATTAGGTTATCATAAGTAATTTTATTATTTTTTAGAATCATTGTTAGGATAAATTTTATTTTCCCATCCCTTCGATCATATGTGTAATCTTCATTATACACTTTGGTAATTTGTTCTTCAATATTGGATGCGGCTTCAAGTGATGATATTCAAGTGACGGAATCATCTTCATTGGAGTTATTCGAATCAGCTAAGTTCTTCTTCTTATAAATTTTAGTTTTAATAATTTCTGTCTTTTTCTCCATCAATCCTTCCTTCCCTCTTCATTGCTTTCATGGCTAGCTAAACCTCTCCTTTTGGGAGTGGGTGAAACCATGAGAGAAGGAAGAATTGATGGCTAGCATTGTCTATGTGATTAATGGACATGATCAATATTGGACTTAGGATGGATGACCGCCCACAGCTTGTACGTCATTCCAAGGGGAACTATATACATGTTCGTTAGCCGTATCCATTGTGACACCATTATGTTCATGTATTTTTTTTTTTTTTTTGTTGTTGTTTATGTTGTATGTTGTATGAGCACTGTTTTCATAGGATATGTTAGCCATATATGAGCCATGCCGCATATCTTATAGACTTAGGCCGTATGCATGCTTTGCCCTAATATGCTAGTCATTGATCTGCCCTAATTCTCATGGTGGAACTCATTCCCAAGTGACTTTCTTATTTTTAATTCATCCATTACCTTAGTGGTTGCCCTAGTTTCTATTTTTAATTTGTTATCTTTGGTAATTTAGTTGCTTCTATATTTGCTAGTTTCCATAATTGGTAGTTTCTATATATAGGTTGTTTCCATATTTGGTAAGTTGTACACTTCGCGTTAATTAAAAGTGAAAATTTATTCAAGGTTGACCTCCTCGTGTTCGACCCGTAGCTACGATTGACCCGTACGCTTGCCGTTATTATTTTAAACTCAAACACGAACCATAGTTCTTGATTTCCACAGTAAGGGAAGTCTTCTCCCTCTTTCACAAAGTATCCATTTAGAGTCTTGAAGTATGGCTCACCATTTGCCGCACTATTCTTCTGTCCGGTGGCTTTCTTCCTTGGGTTTTTCAGGTTAAACCCTAATCCACAACGTTTAGCATTGGCTAGTAACTCTGGGAATGCCGGTACCCCCTGTTGATTTTTTCCCAATCCTAATCCAAGAAAATATTTCATCTTTTTCATAATCTTTACAGAGGCCTTGCTCCACATTGTTAGGAATTTCCCTAGACTCTGGTCTTCTTCACTTGCAGAGGTAGTACAAATGTGGCCGATTTCAAACCTACCCAGCTGCACTTCCTGTGAGGATGAACCACCTACTTTAATGTTGGCCAAAGTGTGTACCATTTCTGGGTCTCCAAAGATGGTAATTACTTTCTGGTCATATATGAACTTCAACTTTTGATTAAGACTTGATGCTAGGGCTCCCGTTGAATGTAGCCATGGTCTTCCAAGCAACATATTGAAGGATGCTTGAATGTCGATGACTTGGAAGTCTATGGTAAAGCAGGCTGGTCCAATCTTGACACTGGTGGTAAGAATCCCAATTACCTCCCTTCTGGAATTGTCGTATGCCCTGATGGTTTGACTGGACGACTTCATCTTGCCTAGAGATAAACCCATGCATCTGGCTGCTTTGAGGGGCATTACATTGAGGGCGGACCCATTGTCTATCAGAACCTGGGGGACCTGATTCTTGTTACATTCCACCGTAATGTAAAGTGCTTGGTTGTGATTCTTTCCTCCTGGGGGTAAATCCTCTTCTGAGAAAAAGAGTGACGGAATGGCATAAGTGGCCCCCACTATGTGAGATAATTCCTCAGGCCCCATTTCTATGGGCACTTGAACCTTGGTAAGAGCTTTCAAAATAGCTTCTCGGTGGGTTGGTGACGCCATTAACAATCCCCAGATTGAGATAGTAGCTTGGGCTTTCTTCAATTGGTCTAGTACTCGGTTTTCTGGCTCAACAACCACCGTTGATTGGCTAGACCGATATTTTTCCACTGTCAACTCTTTATTCTTGAAGTTTTGGCCACTCCTGGTTTCTGCCACATCTGACTCTCTTTCTTTGATAACCAACCGGACTGGGAAAAAGTCTCCATCTTCTTCGTCACTATCAGTGATGATAAGAGGACCCTTGGGACAAATTTGGGTTTTACCTTCTTCACCAGCTAAGGCCATAATAGACTTTCGGGCTTGATTTAGGATTTCTGACAGGGTTTCTAGCTTTTTAGCAACCTGCTGGACTATATGGGATTCTTCTGGTATCAATTGGCCAATGGCATGAAAGGCTTCCGAAGCCGCTTGGTTTATCTTTCTTGCTTCCGCCAATGACTTATAGAAGTTAGGATCCTTCTTTTCTCCTTGAGAAACTGAACTTTCGGATGTCTCTTCCGGGCTTGAAATAACTGGATGGATATTCCCTGTTGGGTCATTTATTGTTCCTCCCTCATTGACATGACACATATAGAAATCATCATGTGCTCTTGCCCATGCACGGTATTCTCTGTTACCTTGATACGGAGACGGGGGAGGAGTCCCACATAGGTCTTGTGCCAAGGCCAAAGTTAGCTTTATAGAGTTTTCCAAATAATGAATTGCTTGAGGGAGTGCCCATGGTTCTCTAACAGGTTCCAGCTGTTGAAGCTCCTCCTGGTACTTATCATCCAAGACCACCGCTCTCATGAGCATTTCCTAGATTTTATCCATGTCCCGGTGGATCTTGTTCACCTAAAACGATAAGTCCCATGGCTCAGGTCCTTAAATGTTCTCATACTTCTCCAGACGCATCCTTGGTTGCCAAGATTCCTCATCCTCTGTTTCTTCTTCCCCTTCGGACACTTCATCATTAGATTCCTTTGAGGTAGATTCTTGCTCACTCTCATCTTCTTCAGATGATTGTTCTTCTTCTAATGACTCTTCCCCTTCCTCATCGATGTCCATAGGAAAGATACCTCTGGTGGGGTCAATCTGAAATTCCCCGAGGCATATATCATTGATCCATGCGTCCCATGTTTCACTTCTTCGGGGTGGATCCGGAAAGGAGAATGAATCTGAATACAAGACCAGGTCTTCTGGAGGAGTTTCGAACAGATCACAGGCCAAAGCATTGACTAACCAAGTCATGTTTTTCAGCTCATGGAGGGTTCAAGCAAGTACATCGTTCTCATTTGGCATCACCAAGCTCTCACAATGTGTTGCGAAGTTACTACACACCAGATCTAGAAATAGAGAAGTAGCCCTGTACAAGATCTCTTGAGTATTGGTGGAAACATCGAGTATATTTGCAACCTGGTAGAAGGCGCTCATGCTCCAACGCTCGAAATCTTCTCTGGACACCGTCCAATCACCTCTGGGAACCTCTGGAGATGATATCTCCTCATCATCTCTGCTTTCATCCCCATCTGATGATATGGGTTGATTAAGGCTGGTAGGGTCTTATTATCATCGCTTCCGATGTTATTTACCCAATCCATCGCTTCTACTCCTTCGTCCTCCATCGTTGGACTTTGCTCGGCATACTCTATCCATCCCTCGTGGATTTCTTGGTCGTCTTCCTCATTTGAGCTATTGTCAGTATCCCCCCCTATATGGACAAGAGATACTTCTTTGGTCAGAGCTTGTTAATAGCTACTGCTGAGACTGCTTTAAGGAGTTGAGGTGTGACTTTGGTGATTTCAGTCCCTTCTTCTTCTTCAGGAACCAAGTGACATATTTTGGATGATGAGAAACCATACTTGCACAATGGTGTCATTATCTCGAGACCCTCCAATCCATACTCCAAGAAATCCAACTTTCAAAGCCGGTTGACGGATGCTATACCTCTACCTTGATCACATGGTTGCCCGCCTGTTCGGATATTCCCATCACAGTTGGTTTGGGCGCAGTAAATGCAAACCTGCATCCTTTCTGCCCGTGCTTGCCGTGACTGCTCATCTCTTCCTAAATACCACGGGATGGGCTAGATCAATGTAGTAGGATCTTGGAATGGTGTCTCTTCCTGCAACATGTTTACTGACCCTGTAGATGACTCTGGGGAATAAGTCCCCTTCACCAGTGGTTGTGAGATTTTCCATGCAGGTATCTGGTATTCTACCCATGTGGCACCTTCTGACTTTGGATGATAGAAAGGGGAATCGGGCCAATCCACTTCCTGAGACACCTCTTTTCAAATCTGTGGTTCTTTTTCCTCTTTAAGTTTCTTGGTCAACATTGCTATATAGACGTGTGCCTTCATTAGCTTCCTCTTCCCGACGGGATCAATCAAAGTGGTAGGATCTGCTTACTCGACATTCTCTTGAAGCATGTTTACTCCATGGTTAGGCAGAGGATTTGTGGTGACATTTGGCGGTTGCTTCTTCTGAAGTTCAATTTTGCCCTCATCAATCAAGTCCTGGATCACATGCTTAAAAGCTAGGCATCTATCCGTATGATGGCCTTATTGGTCGTGGTAATGATAGTATAGATTGGGCTTATACCAGGTAGGTGGATTGTTCAAATCCACAGGCCTAAGAGGAACTGAATTGATCATTCCCTGCTTCTTGAGCTTGGTGAATAACAACAAGGGTGTCATTCCTTCAAAGTTGAAATTCCTCCTGGATGCTTCAGATTCGGTTTGGATCACAAGAGGGGTGGATGTTGCGGCTACCACCTGGACTTCTGCTGCCTGGCTGCTTGTCCCTACAGTATTTCCTCCTTTGGCTCTTGGGTTTTTCCTCGTCGAATAGCTTCACGATGCTTCTCGGGTCATACCCTGATTCTGTCTTTCTTTGAAGATCTTATCTTCAATCTTCTTCCCAATTGTCATAAGAGCATCAAACGTCTTGATATGTTGGTAGTATATCTTCTCACGGTACTCCCCGTACAGATTTTCTAACAATATCTTGACCTGCTCCTCCTCAGTAGGGCGGTTCCACATTTTTGCGGCCTTCTCCCTAAACCGCATGATGTAGTTTGAGAACTCTTCACTTGGTTCTTGCCTCAAGGTTTCCAATTCTCTTCGAGTAATATCCATCTCGGTGTTGTACGAATATTGCTTAGTGAAAGCTTTAACCACAGAGGCCCATGACTGGGTTTGAGTGTGATCAAGCTGGGTTAACCACCTCAAAGCAGATCCGGCCAAAGAATACAAGAACACCTGTCCCATTTGGTTTTCAGAAAGTCCCCATGATCTGGCAATAGTGGCAAAAATCTTGAGATGAGCCCTAGGACTCTCCCGACCCGTCGAACTTATCCAATTTCCATTTGAAATCTTCGGGGATTTTCCCCTCCGGAAAGAACACCATGTCTTCTTCATCTTTTTCTTTGACTTTGCCTTTTATAACCACTTCCAACTCAGCTACTTTTTCTCTCATTTTCTTCTCCCGTTCAGTCTCATGAGGGTCCATAGGGTGGCTATCTTCCCCTTCTTCTACTGGTATGATGATTGGAGTCTTGAGGGTTGCAGGGTTAGTTTTCTGGACTTCTTGTTCTGTTGGTCCAGCTATGGATCCACCCCTAGATAGTTCATTGACCGACTGAGCTAGTTGTGCCATGAGTTGCAGCATTTCGGCCATGTCTATTTGCAGCCTATCCACTGGATCTTCGACGTGATTTTCAGACAAGTGGTCCTCCAGAGGATTCATGTTACTCACAAGTGATATCTCAGAAGATGAATTAGAAGAATGAGAAGGAATCAGGGATCTTGAGGATAATGGTGGGCTGGCTCGAGTCAACCTTCCACAGCGTCGGATCTAGATGGATAAGGACGGAATCGTGCTTCTACGAAAGAGAGAAGAATACCTAGTTTAGACCCTAAGAAGGCTAAAAAAGAATTTTATTTATTTATTTTTTTTGGTCATTTTTTCCTTTTGAGTTTTTTATGATTTTTTGGTATTTTATAACATTTGTTTCCTATTATTTTATTATTTTATTTGACTCAAGTAATCGGAGTGGTCATCGAGTTTCAGAGACTCTTTCGAGACCGGACTTCAATGCCGTCATTGCCCAACCATTTTCGAACACAAAAAAAAACAAACAAAAGAAAGATCTTAGTTACCGGTTATTGACGATTATGTCTGGAGTCAAAATGAGATGCCCTCTTTTTTTTTTTTTTTTTTTGAGGGACATGTAAGGGTCCATTATATGGAAGTGGACTTCCATTTTTCTTTGAGGGACCATCGTGGGACTATGGAATTCCTTATCTTTGGTGGCATCTCATATCAAAACCAGGTTAATCGTCAAATGACCCTGAACTCGGTCTTTCTTACAGCTAACAAAGGTTAGTTTGTGTTGTACCCTAATCATATGTGATCTATTTTCCTACATGATGCATGTAATAGGTAGGCTTCCATAGGACAGAACAAGGCCACCCTTGACAGAACCGATATACCTATCGCTCGTGGTCGCGAATTGTAGGCACGTGGTTCTTTTGATATACCTGAAGAATAGGTCACACAAACTCAGGGTAATCGAGCTAGTGCCTTTTTTGAGTAAGCACTCCACATCACACTAGTGAATACCCTCGTTGGTGATTCTAAACTCGTACAGTAAATATCAAGGGCTGTAGCTTCACCACGAATTACCCATGACTACTCATGGGGTCCAACGACTAACTACGGGGGTAAGAGGGGTTCCCATGCAGTGTATGTGTGTAAGAAAGTGGTACAGGAAGCGACTATCATCCGATCTCAGAGTACTTAGTATGACATGCCTCACCTCCCCGGGGGTAAAGGCACGACAAGGAGTACCCTCGCCGTTTGATTTCACTTTGAGCACTATGCATGATGCGGTTAGTACATACAAGGGTTAGCCAGACAAACATATTATGGTATTTATTTATTCATTTATTTATTTTTTTATATTTTATTTTATACATTTTTTTTATTATATTCTTTTATTATTATTTTTTCTTTTTTTATAAAAGTTTAGAGAGAACATTCTGTCATTTATTGATAGCACCTATTTAGAGAGTTTGACCTCGGGTGGACATTTGTCCACCATGTCCCCAGTGAAGTCGCCACTGTAAGTACCGTGGTCCTCGGGATGAGGGTTCCTCAGCCCTTATGGTATATGGCGACATAGGGTTTTGGGAGATGTGAGTGTGTGCGTATATGGATATGGATAATATTGTCAATGTATAATATTGATAAATAAGGGATTGAGATCATGCATTAAAATATGCTAATATAATGTGAAGTCGCCACCTAGGGTTAGGGCCTAGGACCCATTAAGTGTAGCCCTACCCGTTGTGAGTAGAATCGGGCTACGTGACTCCATATGGTCAGACCAAAGGTTCGGGTAAGGGGTCAGGTTACAAGTGTGGGAAGGTGTTAGGCACCCACCTCATCCGGCCGAAGCCGGTCTCTCTGTGTTAGATGCTACATAAGGACGAATGTTCTCTCTCTTTTATTACGGGGATGGGGGATATTATGGACTACATTCAGATGCTATGAATTGAACTAAAGCATAATAAACTACATTACATATATGAAAAATGCGGGCTAAAACGATGAAATATGAAAGGACTACATTGAATCAACAAAAATGCAGTAATTATACCTGTATGGTTATATTCCCCTGGCTCAGGGGAGATAGACGAATGGACTGACACCGATTCTTTCTCAGCAGAGTAACGGCTCTTTCAAGTGACTTGGAGAGGGGTAAACAGACAGAATAACGTCTGTACTAAAGGAGTTTTGATGGTTATCCGTGCACAGACGGGATAACAATGCCAAGGAGCAAAAGCGCTCTATACTCAGAGGGACAATCGAAGGATCTGTCTGCCACAAGAAAACTTCAAGTACTCACACTCTCATGAGAGAAGGAGGAGAAATGAGGGTGAAAAGGGAGGAAAAAGGCTAGGAATCACTTGGGGAGGGTCTCTCCACCCAATCTTCCTTGGGAAATGTGGGAGGGGACCCCCCTATTTATAGGGAGGGACCTCTTCTCTCTCCTGGCTGGATAAGTCCTCCACGGAGCCGTGGAGGTGTCCACAGCGCCATGGGGGACTTTTCCACGGCGCCGTGGGTGACGTCAGTAGGCTGATGTCACACCCCCTCATGGCGCCGTGGAAATTCGGTACACATCCCCACGGTGCTGTGGGAAGAGTCCACAACGCCATGGGAGCGCAGTGCCATTTTTCCTTGTTTTTTGGCTTAAAATGGGTCATTTTGTGTTCAGCCTGGTTCTTGGTCTTATAGGTCAGATATCTTGGGTCTAAAAAGAGGGAGAGTGTGTCGTCCATCGTCCATGTCCCGTTGTCATCATCGCCAATTAGGGGGTGACAAAAAATCAGTGTCTACACAACCGTATTGAAGACATAAAATTAAAGCATGAATCAAAAGCATCACAACCATGAAATTGAAAGCATGAAATCAAACTAGAACTTAGAAAGCCAGAAACTAGAAGAAGAGAAGAAGAAATTTCACTAATTAATTGAACTAAAAACTACACTAAAAGTTGAATTAAAATTGAACTAGAAACTAACTAAAAACTGAACTAAGAATTAACTTAAAAATTAACTAAAAAAAAAAAACTAACTTACAACCAAAAGGGCAAGGGGTATTTATAGGGGAAAGGGAGAAGAGAGAAGAGGGAAGTGGTAGGAGAAATATTCCCAAAGAAAAGTGAATATTCTCTTCTCCATCCTCCTTTACATTGCCTTGAATCCCAAGAAAAAATAAAAAACAATAGAAAGAGGGAGAGAAAAGAATCCTAGATGCATAAACCTTCTATTTATTAAAAAATAACTTTCTAATTCTAACTTGTGCTTCCTTTTCTTTGTAGATATCTTCTCCAAGCAATGAGATCAAAGCATCTTTGACTTTTCAACCTTCCATAGGTGATAGAATATCTTTCAAAAGAAATCTATCCCAAGTAGAATTTCAAAAGTGCCCTTGGAAAGTTGGAGGAGAGAGAGAGCAAGGGTGATGACTAGGATTCCACTAACAATTAATGAAATGTCAAATCTGTCTATCAAAAACGTGGAGCATGGGATGCTTATATGGGCCTTACTGCTGTATTTTTTACGAAAAATCACCCAAAATAGATCCAAATTTCGTCCTATTTGGAGTTCGGGAGCCCAAGATATCTCAAGTTGAAGTTGGACTACTCCAGAGCCTTCCAAATGGAATCTTTCGGCTGACAGAAAGATAACTTCTGATAATTGCACTAAGGCCCCTGGAATCTGAACTTTCTCTTTACTTTGTCCCCATCCGACTATCAATAATTATAAATAAACCCTGTCCACGAAAACAGCCGTAACTTCTTCGTTTCAACTCGGAATCAAGTGCCGTTTGAACCGTTGCAAAGCTGACTCGATGGGCTACGCATCCATACTATTAACACCTCAAAATTATACTAAGGGGTCCACTGTAATCATGTTTAAATTTGACTAATTGGCATGATTCTTTCAATGCTCAATCCAAACTTAATTTTCTCGACTCCTGGGTGCTTCCGGCTATTCTTAGCATCTTTTGCTCCATTTTCACAAGAATTCACCTAAAACCTGAAAAGCACAAGAAAACACCAAAGTAACTCTATCCAATGTGGTAAAATGTATGCTTTATGCCCTCAGATTTCACACATAAATGTGCTCATCAGATTCCCCCACACTTGAACGTTACTTGTCCTCAAGTAAACAAAAAGAAACACTAACCTAGAATGCAAAAAATCCTAACTCACTTTCGTAGGAATCACAGTTGCACTTAGCATGTGCAACAAGTTACCCCTAGTGGACAAGTTGTGTCTCGTGGGTGTTTGCAGTGAATGTACACCCAAAATTCAATTGAAAATAAATGCTGCAAATTTTAATCTTGGCATAAGTAGGATAGTGCACATAATCCCAAAAAGTGCTCGACTAAAGATCAAGGAGCCAAAGGTTCCCCCACACTTGAATTTTATCACCAGATACAAACCAACTACCGTCCTTGAAAATGGATTTTTTATTATTTCGCATGTTAGGACACCTAATTCCCTCTTTCTCTTGCTTCGCAATCAAAGAACATATGCACAACACCAAACTACTGTCACAATCAAAATTTACCAATTAAGTCCAACATCCGCCCCACACTTAATTCATGCAGTGTCCTCAATGCATGCATAAAAGAAAGAATAAGGACAAGGGAGGAGATGAAGGGGCTTACCAGATATAATCAACAAAGAGGATCATGAAGAGTCATGAGCTATACAAAAAGTGCTAGGAGCAGCAACAAAAATCTCAATCCATGGCCAGTAAATGGAGAAATCGCTTCAGAACCAGAAAACACTCGACCATGAATTTTAGTAAAGCGAGAAATAATATGAAAGTTAAGCACAACTGAGAAATATCCAATAGAAAAATCTGTTCTCATGGAATAGTGGAAAATGAAGGCATTAAAACTCAGGCCATAAATCCGTCCCTTCTCTCCTATTTGCAATGTAGAACACCTGTTATTCTTTAAAAAATCAACCAAAAGCGGATCACAATAAGCATCAAAAGGATCATAAATATCAGTAACCTCATCAAAATAATCATAAAAAATGGGAGGTTTACTCAAATCAATCCTAGCAATACAACTATCCGCTCTTTGCATAACTTGGTTTGCCAAATAAGGATCATGGAAATATGCTTCAAAAGCATCATGACTAACATTGTCTTCCTCAATAAAATCATCAAACCTAGGAGGTTTGGACAAATCAACGTGTGAGACAATGGAATTCTCAAAATGACAATCATCTGGGTTTTCCAAAGAAAGGGGGAGATCGAATTTCTTGGGTTTCTATGCTATCATGAAAATCAGATTCCAAATCAATAAAAACACTAGGCTCACTAAAATCAAAAATTTCAGGCAAAAGGTAGACTTCCCCAGGTAGCTCATCAAACCTCGCTTCACTAATATCTTTAGGAGACTCAGTCTCAACAAAGAAATCAACTTGAAAATCATTGTGTTGGGAGTGACTCTCATTAACCTCAAACTGGGGTGGTGGACTTTCAACATCATTAAACTGGGGATGGGGTGGTTCAGGCTGACTAGGTAATGTACCCATTTCCTCCTCCTATAACATGGTGATCAGTTGAGAGAGTTGCTTCTCCATGGTATTTTGGCTTGTCGTGAGAAGGGCTATGTGTTTCTCAAGCTCACTCAGTCTGGCCTCCTCACCCATTTTCTGAAACTCAGGGGGTTGGTGATATGGTTCAAGGAGAGGTGGCCCATTGAGATTCAATGGAGGGTTGGGCATTGGAGGACCAAACTGACTATGATATTGAAAATTGGGTGGTCCAGCTAGGTTATTCCACTGATCCCACAAGAAATTGGCATGATCACTCCACCCCTGATTGTAAGTGCCAAAAGAATTGTATTGAAATTGAGGACTCACATTCTCATCACCATAGCTACCCCCATAAAGATTAGGGCATCCATTCATAACATGGATAGCCTGGGGATGAGACCAGTCAAAATTTTCTGAAAGCCCATAGTTGGGTTGGGGAACAAAATTGTACTGGGGTAGTACAAAGTTGTTCTCTAACTCTCTACTTTTGGCCGCCCTAGTCTGTTTAAACATTTCCCCCAAAGTTATGGTTGCCTTAGCATAGTTCCACCCTTCCCCCAAAGTCATAGGTGGAAGTGTATCTTCCATTATTCTAAACTGACCACCTATCCCAAAGTGAAGTCTCCCTTAGAAAAATTAAAAAAAAATAAAAGACTAGAAAAAATTCACTAAAAACATGAGGGAATAAATAGACAATTGGTGTATTGCCCTAAAAAATTGAAACAATGATTCCAAAGCTGTAAGGTTGTCATATAGGTTGACAGCAAGGGAACCCGTATAGTCTTCAAGAGCCACCTACGGGCAACTCCAATTGGATTCTAATGTAGAGAGGAGGACTACTATATGTTTCTGTTTCCAAGGCACTCACTATGTCGCTTTCCTATTATCAAAGTTGGTCACCTCCAAAGATAAGTCATATGCCATTCCACCCAACCAGGATGTAGCGTCATAGGTGGCTTAATCCTATGAGGAACACCAAAAGAGGTTGGGTTTGAGCATAAGAAGAACTTTAGATTGGACGCACAGTCTTTGAAACAGAAGAGAAACAAGATGAGGTTTTCAAAAACTGATTTTTTTTTTTAGAAGAAAAGGTAAAATAAAATAAAGCACTTCGAATTACTTAAAAATCAAAAAAATAAAGCGGACAATAATCTCCCCGGCAACGGTGCCAAAAACTTGTTTGAATTAAAATAATACCACAAGCGTATGGGTCAATCGTAGCTACGGGTCAAACACGAGGAGATATACACCACTCTATTTAACTAACTTAAAAGTAATGTAAAGTGAACCTTTATACTTTCAAGTGAACCAAATTAAAGTGTTAAATTAAACTAATAAAAATTAATGCAACCTAACTCATAAGCATCTAACAAAATTAAGGGATTAAATTGGCGTCCTAACACATTAGCATCTAACCTATCAAACTAACGCAAATTGAAAGGAATAAAATTACAGCCACACATAATAACCACATAAAAAGGAATAAGAGAAATAAAAGTGCATCCACAAACCACAACCGTATAAAAAAAATAAAAGAAATAGAGGGAGAAGAAGAAGAAGATAGAGAGAGATAGAGGAGAGGGAGAATGAGATTAAGGGTTTAGATAATGAAAACCTGGATGTACTTGAACCAGACTGAAATTGCTTCCTCTTCTAAATCTCCAAGTCTTGTTATCAACTTAGAAACTTAGACTAGAAAGCTTGAAACTAAACTAGAATTATTACAATCATATTGAAGACATAAAATTAAAGCATGAATCAAAAGCATTAAAACCATGAAATGGAAAGCATAAAATCAAACTAGAACTTAGAAAGCCAAAAACTAGAAGAAAAGAAGAAGAAATTTCACTAATTAATTGAACTAAAAACTACACTAAAAACTGAATTAAAATTGAACTAGAAACTAACTAAAAACTAACTTAAAAATTAACTAAAAAAAAAAAAAACCTAACTTACAACCCAAAGGGCAAGAGGTATTTCTAGGGGGAAGGGAGAAGAGAGAAGAGGGAAGTGGTAGGAGAAATATTCCCTAAGAAAAGTGAATATTCTCTTCTCCTTCCTCCTTTACATTGCCTTGAATCCCAAGAAAAAATAAAAAAAATAGAAAGAGGGAGAGAAAAGAATCCTAGATACATAAACCTTCTATTTATTAAAAAGTAACTTTCTAATTCTAACTTGTGCTTCCTTTTCTTTGTAGATATCTTCTCCAAGCAATGAGATCAAAGCATCTTTGACTTTTCAACCTTTCATAGGTGAGAGAATATCTTTTAAAAGAAATCTATCCCAAGTAGAATTTTAAAAGTGCCCTTGAAAAGTTGGAGGAGAGAGAGAGCAAGGGTGATGACTAGGATTCCACTCACAATTAATGAAATGGAAAATCTGTCCTTCAAAAAACGTGGAGCATGGGATGCTTATATGGAGCTCACTGTTGTATTCCTTACGAAAAATCACCCAAAATAGACCCAAATTTCGTCCAATTTAGAGCTCGGGAGCCCAAGATATCTCAAGTTGAAGTTGGACTGCTCCAGAGCCTTCCAAATGAAATCTTTCAGCTGACAGAAAGATAACTTCTGATAATTGCGCTAAGGCCCTTGAAATCTGAACTTCCGCTTTACTTTATCCCCGGCTGACTGTCAATAATTATAAATAAACCCTGTCCACAAAAATGGTCGTAACTTCTTCGTTTTAACTCGGAATCAAGGGTCGTTTGAACTGTTGCACAGTTGACTCGACGGGCTACGCATCCATACTATTAACATCTTAAAATTATGCTTAGGAGCCCACTGTAATCATGTTCAAATTTGACTAATTGGCATGATTCTTTCAGTGCTCAATCCAAACTTGATTTTACCGACTCCTGGGCGCTTCCGGCTATTCTTAGCATCTTTTGCTCCATTTTCACAAGAATTCACCTAAAACCTGAAAAGCACAAGAAAGCACCGAAGTAACTCTGTCCAATGTGGTAAAATGTATGTTTTATGCCCTAAGATTTCACACATAAATGTGCTCATCAGCCATCGTATAATAATCTACACATATACAAGTAAAAACCACATGCTAATTAACAACCATTGAAAATAATAAATTGAGCACACACACATCACTGGTCTTTCATGATTTGGGTCTCCCTCATGACCCAAAAGATGAATTGAATACCTACAAACCTTGCATGCATAACTTACCCTGTCGGGAGTCATTATACACACCATGGTAGTGTGGACTAAGTTGTCTGCCTTATGGGTTTTCAATATTTTCGGCCACCTGGGTGTCATGTCTAGATCCTGTCTGTTGACATACACCCAAGTCATGTACTTATCTATTGCATTAGTTAAAATCATAGAATCATGAAAGATGACCCACTGTGCAATGCCCTCTCACTATCCATATCCTAACGTATCTAAATAGAGGTAAATATAGATAAATGTGTGAGAGGTCCCGTAATGTTCTACGGCTTATGCGGGGTCATGTCACACACTTTCTATATTTATCTTCAATAGGAGGCCATGGACATGTCTACCGATTAAGACTAGTCCATATCATACATGTATTATGATCAAAGAAGGAATAATCAACTCTCACATATCATGGATAGATTTAAACAACATAATTAATCAACATTAATTAAAAGTGATTATGGGATGGAAGCATTTTTATCAGAATTAATTAAAGAACCCTCCCAATAAAAATAAAACTAATAACTTGGGTAGTGTGGACTAAGTTGTCTGCCTTATGGGTTTTCAATATTTTCGGCCACCTGGGTGTCATGTCTAGATCCTGTCTGTTGACATACACCCAAGTCATGTACTTATCTATTGCATTAGTTAAAATCATAGAATCATGAAAGATGACCCACTGTTGCAATGCCCTCTCACTATCCATATCCTAACGTATCTAAATAGAGGTAAATATAGATAAATGTGTGACAGAGGTCCTGGTAATGTTCTGTCGGCTTATGCGGGGTCATGTCACACACTTTCTATATTTATCTTCAATAGGAGGCCATGGACATGTCTACCGATTAAGACTAGTCCATATCATACATGTATTATGATCAAAGAAGGAATAATCAACTCTCACATATCATGGATAGATTTAAACAACATAATTAATCAACATTAATTAAAAGTGATTATGGGATGGAAGCATTTTTATCAGAAATAATTAAAGAACCCTCCCAATAAAAATAAAACTAATAACTTGGGTACATCAAACATGCCATGGATGTCACGCCTCGATCATCTCCTCCGCCCGATCACGTCTTCAAAATAGATGATTTGTATCTACATAAGCTTTGAGCGCCACATGTGGATTACCATCAACATGCCCTAGGAGTCCTAACTCCTCTAAAATTACAATAGAAACCTTGAAAAAATTCTATACACTTTCCTTTCCATAATAAAGAAACCCCGCACGGAGAAACTAACCCACCATTTGGGCTACCAATGGGGTGGAGTACATTTGTTTATAAAAAAAGATAGGGGGAGAGAAAAAAAGAGAGAGAAGCATCACATCCACTCATAACCCCATGCATCACATACATAACAATCCATCCATTTTATTAGAGTGTCATTCTCATAATCACATCATAACATAATTTCATGCATGGGCATTATTAAAGCAAGTAAACAAAAAATAACATGAATTTCTTCAATTATTGAACCACCACATCACATGTGATAACATGTATCCAAGCCCATAAAATTAAAATCACATTTTGATTACAAGTGGGTGGAGGGAGGGATCCCTTCACCCATCTTCTTCCTGCAGAAAAACAAAACAAACCTAAAAAAAATTCTGTTTTGAAAAATAACCTTTTTTTTTATTTAAAATCGGAGGGGAATCAAAGGGGAGTGCATGCACCCCCTGCACAATCCATAGGCCCCAAGCGCATGCGCAACAGCCCAAGGCCGCAGCCCGCAGGCAGCAGTCCACGAACAGCACTCTACAGGCCGCAGCCTATAAGCTTGCTGCCCGCAGGCAGCAGCCCATGTATGAGCTGCACACATAGGCAAGGAAAAGGGGGAGGGCGTGCGCAGAGGCTTGGCAGCTTACGCTCCCCCCCCCCCCCCACATACAATCATGATTAAAATTTGAAAAAAAATAATTAATCACACCCTATTTGGATACCCATGTACACATGGGAAGGTTGTTACAACAACCATAATATAATCACCCATGTGCAAACTTGCATCCCACACATGATAATTACATTAACCATTAATTATCTAATATTCAAGGGTGGGAAAGGTGGCTTTGATATCACACTGTAAGTCAAACTACGGTCCAGGGATCAAACCATGGTTCCCTAGGGAAACCAATTATAAACCAATTAGGGTATTGCATGCCCTGGGTTAGCCCATGGTGTCCCATGAGTGCCCCATTTTAATTTTAGAATTTTCCATGGTCGCCCATGGGAACCCTAGTGCATCCCTGTTAGGGTTTCTCCTTCCCTCATATGTCCCATACAATTTTGGAACACAAATGGGACGAAGAAAATCATCTCTAATCCATCACATGGCAAGAGGGATCCATCCCATACTCGAATGCGCAGCGAAAATAAATCGATTTGAGTTTCTTTCGCATCCTATAAATATTTAATAATTAATAACTGAAGGGATCAATAAAGAATTGCTAACCTGGTGAGCCTCAAGTGTTGCTCCTCCAATAGACAATGGTTCTTCCTCCAATGAGCGCTCCAAGTAAACAGATCTGAACCTCCAATGGCGCTACCAAGGTTTTTCAAGCCAATCCCAGATGCTCTCAAATTCTTCAGTACAGATCCAGGGTTTCACAAACCCTAACTCTCAAACATAGATGAGAGAAACTAGAAGAAGATGGAGAGAGATCACAAGAGGGAGACAGAGAGACCAAAACGCAGGAGAGAGGGGGTCAGGCCAAAACGCAGAGCACTGTCCCCTCCTGCATTTTTGGTCCCCCTTTTATAGATGTAGGGTTTAATTAAAAACCCTGATGAGATTTGTTCAATCCCTATGAGAGTCTGACTCTGTCTCTCTCAGTATGACAGTTCTGTTTAAACTTAAAGTGCTTCAAAAAGGTGAAGAAGCAGAATCTAATAGGAAAAGTATTAATTAGTTACTTTATTTAATATTTATGGATAATTGCAATTAGCACCATATCCATTAATTAAATAAAGAACCAATTAAATTAGCAAATTGCAAATAACTCCCTATATGATAACAAATTATCATATACAACCCCCCCACTAATCAACACCATCATTATGGAATCTAGGGCATGTACACAAGTACTGCCAAACCCCATTCCATAGTACATGTCCATATAAGAGTGTCTGTGCATCTGATCGGGTCCCTCAAAACTCAATAAAACACCTTGTTTAAATAAATATACATAATCTATTATTTTATGTAAAATAGATTTTTGCAAAATCATTTCCAAAACGGCACTGGATCCAGATTCTGATTCGACCATACACAGACAGTCTTGGTGTTCCCCTAATCGGGCAGTGGTGACCATGTTGGATAACTCCTTTACTCATAAAATGTTCACGCATTCCCAGAACATCGGCTTTGACTCGCTTGAGTCTCAGTCATTGATGAACCAAAGAATGCGATCACACTTTGCAGCAACAGGGTCCCCTCAGGCAAAGGGTGTCAGTGACACATGTCTATCCCTTCCTACATTTGGCAGTAATACATGAGGGAATCGATAAAGTAGATTTTTCGCCAATACACACATCAAACATGTGAGTACTTGCATTCATACCCTGACATCACATGTCTAGGCATACCCAATGCGACAACCATATGATAAGGGTGCCCAGCCCAAACCCTAGTCGTGAGTACCATTTTAAGTAAAACTTACGGACACATAATGCTCAAAAAATTTATATCGCATGTGATGATATTAAACTAAAATGTATAAAAGTTCAATACAAAGAAGAATAGGGTTGAACCAGACCGAACCGGGTTTGATGGACACACACTTGTCCAACACGTTAATATGAGCATCAACAGAATCCAAGTCCCCAAGCTTGGTGGTGACTAGAGGGTCTGAATCAGAGGGTAACATCATGGCGATGGTGTCAAGGACAAGGCGAGCATTCTCGATTGAGATCTGAAGCACTTGGGAATTGCAGTTGGCGTCGATCAAGTCCTTCACCTCTTCTATGATGGACTTCTTCTCGAATAGGACTGAAAGCTTTTTCGAACCCAATCTCTCCCGGAGTTTCGTTATACCTGCCAACAAAAATCTCCAAATTCTTCATCACCGTCTCCACCTCTCCCCTACCTCTTCATCAAGTACTTTAGGGGATGGTTTTGCCGGCATTGGAGGTGTTATTACTTTGGGGATGGTTTCGTCGACATTAGGTTTGGTGATAATGGTGCGGGTTCAGCAATTTCTAGATAGAAGAGAGAGGGCAGTGAGAGAGAGAGTGAGAGAGAGAGAGAAACCTCAAGATTTGGGAAAGAAGATGGAAGAAGTGGAATTTCCTCACCCACTCCTTATTATGAAAGGGTAAAAGTGTATTTTCATATCCACTCTCAATGCCACGTCATCACTTAACGTTGGATGCCTAACAGACAATTAGTTTAGCATGGTTTTGAAACTACAGGAGGTGTACTTGTTCATTTTTTGAAACCTTGGGTCGATTTGTATCTAAGACAAAGTATAGGGTGGTATGCATAAGTTTCCCAAAAATAAAAAACTATCACGAGTTCACATTTGTCAAATGACAGATTAATCGGGATCCATGTGAAAGAGGTCCATAGCCCGAAGTAGGAGAAAGGAAAATAAATAGTACACATGAAATCTTTTATTCAAGCCTAGGATTGGAGTGGACTATAATAGGTATAGAAACTTAAACACATATGATATATAAAAAACCGAAATGAAATAAAGAGCAATCACACAATTACAGCACAATATAAATGGTTTGCTAAGATGCCTATGTCCATGATGAGATGAGGGCAATCTTTACTAGTAATAGAGAAAATAGTTTCAAATAAGCTCTCCTCCTCATGCCTCTCTATATTCACAAAGAATTTCCCGTAGCCCTAATAACCTTTCATTGCTAACAATTCAAACCACAGAATACAAGGCATCAACCCTCAATGTTGGGGTCCTCGAAACAAATTAAGGAAATATCAAATATGTCATATCTGTTGGGAAGAGATGCAAAAAAACCTTCCTACCTGTGTAAATCAAAGAAGCAAATAAAAACAAAAAATGGAAATGAAAAAAAACAACCACAAACAAAATGGCCACGTTTAACATATAAAACCCTCCAATATGAAGAGAAAAACCACAAGGAAACTCCCAAAATAATTCAGTAAAAGCAAATAAAAGATTACAATGATTCACCCATTAAGTTTATGCTCAAACTTGAGATCCACAAAAAAATTGAGAAAGAAATAATAAGTATTAGGAAACATTACAAGATTACCTCATGCTTTAACAAAAATGCTACCAAATCACCTCTAAAAGCCACCAAAAATTATTTCTATCAAAGCTTGGAGAACCCAAATTGAACAAAGGTAAACTGCAACTTCGATTACTCAGATGATGTAGAACGTGAGATAGCAAAATGACCTCAAGAATGACCCAAATGTGAGAGCAAATTCACACAAAAAATCTGCACTCATTCTTCTCCAAGAGCTCCAAGAACAAACCCATTTTTACCTTGGCTTCCCAATCAAGTTGAAAACCTTTCTCTTCTTCTCAAACCTTGCACTTTCTCTTTCCGTAAATAAAAACCACTAATTCTCTGTCTTCCTTTTTGTCGGAAGAAAACTCCACTACATACTTCACAAAGAAGCTCTTTGAATTCTACAACCTACTAATGAAGGTAGTGAATGTCAACTCATTGACCCTTTGATTTTACATGGGTTTTGGACCCAACTTAGTCTAAGCATCCAAATAACTCCACATGGGACTGGATCAACATAGTCTAACACCTAACAATATCTTTGGATGGATGAAGACCAGTTTTAATTTAAACGGTCCTGGTCATAAAGATTTCCAAAACCCAAAAGAAAAAAAATTTAGCCAATGAGCACACTATCTGAAACACTTTCTATGACTTCCAAAAAAGTAGACATAAATCTCTATCAAGAGGCTAGCATATTATTGGTTAAGTCATTAGTTTAAGTTGTTAAATAACTTATTAAGGTCAACAGTTTATTCAATAGCACATGTTCATGATCTAGTCTAGATTTGACGTAGTGTCGGTTTTCATTCTAGACTTTATATAAGGGCTATGGTTAATTGTTAAAAGGATATAAACAAAATTCATGACTTGATTTGCATGTGCCTATGGACATTCCACATTTTTTTTTAATCCTATTCTAGAAAGAGAAAACTTGAAAGGCATCATTTCATATACTGATTTTTGTTGGATATAGAAGCAGCATCAAAGCAGATTAGACTTTGAGTCCTTCAGCTTGAGGACAAACTTCCAGCAAAACTCCAAAATCCAAAATCTAAACCAACGGCTAGGAAACGGCCCGTTTCAAATGGCCCCCTTGTTGGTCAAACAACGATCCAGGGATCAAACCATGGTTCCGTAGGGAAACCAATTATAAACCAATTAGGGTATTGCATGCCCTGGGTTATCCCATGGTGTCCCATGGGTGCCCCATTTTAATTTTAGAGTGTCCCATGGTTTCCCATGGGAACCCTGGTGCATCCCTATTAGGGTTTCTCCTTCCCTATTGCGTCCCATAAAATTAATTATCACAATAGGGACGGAGAAATTCGTCTCTAGTCCATCACATGGCAAGAGGGATCCATCCCATACTCGAATGCGCAGCGGAAATTAATCGATTCGAGTTTCTTTCGCATCCCATAAATATTAATAATCAATGAACAAAAGGAATTAATAAAGAACTGCTAACCTGGTGAGCCTCAAGTGTTGCTCCTCCAATAGACAGTGGTTCTTCCTCCAGTGAGCGCTCCAAGCAAACAGATCTGAACCTCCAATGGTGCTACCAAGGTTCTACACGCCAATCCCAGATGCCCTCAAACTCCTCAGCACATATCTAGGGTTTCATAAACCCCAACTCTCAAACACAGGTGAGAGAAGCAAGAAGAAGAAGAGAGATCACAAGAGGGAGAGAGAGAAACCAAAAATGCAAGAGAGAGAGTGTCTACTCCAAAAACGTGGAGAGCTTTCTCTTCTGCATTTTATGGTCCCCAATTTATAATAATAGGGTTTAATTAAATCCTAGATAGATTTAATAGAGCCCTAGTGAGAGTCTGACTCTCTCTCTCTCAGTCTGGCAGTTCTGTTTAAACTCAAAGTGCTACACAGGTGAAGAAGCAGAATCTAATAGGGAAAGTATTAATTAGATTCTTTATTTAATTATTAATGACTAATTACAATTAGCACCAAATCCATTACTTAAATAAAGAGCCAATTAAATTAGCAAATTCTAAATAACTCCCTATATGATAACAATTTATCATATACAACCCCCCCCCACTAATCAACACCATCATTATGGAATCTAGGGCATGTACACATGTACTGCCAAACCCCAATCCATAGTACATGTCCATATAAGAGCGTCTGTGCATCCGATCGGGTCCCGCAAAACTCGATAAAACACTTTATTTGAAATAACTATAAATAATGTATCATTTTATGTAAAATAAATTTTCCAAAACCATTTCCAAAATAGTACTGGATCCAGATTCTGATCCGACCATGCACAGACAGTCTCTATCTTGGTGTTCCCCAATCGGGTAGTGGTGACCGTGTTGGATAACTCCTTCACTCACAAAGTGTTCACGTATTCCTAGAACACCGGCTTTGACTCGCTTGAGTCTCAGTCATTGATGAACCAAAGAATGCGATCACACTTTGCAGTGATAGGGTTCCCTCAGGTACAAGGTGTCGGTGACACATGTCTATCCCTTTCTACATCTGGCAGTAATACATGAGGGAATCGACAAAGTAGATTCTTCGTCAATGCACACATCAAACATGTGAGCACTCGCATTCGTACCCTGACATCACATGTCTAGGCATACCCAATGCGACAACCATGTGATAAGGGTGCCCAGCCCAAACCATAGTCGTGACTACCATTTTAAGTATAACTTACGGACAGATAATGCTAAAAAAGTTTATATCGCATGTGACAATATTAAATTAAAATGTATAAATGTTCAATACAAAGGTGAACCGGACCAAACCGGGTTTGATGGACACACACTTGTCCAACAATCTCCCACTTGTACATCAAAGCCAATTCCCCATACATTTTAAACTCATGCCCTCCATGTGTTTCTCAAACACTCCTGGTGACAAATCCTTTGTCATGGCATCAGACACATTTTCAGTTGTGTCCACTTTGGAGATACTCATGTCACCCTGCTGGATAATCTCTCTGATGAGGTGATACTTTTGCTACACATGCTTGTTCCTCTGATGAGCCCTAGGCTCCTTAGCTTGTGCAATGGCCCCTCTGTTGTCACATAACAGGGGAATAGAGCCCTTGACAAGATCAGGGACTACCTCCAAATCTGATAGGAATTTTCTCAGCCAAACACCTTCTTTTGCTGCATCACATGATGCAAGGTGTTCATAAAAATAGGGATCCGCTGTAGATTTCTATTTTGTACTCCTCTATATAATGGCACCTCCACTCATTAGACTCGTAACGACTCACAATACCTACTGTATAGCAAACGTCTGATCTCGTACGCAACATAGCGTACATTAGACTTCCTACTGTTGAGGCATAGGGAATCTTCTTCATCTCTTCAATGTCCGTCTAAGACTGAGGACATTGAGATCTGAAAAGACTGACTCCATGCCTGAAGGGAACACTTCCCCTCTTGGAGTTCTCCATACTAAATCTGGCCAGGACTTTATTTATATAGGTAGCCTGTGACAAGCCTAGCATCCTTTTCTGGCGATCTCTTACGAGTTTGATCCTAAGGATATAGCTAGCTTCACTAAGGTCTTTCATAAAAAATGTTGTGGATAACCACTGTTTTACTGATGAAAGGAATCCCACATCGTTACCAATCAGCAATATGTCATCTATGTATAAAATAAGAAAACATACTGCCCTCCCACTGATCTTCTTGTAAACGCATAGTTCATCCATGTTTTGATCAAAACCAAACGATTTGATTGATTGATCAAACCTAATGTTCCAGCTCCTAGAAGCCTGCTTCAGCCCATAAATGGACCTCTGCAATTTGCATACCTTTCTTTCTTCCTCCAAGGAAGAGAACCCCTCTGGCTGTTCCATGTAGATTTTCTCTTGAAGGAACCCATTTAGAAATGTAGTCTGCACATCCATCTGCCAGATCTCATAATCAAAGTGTGCTGCGATAGCCAATAAAATCCTGATGGATTTCATCATCGCTACTGGTGAAAAGGTTTCCTCATAGTCTATACCCTCTTTCTGGGTATAACCCTTTGCCACCAGTCTCGCCTTGAATCTCTCAACCTTTCCATTTGCGCCCTTCTTTCTCTTGAAGATCCATTTACATCCAATCAGCTTGACGCCAAGTGGTGGATCGACTAGAGTCCAGACCTTGTTGGAATGCATCAAATCAATTTCAAAGCGCATTGCTTCCAGCCACCTAGTGGCATCAACATCCTTTAGAGCCTCAGAGTATGTCATCGGATCATCATCTGATTCAACCGATACCATATGGAACTCTTCCACTGTTTCCTCTTCGGTTAGAAGAGTTAGCCTGGTGGGTGGTCTAATAGTCCTCCCACTACGTCGAGGTTCCTCAGGTGTTGGTATTTCAGCAGGTATGTCAGTTGGTCTCACTTCTGGAAGTGACGTTTCTGAGCCATCTGATAGCTCTTTTATGACTACTGGTTTGGACCTCTGGGTCATCATTTCTTCCTCAAAAAATGTGACATGTTTACTTACAATGACCTTTTGGTCAACTGGGTCATAGAAATAATAGCCTATTGTGCCTTTGGGGTGGCCTAAGAAATAGCATCTCGAAGTCCTGGATTCTAACTTGTCTGTCTGTTACTTTCGCACATGTGCTATGCAACCCCATACCCTAAGGTGTTGAATACTGGGCTTTCGCCCTTTCCACAACTCAAAGGGTGTCTTGGCTACAGACTTAGATGGAACCCTATTCAAGATATATATTGTCGTCTCTAAAGCGTACCCCCAGAAAGAAAGAGGCAGCTCACTATAAGTGAGCATCGTCCTAACCATATCCAATAGGGTTCAATTGCATCATTCGGATACACCATTTTATTGTGGTGTGCCTGGATTAGTTAGCTAACTAACTATCCCTTGGGATATGAGATGTTCTTTAAACTCATCCGATAGATACT
Organism: Telopea speciosissima; assembly: GCF_018873765.1. Taxonomy (NCBI): domain Eukaryota; kingdom Viridiplantae; phylum Streptophyta; class Magnoliopsida; order Proteales; family Proteaceae; genus Telopea; species Telopea speciosissima. Next base: position 3,502,586 of record NC_057921.1, read on the forward strand.
CCCCTCCACGATCTGATCATAAGGACTTGACGCGTTTATCGAGCTATCTTTCGACCTTGGCTTGAAATTCTTTGAATTTATCAAAGGCTTTCGATTTCCTATGCATCAAGTATATGTAACCATATCTAGAGTAATCATTGGTGAATGTGATAAAGTACTCATACCCATATCTTGCTTGTATGTTTATGGGTCCACACACGTCAGTGTGTATCAACTCCAACATATCTGTGGCTCTAGCACCTTTATTGCTAAAGGATTTCTTGGTCATTTGGCCCTGAAGGCATGACTCACAGGTGGGGAATGGTTCCACCCTCAAACTCTCTAAGGGCCCATCCCTCACCAATCTACTGATTCGGTCCACATTAATGTGACCCAATCTTAGATGCCACAGATATGTTAAGTTCACTGGAGCTGCTTTCCTTTTCAAATCAACATTTGAAACAACATTCATTCTAATAGGGCAATCTAAAAAATACAAACCACTTTGCATATATCCGGATGCCACAAAGGAATTATTAAAACGAATAATCAATTTAGAATTAAAGGAAAAACTATATCCGTCCAAAACAAGTTTTGAAACTGAAATTATCTTCCTCTTGAAAGAGGGTACATAATAGCAATCCTTTAAAACTAAACTAGCAGAACTAAAATTTAAAATAAAAGTTCCCACAGCCAACGCCATGGTCTCAGCTCCAGTGCCCATCTGAAGACGCACTTTATTTCTTTCCAGGTTCCTTGTCTCCTTGAACCCCTGCAAATCATTGCAAATGTGAATAGTAGATCCACTATCCACCAACCAAGAATTGATCGGTTCAAAAGACAAATTAGACTCATAAAAAAAGTGAACATCACATGTACCTTCTTTAGCAGCCTCTGTTTCATCCGGCTTCTTGTCTTTCAAAGTTGCCAGGTAAGCACGACAGTTTCTTTTCTAGTGACCCTCCTTCTTACAATAGAAGCACTTGCCTTTGCCTTTATTGCCAGACTTCCCACCCTTGGCTTTCAGGGTCTTGCCCTTACTTCCCTTTTTCTTCTTCTTCCCATTTGAAGAAGGCTTTGCCTCAGTTGCATTGACCTTAGCCTTGTCCTTTTTTAAGGACGCTTCAGCCTCTACCAGTGCATTAGCAAGCTCGGTGAGCTCCATCTCCTTCTCGGACATCTTGTAGGACATCCTAAAAGGTGCGTAGGCAGAAGTGAGTGACGCTAAGATCACATCAGTCTTATATCGCTGGCTGAAATCAGTCCCCATGGATTCCAAATTTTCAAATAGATTGATCATTTTCATTACATGATCCATCACTGGAGTCCCCTGAGACATCTTGGAGTTATGGATTTGACTCACTGCATCAGAATGTGCGTGTGTCAACTGCCTGTTGAACAATTCAGCAAGCTTATCCATTTTACCCCCAGCAGTGCGTATATCCTTGACTGAGTCCACAACTGATTTTTCCAACGATCCTAGGATATAGAGTGATGCCTTGGAATCCCTCATGAGGAACCCTTGCATCTCTTCATTTGCCTCAAAATCGTTCGGGTCGGGTTGAGGAGGAACTTGTTCATCTAGAACTGTGTACAGTCCTTCAGCAGTCAGGAGCAACTTAATGCTCCGGTACCAATCGACATAGTTTGTACCATTAAGTTTGTATTCGCTAATGAATGTTAACAGGTTAGAATTAACGACAACCATCGTATATTAATCTACACATGCACAAGTAAATAACCACATGCTAATTAATGACCATTGAAAATAATAAATTGAGCACACACACATCAATGGTCTTTCATGATTTGGGTTTCCCTCATAACCTAAAAGATGAATTGGATACCTACAACCCTTGCATGCATAACTTACCCTGTCGGGAGTCATTATACACACCATGGTAGTGTGGACTAAGCTGTCCGCCTCATGGGCTTTTAATATTTTCAGCCACCTGGGTGTCATGTCCAGATCTTGTCGGCTGACATACACCCAAGTCATGTACTTACCGATTGCATTAGTTAGAATCATAGAATCATGAAAGATGGCCCACTGTCGCAGTGCTCTCTCACTATCCATACCCTAATGTATCTAGATGGAGGTAAATATAGATAAATGCGTGACAGAGGTCCTGGCAATGTCCTTTCGACTTATGCGGGGTCATGTCATACATTTTCTACATTTATCTTCAATAGGAGGCCATGGACATGTCTACCGATTAAGACTAGTCTATATCTTACATGTATTGTGAATAAAGAGGGATTAGTTAACTCTCACATACATGGATAGATTTAAACAACATAATTAATCAACATTAATTAAAAGTGATTATGGGATGACGGCATTTTTATCAGAAACAATTAAATAATCCTCCCAATAAAAATAAAACTAATAACTTTGGGTGCATTTATCATGCCATGGATGCCACGCCTCGATCATCTCCTCCGCCCGATCACGTCTTTAAAGTGGGTAACTTGCATCTCCATAAGCTTTGAGCACCACATGTGGATCACCATCTACATGCCCTGGGAGTCCTAACTCCTCTAAAATTACAATGAAAACCTAGAAAAATTCTATACACTTTCCTTTCCATAATAATAAAGAAACCCCGCATGGAGAAACCAACCCACCATTTGGGTTGCCCATGGGGTGGAGTACATTTGTTTATAAAAAAGAAAGGGGGAGAGAGAGAAAGAGAGAGAAGCATCACATCCACCCATAACCCCATGTATCACATACATAAACAATCCATCCATTTATTAGAATGCCATTCCCATAATCACATCATAATATAGTTTCATGCATGGGCATTAAAGCAAGTGAACCAAAAATTAAAACATGGATTCCTTCAATTATTGAACCACCACATTGCATGTGATATCATGTATCCAAGCACATAAAATTAAAATCGCATTTTAATTGCAAGTGGATAAAGAGGGAATCTCTTCACCCATCATCATCCTCCAAAACCAAAACAAAATAATAAAATTCTGTTTTGAAAAATCTTTTTTTTTTTTTTTTTGTTAAACTGGAGGGAAAACAAGGGGGGGTGCATGCATCCCACTTGCGCAGGCTACAGGCACTCCCTGCGCAGCCCATAGGCACAGGGCCCACGTACAGTAGCCTTGGGCTGCAGGCCGCAGGCCTACTGCCAGTAGGGTAAAGCCCACGGACAACAGCCTGCAGGCCCGCAGCCCACAAGCTTGCTGCCCGCAGGCAGCAGCCCACAAGGGGATGCGCACAAGGGTAGGTTCATGGGGAAGGGCGTGCGCAGAGGCTTGGCAGCGTATGCTCCCCCCCACATATAGAACATGATTAAAAATTTTAAAATAAAAATTAGTAATCACAACCTAATTAGATACATGCTTCAATAATTGGAATAAACAAAACAAACCAAATCCATCATCACATGGGTAGGTTGTTACACTAACAACCTTGTAACTACCCATGTGCACATGGGAAGGTTGTTACAATAACCATATCCTAACCGCCCATGTGCCAACTTGCATCCCACTCATGATAATCATATTAACCATTACTTATCTAATATTCATGGGTGGGAAAGGTGGCTCTGATACCACACTGTTGGTCAAACAACGGTCCAGGGATCAAACCATGGTTCCGTAGGGAAACCAATTATAAACCAATTAGGGTATTGCACACCCTGGGTTATCCCATAGTGTCCCATGGGTGCCCCATTTTAATTTTAGAGTGTCCCATGGTTTCCCATGGGAACCCTGGTGCATCCCTATTAGGGTTTCTCCTTCCCTATTGCGTCCCATAAAATTAATTATCACAATAGGGACGGAGAAATTCGTCTCTAGTCCATCACATGGCAAGAGGGATCCATCCCATACTCGAATGCGCAGCGGAAATTAATCGATTCGAGTTTCTTTCGCATCCCATAAATATTAATAATCAATGAACAGAAGGAATTAATAAAGAACTGCTAACCTAGTGAGCCTCAAGTGTTGCTCCTCCAATAGACAGTGGTTCTTCCTCCAATGAGCGCTCCAAGTAAATAGATCTGAACCTCCAATGGTGCTACCAAGGTTCTACACGCCAATCCCAGATGCCCTCAAACTCCTCAGTACATATCTGGGGTTTCATAAACCCCAACTCTCAAACACAGGTGAGAGAAGCAAGAAGAAGAAGAGAGATCACAAGAGGAAAATGTAGGAGAGAGAGTGTCTACTCCAAAAACGGGAGCTTTCTCTTCTGCATTTTATGGTCCCCTATTTATAATAATAGGGTTTAATTAAATCCTAGATAGATTTAATAGAGTCCTAGTGAGAGTCGACTCTCTCTCTCGCCCAGCGATTCTGTTTAAACTCAAAGTGCTACACAGTGAAGAAGCGAGAATCTAATAGGAAAGTATTAATTAGATTCTTTATTTAATTATTAATGGCTAATTACAATTAGCACCAAATCCATTAATTAAATAAAGAGCCAATTAAATTAGCAAATTCCAAATAACTCCCTATATGATAACAATTTATCATATACAACCCCCCCCCCCACTAATCAACACCATCATTATGGAATCTAGGGCATGTACACATGTACTTGCCAAACCCCAATCCATAGTACATGTCCATATAAGAGCGTCTCGTGCATCCGATCGGGTCCCGCAAAACTCGATAAAACACTTTATTTGAAATAACTATAAATAATGTATCATTTTATGTAAAATAAATTTTGCAAAACCATTTCCAAAACGGATCGATCCGCATTCGATCCGACCATGCACAGCAGTCTCTATCTTGGTGTTCCCCAATCGCGCAGTGGTGACCGTGTTGGATAACTCCTTCACTCACAAAGTGTTCACGCATTCCTAGAACACCAGCTTTGACTCGCTTGAGTCTCAGTCATTGATGAACCAAAGAATGCGATCACACTTTGCAGTGATAGGGTTCTCTCAGGTACAGGGTGTTGGTGACACATGTCTATCCCTTCCTACATCTGGCAGTAATACATGAGGGAATCGACAAAGTAGATTCTTCACCAATGCACACATCAAACATGTGAGCACTCGCATTCGTACCCTGACATCACATGTCTAGGCATACCTAATGCGACAACCATATGATAAGGGTGCCCAGCCCAAACCCTAGTCGTGACTACCATTTTAAGTATAACTTACGGACACATAATGCTAAAAAAGTTTATATCACATGTGACAATATTAAACTAAAATGTATAAATGTTCAATACAAAGGTGAACCGGGTTTGATGGACACACACTTGTCCAACACCCCTTTCCCAAACCTAAAATCCTAATTTTTTTTTCAGTAGACTAATAGAAAGCGGATATTCCACTTACGGTAAGGAGTATGGGTATCAAATTAGACTCTGAACCGAAAAACCGAATTCAGTTCCGAACCGAGTAATCGGAACCTAGCCGAATGAAATGTGGACTGGGATGGAGGAATGAGTTCGGTTCAGTTCGGATCTAGTTCTAACATACGAACCAAATTTGGGTACGAAGTTATTTTAGTATATTAATTATGGGAGAATGTTTTTTGCGTGGGACGTAGGGGCAATGCCCACGAAGCCGGAATGACCGCCATGCCCCCCAAGTATGGCAAAAATTCCAGCCCCTTTTATGTCACTGCGTGGGCTCTCATTGGCTGGCGTGCACGACGTGGCCCATGTGTCCCACCTAGAAAATGACGCCCCATTAATTATAATACTGATATATTATAGTATATTAATACATTATAATACTTATATATTATAGGAAAAAAATTCTCTGTCCGGGAGTGTGGCCTACGCCAGCATTCCCATGAGTCTATCTCTCTCCTCCCCATGTGAAAGGACACCTCTGCCCCCTTATTTTAAGGAGGAGAGAGATAGACACATGGGAATGCTGGCGTAGGCCACACTCCCATACAGAAAACTACTTTCCTATATTATAATATATATTACAAATTATTAACATATTAGATTTTAGGGAAAATATCATCCCCCTCCCTTCTAAGTTTGCCTAATGTCAAACCAGTACCCAAGTTTTGAAAAATATCTACCCTCTCCCCTACTTTATAAAGATTATATCAACCGTACCCTAAGTGACTAACTCTGTTAAATCAGCATATGAAAAGACAATATTACCCTGGTCTCTAACTTCAATTCTTTCTTTCTTTCCACCATGGCTGTATACACCACCACGGCTGTATCTACCTCCGTCGCCATCTCGGTAGGAACAGAATCACAAGTTTGAGAAAGGCTCGCCGGTTTCTCCCCTAATTTGTTTGAATGAAATCATTTTTGATAGAAAAGAAATGACATCTGTGTTTCCTCAACCAATCTCTCTCATATAAACACAGAAGGAAGAAGGAGAATAAATCACTTAAAATCTGAAATCCATGAGACTTTGGAGAGCAGGGAAAGAGGCACTAGCCATTCCAGAAAAACAATCAACATCAATCTATGAATTATAAGAACACTAGTGCAAGAATTTCACCTGAAAAGCTTTAGAAATGACTTCGTCATGAAGGGAAACATGGTTCCGGCAATTTCAGCAACTGTACAAGCGAGGCCCAACCAATTACGCCATCGAAGAAAAAGCTTAACACTAATTAACCCCCTTACTGCTCTTGAAAATCGAAATCCCAGGTAAAGACCCAAGCGTTTGAACCAAAAAGAAGTTCAAGGACACAGAAGTCGGAACACGCAAGAAATTATCACTCCCCCAAAACCAAAAAATTCAGGAATTTAAAAAATAAACACGGCAAATCGAAAGAACAAGAAGGAAAAGAACCTAAATCCTTGAAACATTTATCATACAAAATGGAAAAAATTAAGGGGTTCTTCCTCCTAGTTCTGGTCGCAGAAACATAATCAGAATAGCGTAGCATGAATTGAGTGGGGATTAGGGAAAGTTATAATGAAATGGAGTTGGTTGGGGTGTTAATCTAACTTTGTAGAGTGAACAAGAAGAGAAAGAAATATCAGGGATTGGTGAAACAAACCAATCAACAGTAGTCCTTCCATTGGATTCAGTACTGAAACATGAAGAAAATCCCAAGATCGGGATGACCACCATAGCTCCTCCTACGGCCGATGAATTGGAATCAACCCCCGTCTTTGTCGACGCTGCTTCTGAGGAACAATCATTGAAAGCCGCAGCTGTTGATCAGACGGGAAACATAGAGAATTATCAGAAGGAAGAGAGAAAAGAAAAGTTCTAGGTGTGACGGTGGTGGTGTTCGCCGGAGAAGAAAGAAGGAAAGAGAAACGAGGGATGGGGAGGAGTGAGAGAGGAGAGAGAATGTTAGGTTAGGGTTGGGTTAAGGGTATTTTGGGGTTTTGTAAATTTTATAAATGCCACATCATCACTTAATGGCATTTTTTAACGGTTAAGGTACGATTGATATAATTTTTATAAAGTAAGGGAGGGGGTAGATATTTTTCAAAACTTGGGTACTGGATTGATATTAGACAAACTTAGAGGGGAGGGGGATGATATTTTCCCTAGATTTTATAATACTATAATATTATAATAGAATACCATACTATATATGCAGTATAAATTGAGTGAAAGAACCAGACCAAACCAGAACTAAATAGGTACAAGATAGGTACTGCTTTTTAGAATCGAGGTCGGACTCGATCTGGTTCTAGATCACACCAACTTTCCCTGGAACTAAACCAAATACTCGGTTCCGAAACCAATTTTTTTTTGGTAATAGCACTTTATTTAGTAACGTCGAAACTCATGTTTGAAGATTACAAAACTCCAGAATCCATGGATAAAAAATAGACCATAACGTCACCGATAAGACCTTCCTTGCCAGGGAATCAACCAAACTGTTAATCTCCTTGGAATAAAGAGAAAACTACATGTTTTAAACAAGAGGACAGATAAACAATATCTTCCAAAAATAGGTCTGAGGTTAAGTCGTGAAGAAGATAAAACTCCCTAAAGATATTTGACGATGCTCTTGTTGTCAGACTCCAATTGCACAAGATCAAAACCTTCTCAAATAGCCTCCAATAGTGATGCTCTTATAGCCAATGCCTCCCTAACTGTAGAATCATTGAAAGTCATAGGAATGGACACAACATGAAGAGGTTTCCCGTGACATTCACGACATATGATACCAAAACCACCGGTTGCTGAATTTGGTTGTAGTTTGGCATCACAAGAGATCTTCACCATACAAAGCCGAGGACAGTGTTACGTATGTAATGGACAGGCTATTCTCGGTTTAGGAGGGAGTAGTTAGTTAAGAACTTAAGATTTTATATGTTTTAATTATTAATATTATTAGTGTGTTTAATTATTGTAGTTATTGTAGTATGTGGCTAAATAGTTATAAATAGTGGAGAAAAGTGTGATAGTTAGAGTTACATTAGGAAAGGGGTAAGTAGTTATTGATAACTATTATAATTTGAGTTTTATAAATAGTAGAGTAACGAGTAAAGAAGAGACTTTTGAAATCCTAAATTATCTCTTAAGAGCTATCTTGAGAAGAGGATTGGTTGCCTCCTAATTGCATCAGGACGTCCGACGGCTTTGTCTGTAAAGCCCCAAATTTATCTCTCTTCATATCTCTCTCTCTCTCTCTCTCTCTCTCTCTCTCTCTCTCTATTATCTCTCTTTTTATTTTATTTTATTTTCAGATTATCTTGCACGTAACAAATGGCATTAGAGTCAGGCATAGCGGAGGAAATTGACCGTCCTGAGTCTATACGGGAATATCCTCCTCTGTTTAACTAGGTGGAAGCGATTTGTTCAATAGAGATTGACCGTCTCGGGTCCGTACGAGATTTTCATCAAGTTCTTGAAGTATTGTTGAACCGACGAGTTTGTGGGCGTAACATTAACAATCAGCGGAAGCAACTTGGGAATTATACTAACAAGATTTAGGATACGGGTGGAATTATTTAAAATTTGTATTTGTAATTTAGTGGTCTTGAGGACAAGACCAGATTTTAGGGGGATGCATTGTTATGTATGTAATGGACGGGCTATTCTTGGTTTAGGAGGGAGTAGTTAGTCAAGAACTTAAGATTTTATATGTTTTGATTATTATTATTATTATTATTATTGTGTTTAATTATTGTAGAACGTGGCTAAATAATTATAAGTAGTGGACAAAAGTGTGGTAGTTAGAGTTAAATTAAGAAAAGGGTAAATAGTTATGGATAACTACTATTGTAATTTGAGTTTTATGAATAATAGTGTAACGAGTAAAGAATAGACTTTTGAAATCCTAAATTATCTCTTAAGAGCTATCTTGAGAAGAGGATTGACCGCTTCCCAATTGCACTAGGACGTCCGGTGGCTTCGTCCGTAAAGCCCCAAAACCCCTATCCCTCTCTCTTATCTTCCGCTATTATCTTTCTCTCATATCTTCCCCTATTATCTTTCTCTCATATCTTCCTCTTCCTATTATTTATGTTCTTTTTGTTATTTTATTTTGTAGATTATCTCGCACGTAACAGAGCTGTCCAGGATGGTACAACATTGAAGAGAAGTGGTGAATCCTCTTGGATAGAAATAGATAGTTGAGCATTTGAGAACTCATTGAAAGCCGAAATTGACAAATGAATTACTTCTGTTGGAGTCTAAGTTCGATGCCCAAACACCACATCAGTCCTTGCTTTCCATAAATTCCAACAAATAAAAGTACAATGAGAAATCACAGATCTCCTTATATTCTTATCATATGGCGAAAATGAATCTCATTGATGAATCCACTGATGCAAGGATCATCTCTAGGTGGAATAACAATACCAAGTGCACATCCAAACCATGTAACCCGAGCAAATGAACAACCCAATAAGATATGACAGATAGTCTCGTTGCAGCCACAATGTATATAACAACCATCAACAGGTATATTCCAACAACGATGTGCATCTAAAGTAAAGAGTACTTCCAAATGAATACTATACCCAAAATACCCTTTCAGCATGTATTGAAATCCTACTTATAGCCAGCTATTCCTATTTCCTATTTTTATTATTCGAGAATGCAAAATCAACACATAATGCCTTCCAAGAATGCTTACTGGTGCGTCAGAAATCCTCTCGGAGCGAATTCTTCCTACAAGACAAGGATTAGCAGAGAGTACCGGGCCAGGCCGGTGATCTCACTCCGATGCTTAAGTTAGATCTCTGAGCAATAGTCAGAACAATTAGAATTTAGATGACTTGGACGTGTGTTACCTCCCCTATTTAAGGTGGCGGTAAGTGGCGATTGTGCCTGGAGTGGCCAGAGAAAATATCGGTGTGGAGTGAGTCCATGACTGATTGTAATGCAGGATCATTGATGATCCATTCTATCCCACATGCCGGCTGTGGCGTAACGTGGGCAGCGGTTTATTCCCTCCACGCTGGTAGTGGCTTTATAGGGGTGGCGGTTTTTGGACCGTGTCGGTTCCCGATGATGGTGTTGTTCCGAATCCGTTATTTGATCCACGACCCGTTACTTGATCCATGACCCACTCCTATGGATCGCGGATTTATTCCTCATCAGGAGCCCCCCCACTCCCCTGGACACGTGCATCCCATGGGAGGTCAGGTTACTGCTGTTCTATGATCATTTCTTCGGCACGTGAGATTTGACAGTTGGGTGGCTGACTGTGATTTTCTGCTTCTGCCGTTACCAGCCATGTGGCCAAAAAAATCTCAAAAGGCGCTTCGGCTCGAGGTGTCGTTCGACGTTCCTCTACTATACGGATGCGTGTCCATAGGCACGACCACTAGGTTTAGCCCATAGTTAATCGATCCTTGCTACCCTACATCTTCCAATATGACGTCGCTGTGTGGCATGAACATTAATTTCTCTAGGGGACCCAAACGCCAGCTGACCTCGACCGTCCGATGGGTTGCATCCCTTGGCCCTTGGGTTTGGAAATGTTCCCTCTTCTTCGAGTACATGGATTGAAATCTCGCTCTTCGTAGTAATCCCTCACTGATCCCTTTCATTTCTGTGCTTTTCGTAGTTCTTGCCTTCCATCACTACACTTTACTCCGGTGCCATTGTATCCGTGGATTCTCGAACGAAGCTCTAGGTTCTGCTCCAACCGGACTACGGTCTTACGTTCTCATTCTCTTTTGATTTCCATTAGTAAGTGTTGTTTTTTTTTATTTTTTATGTCTTCATCTTCTTCTTAGCCGAACTCCCACAGGGATTCCAGTGATGTTGCCCAAATGAGTGGGGGTTCTGACCCTGAGGTGAGTTCTGGTAAGACCCAAGAGGAACGATCTGCACTCTTTGGGTCAAAGAGATTCTCTGCCCGGATTCATCGTTTGACCCAAGACCCCGTTGCTCAGTCTAGCGGTGAGAGGGCTATGCCCTAAACTTCTGCGGAGCGCATTGCCGATGGCGGCAGTGTCTCCGGTGTGGAGGAAGAAGATGGTGCCTCGGGTAGGTTCGCCTGTGTGGCTGTTTTTGAGAGTACCTTTACGGAGGATTCATTATCTGCCCTCCGCGTCCGGTACGGATTTCCTTCTTCGGTAGAGACTTGGGTTCCTACTAGAGCTGAGAGGGCGAATACCCCCCGGCCAAATACTGTGTGCCTATATGAAGTGTCCTTTCAAGAAGTGCTGGATCACTTTGAAATTCCCCTAGCCGTTTGGTAGCCAATGCTTGGAAGCATCTCTTTGGCTTCTACCTATTCTTCGCCCAACTGGGTCTCCAGGCTTCATGGGCACTTTTCCTATATTTGGCATCAGAGTAGCCCATTTCATAGGCAAACCCTTTTGCATCGCATATGACCATGCGATACGATCCCAGACTATTTCTTTAGACTTAATGGATGCGCCCATTGGATTTTGGGGACCGTGTCTCTACAGTGGCGACTTCACTGGGGATTTGTCAAACTCCCGATTAAACCCTGTTTTACAAAACAAATCTCTATTTAGGGCTAGCTATGTTAATTTATTTTTCCATATTGCGCACTTTTTCACACACGTTCACTGCACGGTCTGCTTCTATACCCCCGTGGTGTCACTGTCAGGGTCCCTTATGAAGATTTGGGCCGGCCTCATTGGCATCACAAACCTTGTTATCGTACCACTTTTGTTTTCAACTTATCTAATTGATTGAAGAGCTACCTAATGATCTTTGGGACATACATTTAGGTGTACGCCAAAAGGCATTACGGTACATTTCAACTGATTTGATCAAGTTGTTCCCTAAAGTGGTATATAAAGAGGAAGTGCCACCGTACCTACGGACACAACTGTGACGAGTATACCGGTGCTCCTTATCAAGGGGACCCATTTTTTTCCACCTTGCATATTTCAGCATGCATTGTGTAGGGGACATAGTTTTGGAACTTAGGAACGACACAACTAACGTAACTATTGTTTGAGGTCCAACTTGGAACTCATACAACAGATAGTATTATCTTACCATAGTTCTTCGGCTACCAGCAGAACTTCAAGGTTCCATCCTCTCCATAGAAGTGCGAATATCGTACTCCCCTTTGGTCAATTTCTTTTCACCATACGATTGACAAAGTAAGGTGATGCCCGCATAACCATTGCAAGGTGGTTGTGATAGAGGCAATGCCTACATAGTCAACCGGAAATGGTGCACATATTTCCGACCAATAGAGGACCACGTGTTTGCATTTTAATGTTAAGGGTGGGCCCAAGTTGCGTCTATTTTATAAAGTGCCGAAGAACTAGGTCGATATAATATCATCTGTTAGGACTTTCTAATTTGGGCCACCTTGTTTGAGTTATCAGTTAGGAGTTTTTCCAACTTTATGTACCTGATAGGCTAAAGAATTCCAACAACTTCTGCCTCCCAAGATGCTTCCTTATCGGAATGGTTTCTCCACTTCACCTTCACATAAGGGATAGGACAGTTGCGGAGGTGAAGTACCTTATGATTTAAAACTACAATTGGTTGCTCCTCATAGGTTAGATCTTTTGTGAGCTCTGGCAATTTTTGAAATAGCACATGGGTTGGATCAAAAACATACTTCCTTAACATGGACAAGTGGAACACATTGTGTACCCCTGCTAAGGTTAGAGGTAGTGCCAACCTATAAGCCACCTATCCAATGCGTGCCAAGATCTGATATGGTCCAATGAATCTTGGTCTCAATTTCCCTTTCATTCCAAATCTCATCACCCCTTTGGTGGGTGACACATGAAGGAAGACCTTATCTCCAACTGCAAACTCTAAATCCTTTTGTCGGACATCGGCATAGCTCTTCTATCTCAACTAAACCACCTTCAAATCCACCTTCTCGCAAGTGCCCTGAATCATTTCTGGTCCCAATATATGCCACTCACCTACCTCATCCTAATTTAGTGGCATACAATATCATCTACCATATTGAGCCTCGAATGGTACCATGCCAATGGATGCTTGGTTGCTGTTGTTGTAGGCCAATTCGATGAGCAAAATATGTTTATCCCAACACCCTTGCGTGTTGATGGCACATGCCCTAAGCATATCTTCCAATTTTTGAATTATACACTCCGACTGCCCATCGGTCTGAGGGTAAACAAAGAGCTCATGGCCTTCTGAAAGCCTTCCCAAAACCTCGATGTGAATCTTGGGTCTCGGCCCGAAATGATGCTAACCGGCACCCTATGTAGGTGAACAACATTATCCACATAGAGCTTGGCTAACTTGTCCATTGTGAATGTCAACTTCATGGGGATGAAATTGGCTGCCTTGGTCAGTTGGTCGATTATAACCCAAATGGAATCCATACCCCTGACTGTATGAGGCAAGCCAGTAATGAAATCCATGGTGATGTAATTCCACTTCCACTCTGGGATAGGTATGGATTGGAGTAACCCATGCGGTCGCTGCCTCTCTGCTTTAACTTGCTGACAAACAAGTCACCTAAAAACATGAGTGGCCACATCCGCCTTCATGCCGCTCCACCAATAGTTTCTTTTTAAATCTTTGTACATCTTGGTGCTACCAGGATGCACCGAGTATGGTGAACTATGGGCCACGCTCAACACTTCTTTCCTCAACTCCTCATCATTGGGTAAACAAATCCTGCCCCAGAATCTAAGTATGCCATCCTCAGATATAGTGAAGTCCGGATCCGACTGATCACTTGTCCAAACTCTATCCATCAACGCTTGTAGCTCAGGATCAATGGGTTGGGCCTCCTTGATTCTCTCGATCAAAGTTGGTTGTACAATGAGAGCTGCTAAGGATGCAATGGTATAATTAATCAATATCTCCAGATCCATCCATCGTGCTTCTTCAACCAACTGCTCGCACGAAGTCAATGCCGCTAAAGATACCGTCTGAGATTTTTGGCTAAGAGCATCTGCTACCATATTTGCCTTGTCGGGGTGGTAGTGGATCATACAGTCATAGTCCTTCATCAATTCTAGCCACCGCCTCTGCCTCATGTTTAACTCCTTTTGTGTGAAGAAGTATTTTAGGCTCTTATGGTCGCTATAAATCTCACTCTTCTCACCATATAGATAGTGGCACCATATCTTTAGTGCAAAAACAACTGTCGCTAACTCAAGGTCGTGAGTAGTATAGTTCTTCTCATAGTCTTTCAATTACCTCGATGCATAGGCCACCACCTTTTCGTTCTACATCAATACACATCCCAATCTCAATCTCGAGGCATCACTATAGACAGTCATTCCCCCAGTGCCATCAGGTAAGGTTAGAACTGGAGTTGTGCTCAACTTCTTTTTCAACTCTTGAAAACTCTTCTCACATTCATTGGACAAACTTCACTCCCTTTTGAGTCAACTTGGTCATGGGGGTTGATATTCGTGAGAAGTTTTCGATAAAATGTCGATAGTAACCGGCCAATCCCAAAAAACTATGAATTTCCCCCGCATTCTTGGGAGCTTCCCATTCCATTACTACCTTCACCTTCCCTGGGTGAACTTTGATTCCTTCGGCTGATACTACATGACCCAAGAAGGCAACTTATGTGAGCCAAAACTCACATTTGCTAAACTTAGCATACAACTTCTTCTCTCTCAACCTTTGTAACACCATCCCAACTGTCGTTCATTTCCAATATACAGGCTCTGAGCATATCCTCCAGAGTCTGGATTGTTCTTTCAGACTGTCCGTTCATCTGCGGATGGAATGTCGTGTTGAGATTTAGTTGAGATCCCAGTGCCTTCTGTAGACTTTTCCAAAATCTTGAGGTAAATCGGGGATCCCTATCAGATACAACGCTAATAGACACACCATGTAAGCGGACTATATTCTCAGTGTATAGTTGGGCGAGCTTTTCCATTGAATAGTTTATCCTGATGGGAATGAAGTGTGCCACTTTTGTCAGTCCATCCTCAATCACCCAAATTGCATTCATCCCTTTCCTGGTGTTGGGTAGATTGGTTACGAAATCCATGGTAGTTCTTTCCCATTTCCACTCGGGGATAGGGAGTGGCTGCAACAATCCATATGGTCGGTGTCTCTTTGCCTTTATTTGCTGGCAGGTGAGGCATTCGGGCACGTATATAGCTATGGTTTACTTCATCCCAATCCACCAATAGTACTTCTTCAGATCCTTGTACATCTTTGTACATCCAGGGTAGATTGAATAGGGTGAATTATGTGCCTCCTTAAGGATTCGATCCTGCACCTCATAATCATCAAGCATGCACAGTCTATCTCTAAATTTTAATGCCCCATCATGGGCCAGTGAAAAGTCTGGGTCCTTGTGGACTCCATGCTGTACTTCCCAGATTATCTTGTCTAGATCAAGGTCATTGGGCTGCTTTTCAATTATTTCTTCCCGGATTGACGGCTGTATATCCATAGCTGCTAGCTGCATAGCCGTTCCTTCGATCATAAGTTCCAGATCAAACTTCTAAGCTTCTTCTATCAGTTGCTCACTTACAACCAAGGAAGCGAGAGATGCGGTTTGGGATTTCTTGCTTAACGCATCAACTACTACCTACGTTGGCCTTGTCAGGGTGGTACTGGATCTCACAGTCGTAGTCCTTCACCAATTCTAACCACCGTCTTTGTCTCATAGTCATTTCATTCTGGGTGAAGAAATACTTCAGACTCATGTGATCGCTGAAGATCTCACTCTTTTCACCATAGAGATAATGTCGCCATATTTTCAACGCGAAGACTACCGCATGCAACTCTAGGTCATGAGTAGGGTAGTTCTTTTCGTGTTCCTTCAACTGCCTTGAGGCATAGGCGACTACTTTACCTCTCTGCATTAACACGCCGCCCAATCCTGTTTGGGATGCATCAATGTATACCACCATTCCTCTGGTGCCATCTGGAATGGTCAAAACTGGCATCGTCACCAATCAATTCCTTAACTCTTGGAAGCTTTTTTAGCATGCGTCGCTCCACTCAAATTTTACGCCTTTCTTTGTCAGCTTTGTTATGGGCACCGAGATGCACGAGAAATTCTTAAGTTGGCCACACCCTACCATCCCCAGACTAGTGGCCTGGTTGAGGTTTCAAATAGGTAGATAAAACAAATTCTTGAGAAAACCATCAACCTGAACCGCAAGGATTGGTCCAATAGATTGGTAGATGTGTTGTGGGCCCATGAGACCGCCTTCAAGACTGATCTTGGTCAATCTCCGTACCATCTGGTGTATGAAAAGGCGTGTCACTTACCTGTTGAGCTTGAGCATAAGGCCTTTTGTGCTATTAAGAAGCTTAACTTTGATCTACCCACTGCAGGTGCCCATAGGAAACTCCAACTTTCTGAGTAGGAAAAGCTTAGAAATGAGGCATATGAGAATGCCCGGATTTATAAGACAAAAACCAAAGCTTTCCATGATAGGCACATTTTGAGAAAATCTTTTGAGGTAGGTCAGAAAATTTTGTTGTACGATTCTCGTTTGCACATCTTTCCAGGTAAGTTGCGCTCTAAATGGGATGGCCCCTATATTGTTCAGACTATTTATCCTCATGGGGCTATTGAAGTTGCCAATCCAAGTATAGGTGCTACATTTAAGGTAAATGGCCAACGTTTGAAGCCATACATTGAGATGCCTGCTCCAGTTAAGGAAGAGGTCATAGATCTCCATGAGCCTCTTTACCATGAAGACTGACTTCCTGGTATGTATCCCCTCCTTTGTCCTTATTCCTTCTTTTCTGCATGCATTGAGGCCACTACATGAATTAAGTGTGGGGGGGTGTGTTGGACTTAATTGGTGAAGTTTGTGAATTTTGATTGCAGCGGTAGTTTGGTTTTGTGCTTTGTGCATACGTTTCTTTGATTGCGAAGCGAGAGAAAGAGGGAATTAGGTGCCCTAGCATGCGAAATAATAAAAAATCCCTTTTCAAGGATGGTAGTTGGTTTGTATCCGGTGAGAGGGATTGAGTTGGAAAATATGAGCACTATTTTGTCTGATGGCTAGATTCCTTTATGTGTTTTATGGACCCTTTGATCTTTTGGCTAGTAGTTGAGACCAATTTGCTTGTGGCATGGCAGGCATGAAAGTGAAAGTGAATGAAAAAAAAATTTATAAGAAACAGAAAAGAAAGTGGAATTCCTTGAGACTAGACAGGGCACTGTTGCCTCGGGAAGTAGGGTGACTTGTTCGAAATTACTTGGAAGGAAACTCAAAAAAAAAAATGTATATATATATATATATATATATACAAAAAGCGAAACTACCAAGTATTTGGGTGTCTGGTGTATGCTCCACCATGTCATTCAGGGAACAGTAGTGGAGTAGAAATAGAGTTTATTATTGAAAAATAAAAGTGTTTTTTGCTTTAATGCTTGTAAAGAAAGTATGGTAAAAAATACTCAAAGCCTAAGTCTTTGGTTCCATCGATGCTATGAGTGGTTTACTTGAAGGTGAGTAGTATTCAGAAAATATGAGGAGATCCCTCAATCTTGATGCATGCTTGTTACTTGAATTGATGTGGGGTGATAAAATTCAAGTGTGGGGGAACCTAAGGCTCCTTGATCTTTAGTTGAGCAGTTTTAGAGCTTGTGTGCACTATCCTACTTATGCCATGATTAAAATTTGCAGCAATTTTTGACTTGTTGAATTTTGGGTGTACATTCACTGCAAACACCCACGAGACAAAACTCGTCCACTAGGGGTAACCTAGTGGTTTAAAGGCTTGTTGCACATGCTAAGTGCAACCGTGATTCCAATGAAAGTGAGTAAGGATTTTTTGCATTCTAGGTTAATTTTTATTTTGTTTACTTAAGGACAAGTAACGTTCAAGTGTGGGGGGAATCTGATGAGCACATTTATGTGTGAAATCTTAGGGCATAAAATATACATTTTACCACATTGGACAGAGTTACTCGGTGCTTTCTTGTGCTTTTCAGGTTTTTGGGCTATTTATTGCTATTCTAGACTATCGGGAGCTGCATGTCCAAATTTACACATAAAGCTACCCAATGTTTTTGTGTGGCTATGTTCAAAGTAAGATGGATGTGACGGAATTCAAGTACGCATTCGTTTAGGCTTCCATGCGAGCAATGATCGTTTCTGGACCATGAAAGAATAATGGGCCAGAAATGAGCCAAAACGCAAGCCCAGGTCAGTCTGAATTTTTGGAGAGTTATATTTGGCATCAAGGAAGACAATTATGATCAAGGGTTGAGATCCTCTCAAGCATTTACCCTCTCTTTGCATTCTTCACTATTGGAGGAGAGAGAAAAGCCACATGGTACCTACACCCGTTCACATGTGACCAAGGGTATGGGAATAATTCTCACTGAAGCAACCAAGGACAAAGGAGGAATTTCATATCCAAATTAGAAGTTTGACTAGAAAGTGGGCTGCAAGCAAGGATCCGCCAAGATGGGAATTGCGCAAGAAAGAAAGGAGAAATAGTAGGAGAGATAGGAGAGGAGAAAAGAAAAACTTAATAAAAAAAAAAAAAGAAAAGATACTCTCTTACGGATTCTCTCTCTCTCTCTCTCTCTCTCTCTCTCTCCCTATCCACGATTTTTCTCTTATATATATATATTCTTATGCCACCTCACCCCCTTCCTAAAATCCTTCCTTTCCCTTTAATAAGCCCACGGCTCCCATCTCCTAATCCCTCCATGATTTTCTCTTCTACCTTTTTTCATTTTATTTATTTTTTTTATTTTTCTATGCCACCTCCCTTACCCCCTTTTATTTATCTATTCTCTTTTTTCTTTCACGTGGTCTCCTATTATCTCTCTCTCCCATATCTTTATTCTATCTTATTTTATTTCATTTTTTTTCCTATTTATCTCTTTCTCTTTTTCTTCCCTCTCTCGTAAAATCTCTCCTCTCACACAAGGCTACACGTATTTTAGAGGACATTATGGGTATTGTATTATTTGTTGAGTGGAAGCGTTCATTACTCTCTCTCTCCTCCAACTTTCCAAGGGCACTTTTGAGATTTTACTTTCGATAGATTTCTTTTGGAGAAGACTCCTACAAAGATAAAGAAGCACAAGTTTAGAATTAGAAAGTTACTTTTTGAAAAATAGAAGGTTTATGTAACTAGGATTCTTATCTCTCTTAGTTTCTTTTTTTTTTTCTATTTTTCTTGGGGATCAAGTCTTATTGTAAAGGAAGGAGAAGGGAATATTCCCTTATTTTTGGATTTCCTCTCCCTCTCTCTCTCCCCTCCACGTTTTTTAGAAGGAGAGAGGCCCCAAAACCGTGGAGCCCCTCTCCCTCTTTCCTTTTCTCCCTTCTTTTCTCCCCTTCTCCCTATAAATACCCATAGCCTTGGGCTTGTAAACTTGTTCAATTCATTAGTGAAATTTCTTCTTCTCTTCTTCTAGTTTTTGCCGGGGAGATTATTGTCCACTTCATTTTTCTGATTTTTAAGTAATTCGAAGTGCTTTAGTTTCTTCTCTTTCTCCTCTTCTTTTTCTGAAAAAAAAAAAAAAGAAGTTTTTGAAAACCTCATCTTGTTTCTCTTCTGTTTCAAAGATTGTGCGCCCAATCTAAAGTCCTTCATATGCCCAAACCTTACCTCTTTTGGTGTCCCTCATAGGATTAAGTTACCTATGACGCTACATCTTGACTTGGTTGGGTGGATTGACATGTGACTTATCTTTGGAGGTGACCAACTTTGACAACAGTAAAGCGACATAGTGAGAGCTATTGGAAACAGAAACGTGTAGTAATCCTCCACTCTACATCAGAATCCACTTGGAGTCGCCCATAGGTGGCTCATGAAGACTATACAGGTTCCCTTGCTGTCAACCTATATGGCAACCTTACAGCTTTGGAACCACTGTTTCGATTCTAGAGGGACAGATGCAGCATCTACCTTGGACTCCCTCTTGTTTTTGGTGATTTTTTCTAGTTTTTCTTTTTTCTTTTATTTTTCTAAAGGAGACTTCATATCTATTTAGGTGGCTATAGTGTGGACCCGTGATTCAAGCAATCATCTTATTAAAAGACCACCTTCTCCACCACCTTTGACCCCACCTTTGACCATGGGTGACCAACAACCCAAGACTCTTAAGGATAGGTTTTACCCTGTTAGGGCTACACAGCCCTCATGCATCAATCTACCAGCTGCTACAGAGAACAACTATGAACTCAAGACCTACTTCATTAGTGTTCTACCCCACTTCCATGGGATGGCTAATGAGGATGCCTATCTTTTCCTTAGAGAATTTGAGGAGGTCTGTGTTCTAATTAAGGTTCAAAATTTAACTGATGATGCAATTAGGCTAAGGTTTATAAACTTTGCCCTAAAGGACCAGGCCAAGAAATGGCTCTATGGACTACCTACTAATTTAATTAATACATGAGATGAGTTCACCATTGTCTTCTTGAGAAAAATTTTTCCTCTTTACAAGACCAATAAGCTCAAGAGTAACATCCTCCAATTCAGGCAAAAATCACATAAGTCCTTCTCTAGATTCATGGAGAGATTCAAGGACCTCCTTTTAGAATGCCCTCACAATGGTATTGATTTGTGGTAGCTTTGCCAAATTATTTATGAGGGCATAGACTTTCAGACCAAGCAGCTTTTAGAATCTATGTGTCCTACAGGCTTTACCTCTTTCTCTGATGAGAATGAGGCCTGGACATTTTTGACCAACTTGGCTGAAAAGACTAGGGAGTGGGAATCTTCCCAAGAGACTGAAAGGACCACTAAGGGGTATCTCATTGAGGGTGTTCTAGCCAAAGAGGCCAAACTTGACAGCCTCATCAAAAGGTTGGAGTCCCTAATCACTAAAGAGCCTATGCCAGTTAACCAGGTCAACCATGTGTTAATATGCAGTTGGTGCCATACACCTGGACATCTTATGGAGGAATGGCCCAACACCTTTGTGGGTAATTCCAATACTGAGAATGTAAGTGCACTCTACCAAAATAATCCATACAGCAACACTTACAATCCAGGATGGAGAAATCACCCAAATTTCTCCTAGAATCAAGGAAACCAAGCAGGCCCATCCAACTTTCACAATCAAGACCAGCTTGGTCTCTAAAGGCCCAATATGCACCATAAAATACAGGTATGTCTCCTTACCCCCTTCTCCCTCGTCCTCATCTAGGACCTCCATTGAATGCTTCTAGGCCTCCTCTCCTTGCACCTTATTAACCATCCCCAGGGTTTATCAATACAGGAGAAGCAACAAGAATGACTAAGATGGAAAATAAGATAGCCCTTCTCATGACAAGCCACAATAATATAGAGAAACAACTCACCCAGCTTGTCACAATCCTGCATGAGAGGGAAACAGGAAAGTTACCTAGCCAACCTGAGCCAAATCCTAGGCATCAGATTCATATTCAGCAAGGTACCCAAGCTCCTCCACTCAATGTTACACAAGGCCAACAGCATCAAGGGTCCTCCAGCTAGGTAAATGTTGTATATGCATTAAGGAGTGGCCGTGAGTATCAATAGGTTAGTACACCTCAATCTTTACCATCTCATACTCCTGTGGACTCTCCCCCTTCTGAAGAAGCCATTGTAGTGTCTTTTGTTCCTGGTTCGTTTGATGAACCTGAAGATATTCAGATGATTTGGTTGGGGAAATCAAAGATGATTCTGTTGAGGGAGTAAAAATGACCACCCTTGAGAGAGTTTATACCCCTCTTGCCCCATTCCCAAATAGGTTGGTTAGGAAGAAGTCTCCTTCAGTGGAGAAAATATTGGATGTTTTAAGCAAGTTTTGGTGAATATTCCTTTACTAGATGCCATAACCCAGGTCCCCGCTTATGCTAAATTCCTCAAAGACTTATGCACCCAAAAGCAGACCACCAATGTGCCCAAAAAGGCATTCTTGACTGTTAATATCAGTTCTCTCATCGTACAACCAGTAGCAGCCAAGCATAAGGACCCAGGTAGCCCCACCATCTCTTGCACTATAGGCAACACCACCAATGATCATGCCTTATTAGACCTTGATGCAAGTGTGAACCTATTACCCTTTCATGTCTACCAACAGTTGGGATTGGGAGAGCTGAAACGACCATAATTACTCTTTAACCTATAGATAGGTCAGTTAAAGTTCCTAAGGGGATGATTGAGGATATCCTGTGAAAGGTTGGAGAATTTATCTTTCCTGTGGATTTTATTGTCTTTGATACCCAACCTACTGCCAATTTTAAGGACCAAATCCGAATTATTTTGGGTAGACCTTTCCTTGCTACTAGTAATGCTTTGATCAATTGCAGGAATGGTCTCATGAAGCTATCTTTTGGCAATACTTCTGTGAACTTTAATGTGTTTAGGTTGGGTAAGCAACCTGATATGAATGAAGAGGTACATATGTTACAGGGATTTTTCGATGATGTTGATACTTTCTTTGAGATTGATTTTGATTCAGGATTTCAGGAATGTATGCAGAAATTGGAAGGTGTTGATGATACCCCCTTATCTGAGGTCTGGAGCATCCAACCACTATTAGAGCCCCTTGGACCCCTATCCACCTCCATTCCTAAACCCTCTATTATTGAGCCCCCCACATTAGAGTTGAAAGCATTGCCCTCCAACCTCAAGTACGCCTTCCTAGGGCAAGATGACACTCTCCCTGTAATTATTGCTTCTGATTTGACTTCTATATCGGAAGAAGAGTTGATTAAGCTTCTGAAAGAACATGAGGAAGCCATAGGTTGGACCATGTCAGACCTCAAAGGTATTAGCCCCTCCATTGTTCAACATCATATTCATCTGATGGAGAGTTTCAAACCTTCTAGGGAACCCCAAAGGAGGGCTATTCCTGTGATGAAAGAGGCAATTAAGAAAAAGATCCTAAAGTGCTTGGATCATGGTATAATTTATCCAATTTCTGATAGCTAATGGGTGAGTCCTATGCAGGTTGAACCAAATAAACAAGGATTCACTGTAGTTGAGAATGCCAATAATGAATTGATTTCAACCCGCACCCAAACGGGATGGAGAGTGTGCATTGACTACAGGAAATTGAATGCGGCAACTTGGAAGGACCACTTCCCCTTACCTTTTATTGATCAGATGTTAGAGAGACTAGCTTGCCATGAATTTTATTATTTTCTTGATGGATATGTAGGCTATAATTAGATCCCTATTGCTTTGGAGAACCAACATAAGACCACATTCACATGCCCTTATGGAACCTTTGCTTATCGACGTATGCCTTTTGGGCTTTTCAATGCCCCTGCTACATTCCAAAGGTGTATAATGAGTATCTTTTCTGATATGGTTGAGCACTTCCTAGAGGTATTTATGGATGATTTTTCTATTCATGGGTCTACCTTCTCTAATTGCTTGCATCATCTTTCTTTGGTTCTTAAAAGATGCATAGAAAAGAACTTGGTCTTGAATTGGGAGAAGTGCCACTTCATGGTGAAGCAAGGCATAGTTCTTGGTCACATTGTGTCCAAAGATGGATTTAGGTTGATAGATCTAAGGTGGACCTCATTGTCAATTTACCACCACCTAAGAGTGTGAAGGACATTACATCTTTTCTTGGTCATGCAGGTTTTTATAGAAGGTTCATCAAGGATTTTAGCAAGATAGCTAAACCTCTCACTTCCCTTTTGGTAAAGGACTGCCCATTTGATTTATCTTCTAAGTGTCATAAGAGTTTTGAACAATTAAAAAGAGCATTGACCTCAACCCCCATTATTCTAGCTCCAAATTGGACAGTGCCATTTGAGCTTATGTGTGATGCCTCTGATTTTGCTATAGGGGCTGTTCTTGGGCATAGAATCAATAAATTGCCCCATGTGATTTATTATGCAAGTAGGACTCTTGATGATGCACAGCTTAATTATACCACCACTGAGAAAGAATTTTTAGCTGTTGTATTTGCTTTAGAGAAGTTTAGGTCCTACTTGATTGGATCACATGTGATTGTTTATACTGAGCATGCAGCTATCAAATATCTTGTGCAGAAGAAAGATGCTAAGGCTTGCCTCATTAGGTGGGTCCTTTTATTATAGGAATTTGATCTTAAAATTAAGGATAAGAAAGGGTGTAAAAATTTGGATGGAGACCATCTATCCCGACTGCCTAATTCCTTGACTGTTGATTCTATGGTCAACGAGAACTTTCCTAATGAGTTTCTGATGGCAGTGCCTGGTGAACCTTGGTTTGCTGACATTGTCAATTATCTGGTTACAAGTGCGACACCTGTACATTGGTCCACCCAAGATAAGAATCATTTCTTTTCACAGGTGAAATATTTCTTTTGGGATGATCCTTATCTTTTTAAGACTTGTCCGAATCAAATAATCTGGAGGTGTGTTCCTGATCATGAGCAACAATCTGTCTTATCTTTTTGCCATGACCGGGCTTGTGGAGGCCATTTTTAGGCCCAATAAGACTGCGGCCAAGGTTTTACAGTATGAATTTTATTGGCTTACTCTTTTTAAAAACGCTTTTACTTATTGCAAGGCATGTCCTTCATGCTAATCTTTAGGGCGTCTCACCAGGAGGAACATGTGCCCCTCAACCCAATTCTGGTGGGTGAGGTATTTGATGTATTTGGTATAGATTTTATGGGGCCTTTCCCTAATTCTTTTGGGAACCTATACATATTACTTGCTTTGGACTATGTGTACAAATGGATTGAGGCAGTTTCTTGTAAGACCAATGACCACAAGGTGCTTGTGAAATTTCTGAAGGAGAACATCTTCTCCCGTTTTGGTACTCCTCGTGCTATCATTAGCGATCGGGGCAAGCACTTTTGCAACCGGCCCTTTGAGGCCCTCATGAGGAAATATGGTGTCATTCACTAGTTGGCCACACCCTACCATCCCCAGACTAATGGCCAGGTTGAGGTTTCAAATAGGCAGATAAAGTAAATTCTTGAGAAAACCATCAACCCGAACCGCAAGGATTGGTCCAATAGATTGGTAGACGCGTTGTGGGCCCATAGGACCACCTTCAAGATAGATCTTGGTCAATCTCCGTATTGTCTAGTGTATGGAAAGGCGTGTCACTTACCTGTTGAGCTTGAGCACAAGGCCTTTTGGGCTATTAAGAAGCTTAACTTTGATCTACCCACTGCAAGTGCCTATAAGAAACTCTAACTTTCTGAGTTGGAAGAGCTTAGAAATGAGGCATATGAGAATGCCCGGATTTACAAGGCAAAAACCAAAGCTTTCCATGATAGGCACATTTTGAGAAAATCTTTTGAGGTAGGGCAAAAAGTTTTGTTGTACAATTCTCATTTGCACATCTTTCCAGGTAAGTTGCGCTCAAGATGGGATGGCCCCTATATTGTGCAAACTGTGTATCCTCATGGGGCTATTGAAGTTGCCAATCCAAGTCCAGGTGCTACAGTTAAGGTAAATGACCAACGTTTGAAGCCATACATTGAGATGTCCGGTCCAGTTAAGGAAGAGGTCATGGATCTCAATGAGCCTCTTTACCGTGAAGACTGACTTCCTGGTATGTATCCCCTCCCTTGTCCTTATTCCTTCTTTTCTGCATGCATTGAGGGCACTGCATGAATTAAGTGTGGGGGGGTGTGTTGGACTTAATTGGTGAAGTTTATGAATTTTGATTGCGGCGGTAGTTTGGTTTTGTGCTTTGTGCATACGTCTTTGATTGCAAAGCGAGGGAAAGATGGAATTAGGTGTCCGAGCATGCAAAATAATAAAAAATCCCTTTTCAAGGACGGTAGTTGATTTGTATCCGGTGAGAGGGATTGAGTTGGAAAATATGAGAACTATTTTGTTTGATGGCTAGATTCCTCTATATGTTTTATGGACCCTTTGATCTTTTGGCTAGTAGTTGAGACCAATTTGTTTGTTGCAAGGCAGGCATGAAAGTGAAAGTGAATGAAAAAAAAAAAAAAAAAAAAAAAACAGAAAAGAAAGTGGAATTCCTTTGGACTAGACAGGGCACTGTTGCCTCAAGAAGCAGGGTGACTTGTTCAAAGTTCCTTGGAAGGAAACTCAAAAATATATATATATATATATATATGCAAAAAGCGAAGCTACCAAGTATTTAGGTGTCTGGTGTATGCTCCACCATGTCATTCAGGGAACAGTAGTGGAGTAGAAATAGAGTTTATTGTTGAGAAAGAAAAGTGTCTTTTGCCTTAATGCCTGTAAAGAAAGTATGGTCAAGAATACTCAAAGCCTAAGTCTTTGGTTCCATCAATGCTATGAGTGGTTTACCTGAAGGTGAGTAGTGTTCAGAAAATATGAAGAGATCCTTCAATCTTGATGCATGCTTGTTACTTAAATTGATGTGGGGTGATAGAATTCAAGTGTGGGGGAACCTTTGGCTCCTTGATCTTTAGTTGAGCAGTTTTAGAGCTTGTGTGCACTATCCTACTTATTCCATAATTAAAATTTGCAGCAATTTTTGACTTGTTGAATTTTGGGTATACATTCACTGCAAACACCCACGAGACAAAACTCGTCCACTAGGGGTAACCTAGGGGTTTAAAGGCTTGTTGCACATGCTAAATGTAACCGTGATTCCTACGAAAGTGAGTTAGGATTTTTTGCATTCTAGGTTAGTTTTTCTTTTTGTTTACTTGAGGACAAGTAACGTTCAAGTGTGGGGGAACCTGATGAGCACATTTATGTGTGAAATCTTAGGGCATAAAATATATATTTTACCACATTGGACAGAGTTACTCGGTGTTTTCTTGTGCTTTTTAGGTTTTTGGGCTATTTATTGCTATTCTGGACTATCGGGAGCTGCATGTCCAAATTTGCACATAAAGCTGCCCAATGTTTTTGCATGACTGTGTTCAGAGCTAAATTTTGAGCAAGATGGACGTGATGGAATTCAAGTACGCGTTCGTTTAGGCCTCTATGCGAGCAATTATCGTTTTCGGACCGTAAAAGAATAATGGGCCAGAAATGAGCCAAAATGCAAGCCCGGGCCAGTCTGAATTTTTGGAGAGTTATATTTGGCATCAAGGAAGACAATTATGATCAAGGGTTGAGATCCTCTCAAGCATTTACCCTCTTTTTGCATTCTTCACTATTGGAGGAGAGAGAAAAGCCACATGGGACCTACACCTGTTCATATGTGACCAAGGGTAGGATGGGAATAATTCTCACTAAAGCAACCAAGGACAAAGGAGGAATTTCATATCCAATTTAGAATTTTGACTAGAAAGTGGGCTGCAAGCAAGGATCGGCCAAGATGGGAATTGCGCAAGAAAGAAAGGAGAAATAGTAGGAGAGATAGGAGAGGAGAAAAGAAAAAATTGAAAAAAAATAATAATAAAAGATACTCTCTCACCATTCCATCTCTCACGGATTCTCTCTCTCTCTCTCTCTCTCATCCCTCTTTCCTATTTTCTCTTTCCCTATCCACGATTTCTCTCTCTCTCTCTCTCTCTCTCTCTCTCTCTCTCTCTCTCTCTCTCTCTCTCTCTATATATATATATATATATATATATATATATATATAATTTTTTTTTTCTTATGCCACCTCACCCCTTCCTAAAATCCTTCCTTTCCCTCTAATAAGCCCACGGCTCCCATCTCCTAATCCCTCCATGATTTTCTCTTCTGCCTTTTTTTTCTTATTTTTCTATGCCACCTCACTTTCCCACCTCCCTTACTCCCTTTTACTTCTCTATTCTCTTTTCTCTTTCATGTGGTCTCCTATTATCTCTCTCTCCCATATCTTTATTCTATCTTATTTTATTTCATTTTTGTTTCCTAATTATCTCTTTCTCTTTTTCTTCCCTCTCCTAAAATCTCTCCTCTCACACAAGGCTCCAAGATTCTTAGAGGACATGATGGGTATTGTATTATTTGTTGAGTGAAAGCCTAGTCATCACTCTCTCTCTTCTCCAACTTTTCAAGGGCACTTTTGAGATTTTACTTTGGATAGATTTCTTTTGGAGAAGACTCCTACAAAGATAAGGAAGCACAAGTTTAGAATTAGAAAGTTACGTTTTGAAAAATTGAAGGTTTATGTAACTAGGATTCTTATCTCTCTTAGTTTCTTTTTTTTTTTTTTGTCTATTTTTCTTGGGGATCAAGTCTTATTGTAAAGGAAGGAGAAGGGAATACTCCCCTATTTTTGGATTTCCTCTCCCTCTCTCTCTCCCCTCCACGTTTTTTAGAAGGAGAGAGGCCCCAAAACCGTGGAGCCCCTCACCATCTTCCCCTCACCATCTTCCCTTTTCTCCCCTTCTCCCTATAAATACCCATAGCCTTGGGCTTGTAAACTTGTTCAATTCATTAGTGAAATTTCTTCTTCTCTTCTTCTAGTTTTTGGCTTTCTAAGTTTTAGTTTGATTTTATGATTTCAATTCCATGGTTGTAATGCTTTTGATTCATGCTTTAATTTTATGTCTTCAATATGGTTGTAATAATTTAATTCTAGTTTAGTTTTAAAGTTTTCTAGTCTAGGCTTCTAATTCTAGTGAGAAGATTTAGAAGACTTGGAAGAGGAAGCCATGCAAGGATTAATCAAGTGTTCAAGCTTCATCAAATTACATTCATGCAAGGCCTAGTTAATTCATGCACTTTCAACTTTGGTAGAAGGGAGTATCAAGTTCTTGTTTTTATTTTTATGTTCTTCTTCTTAACCTCTTAATTCTTCTAGTTTCTAATTTCTTCTTCTTATTCTCTACCTCTTTCTTCTTCTATTAGTTTTATTTTATTAGTATTCTCATCTCCATTAATCCTTCCATTCTATTAGGAATTTTTATTCGCCATTATTTTTATTTTCATTCTCATTCTCTATCTCTCTAATCCAATCATGCTTTTAGGGTTTTTATTTTTTTATTCACTATTATCATCATGTATTATGTTCGGATTTTAATTTAATTATTTTTGTTTAAATTTTAGATTTGGTAGCACCATTTCAAGTGTGAGAAGCAAGTAATTTAAATCCAGTTCAAGCCCCTTTGGGTTTTACATCTCTAATCTCTTAGTCTCATTCTCCCTCTCTAATCTCTTCTTTTGCTTTTTTTATGTGATTGTGATGTGTGGCTGCAATTTATTCCTTCCAATCCGTGTTAGTATTGATAGGTTAGATGCTTGTGTGTTAGGACGCCAATTCAATTCGCTAGATGCTTGTGAGTTAGGATGCGTTAATTTTTGTTAGTTTAATTTAACACTTTAACTTGGTTCACTTTGCATTACTTTAAAGTGAGTAAAATAGAGTGGCGTACATCTCCTTGAGTTTGACCCGTAGCTACGATTGATCCGTACGCTTGCGGTTATTATTTTATGCAAACAGTACTCGTGCGGGGACGGATGAGACAATCAGGGTACCTAGGGTTTGTATAAAATTTAAGTTTCTTACATTCACAGGTTATTTTCTACAATTTAGTAGTGTTCACTGGACTTACCTATCATTACTTCGGGGTTCGCCTCCGCTTCTTCATTAGTCAACGCGAATATTTTTCCCCGAGTCCGATTGTCCCGTGGCTGGAAAGGTTGAGCGTGGGACTGATTTGGCGAGTAAGTGTTGTATCCGTGGTATATGCATTCCCTAGTCATATGTCCTGCCTTGTGGCACACGTAACATATGTTGGACAGCACTGCCGGTGATGAGGCTAGGCTCACTTGGCTCGTGCAGGTCGGACTGACGAAGCTGCAGTTGTCACTTGACTTGCAGTTGGTTGGGTAGGCCAGTTATAAGTGGGGCGGAAAGGGTTCTGGCCCACATCTGGTCTATGATACGGAGTCGGATTAGGGCTCGAATTAGTTCCTCGGAAAACCTTGTTCAGCCAACCAAAATTCTGATAGTTGCCTAGCCTCTTGCCCAAGTTGGGCGACATTGTAGCTTTCTCTTTCTCTTTCAACCTGTCTTCCATAGTCTTCACCTTGTCGACCATTTGTACATAATCCCGAATATCCATAATTGACAAGATGGACCCGATCTCTGGTTTGAGTCCTTTTTCAAATTTATTTGTCTTACTAGCTTCCCCTTTCAGGTATTCTAGAGCAAAATGGAACAGATCTTCAAACTGTTGCTGGTAGTCCAGCACGGACTTGGTTCCTTGCATGAGTGTAGAGAACTCAGCTTCCTTCCTATCCCTAAAGCTCTTAGGGAAGTAGTTCTTGAAGAAAACTTCTTTGAATTGCTCCCAGGTAGGATTTGGATGAGCTACTTCAAGGTTAGGCTTGGTGGCCTTCTACCATGCTTCAGCCTCCTTCTGTAGCTGATATCCAGCACATATCAACTTTTGCGCATCTGTACATTTAAGTACGTCGAATGCCTTCTCTAGGGCACTATTCCACCATTCCAGCTGCATTGCCTTAGAATTTAACTTGGAAAAAGTGGGCGGTTGGAGTTTCTTGAATCTCTCCATCACCTTGGCTATAGAGTTTTCTGCTAGGTGTTGAGGCACAGGTGGTGGAAAAAGTATTGGCCGATTGGGTGGTGGTGGCAGCACTACTCGCTCTTGCATCATGGCCGCAACAAATTGTGTAGACATATGGCCCAGCAGCTCTTGTTGTTGTTGCATGGTCCACATCATGGTGGTCATGAAAGAGTTCACCTCTCCAGCTGTTATACCTGGCTGAGGTGCGGCGGCAGTGGCTTGGGCAGCCATTGGTACTATTGGTGAAGTAACCTACACTTTGAAATTTTGAGCTTCGGTTCCGTCTGGCAGCTCAACTTTTGGGACAAGTCGAGGGCGTCTTCCTCGACGACCACCTCGGTTGGATCTAGTGTTGACCATGATTGCTTTTCTGAAAGAAGCTATACGTTTAATATTTCTCACACTCTTAACAAAGTCAATATATAATTCCTAACTATCACATGTACATTACCTATTCCACAGTTTCAGTGTAATCATGTTATCATCCCAATGAGGTATGTTACTTACTAATTGTTTTTGTTAAGTGTTTTATGTTCGTGGGTGTTTGATGCTGTGATATGTTATGCATGATGTTATGTTGAAGATTTATATTAAATAGCAATTTCTTAGTTTTATACCTGTGTCTAGCATGCAAGTCTCTCCAACTTTGTCTTGGTGATAAGAGCATGTACGTAAAGGTATCCTATATCACCCCTAACCTTGACTGCTAGGGAAAGATAGACGGCACGACCCTCGGGTCCACTAGTATCTACAAGTGCCAAGAAGACAATCAATTGGTTCTCAGCTCGGGACTGTATCTCTCGTATCCTAGCTAGTCTCTTCCTCAGTCATCTAATGTAAAGTATGTTGCTGGGGTCTCCAAGCCCGAACAACGCAGTCAGGTCCTACCATGGAGAATTTCTAAGTATCAGGTCACTATGGCTACTTAACTTAAAATCAAGTGTGGCACTATAGGTAAATAAAACAATCACGGACAAGAAGTTAAATAGGTTAGCTTGAGGTTGCACACAGTGTTACAATGATCTATTGGGTCCACTCACTTCCTAGGTAAGAGTAAGGGTAGTGCTTAGAGTTTTCATTTTTACTCTGTAACCTATTGGGCTTGGTTGGGCTAAGTTATGGGTAGAGTATGGCCTACTTGTAGGCACAAGGTTTTAAGTACTGCCTAAGTTTTCGAAGATTCTACAACCACACATCTCAATATGCCTACGCATCTATGTTCAAGTTTGCACAGCATCACTCACACTATGGTTCATATGTACGTATATATAAACACATAATTTTTAAATAGTTATACACAAATTAAGCCGTATATATATAAATTTATCTTCCCCCAAATTCCTTACTCCCTCATCTTATTAGTTTATAGTTATATAATTTCCCGTTATTGCTTTATTTATTCATTAATGTTTATTTTTATTTATTATTTATTATTATTATATTATATTATATTTTTACATGATCATTCAAATGTTGTGGTTGTGTTAATCATGCTATTTTAGAGTGGAAACTATAAGTCCATAAGTGAATATTTCAAAATTTGCTGAAAATCCATTCTCTGGGCGATTCTCTGGGCATTTGGCCCCATCGCCCAGAGAATCGAGGCACAGGGTATAACAGTCCGAGAGCTGTCATTTTCAAACCATTTTTCATTCTAAGTGTTCTAAACCTCTAGGGCAGAGCTCCAAAGGCATATTTGACTTAATCCACACCAAATCCACGTGTCTTCACGAGTCCTCCGCGCATCCACTCGAGTCTAGGGTAAGATTTCTTTACTTTCTCTTCCTTTTGGATTGTTGTCCACAATTTTCTTTCTTTTTTTGTTTAGAATTACAGATTTCAAGCCCTAATTTATTTTTTTATTTTTTTCTTTCTTGCTTGCAGCACCATGTCCACAAGTGGTAGACATAGTACAGTGAGGAAGGCAGTGACCTGCAAGCGGCTGCGGTCTGATCCTGCACCTTCATTGCCATCTATGGTACCTGCAGCATCGCCAGGAGACGATTCCTCGTCCAAGGAACCGGAGTTCGACCATTTTTGGTTTTCTAGGTACGAACATTCACAAGACTGGGCGAAGTTCAAGTCCAAGAACATAGTGAATGGAAGGGTCGTGTAAGTTGACGACTTCCACCAGTATGGACTATATGCTAGGTTTAATGCCCTAGGCTGGGCATCGATGTTGTCACCCACACAACCATGTTATCCGAACCTAGTTTGGTACTTTTATTGTAACCTTGTACCAGCCTCTGGGTTGCAAGGATTTGGTCTGGCGAACAGGGTGAAGGAAGTGGATATGAAGTTCATCACTGCCATCTTAGCAGAGATCCTGGGACTACCCGACACAGGCGATAGGTGTTATTACAAGCCTTGGGTAGATATTTCTGATATGTTTTCTTTGGAGACCAGGAGGACGGTCTTCAAATCATTGACTGGGACAGATGGGGTTCCAAAGTCTAAGGCTGACTACAAGCCTACAGCTAGGATCATTAGGTGCATTTCTTATGACATTTATCCGAAGGGCAGAAACCGGGGTAGTATTTCTATGCTCCGAGCATATTTCACTTATTGTCTACTGGGGGCTGGAAAGGAGGGTCCGGTGATCAACCTCCCATATTTATTGATGCAGGTGATGCTCTATCATCCACAGAACCCATCAAATGGGAACCTGCCCTATGGGAAGTTCCTAACTCTTGTGTTTCAGTACTTTGGGGTTACACTGGCTAGAGAGTATGCAGATGGGGATAGGTCAAAACCCATTAGCAAGACCTCGATCCAGAAAATGAAGATGCAGGGGGAGCCTAAGAGTGATCTAGGGTTTGAGGAGGAGATGGAGCAGGAGCAGGAGGCAGCAGAGGGGGTTGGTTTGGGTGAGCAGGGTGATCCAGAGGGCACTGGTGCATAGTTTGTAGATCTGCCCACCTATGAGCCGACTGGTGCTACTAGTTCTCAGGTGTCGAGGTCCTATCGATGGTCCGATATGATGGCACAGTTTCAGGGTTTCAGCACCCAGCTGACTCAGGTGTCGATGCGGATGGATTAGGGATTCACTTCCCTAGAGGGGAGAGTAGGTTTTGTTGAGCGGCACCTAGACTTCTGGGATTCCTATTACCGTGTTGACTCCCGACAAACTCAATCTCCGCCGAGTAACATACCTCCCCAGGAGTAGCCTTCCAGCACCAGTTCTTATTTTAGTCTAACTTGATGTAGTTTCTCTTATTTTTTTATCATGGATTATGTAGTTTTTTTTTTTGTTCATTTCCTGCAGATGTAATTGGAAGTAATACTTCCACAGAACTTATGTAGTGGCTCCTGCCACAGTTAACTTTTATTAGAAATTAATGTGTGTGTTCTGTCTTTTATTTACATTTACCCCCTATAGTTTTTAATTGTTACATGTTTTATTTTCTTATAATTTATTATTCCCATTCCGCTATCTGTGAATGTAGAAAGAGCTTCTCGCTCTAATACCAAGCTCTGTCACACCCCAAATCACCCCCTAGGAGGATTAGGTAGGTGAACCGAATTGCATGTCAGCAATCCGCCAAATCCCACGAATCTAGAAGCAGTTAATCCATTCACAGACATACACATCCACCATAATACATCATGTAATACTCAGAGTGCTGCAGAAAGCTATAATTACATTAAAACATTTAAAAAAGTGTAGCAGTACAGGAAATGAAAATATATTCAATACTGTGTTTGTTCATTTCTCACTCACACCCACAAGCAAAATAGTAGTGCCTATCTCTACCATATACAAAAGAAATATATACAAGGCAGGGTAACCCGAGCCCAAAAAAGAAGCAAGAAGCTAAAAAGTAAAATAGGAAAAAACTCCGACAAAAACAAAAGGAGTCCCCAAGACAAAAAGAGTCAACAGCAACACCCTTCACGGGTCATCCTCAGCTATCACCGAGAACACACGCACCAACGGTATGACCTCTGTCCGGGTCCACACCAATATAGTCATAACCACTATGGATCTCCTTTGGGTAATAAGTCTCTCCGCCACATTGACATCCACCTACAGGATCATCTAACAAAAAAACATATATAACAGAGTGTGAGCTCCACCAAGCCCGTGAATGAACTACATCACCATGCCTGCACATGCAATCACAACCATATGAGTCCTAGATGAGGTGTAGTTCATTTTATTTAATTAGCCACCTAACATCACAACTAAGGCAAGTTAGTGCTACTACAATCCCCAATACATGTATCCCTTGTGCAGGCTTTTAACCCCTTCCCGCGATACATTCATTGAGTTGTCAGAGAAGACCAGTCAGCTCCCGCATCAGTCACCAAGGTTAGCCCGACCAGCCCTCTGGGATTAACCTGTGAGGCATCCATCCTTTTTATCACTTTTCTTTTCTCTGGCTTATAGCCCATAATTCACCTTTTCGGTGCAATAACATTTCTTTCTTTTCTTTTCATTTCTTTTCATTTCTTTTTTTTTTCTTTTTCTTTTTCTTTTTCTTTTTCTTTTTTCTTTTTCTTTTCTCATTCATATGGTCACTTCCACAGGCATCCAACACCTTAATCCCTGTTGGCAAGGGTGCGTAGCACGGGTGATGAAACTCTAGCCCAATATATCTATATGGCATCGTATGAGTCGGGTGGTGTCAACCGCATCTCATTCTACGGGCTACCATAGGCCTCATTTCCAAGCCAGCGATGGCATCTAGTCTAACAAATCACATACAGCATACAATGCTCATTCATATATTCTAGCAGTCAACACATTGTTGTTTCCAGATTTCCAGATTTAATGAAATAAATATACAGCACAATTTCATTATATTATAATTCATTTCAGCATATTAGTTATGTTAGACCTACATACACGATGACATTTCACTCACCTTGGTCTGGTCCTACTGGTTCAGCTGTTGGTTCAGTTCCGGCCGGTGTCTGGCTATGCACCTTGAGCACAGGATCAAATCCTAATGTATTAAATCAAAAATGTGTTAATTAATATTCAAAACTATTTTGGATAACCTAGTGTTGGTCTAGGCTCACTGGTCTGACTCGGTGTTCAGTCTGGTGTCACTTGGAATTCTCTGGGTCTTGCACTGGGCTTTCTGGTCCATGTCCCAGTGCAGAGATGTGAAATGAGATCAGATTTGGTATATGGCAATGTAACCAAATGTGCATGGCCTTGATAGTCAAACAAAATAGTCCCCAGGTCAGTAGCTCTGCTGGACCATCCCTGGTATGGTTACCAGGCCCACTTGGGTACCCATGGTGTGGATACTACCAAACAGATGTGAAGAGGGGTATTCTGGTCATTTACTACCTTCTCAAATTGTGCATGGCCCACTGGTGAAGGCCCACAGAGGTAGGATA
Organism: Telopea speciosissima; assembly: GCF_018873765.1. Taxonomy (NCBI): domain Eukaryota; kingdom Viridiplantae; phylum Streptophyta; class Magnoliopsida; order Proteales; family Proteaceae; genus Telopea; species Telopea speciosissima. Next base: position 3,538,535 of record NC_057921.1, read on the forward strand.
GTAGTACAGCCCAAATTAATTCTCTGGGCGATTCACTGGGTGATTGGGCAATCACCCAGAGCCTGTTTGAGGAGTGAACAGGCCTGGTTTCATGGATTTTTCTACATGGGCAGCCATGAGGTCAATCTGGATTGCATGTAGGGTGGTTATGGACCCCATTTGGAGTGGAATCCAATGGTTCCCATGGTTCATGGCTTGGTTCCTCCATTTGGAAGCCAATAGCTGTCCAGACAGCTCAGAGAACAACAGCCTAGGCTATGTTCCAGCTTAGAGCAATGGCTTAGGCTAAATGCAAGGGTGGTTTTACGTGTATAATCACGGTAGGGAGCTATTTCAACATAGAGCTAGGCAAGGAGCAGCTTGCATGTAAGGATCCATGTCCAGACTACCTGTTCTGGGTACAGCAGGGCAGTGCAGTCTGGCACAGAAACTAGTCTCAGTCTCAGATATAAAATAGCAGGTAAATTACATATAAAATGCTCAAATCTTACAAGCAATAGCTTTGTATGTTAGATCTAAGGCATCCCAAGGTAGCCCCCAGGTGTTCTGGGCTTTCCTTAGCCAGTTTCAGCTTCTCAGAGTTGGGATCAACAGAGATTCACAGAGAGCAGCAGCATATGGAGATGAAGATCAGTTTACCTGAGATGGATGGGCTGCAGAAACTGTGTGCAGGGTGGTAGCACAGTGATCCACTTCCCTTTCCTCTTCTTCTCCTTCTCTTCTTCCTTTCTCTCTTTTCTTTCTCTCTTTCTCTCCTTTCTCTCCCTCCACGATTTGAACAGTGTAAGAAGTTCTATTTTGGTCTGGGGCCTGCCTATTTATAGGCCAGCCATAACTAAGGCTTAACTGGCTGCCAGTCCCCCATTTCTAGAATGCATTTTTAAACTGATTTTGGGCCATTCTGGCAACTCAGGTGGGATCCACATGGGTCCAATGGTAAGTAATGGTTCCTAAAATTTCCATCTACCCCTAGAGAGTGTCCATGGTCTGTATGGGTGGTCCCCACATGTCTGGAGTCCAAAATACACCATTCAGCTACTCTGGGTGATTCACTGGGTGATTGGACCAATCGCCCAGTGCATCACCCAGAGAATACAGCAATGTTGTATAAGCTTTGTGCTTGCATAGGTGCTTGGCCCAGGGCTTGGGCTTTGCACCAACACTCCGCCCAGGGTTTAATACACATCTTTACAGGTGTGGGCCCCACATTTATGGATAGGAGGGAGAATACCTGGGGTTTATGTAGTACATTATGTTGTGTGCAGTGCAACTACATGGGGCTGCAATCCACCTTCTGGCTGATATATAGGAGGTCATCCTCAGAGGTTCAACTACCGGAGTGATGCTCCACAATGTGTTTGGGTGACTAATGAAAGGTCCCTGTCCTTCATACAAAATTTCCAGCCAGTTAGGGGCAGGCTTGACATCCTTCATCGCTTAATAGTTCTTGGAGATCAAATTTGAATTATCACGAGGAATTTAATCGAGGACTTCTCAACGATCTACCTTTTCCTAATACACAGCACCTCTCATGAGAATTTTATCATTGTCGCATTATTTCGATAGTGTATCTTTCTCCGAGGGACAATCGAGGCTACATTTTTTTGATACACTGACCTAAGTGGACATGCGATGTGCACCGAGGGACATTCAAGGGACAAATAGAATTCTTCCCCTAATTGGTATTCTATATTAAGAGAAAGTACACCACTGATATTTCCACTTTCGACCTTGAAAAGCTACAAGATTAGTTTGTGGCGTATCCTAGTCGTATTTTGTCTACTTTCTTACATGATGCATGCAATAGGTAGGCTGATAGGACAGAATAAGGCCACTCTTGACAGGATCGATATACCTATTGCTCGTGATAGCAAATTACGGGTACATGGTTCTTTTGATATACCTGGGAAATAGATCATGCGATCTCAGAGTAATCAAACTAGTGCCCTTTTTGAGTAGCGGAGTACCCCACGGCACACTAGCGAATGCCCTCGTCGATAATTTTAGACCCGTACAGTAAATATTAAGTGCTGTGGCTTTGACCACAAATTACCCATGACTACACATGGGGTTCAACAACTAAACACGGGGCTGTCTGTTCCCATGAAGTGTTGTGTGTGCAAGATAGTGGTGCAGGAGGCGGGTATCATCCAATCTTAGAGTACTTAGTATGATATGGATGTGCCCCACATCCCCAGGGGTAGAGGCACAACAGGGAGTACCTCGTCGTTTGATTTCACTTCAAACACGATGCATGATGCAGTTAATACAACAAAAGGGGTTAGCCAAACATATTTCAATCAATCAATGCAGAATGGAGAAAATTCTTGCGTTCAACAGTAACATCTAGTATTAAAAGTTTGAGCATCAGTCCCCAGTAAAGTCGCTACTGTGAGGATCCATCGTTTTCCCAGGGTTCTCGAATGGCATGCGGAGGGTTTTATGTTGCTCCTCGGTTGGAGGGAGAGAAGGAATGCGCCTTCTCAGGGGTATGGTTCAATTTATCAGGGGATGGGAGTTATACAATAAAATGAAATGGAGTCGCCACCTAGGTTTAGGGCCTAGGACCCATTGGTGTAGCCCTAGAAGGGCTACGAGACTTCGGTTACTCTGGTCAGAGATTCGGGGTAAGTAGTCAGGTTACGAGAGTGGGAAGGTGTTAAGCACCCACCTCGCTCGGATAAATCGATCTTTCTACTAGATGTTTGTTTTCGAGTATTCTCCCTGTTATGAGTGTCCTAGTCCCATATGTATGGCTAAATAATGATGCACAAACTATTTAATTAAATTAAACTATGTTGCACTAACTACTGTACACTACACGAGAATACTTAAAAGGACTACATCGTACTGGAACTAAAAAGTTAACGAAAGAAACACATACCTATATAAGTATATGCAATTATGTAAGATGGACAACGTCCCCCAACTCAAGTGGAGGCAAAAGACTAGCTTTATCCCTTCGTCGGATAGAGTAACAGCTTGCGAATGTCAGATCCAAAGATCTCAGGCAGAATAACGGTGTTCCAAGGCTTTGGAAACTAGAGGCTCAAAGGCCAGATAGAGTGGCAATGCCACGAGAGGTTCCCCATATTTGGGCAAAGAGGGGTCCAGGAAGCCGGACTCAGATAGCCGGACTTTGGACAGAGGGACGAGGCTCAAAGGCTCAAAATTGGATTGGGGAAGAGCCCCGAAACAAGGAAACAAGAAAAAAAATTAAAAAATGGAGCTCCGGGGGTGCCCCCTGTAGACGCTGAATTTTGCCACCCCCCCCCCCAGCAATGACGACAACCAGACGCAAAAGACTGGCAATACTTTTAAGGCCTCTTTTTCTTTGGGGTGACTTGGACATCCCCTGTTCCACCTTGTTTCCACCTGTGATCCCCCGCATCCCCAGTATGACCCCACACGACAATAGCTAGTATGTATCCTGAGGTGGGAATTTGACTCAAACAATAAGAGCCCCTTCTTATCTGAATGGATGAACCCCCTGTCCGTCTTGTGATTCCTTGAGCTTTTGGTTAGGAGCTGAGACCAAGTTTTGGAATGACATTAAAAAAAATCAAATAAAGAAAGGAAGAAGATAATACAAGTAAGGGTTGAATTCCTTAGAGCTAGACAGGGCACTCTGCCTCAGGAAGCGAGGTGACTTAATCGACACTCCTTGGGATAAAACTTCTGAAAAAGAACTCTAGCATCACTATCCTTGTGGATATATGTAAGAAGCAAAGCTACCAAGTAACTCGGGTGTCTTGTGTAGTGAAGTAACAAATGGAGTTCAGTGTGATTAAATGAAAAAAAAAAAAAAAGAGAGAGAGAAGAGAAAGAAAGAAATGTCATTGCCTTGGTACAATTGTATGGTCAAAAATGCTCCGACAACTAAGTCCTTGACTCCCTTGACGTCATGAGTGGTCTTACCTTAAGTGAGGTGGTGTTTGGAAGATATGAAGAGATTCCATAATCAAGATGTGTATCTGTTGCTAGAATCAATTCTGGGTAATAAGAGCTCAAGTGTGGGGGTACCTTTGTCTTCTTGATCTTGAGTAGAGTATCTTGGTTTTGGATTTGGTGTGTGCTTCTTACCCTTTGTCAAAGTTTAAATTTGCAATTTTTTTTTGGAATCATGAATTTTGTGTGTATATTACCCGTAAACACTCATGAGACAAAACTCGTCCACTAGGGGTAACCTGGGGTTTAAAGGCTTATTGCACATGCTAAGTGCAACCGTGATTCCTACGAAAGTGAGTTAGGGTTTTTGTTTTCTTTGTTCTCTTTTTGCTCGAGGACTAGCAAAATCTAAGTGTGGGGGAATTTGATGAGCACATTTATATGTGAAATTATCCCATTTAATTCTGCATTTTTATCTGCTTAGAATGGAGCTATTCGGGTACTTTTCTGTATTTTCAGGGTACAGGGGTATTTTCAGCATATTGAAAGAATTGGAGAAAAATGCATTTTTGGAGTCTAAATTGAGAAAACCAATTTGGAGGAGTTCAATGCTACACAATGAAGACCTCTTGTATTTTTTAGTTTAGGGGGTGGCCCCCACCTATCTCCATCGAATTTGGTCTTAGGGGGTCATGTGCATAAAAGATGCTGAATGGAAGGATTTGATGCAATCTAGGCACCAGTTTACCCATGGATCGACTCACATGTGATCAAGGGCAAGATGGGAAGAAGTTTCACTGAAGACCCAAGGGCATAATCTTAATTTTAGAAAATTGGAAAATTTTTAGAAGATATCCGATATTGGGATCATATCGTCCGCAACATTAATTGGAGCAATTTTAATTCTCGAATTGGGTTCATCCGGGGCCAGGATGGAGAGTTATTTTCACAAAAAGGATTTTGATTAAATTTAGAATTTAGGTTAAATTCTTTCTCCTCCCTAATATCACTCTCTCTCATCCCACTATGGTTCCTAACTTTCCTACTTCTCTCAATTCTCTTTTCTCTCTCCCATTTCTTCTCTTCCCTAAAATCTCTCTTCTCTCACATGTTGCCCACATCTCTCTCCCATCTCTTCTAAATCTCTCCCATCTCCCCACGGCTCTATTTCCTAATCTCCCCTAAAATCCTCCACTATCTCATCTCCCTCACGATTCCCAATCCCTCTCTCCCATCTCTCGTTATATCTCTTCACTTCCTCATGGTTCCCCATCTTTTTTTTATCAATCTCATCTCTCCCATCTCGGACTAACTCTCAAACATCCATGATCCAGCATAGCAGCCCCCTTCCATCATCCCACCATTATTCTTCACCTCTCAATCCTTTTCTTCTCCACATTTTATCTTGGGAACCAGTGTGCGGATCAGCCTTGCTCTTACCATTTCAACAGCCTCGTCGTCACCATTGTCATCGCATCGTTGTCCACCTGCATATTGCATTCCATGGAAGATCACCGCTGCTGCCCCCTGTCTCTTAGCGCCATGAGCGGCTAAGTATTCTCTATCTTTAGGTGTAGATGAACTAAGGGTAATTGTTATTTAAAATTCTAGTTTACATTCTTAATTATTTGATGTTGAGACCCCATCCCTATTTGGAAGATTTTAATTGATGTATTTAGTGGAGGAATTTTGTTTCTGTGATTTAATATTTTTTCATTCAAGCAATAGTATTTTGTTCTTATGTGGTTGTACCGATGATGGATTATAGCTGAACGAACTAAGCATACCAAGCCCTATATCAAAGGATGATAGTACTCATCAAGATAGTCCATACCTAGGAAGAACCCTACATTCTGTGGTATTATTAGGCCTGTCGTTATAATAAACCGAAGCATGCAACCGCATTGAATAACAACCCATTGAGGATTCGAACCCTAAAGACAGTCTTCTCCCATATTTGCATATCGTTGTTAGCTTAGATTCGTTTCTTTCGTTCGTAGTTTAAAATCAGATTTATTTCACTTTAATTTTCATCACTTTCATCTAATCATCTTAGTAATTTAGCCTTCCAGTTCCTTATACATCGACCCCTTACTTGCTCCTTACAAGATTAATTTAGGGTTTTATTTTTAACCGGTTAACAACATGATCAATGCCCTCGCTCGAAGCCATAACTTGGCAGCAGCGCGCGTGGCTGTGACACTGCAAGTCAACACCGTACCCGGCCATGGTGCCGAACACCGCATACGGTCAGCCCTTGGCCCCGCAGAGCCACGCGATAGCCCTGTGGTACCGTGCAGCAATGCCGTGCCCCAAGCCATGGCGCCGCAGATTTCACCATGGCGCCGCCAGATAGAAAATTTTCCTATAAATACCCCTCCACCCTTCATTTCAACAAGTTCCAAGTTGAGGAGAAGGGGGACCCCCAGAGCTCCACTTTTCCTTTTTTTCCTAGTTTTGGGGCCCTGCCCCAGTCTGATTTCGAGCCTTCGACCCTCGTCCCTCTGTACAGAGTCAGGGTCCCCTGGACCCACCTTCCCTAACCCATTTCCGCCCAAAACCCCGAAACCTCCCATGGCCTAGTCACCTTGTCCGACATCCTAATACCTAGTTTCTGAAGCTTTCCAACACCGTTATTCTGTCCGAGGTCCTAGTACCCAGCACTTGTGCACCGTTACTCTGCCCGATTACCGGAGAAGCCTATTTTTCGAAGCTTTCTGACGCAATCATTCTATCCGAGGTCCTAGTACCTGACACCCGTATGCCGTTACGCAACCTGACACCCGGGTGATTACTCTCTAAAGATTTTTTGATGCTGTTATTCTGCCCGATATCCGGGCAATCACTTTCTGACGCTGTTACTCTATTTGACGAAGGATAAAGCCAGTCTTTTGCCTCCACCTAAGCTTGGGGACGCAATCCATCCCATATAATTTCATTTGTTTAAAGCATACAAGTATTTAATCTTTTCAGTGCACTTTAATTTTGTAACGATGTAGACTTTTAAATTATGCCCGTGTAGTGTACAGTAGTTAATTTAATTAAGCAATTTGTGCATCATTTTAGCTATACATATGGAAATAGGACATTTATGAAGGAAGAATATTCGAAAACCAGCATCTAGTAGAAAGACCGGTTTACCCAGGCGAGGTGGGTGCTTAACACTTTCCCACTCTCGTAACCTGACTACTTACCCCAAACCTCTAACCATACCAAATGAAGTCCTGTAGCCCTTCACAGGGCTACACCAATGGGTCCTAGGCCCTAATCCTAGGTGGCTACTCCATTTCATTTAATTGTATGACCCCCATCCCCTGACGAATCATGAACTTTGAGAACACGCATTCCTTCTCTCTCTCCAACCGAGGAGCATAACCCAACCCCATCGCGAACCAAAAAGAGCACCGCAAATAGGGGACATGGCACGGTTCCAAGAACGGATCCTCACAATGGCGACTCCGCTGGGGACAGATGGTCAAGCTTTCAATACTAGATGCTACCGTTGAATGCAAGAATATTCTTCCTTCTGCATTATTGATTGATAACATGTTGGTCTAACCCCTTTTGTGTACTAACTGCATCATGCATTGTGTTCAAAATGAAATCAAACGAAGAAGGTACTCCCTATTGTGCCTCTACCCCCAGGGAGGTGGGGCGCATCATACTAAGTACTCTAAGATCGGATGATACCCGCTTCCACCACCACTATCAAGCACACACAACACTTCATGGGAACACACAGCCCCGTGGTTAGTCGTTGGACCCCATATGTAGATATGGGTAATTCGCGGCGAAGCCACAGTCCTTGATATTTACTATACGAGTTTAGAATCACAGACGAGGGTATTCACTAATGGGCCGTGGGGTACTTTGCTACTCAAAAAGGGCACTAGTTTGATTACTCTGAGATCGTGTGACCTACTCTCCAGGTATATTAAAAGAACCATGTGCTGACAATTCACAACCACGAGCAGTATATCGGTTCTATCAAGGGTAACCTTTTTTTATCCTATCAGCCTACCTATTGCATGCATCATGTAGGAAATTAGACCATATATGATTAAGATACACCATAAACTAACTTAGCAGCCCTTCGGGGCTGAAAACGAGGTTCTTGGTAGTATACCCTCCTTAATATAGTTTACTCGTCATGGGAAAGAACTCCATTTGCCCCTCGGATGTCCCTCGATAGTCCCTCGATGAAAGCGACACAATCATCCGAGATGGTGTATCAAAAAAAATGTAGCCTCGATAGTCCCTTGAAAAATGATACACTGCCCAGGATATTATATCAATAATGGAGCTCTGGTAATCCCAAAATGGAAGGTACTCTACATTAACTAAGGATAGGCTATTGGGAAATCCTTGAGAAAGCCTCTTCATGACGATCCTAATTCAATCTCTGGGAGCTGTCGAACAAGGAAGGACTTATGGTGAGATTATATCGATCTACAGGGCCATGGGAGTCGTTCCCAAGTCATTTCAAAGTCTGATGAAGATCTCACCACTAATTACCGAGGTAAGGGGGAGCGAAGAGGTCATAAATGGATCGTTACGTTACCCAACCACTCTTTGTATATATATGTTTATAGATTTGCTTTGTAAACTAGAACATGAATATGTATATATATATATATATATATATATATATATATATATATATATATATATATATATATATATATATATATATATATATATGTATAAATAAAAGGATAATTTGTTTGTCACACAAAATCCTAAAGCAATCTTTCGCCCTTACAAGCACAATTCCATGAGGAAAGAACCCTTTGTTGCCCGCTTGGGACTGTCAGGCCAGCCGATTAACTCAAGCCTACATCCACCAGTCTCCAACCCCTTCGTCCAATAGAAATCCCAGCCCATCTTCTAGTCCCGCGAGGCAGAGTCCAGTAAGGTCACCTCCTCTTGCGAATACCATGGATCCACCGGAGGCCGGTTCTTTGGAGGAAGTTTTGAGTCAAGAAATGATCAACACGCGAAGAGAGATGACTGAGATGAGGCAGCTAGTTATGCAGATGGTTCAGGAAATGCAAAGTCAGTCTCAGGGAGACAGTGCACAAATCCTCAGAGAACCTAGGGTGACACCAATACCTAGAGTACAACCCAAGGTTGTGATAGAGGAGGAAGAAGTTGTAGTCATCAACACCTCACAGAATCCCCCTAAGACTGAAAGAGAGAAACAGATGAGGGAGAAAGTTGAAACTCTAGAGATTGCTATGCAAGGGAAAGCAGTAGCAAAGCCAGAAGATGATTTGGTCTTCATCCCGACGGGGAGAATCCCTGAAGACCTCAAATGAAAGGTTGACAAATTTGACGGGACGAGGGACCCCAAAGCCCACCTAAAGATCTTCATGATTGTGGCCAAGTCATGGGAGCTTACAGAAAATCAAATGGGTCAAGCCTTCCTTTACTCATTGGCTGAATTAGCCCTGAGGTGGCTCACTCAATTAGACCAGACTCAAAATCAAACCTGGTCAGTGGTGGTGAAGGAGTTCACCAAGTAGTATTCTTACAACACTGAGGTAGATATTACTAGGCGTGAGTTGGAAACCTTGAGGCAAGGAGCCGATGAAGGATTTTCCAATTTCATTATGAGGTTCCACGAGAAGGCATCAGGATGTGGAAACGTCCAAATGAAGCAGAACAAGTGGAAATGATACAGGAGAACTTACATGGGGAGTACCATGACCGCCTCTACTATCAACATATCAAAACCTTTAAAGCACTCATAGCTATGGGAAAGCGAATTGAAGACAAGCACTTTAAGGGAAAGCAAGCCCATGCTTGAACAAAAGAAGCCTCTGGATCTTATCCTAATAGGAACAACAAAGTAGGAAGAGGGAAGGGTCCTAAAGTGAACGTGGTCACCACCGGCCAGTACACCAAAAAGAAGATTTCACCGATAGCCACTGCACCATTGGTTATCCAAGCAGAACAGTCAGCTTCTCCTAGACAGTTTACTTTTGGCAATATGACTGTTACTCACCTCTTCTTCAAGTTCAAGAGGGAAGGGATGCTGGATGTCATACCGCCAAGATATGTAGATTAGGCTAATCCACCTCTAGGATACAAGCCAAAGTTACATTGCTACTATTATAATCAGAAAGATCACCAGACCGACAGATGCATACACCTCAAGCATGCCATACAATACCTGATCGACGCAGAAAAGATAGCGTTGAAAGTGGAACAACAGCCAAATGTAACTACTAACCCTTTGCCAAACCATGGGGTGAATATGTTGCAAGAGGATGTCACTTATAAAGACCCAACATTCATGATCCAACCTATAAGACAAGGGAGGAAGTTGATGGATTCTCGAATTTATAGGGCTATCCTAGTATCCCGAACCAAGGAAAATGAGAAGAAAAGAGTTGGAGGCTCTAAGGCAAAGGCTGAATGAAGGATTCTCCGACTTCGTTAAAAGATTCCGCGAAGAAGCAGATCAAATGCAACCTCGCCTAACAGAGGAAAAGCAAGTAGGGATAATCCTAAAAAATCTGCTTGGAGTATATCATGAGTATCTTGACCCTCAGCGGCGGGAGATACTGGAAGCATTCACCACCCTGAAGGAGTCGCTTGATGAAAATGAACTTGACTCCCCGAGATCGTCCATGGAATTTGTGAATGCCTTGAAGAAGGGACAATGGTTTTGGACCCAACCACTTTGATTCGGCCCATAAGGAGTCCCTTGAAGGAGTTAAAAAGAATTTGGAGGGATGTGGTGCGTCTCATGTGGCAGATGAACCTCCCAGCAGAAGCCAGAACCAATGTCAACAATTTCCTAAGAGACATGTACAGAGAAGAAATGATTAAAGCTTAGCCAACACCTTTTCACGGTTGAAGCCGATATGCTCAGAAGAGGAGAGCAAAAAGGATGATGGTGTGTGCCTATTGCGCAAGAACCAACTACAATGGAAAATTCAAAGAAGGTGGACAGTGGTGTGACCAAGGGAAGGGAATAACCTCCAACCATTGGACAAAGAAGCTGGAATATCTAGAGAATGAGTTAGATAGCCTTGGACCTCATGTGCAATTCAGAAAGTTCGGGTTCACCGATTATGAGATCAGTCACATGGCATATGTGAAAAACTCAGAAGATGAAGAAGAATGCGCTAACTTGACGGTTCACATTCAACCCATTGCGGGAGAGCCACCTGAGGGTAATATGAAAATTATTAAAGAGGACACACCAAGCTTGATCCAAGCCATATCTGCACTAGTTGTTGGCAAAACTCTCTCTAGAGACACTTTCCTTATCCAGATGGGAGGAAATACTGACGACAGTGAAGAATAAGACTTCGAGTCACACTCTAAAGATGAGTTCTCCATTGAAACTACAATAAATAATATTGGAGCAGACAATGACCGAATAAACCCAACTAATCTCATCCAACCCATACCTCCCAAAAATGAGGGAAGTAGCAGCAGTGAGGGAGAAAGGTCTCCTAAAAATCCAAGAAGAGCATGGTTCATCAAAGAAGAAGACTTCGATAAATGGGGCATGAGCGTCTTCCATCAAGTGCAAGACATCCTTGAGCTAATATCTGTGGCCCATGACATCATGTACAAAGCTACTTCCAGCTTCCCGAATATGGTGTGTAGTCATTTGGCAGAACAAGTTGAAAAGATAGAATTACCAGCAAAAGAAGATGTACTTCAGAGAATGTTGCATGAGCTGAGGAACATGGATTGGCAGAACTTGACATTAACAAAGGGATTCTTTGGGAACCCACGCCAAGATCCTATGTCATACTCTGATGATTTCCCCTATGCAGGTCCACCAAGAATGATGGAAGAATGGGAAAATTGGGTCGGTAATGTGAATATCGGAGACCCATACTTTGATCCAACAAAAGGAATTCACCCTATTAATGGGGAAGAAGAAGAGGACTCAGGACATCAGGATTCTGAAGGACAGTCAGATGAAGAAACACCCAGTGAAAGTCTGAACGACGAACTAATGTAGGAAGGCACTGGTAGTGAACTACCCAGCGAAGCGTCTGAAATGGAGGAAGAACCTACTGATGACCAGTATGAGGAAATTTATGGGCCAAGAATTTGATCCCTTCCACTCGAAGTAGGAGGGTCAGGAGAAATTTTGATGGATTTATAGCTTTGAATCGATCAATCACCCATTCATCTCCAAGAACAAATTATGCATGAAATCTTGCGAGCCAGAAGTGAAGATTAAGTCAAGGTGTTTCAAGAAATCACTATTTTCAATCATGGAGATGATAATCTCCAAGGGATACCCATTCATCCAGAATATCCATTCTTCAACATCTTCCAGATAAGGAACCTCTATCAATTGTCAACCGAAGCCCTCTACTTCCTTTCATAGTTGTGTAAGAGATACAAGGTGGCATTCAGCTTCCGGGTTCCGCAATTGCTAGTCTATATGGGCACAGAAGAATCGTCTCCCAAGTTCGCCTCTTATCAGTCGAACGTGATGAAGTTTCTCCTCAAATATCAAACCTGAACTCAATGGCTCGAACAACTGTCTGGGTGTGCAAAATGGAACGTCCTCTATACCTTTCATGACCCTACAGAATGCCATTCCAGTGGGACGCCGGAAGGATCAATTTTAAGTATCGTTAAGGAGTGGCCACATTGTGCTTTCCATTCAGGAATTGATCTTGACTTGGAAGAAGTTTTCAGCCTAAAAAATTGGGACAATGATTGGCTCAGGATAAGGGGTCATCTATGTGAAGCCAACCGATTCTGGAAGGAACAAATTCCCCCAAAGTTGTGGGAAGATCCTTTTGATACCACTGAAAGCGAGGAAAGGGATAATCTCCTCCAAATCGTTCAATTACGAAGGAGGAAGGCTGCAAAAAGGACATTTCCTTGGAAAAGAGACTGAGCGCTACCGCCCGAAGGCATTAAACTACGATCATTGATGTGGTGAGAATTACTGAAGTCCCAAAAAAAAAATAAAAAAAGAAAGAGAAAGGTAGGGACGATGGCCTCAAGCATGCATCAAAAAATGAAGTTTATCCATGAAGGGAAGATGATCACTATCTTTAGTGACCCAGAAATAGTCCACACCTTGGCAAGCATTGAGGTAGGAGTAGAAACTCTAGAAGATACCTAGCTAGGTGGATTCGAGATTGGGACAATCGGTGTGACAACCTTAGAAGTAAGAAAGGTAATCCCATTCGAATATCCATCCGCATGGAGTAAGTCAACTTTGAAGATGATGAACAACATGTAATATTTCCCAGGGCTTGGACTGGGAAAGAAACAACAAGGGATTTTGGAATTCCCTGAGTTTCCAACTTACAGCAACCATCACGGACTTGGATATGAAGCACCAAAGAAAAAAGGCAAACTTGAAAACAGCCTAAAATGTGAGAAGGCTAGCAGTACCATGGGACCATCCCCATATTTCAAGACTCTAAACAGGTATTTTGTCAAGGAAGGGGAGAACTTCCCATACTATGCAACATTGAGCCTTGGTTTGATCATGACAAGGGAAGCCTCCAGCCAGGATTTGAAGTCTTCTTTCAAGACGACACTGATTGGGTAGCACTAGAAGTGGAAAAAGCAGAATTGAAAGCCGTCGAAGAAGATTTGAGCATCAGAGAATTGTTTGAGATAGCCACGATTTCTGCAGGGGATGAAGAAGGGTGAAACCTCATCTTTTAATTCACCCTCTCCAAGAACCCATCGTAAACTGGATCAGTGTTTCTGAAAGGTTTTAGGAAATAGAGTCTCAAGGAGTGGTCAACTCTAAACTAGTATCATTTGTTGGTAAGTCTCTTGTAATCAAGGAAGGTAGTACCTTTCAGTCTGTTGAGTCTTCTTGTACTCCTCTTTCCATCATGAATGAAGTCAACCATTCCGAGTATGTCTCTTCTTCTTCTTCCGATTCATCTTCCGATAATGAGGATGTCCTTGAACACCATCACTTAATAAACAGAAGCCCAGAAAAACCTAGCCTGTTCGAGAGGACACGTGTCTCATAAATCTGGGAACAAAACAGTGTCCCCAAATGGTTAAAATTAGCCCTTCACTCGATAAGGAGGAAGTTGTTCCGATGACAACCCTGTTGAAGGAATTTTAAGAAGTGTTCGCATGGTCCTACGAAGATATGCCAGGTATCGATCCAAGGATAGTACAGCATCAACTGCCCACATATCTAGACGCTCGACCTGTCAAACAGAAGCCCAGAAGAATGCAGCCTAAATGGAGTGAAAAGATTAGGGAGGAAGTCATCAAGCAGTGTAGTGCAGGATTTCTCCAAGTGGCACAGTACCTCCAATGGTTGTCCAATATTGTCCTAGTTCCCAAGAAAGATGGAAAAGTACGGATGTGTGTGGATTTTTGAGATCTCAAGAAAGTCAGCCCCAAGGACGACTTCCCATTCTCGCACATTGACGTGCTGGTAGATAACACAGCAAAGCATGCCTTGTCATTTATGGACGGATTTTTTGGGTATAATCAGATCAGCATGTATCCAAAGGACAGAGAGAAGACAGCACTTACCACCCCATGGGGAATTTATTGTTACAAGGTAATGCCCTTTGGTCTGAAGAACGAAGGAGAAACGTATCAAAGAGCAGCTACGATCATCCTACATGACATGATACACCACAAAGAAGTAGAAGTGTATGTGTATGATATGATCATCAAATCCATCACCCGACAGGGGCATTTCCTGGCATTGAGAAAGTTCCTCGAGCTAATAAAAGAATACAAGCTTAGATTGAACCCTCAAAAATGTGTGTTCGGAGCAACGAAAGGGAAGCTTCCGGGATTTCTCGTCAGTGAAAGAGGAATAGAAGTGGATCCCAACCAAATAAAGGCTATAATAGAAATGCCATCACCACAAACAGAAAAAGAAATCCGAGGTTTCTTGGGTTGCATCCAATATATAAGCTGGTTCATAGCACGCCTAACTACGACATGTGAACCCATCGTCAAGCTCCTGAGAAAAGAAGAACCAAAAGAATGGAACGATAAGTGCCAAGAGGCATTCGAAAAGATAAAAGAGTACTTGACTCATCTGCCAGTACTTGACCCACCGATGTTGGGTGAACCGTTGTTGTTATACTTATCCGTTGAAGAAATGGCAATGGGATCAATGGTAGCATAGCTTGATCAGAAGAATGGGGAAGAGCACGCAATCTACTACTTGAGCAAGAAATTGCTAGAGTACGAAACTCGCTATACCCCTTTGGAGAAGACATGTACCGCCTTGGTTTGGGTAACTAAAAGATTGGGGCATTACATGCTTTCTCATCCAATTTGACTCATCTCAAGGATGGACCCGATAAAGTACTTGTTTGAAAAGCCAGCGCTAACCGTAAGGATGGCCAAATGGCTGTTGTTATTATCAGAATTTGGCATAACATATGTCAACCAAAAGTCTATGAAGGGGCAAGCAGTCTCAGACCATCTAGCTATGAATCCAGCGGAATCGGATTCACAACCAATAGAAGATGTTTTCCCAGATGAGGACTTAGCATGCATGGAAGAAGAAGAAGGCAAAGACTGGTGGCAGTTGTACTTTGATGGCGCAGCCAATCAAAGAGGATACGGGGCCGGAATATTGTTGATAACCCCAGATCTTTATCTCCCTTCTGCTTTTCGATTAGAATTCCCATACACCAACAACATCACAGAGTACGAAGCATGTGTTATTGGCCTTGAGGCCGCCATGGCATTGGGAATCAAGAAGTTGAAAGTTTATAGGGATTCGTCAATTGTAATCTATCAAACTCAAGGGAAATGGAAAACGAAAGATGAAAAGCTAAAACCCTATCAGGAACACTTGGAGGGGATAATCAAGGATTTTGAAGAAATTACATTCGAATATTTGCCAAGAGTCAACAACAGATTTGTAGATGCTTTGACCACCCTCGCCTCAATGTTGAATGCAGCTCAGATATCTAGATCCCACCAATTCTGGTGGACAAGAGATGTGAGCCAGCGTATGAAGAATCAGTGAATGTCTTGACAGCCGATGGAAAAATATGGTTCACCCCTATAATTGACTTCATCAGAGAAAGGAGGTACCCTGAACATTTCACAGTGGGTGAAAAGAAGCAGCTACGAAAGTATGCCAAGCAATTCATGCTCCAAGGAGACTTGTTGTACAAAAGATCTTACGATGGCATACAACTGCCCTATGTAAATGAGGAACAAGCTCAAACAATCATGAAAGAAATCCATCAGGGAATCTGCGGGCCACATATGAATGCCAAAATGCTTACCAAGAAGATCCTGAGATTGGGGTATATTGGGCAACCATGGAAGAAGATTGTGCCACATTTGTGAAAAGATGTCCTAAGTGTCAGATATTTACCAGCATTATTTATATTGCTCCCACAGAACTCCATTCATTGTATGCTACCTGGCCATTCTCCACATGGGGCATCGACATCATAGGGAAGGTAATGCCGAAAACATCCAATGGATATGAATTCATCCTCGTTGCCATAGATTATTTCACCAAATGGGTGGAAGCACAGTCTTACACCATCTTGACGGCTACAAAGGTAGTAAAGTTCATCAAGGAAAATATCATATGCAGATACGGAGTGCCACACACCCTCATATCCGATCAAGGAGCGCATTTCTTGGGAAAAATAGATACGTTTTACACCAAGTTTGGTATCAAGGGACACCGATCTACGACTTACAGACCATAGACTAATGGAGCAATGGAAGCAGCCAACAAAAATGTCAAAGTCAGATTGCAAAAAATGGCTGATACTCATAGAGATTGGGCAGACAAGCTCCTATATGCGTTATGGGCTTATCGGACGTCCATTCGAACCTCTATTGGGGCAACTCCTTTTTCATTGGTCTATGGAATGGCGGCAGTATTACCCGTAGAAATCCAAGTACCATCCCTTAGAGTATTGATGGACTACGAATTGCCCGAAGGAGAATGGATGAAGGAAAGGTATGATGAGCTCAACCTGCTAGATGAGAAAAGAATGAAAGCCATAGATTACCTTAAAAAGTACCAACTCAGAATGGCGAGAGCCTTCAACAAAGGAGTTTGCCCGTGGAACATCGAAGAAGGACATTTGGTTCTTTGAGAACAAAGAGCACCTGTCCACGACCCAAGGGGTAAGTTCAGGCCGAATTGGAGCGGACCTTATCAAGTAAAGAAAATCCTAACTGGGCAAGATGTTCAACTTGTGGATCTTGATAGAGAAGACGTCAAAGACCTTGTCAACATGGACCAACTCAAAAAAATATTTCATGTAGCCGTCAGGTCTACATGAACTACATTTGACTTGATTCCTTTTCAAAGGATACATAGACAACTTGGCATACTCAAGTGCGGTCACAACAACCCTTCACCAGGGGCATATTCCTAAATCAGCCACCCGACAATCTCCATCACCCATCCAAAAAAATCCCACTGTCCAACAAAAATCTCCCATCTGACACCTTCTCATGTGTTACTAATAGGAGCTAACTATTCTTTGAGTCTAAAAATATTAAAAAAAAAGAGATATTTTCTAGTTTACTAAAAGTTCTTTGGTTGAGTACAGGCAAGATGCATCCCCCAAAGAGGGCAACTCTCGATGAGACTTTGCGTAAATGGACCATTGACATGAGTTCGGACGATCCAACCGCTTCGGAAGATGTACATCTACCGATCCGTGGAAGGGTTATGTATGTGGAGATCCATCATGACATGCTTCAGCAAGTATATCATTATTGGGATCTAGAACGGCACGTTTTCAGATTTGGCGACATGAAGACAACCCCCACAATTAAAGAATTTCGAACTTGCATGCTCTCAGCGTCGTCAGGAAGACTTTTTCGTCCCCCTATACACAACATCTATGAAGAAGTTCTACAAGATTTCTTCAGATGGACCAAGAAGGAAGTCAAGAAGGTCATGGAATATGGCAGAGTTAACATTATGAAAGTAGCTAGAATCTTTTCCAAGCAAGAAAATGTCAGAGAAGCTCAACAAGAGAATAGAAGGAACGCATATTTATTTTGTATGATTGGGAATACTTGTTGCGCACCCCAAGAAAAGGTGTTCTCGCTGTAATGGCCGATGTTGTTCAGCAGCTTCCAGAAGGATGTGATATCGTCCCTACAGTGCTAACTGAGAAGTTTCAAAGGTCTGGATGACATGAATGCTTCCCAAAAATATGGCACAGATTATTGTGCAGGATCGCTAGTAATTCTGCAAATGTGGTTACTGGAAAGGCTACGATTGGTCCAACCAATACCCGACGCTACGCTACACCTGAAGCATTTTCAAAACCGAAGAGAAATAGAGTTTCATGCCATCAAGGATTGGAGAAAATATTGGAAGAAAGAATGGACGAGAAGATTCAATGGAATTCCCATTGGTGGAATACAGAGGCCCCAATCTTCAAGATCCAGGATTGTGATTATGTGTGGTTGATGGGTTTGACCCATACCACTTTCTATTTGCCTCATCTTGTACCCAGGTAGTATCATTTGACTCCAAAAGCATCAACGGTAAAGGTTCAACCACCGGAAGAGCTAACGCCGAAGATTGTGAATCTACTGGATGAATTGTGGATGAAACATGTAGTTGCAGGATGATCTTATTGAACTATGTATCGATTCCATCACTCTCTTTTTTCTGTTGCCTTACCATTCCCATGCGTGTAACAATCAGGGATGAAATGAAAAATGTTTGGGATTGTGCCTTGCAAAGTAAAAAGTAAATGTTTCAAAATAATTAACCTATTTTGTTCATAAGACAGAATAAAGAAAAAAAACTACAACATCTGAAATCCATACAACACTCTAAAATCCATACAAAAAGCATGTTTAATAACTGGGGAGGGGGAGAAGGCTAATTCTCACCGCCAAAGGATGAAGCCTCGCTATCAGCCTCCGGGATGAACTCATCATCATAACCACCGTCATCATCATCATCATCATCATCTCCATCACCGTCATCATCACCATCGCCCTGCACTATGGATGGCGATGGAAAGAGTCCTACACACGCTAACTGCCTCCGAAGGCGCTTGTTCTCTCAGAATACTACTGACAATGATTCTCGAAGCAGTCCAAGGATTCCCTCATCTCATTGAGCTGACCGCTCTAAAAGGGAAAAGGAATGAGATTACTTCAAAAGGGAAAAGATTCCAAAGAAGGGAAAGGAAACGTCAAAAGACATAGAAGAGGAAGTACTCACCAATAGTTGGATGTCACGTATCCGCTCCAGGAATTCGGCATCCATGCTCACCTGCATCCATCACATATCAACGTATCTTTCAGCACTAATCTGTTATGATGATACCAAACAGAGGTCAGTGCCAAGACCAAGGAATCAATCATAAAGCAAAAGAGAAAAAGAAGAGGTAACATACCCCAGCAAAGAGAATCGAGAGTCCCAAATCGTGATTAGAAACCCGGCAGGCAGGAAGGACAGTCTGGGGACTGAATTCAAATCTGGAAGGGATGGTCCATCCCCGGTACCCTGGGATGAGGTTACCCATTTGCGCGATAGGAAACTAGCACCAGTAGCATGGGCAGGGCGAGAGCTCACACTGCAGCCACGTGAAGGAGGCAATTCATACTCGCCAGGAATCAGATGGCGACCTGGGTATTGCAAAAAGAAGGAAGAAAGAAGAGACAAGATTGTCAATTTCAAAAATAAATATAGAAAACATGTCACAAAGGGATATAAGGTTCAAGAAAATACCACGGGACCCGCATGGGTCAAGCGAACATAGACTGTCTCCCGATAGAGGAAGTCCTGGTAATTCTGACCTACCACAGTCAGCTTCGAAGCTGGGATCCCAACCCTCAAGCCCTCGATATCAGGAGATAAGAGAGGAGCATGCATATGAGAAGGGGGGAGGTCGAGGCACCATCTGAACAGAATACCATTGGAGGGTCACCCTCTGCCCAAGATAAAGCTCAACTCCGGAGGGACCCTCGAAGGCTATCCGCTTCTGGATAAGCCCAGAGACATACCGATACTCCTCCTGGTCATCAGGATCATCAATCTACTCCTCATCGTAAGGCTGGCAGTGGATCTGCCAACAGAGCCATTTTGTTACACCGATGCAAAGGAGAACCAATTCAAAAAGAACAAAAAGGCTTAAAGAAGTTTCTTTGATGATTACCCGGTTGACTGCCAAGTCATTGAGCTGAAGGCGTACTTGCAGCTCGTCAATAAAAGAATACCTGGCCTTCCCCCAATGAGTCACTCGGGGGATGTAAGGAGCCGCATCATCGGGAAGACAAGGAGCATGAATCCCCATAATCTCGTAACACCATACCTGTCAATAAGGAGAAGAGAGTAATATCAAGAACCAAAGAAAAATTAAAGGCAAAAGAAAAGCCAAGGGAGCAAAGCATACCCAAAGAACATAGTCACAGCCAATCAAGCCAGGCACGCCGAAAGCAAGATGATCTAACATCTTCAAGAAATGGGCATAAGCAGACCCGCCCCAGTCAAAGGACTCTGCTTCCTCAAAGTCTTTAAAGAAACAAGCAAGAAGAGTATCTATGCGACCTCGTCCGTCATAGAAGAGGACATTGGAGATAAGATAGAAGAGAAAACTCCTAGCAGCCTAATCGAATAACTCCTCAGACAGCTATCATCAATCATCCGTTTATCCCACTCTTTCTTCAAGGTGGTCAAAAGAATGATGCAAGAAGTCACTTTGAAACCCAGGAGATCACTAATCTCCCCAAGAGATTTCATCTGAACAGAAGGAGTCAACAAAACAGGTCTCCTAGAGAAAGGGATCCCCGTAATCATAAAGAAGTCTAAGGGGGTGATAGTTACCTCCCCAGCAGGTAGATGGAAGGTGTGGGTCGACGGCCACCAACGGCCGCAAGAGTATAAACTACAGGGGTATCAAGCTTTGGTGAAACTACCTGAGCAGTATGACCAAGATCTGTCAAATCCATCTCTCCCTCACAACAGGATGGAGTCGCTGGTACCATGACAAGACGTCATTGGTACAGTAGTATTTCTTATAGCTAGGAGAGTAAAGCTCCTACAGAATAATGGGTAGAGATCAAGCATTAAACAAAAACATGCACTACATGAAAAAGAAGAGAAGGCAACCACTACTTACCTTTTTGAGGGCCTGACCCCAGATGGTACGACATTTGTGGAGGGCAGTGTCCACCAAAATACTGCCAGGGTACCACTCCGCCTTTAGATCGTCGGTCACCTCAGAGGAAGATGAGGATGGCCTACCCCGCTTTGAGGAAGACCTGGCAAAGGGCCAAACTAAGAAGAAAGCAAGAAGGAAATAAATAAGAGAGAGAAAGAAGAGAGAGGGCACTAATGAAAAACCCAAGCCTAGAAGGAGGGAGAGGTAGGAAATGAGGAGACCTCCCCTATTTATAGAAATTGGAGGCCAGTGGCGCTGCGGCCCTGCATGGCACCGCCGCGCAGGCCAGTGGCAACCCACGGCACCACCGCCAAAAATTTTTTTTTTTTTTTTTACGATGCCACCTCATCGTATACTTTTTCCAAGTGGGTCGCGATGCCATCTCGTCGTATACTTTTTAAAAAATGCGTCATGATGCCATCTCATCATACGTCTTTCAAAAAAGTTGGTCACAATGGCATTTTTCAAAAATTGGTCATGATGCCATCTCATCGTACGTTTTCAAAAAGTCACGATTCCATCTCATCGTACATTTTCAAAAGTTTGGTCACGATGCCATCTCATTGTACATTTTTGAAAAATTGGTTGTGATGCCATCTCATTGTATACTTTTTCAAAATGGGTTGCAATGCCATTTCATAGTACGCTTTTCAAAAAGTCGGTCACGACACCATCTCATCGTACGTTTTCAAAAAATTGGTCACAATGACATCTCATCATATACTTTTTTAAAATGGGTCGCGGTGCCATCTCATCGTACATTTTTTTCAAAAGAGTGCATTGCTCAAAATAAAAAATTTACTGAGCGTCACTGAAAATTTAAATCCTTGCTGAGCATTGCTCAAAATCAAACTCCAGCTGAACGTTGCTCGAACCCAAAACCCTGTTGAGTATTGCTTCCCGCTGAGTGAAGCTCAAAACCAAATTCCTGTCGAGCATTGCTCAAAGTCAGATTTCCTACCGAGCATCGCTCATAAATTAGAATCCAATGGAGCGTCGCTAAAAAACCATTACCCTTTTTTGATCTGTTGATCACCCATTGTCATCTGATCCTTGGATTGCCCATTGCCATTCGATCTATTGATCACCCATTGTCATCCAATCCTTGGATCGCCCATTGCCATTTGATTTCTTGATCACCCATTGTCATTCGATCCTTGGATCGCCCATTGCCATTTAGCCTGTTGATCACCCACTGTCATCCGATCTTTGGATCACCTATTGCCACTTGATCTGTTGATCACCCATTGTCACCCGATCCTTGGATCGCCCATTACCATTTGATCTATTGATCACCCATTGTCATCCGATCCTTGGATCACCCATTGCCATTTGTTGTTGATCACCCGCTCATCTGATCCTTGGATCGCCCGTTGCCATTTGATTTGTTGACCTCCCATTGACATCCGGTCCTCTGGATCAACAGATTGAGCGTCTGTTGCCATCGAATGATTTATCAAAATAGGCTTCATCATTCAAGATAACAATCACCAAACGATTTATCAAAATAGGTTTTATTGTTCAAAACAAAATATTTTCATTGAACGGTTTGTTGAGATAGGTTTCATCGTTCAAAACAAAAGATTTTCATCAAATGGTTTATCGAGACACGATTTTATCGTTCAACTTCACCACCTTTGAGCAAAGTGGTGATAGTACATGCTCCTGGTGACAAAATCAAGCGATCTTTTGCCTTTACCCTTTGGCTGTTGGCATCGGTCTTGGCCAAAGAGGGGCAAACTGTAGACGCTGAATTTTGCCACCCCTAGCGATGACGACAACTGGACATGAAAGACTGGCAATGCCCTTTAAGCCCTCTTTTTCTTCGGGGTGACTCAGACACTCCCTATTCTACCTTGTTTCCAACTGCGATCGCCCGCATCCCCGGTACAACCCCACCCGAAGGCATGACTGGGCAGTACCACGTGCGGCTGTAGTACTGCACGGCAACACCACACCTGGCTGAGGCACTGCGCGGCTAGCACCGCACCCGGCTATGGTGGGCCTGGCCATGGCGCCACACAGCAGCACCACATCTGGTTAGTCCTGGGCCCCGTGGTGCCACGCGGTAGCACAGTATCTGGTCAGCCCTTGGCCCCATGGCACCGCGCTGTAGCACCGCACCCCAAGCTGTGGCACCACAGGGGACCCAAAATGCAATTTTTTGGTCCGGCGGCGTTGCAAGATGGAAATTTTTCCTATAAATGCCCCCACCCCTCATTTCAACAAGTTCCAAGTTGAGGAGAGGGGGGACCCGTAGAGCTCTAGTTTTCCTTTTTTTTCCTCTTTTTCCTAGTTTCGAGGCCCTACCCCAGTCTGATTTCGAGCCTTAGAGCCTTGTCCCTCTATCCGGAGTTTGGGTCCCTGGACCCGCCTTCCTTAACCCGTTTCCACCCAAAACCCCAAAACCTCCCATGGCCTAGTCACCTTCCGACGTCCTAATGCCTAGTTTCTGAAGCTTTCCAACGTTATTATTTTGTTCGAGGTCCTAGTACCCGACACCCGTGCACTGTTACTCTGCCCGATACTCGAGAAGCCTATTTTTCGAAGCTTTCCAATGCAATCATTCTGTCTGAGGTCCTAGTAGTCGACACCAGTACGCTGTTACACTGCCCGACACCCAGGTGATTACTCTGCAAAGATTTTTCGATGCTGGTATTTTGCCTGATATCCGGGCAATCACTTTCTGACGTTGTTACTCTATCCGACGAAGGACAAAGCCAATCTTTTACCTCCACCTGAGCTGGGGGACGCGATCTGTCCCATATATTTGCATTGGTTTAAAGAATACAAGTATTTAATCCTTTTATCGAACTTTAATTTTGTCCTAATGTAGACTTTTAAATTATGCCCATGTAGCGTACAGTAGTTAATTTAATTAAGCAGTTTGTGCATCATTTTAGCTATACATGTGGAAATAAGACAATTATGAAGGAAAAATATTTGAAAACCAGCATCTAGTAGAAAGACCGGTTTACCTAGGCGAGGTGGGTGCCTAACACCTTCCCACTCTCGTAACCTGACCACTTACCCCGAACCTCTGACCAGACCAAATGAAGTCCTATAGCCCTTCACAGGGCTACACCAATGGGTCCTAGGCCATAATCCTAGGTGGCGACTCCATTTCATTTAATTGTATGACCCCCATCCTCTGATGAATCATGAACTTCGAGAAGACTCATTCCTTCTCTTTCTCCAACCGAGGAGCATAACCTAACTCCATCGCGAAACAAAAAGAGTGCCCTAAATGGGGGACATGGCGTGGTTTTGGGAATTGATCCTCACACCTTGTTTGAGTTAAATAATACCGCAAGCGTACGGGTCAATCGTAGCTACGGGTCGAACACGAGGAGATATACGCCACTTTATTTAATTAACTTAAAAATAATGCAAAGTGAACCAAATTAAAGGGTTAAATTAAACTAATTAAACTAATGAAAATTAATGCATCCTAACTCATAAGCATCTAAAAAAATTAAGGGATTAAATTGGCGTCCTAACACATGAACATCTAACCTATCAAACTAACGTAAATTGGAAGGAATAACAAAAATGCAACCACACTTCATAATCACATAAAAAGAAATAAGGGAATAAAAGTGCATCCATATACCACAACCATATAAAAAAAATAAAAGAAATAGAGGGAGAAGAAGAAGATAGAGAGAGATAGAGGAAAGGGAGAATGAGATTAAGGGTTTAGAGAATGAGATACCTTGATGTGCTTGAATACTTGAATAAACTCACCATGGCTTCCTCTTCTAAATCTCCATGTCTTGTCATCAACATAGGAACTTAGACTAGGAAGCTTTAAACTAAAACTATTACAATCATTAAACTAGACTTATGAAATCAAAACTAAGAACTTAAGCCAAAAATAGGAAAAGAAGAGAAAATTTCACTAAGTGAATGAAATAAAAATTACACTAAAAAACTGAATTAAAATTGAACTAGAAACTAACTAAAAACTGAACTAAAAAAACTAACTTGTTACAACCCAAAGGGCAAGGGGTATTTATAGGGGGAAGAGAGGAGAAGAGAGAAGAGGGAAGTGTAGGAGAAATATTCCCTAAGAAAAGAGAATATTCTCTTCTCCTTCTTCTTTTACAATGCCTTGAATCCTAAGAAAAAAGAAAAAAAATAGAAAGAAGAAAAAGAGAAGATTGTTTACATAGACCTTCTATTTCTAGAAAAGTAAACTTCCAATTCTAACAAGTGCTTCCTTTTCTTTGTAGATATCTTCTCCAAACAATAAAATCAAAGCATCTTTGACTTTTCAACTTTTCATAGGTGAGAGAATATCTTTCAAAATAAATCTACCCCAAGTAGAATTTCAGAAGTGCCCTTGAGAAGTTGGTGGAGAGAGAGAGTAAGGGTGATGACTAGGATTCCTTCAAGAATAAATAAAATACCCATTCTGTACTTCAGAAAACGTGGAGATTGGGGTGCTTATATAGGCCTCACCATTGTGTTCCTTGTGAAAAATCACCCAAAATAGACCCAAATTTCGTCCAATTTGGAGTTGGGGAGCCCAAGATATCTCAAGTTGAAGTTGGACTGTCCAGAGCCCTCCAAATGGAATCTTTCGGGTACAGAAAATATAACTTCAGGTTATTTCATTAAGGCCCCTAGAATCCGAACTTTTGCTTCACTTTGTCCCCGGCCGACTGTCAATAATTACAAATAAACCCCTATAGACCATTTTCGCGCTTCGTTACGGAAACGGCCGTAACTTCTTCGTTTCAACTCGGAATCAAGTGCCGTTTGAACCGTTAAGAAGCTGACTCGATGGGCTACGCATCCATTCCATTAACACCTCTAAATAGCTTAAAAACATTTTCTTAGCATCATCTCCTCCATTTTCATAAGAATTCACCTAAAACCTGAAAAGCACAAGAAAACACCGAGTAACTCTGTCCAATGTGGTAAAATGTATGCTTTATGCCCTAAAATTTCACACATAAATGTGCTCATCAGATTCCCCCACACTTGAACGTTATTTGTCCTCAAGTAAAGCAAAAGAAAAACTAACCTAGAACGCAGAAAATCCTAACTCACTTTCGTAGGAATCACGGTTGCACTTAGCATGTGCAACAAGCCTTTGAACCCCTAGGTTACCCTTAGTGGACGAGTTGTGTCTCATGGGTGTTTGCAGTGAATATACTCCCAAAATTCAATTGTAAATGAATGCTGTAAATTTTAATCATGGCATAAGTAGGACAGTGCACATAATCCCAAAAAGTGTTCAACTAAAGATCAAGGAGCCAAAGGTTCCCCCACACTTGAATTTTATCACCCCACATCAATTCAAGTAACAAGCATGCATCAAGTTCAAGGGATCTCCTCATATTTTCTGAACACTACCCACCTTCAAGTAAACCCCCCCATAGCATCGATGGAACCAAAGACTTAGGCATTGAGTATTGTTGACCATACTTCCTTTTTTTTTTTTAGGCATTAAGGCAAAAGTTTTTTTTTTTTCTCAACCGCAAACTCTATTTCTACTCCACTACTATTCTCTGAATGACATGGTGGAGCATACACCAGACACCCAAATACTTGGTAGCTTCGCTTTTTGCATATATCCATAAGACATTGAGACATTGATGCAAGAGTTTTTTTTTTTTTGAGTTTCCTTCCAAGGAATTTCGATCAAGTCACCCTGCTTCATGAGGCATAGTGCCATGTCTAGTCCCAAGGAATTCCACTTTCTTTTCTGTTCCCTTTTTTTTTTTTTCTTTTTTTTTTTCATTCACTTCCACTTTCATGCCTTGCCTTGCCACAAACAAATTGGTCTCAACTACTAGCCAAAAGATCAAAGAGTCCATAAAACACGTAGAGGAATCTAGCCATCAAATGAAATAACGCTCATATTTTCAAACTCAATCCCCATTACCGGATACAAACCAACTACCGTCCTTGAAAAGGGATTTTTTATTATTTCACATGCTAGGACACCTAATTCCCTCTCTCTCTCTCGTTTTGCAATCAAAGAGACATATGCACAAAACCAAACTATTGTCACAATCAAAATTCATCAATTAAGCCCAACATCCCCCCCCCACACTTAATTCATGCAGTGTCCTCAATGTATGCATAAAAGAAAAAAAATAAGGACAAAGGAGGAGATGAAGGGGCTTACCAGATATAATCAACAAAGAGGATCATGAAGAGTCATGAGCTCTACAAAAAGTGCTAGGAGCAACAATAGAAATCTCAATCCATGGCTAGTAAATGGAGAAATAGCTTCAGAACCAGAAAACACTCGACCATGAATTTTAGTAAAGCGAGAAATAATACGGAAGTTAAGCACAACTGAGAAATATCCAATAGAAAAATCTGTCCTCATGGGGCAGTGAAAAATGAAGGCAATAAAACTCAGGCCATAAATCCTTCCCTTCTCTCCCATTTGCAATGTAAACACCTATCATTCTTTGAAAAATCAACCAAAAATGGATCACAATAAGCATAAAAAGGATTATGAATAACCTCATCTAAATAATCATCAAAAATTGGAGGTTTACTCAAATCAATCCTAGCAATACAACTATCCGCTCTTTGCATAACTTGGTTTGCCAAATAAGGATCATGGAAATATGCTTGAAAGGCATTATGACTAACATTGTCCTCAATAAAATCATCAAACCTAGGAGGTTTGGACAAATCAACATGTGAGACAATGGAATCCTCAAAATGACAATTATCTAAGTTTTCCAAAGAGAGAGGGGGATATCGAATTTCTTGGGTTTCTATGTTATCATAAAAATCTGATTCTAAATCAATAAAAACACTAGGCTCACTAAAATCAGAAAATTTCAGGAAAAAGTTGGACTTCCCCAGGTAGCTCATCAAATCTCACTTCACTAATATCCTGAGGAGACTCAATCTCAACAAATAAATCATCATGAAAAGCAGCTTGTTGGGAATGACTCTCAGTAACCTCAAATTGGGATGGTGGACTTTTAATATCATTAAACTGGGGATGGGGCAGTTCAGGTTGACTAGGTAATGTACCCATTTCCTCCTGTTGCACCATGGTTATCAGTTGAGAGGGTTGCTTCTCCATGGTATTTTGGCTTGTTGTGAGAAGGTCTATGTATTTTTCAAGCTCACTCAGTCTGGCCTCCTCACCCATGTTCTGAAATTCAGGGGGTTGGTGGTATGGTTCAAGGAGAGGTGGCCCATTGAGATTCAATGGAGGGTTGGGCATTGGAGGACCATATTGACCATGATATTGGAAATTAGGTGGTCCAGCTTGGTTATTCCATTGATCCCACGAGAAATAGGGATGATCACTCCACCCCTGATTGTAAGTGCCAAAAGAATTATATTGAAATTGATGACTCACATTCTCATCACCATTGCTACCCCCATAAAGATTAGGGCATCCTTCCATAACATGAATAGTCTGGGGATGTGACCAATCAAAATTTCCTGAAAGCCCATAGTTGGGTTGGGAAGCAAAATTGTACTGGGGTGGTGCAAAATTATTCTCTATCTCACTATTTTTGGCTTCCCTAACTTGTTTAAACATTTCTTCCAAAATCATGGTTGCCTTAGCATAGGTCCATCTTTCCCCCAAAGTCTTATAAGGAAGTGTATCTCCCATTATTCTAAATTAACCACCTATTCCAAATTGAGGTCTCCCATAAAAAAAAGTTTAAAGAAAAATAAAAGACTAGAAAAAAAAATACTAAAAACAAGAGGGAGCCCAAGGTAGATAGTGCATCTATCCCTCAGAAATCGAAACAATGGTTCCAAAGCTATAAGGTTGCCATATAGGTTGACAGCAAGGGACCCCGTATAGTCTTCACGAGCCACCTACGGGCGACTCCAAATGGATTCGGATGTAGGGTGGAGGACTACTATACGTTTATGTTTCCAACGCTCTCACTATGTCGCTTTCCTGTTATCAAGAGTGGTCACCTCCAAAGATAAGTCACATGCCAATCCAAACCACCCAACGAATCAAGGGGCACCAAGATTGGCTGGGTTTGGGCATATGAAGGACTTTAGATTGGGTACACACTATTTGAAACAGAAGAAAAACAAGAGGAGGTTTTCAAATTTTTTTTTTTTTTTTTTTTTAAAAGAAAGAGGAGAAAGGGAATAAACTAAAGCACTTCGAATTACTTAAAAATCAAAAAAATAAAGTGGTCAATAATCTCCCATGCAAAGTGAACTAAATTAAAGGGTTAAATTAAACTAATTAAACTAATGAAAATTAATGCATCCTAACTCATAAGCATCTAAAAAAATTAAGGGATTAAATTGGCGTCCTAACACATGAACATCTAACCTATCAAACTAACGTAAATTGGAAGGAATAACAAAAACGCAACCACACTTCATAATCACATAAAAAGAAATAAGGAAATAAAAGTGCATCCATATACCACAACCATATAAAAAAAATAAAAGAAATAGAGGGAGAAGAAGAAGATAGAGAGAGATAGAGGAAAGGGAGAATGAGATTAAGGGTTTAGAGAATGAGATACCTTGATGTGCTTGAATACTTGAATAAACTCACCATGGCTTCCTCTTCTAAATCTCCATGTCTTGTCATCAACATAGGAACTTAGACTAGGAAGCTTTAAACTAAAACTATTACAATCATTAAACTAGACTTATGAAATCAAAACTAAGAACTTAAGCCAAAAATAGGAAAAGAAGAGAAAATTTCACTAAGTGAATGAAATAAAAATTACACTAAAAAACTGAATTAAAATTGAACTAGAAACTAACTAAAAACTGAACTAAAAAAACTAACTTGTTACAACCCAAAGGGCAAGGGGTATTTATAGGGGGAAGAGAGGAGAAGAGAGAAGAGGGAAGTGTAGGAGAAATATTCCCTAAGAAAAGAGAATATTCTCTTCTCCTTCTTCTTTTACAATGCCTTGAATCCTAAGAAAAAAGAAAAAAAATAGAAAGAAGAAGAAGAGAAGATTGTTTACATAGACCTTCTATTTCTAGAAAAGTAAACTTCCAATTCTAACAAGTGCTTCCTTTTCTTTGTAGATATCTTCTCCAAGCAATAAAATCAAAGCATCTTTGACTTTTCAACTTTTCATAGGTGAGAGAATATCTTTCAAAATAAATCTACCCCAAGTAGAATTTCAGAAGTGCCCTTGAGAAGTTGGTGGAGATAGAGAGTAAGGGTGATGACTAGGATTCCTTCAAGAATAAATAAAATACCCATTCTGTACTTCAGAAAACGTGGAGCATGGGGTGCTTATATAGGCCTCACCATTGTGTTTCTTGCAAAAAATCACCCAAAATAGACCCAAATTTCGTCCAATTTGGAGTTGGGGAGCCCAAGATATCTCAAGTTGAAGTTGGACTGTCCAGAGCCCTCCAAATGGAATCTTTCGGGTACAGAAAATATAACTTTTGGTTATTTCATTAAGGCCCCTAGAATCCGAACTTTTGCTTCACTTTGTCCCCGGCCGACTGTCAATAATTACAAATAAACCCCTATAGACCATTTTCGCGCTTCGTTACGGAAAGGGCCGTAACTTCTTCGTTTCAACTCAGAATCAAGTGCCGTTTGAACCGTTCAGAAGCTGACTCGATGGGCTACGCATCCATGCCATTAACACCTCTAAATAGCTTTAAAACATTTTCTTAGCATCATCTCCTCCATTTTCATAAGAATTCACCTAAAACCTGAAAAGCACAAGAAAACACCGAGTAACTCTGTCCAATGTGGTAAAATGTATGCTTTATGCCCTAAGATTTCACACATAAATGTGCTCATCACACCTCCTCTCCCACAAACTTGGATTATGCAAATGAGGGGGGTGACCCCCTTTTTATAGGCAAATTTTTTGTTCGGCGACACTGCAAAAAATGTGCGGGGGCCACATGGCGGGGCTGCGGCAGAGCAAAAAATAGGAAAAATCCAGATCTGGGTGCCCGTGGGGCCGTACGGTAAGGCCACAATGCTTGCGCATGGCATGACAGGGCCGTGCAGGCCATGGTCCCGTGCGGCGGGGTCGCACAGTGCGGGGCATTGCCTTACAGGGCCACAATCATGACCCTGCCTTGTGGGGTTGTGCGGGCTGTTCGGGGCCTTCTGTGGGGGGTCGTGCGCATGATGTACCCTTTACAGGCGAGTGGAGATGTTTTTTGATACGGTGTTGGTTTTCGGGGACATTGCTAGTCATCTGTGTCCAATCGTCACCATCGCTGGGGAGTGACAAAATTCAGTGTCTACAATACTCTTGTTCACATATTGATCAAAATCCATTTTTTGCAATTCTAAACCTAGGTTTTTTGTTGAAATTTTCACCTAATATGCGATGTGATTAGGTTTTGGAATGGAATTGGGTTAAATTCAATCGATTACTTGGGCTTTATGTTAATTCCACCATGTGCTCACACTTTTGCCCAATTTTTTTTGGCAATTTCCAATCAGCCCAAAGCTTGAAATTTTCAATTCTTCCTTCTTGCTGAATTTTCTCACACAGCGCACTTCCGTTCGAATTGCACTAAATTATCATGCCTTTGCATTGTTTTGGATTTCTTTTACATGTGTGTAGGTCTTGAATCATGCCTCCAAGAAGGCAAAGACGTGCTAGGAATCAACCCCTAGAGCAGGTCTACGATGCTCATTGGTTCCTCTCAGCTGAGCACGAGGACAAGTGGCCCATCTACGAAAATGCAGGGGTCTCAACGGAGAGGCGGGTCACCAAGAGTGGGTTCGCTTCATTTTGAGTAGAGGAGCACTTTGCAAGGTTAGGATGGACCAACATCCTCAAGCTGATGCATACCTACTATCCACTGTTGGTGAGGCACTTCTACGCCAACTTCCATGTGGACGATTTTGGAGATGAGGGGCTCTGCGTCACCACTCAAGTCAATGGGAGGAACATCTCCTTCACCACCGCTGAGTTGGGAGTGATCTTAGATGTTTCTTCGGAGAGCTCTACACGGTATGCTCCTCCCAAATCTGAGTACACGTGCATCATGACCCACGAGGTGAACGTGACCATGATGGCTACTTTGAGGCCTCTTCACATTCAAAACCAGCTACTCATCAAGGACTACTTCCCTTCCCTTTGTATACTCTCTCGCATCGTTTAGCTGAATGTGTTGCCCATTAGTGGGCATAAGGATCAGGTAAGTCCTTGGCTTTTAAATATATATATGTATGTTTTTGCATTAGTACTCTTTCATACTTAGTGATACATAATAGCTTCTAAAATTCTGATTATTTCCTTTTCAGGTGTCCATTATGCAGAGTTACTGCACTTACTGTCTATACACAGGACGTCCTTTGTGCCTACCCAACATCATCATTCGAACTATGGCTTATCGGGTAGAGCACCCAGAGACAAGAAATCTGCCCTACTGTAAGCTGATCACAAAGATTCTCACCCAATTTGAAGTGCCATTAGATGAAAACTGGAGGGGGCCAAACGACACGTTCTTTGATCGGACTACATTAAAGAAGATGAAGATGATGGGACGAGAGGGCAATGTACCTGTCACGCCCCCCAACCCGATGAAGATATTTTACAATAATAAGGGGGTGACTGGGTTGACAAGTGTCATCCCAATACTACCAGGATCACAGATACAGTGTCCCGAGCCATAGTCCATCTTGTTATCAAATCATGATAACATCAGGGAACGTATCCAATGGAATAAATCGTTTCAATTATAGAGTTAGCGGAAGCAAAATTCATTTAAATTATGTAAATATAGAGCATCAGTTCTCTAATGATAACTCATAATATAATTGCAATATCCTGTAACCATCCATTTACCTCCATTTAAATACTCATGAAGCTTATACATGAATGAATATGAATACAGAAATAAATAATTAAATCATGCCACTAGGGCTCCATTCTTGGGTGTACATCGACATCCAAGTCCCATCCACTAGCTCCGCTTGATTCGCCTCCATAGGTGCTCATCAAGAGGTTACCTGCATATCAACTAAAAAGAGGTTGCGCAACGGGGTTAGCTCCACAAACTAGTGAGAGAGCAAAGGGGAATGCACACACACAAACACGCAATTTTAAACAATTCATGATGCATGTAAATGTTAGATTCATTTTTCACCTAGCACACAAATTCTAAGTCAAGTGTATGCTACTGTGATAACTCGGGAGACACTGAGGGTCACTTAACTTATTACCCCAATGAAACCTCAATTATCACGAGGGAGCCTACTCTGGTAGAAGCCATCAGACCACCCAGTGGCAGACCTCGATAGCCATCACTACCCTTGACCTAGCCTCTCTCCCCCACAGGCTACAAGTGCTTAGACTATCCAACACATAAACCCCTATTGGTAAGGGTCGTAGCATAAGGGAGTAAGAATCCTAGCCACAAATATACTACATGCAAGTCCTATCATCTCGAGAGGTATTCCAGGTGTATCAACGTCCCATTCCATCTAGTACCCAGGTACCAGCACGGCACGGCGCATACAGATCAGGACGGCAAATAATAAATTTTATAAGTAAATTCTGGGGTTCCGGTACCGGTACATCCGACACAATAACCCGATACAATAGTGAGAACAATATCACATCACATTCATAGCAGTTCACATTTAAGATAAATAATGCAATGCGCAAAATGCTTATATTTCATATAATAGCATGATAATGATTGTTTAATATGTATATTCAAAACCAAACAAATCACCCAAAACCCACTCACCGAACTCAGGTGTCACCCGGCGTGGTTGACATGAATCTCACCGGTGCACCTTCTATCCATCGAGTTGGGTAGCCTAAGAATGCAAGAGCAAACATCAAAAGATATATAGAGGGGTCCAATGCTATACCCCCAAAGTTAAAATTAAGTTTCAACCAAGACAGCACGGATGGACTCACGGACAGAAGCAACAGGGTGAGTCTGTCCCTGACTCCGTTCAGGCCAAAAGGTCAAAACATGAGGGACGGATCCACGGACGGAACTTCTACTTAGATCTGTTCTTGCATCCATTCGAACCCTGAGACACACCCGAGAGCGAATGGAACCACGAACGAAAGCACCTTCTGAATCTGTCCCTACATCCGTTCGAACCATTTTTACTAGGATACACTGGACGGACTTAAGGACAGAACCACGATGGTGACTCCGTTCATGCATTCGTCAGAATTCTTTCTGAGATTTCTTAGGGTTTTCCCCTACAACTTGGAACCTGGAGTTCACATGGCACTTAGGGTCATAGAGGGGTGTCCTAGGTCCCCCTAGGGTCACTAGAACCTAGGCTTACCTCATGGATCCAAGATCACATAAGCATTTAGCTCCATTAGGTCCAAGGGTAGGGTTTGGTGGTTTAACATCAAGGGATAAGCAACAATGGTTGCAAGGCAGCTAATAGAAGCCTCTATTAGGGTTTGGTCATCATCATTAGAGCTCCATTTAAGGGTTAAGCCTCTCCTTGAGTCCCGAATGGAACCCTAGGTTAGCTCAAGCTCAAGGGATCTACTTCAAATCAAGAATGTACAAGGAGAAGAGGGAGGTACCAAGAGTTAGAGTTTACCTTGGTGAGTGGAGCTCCAATCCCAGCCCTAGCCAGCCTTAAAGATCCATCTCCTCCTTTCTCCTTCTCCCCTTCTTCTTCTTTTCTTCAAGCCTTGATCGAACAACAGGGGGAGGAGAGGTAGGGCAGCCAATCCCCTTTGGCATGCCTTCCATCTTCTTCCCTTCCCCTCTCATTCCTCTTCCTACTTCTTCTTTTTCTTCTTCCTTGTCTCTTCTCCTCCACGGTTTGGCTTGTAGGGGAAGAGATAGGAGAATATGAGGCTTATGGCTTATCTTTTAAGGACAAAAAGAGGCCTTAGGGCCTATTTGCCTAAGCGTCTCTAGGACATAAGATAGTCTTCTAGGTTTAAATGGGCCTTAGGGCATGTTTGGCCTAGGTCACCACCTAATTAGTCTAATTGGTTAGGACATGTTTGGGTCTGCCCGAAGTCTCATAAGGACACATTAATTCTAGGTCTTGTTTGGTCCAAGCTAAGTAAAAGAATTCATTATTTACTTAAGTCTTGTGGGCCCACTTTCATGACCCAACTAATCAATTAATGGTAAGGGTGGGAGTCCATATTGTCTGAAGGTCTAGTTATGGTGTCCAAGACATGGGGATGTGGGTCCCACACGAAAACAATTCAAAAGATAAAGAAATAGTACAGACGGATCCACAAACGGAACTAGTCGAATGAGTCCGTTCGTGACTCCGTTGCTACTGTCAAGGCCCAAATCTCAAGGAAAGTTACGGGGCTTTGACCCGTACTTCCAGAACTTCGAGGGAACAAAATTTTAAGTTCAAGGTCACATGCATTGACCATTGCCATGGTGGCGTTATCCATTGGTAAAAGTCTAATTTGACCCGGGGTATTAGGATATATTTTGGGTGCGGGTGTAACATTCCCCCAACCTTATAAAAATTTTGTCCCCAAAATTTGACGCGTCTAAAGGTCTCAATGGGTGAGGACTGTTAAATAACAACACCTTTATTCACCCAGTACACGGACTAAGTCAGGGGTCCGGTTAAGGTGAGGCAGTGCCTACATGGCACGACAAGTCTGGACTTACAATTTCTCTTCCTTATAGGGTCGCATTACCACAGGGGGTGTGGTTCACAATAACCCTGGGCTCTATTGGGTTAAGAGCCGATGATTACAATATATTAAAGAAAACAGGGCCTTGAATACTAAGTTAAGCTGCAAGGAACAGAAGATACCTCAGATCTTCCAGATCAGGTTGGCGTTACACTCTGGTCATCCTTGAGTTACAGGATCTAACTTATCTAGTCCCTAACATAGGATTCATATTTGAATGCTTTCACTTTGGGTTATTTCATTACCTAACCCAACTTTAGAATGATTTGGAATATTGATGGAATCTCCTATTGTTCACTCTCAGTACGGAGGGAACGCATTTGGTGACCCATTACCCCATTCATATCTATTGTTGGAGAAGTTCTTGTTACATCTTTTAGTTTCAGCCTTCACCATCTCCTAATTTACAACTCGGTCAATCCATCGGAGAAAGTCTACCATTGTCCTCTTTCGAGAACCAAACAATCTTTTACTAATTTAGTCCAAGTCACCTCTTTTAGGCAGGTCTTAATTATTAACCTACCCTGTCATTCTCAAATTCATTGCTCACTAACCCCCAAATCAACTAGACCGGGGTCGGGGCTCAAACCAGCTAACATAGTAAGGTCGAGGCAAGGTCACATTGTAGTGCTAGAGAATTATTCTAGCCACACAATTAAGATTTAAGGGATACATTCATTTTATTTTAAATTCATACATATACATAAGCATGGGTTCAATATTTACATTCATATCCCTAAGGATGTATCTGTCACCTAGGTTAATTTTCAAGGGTAAGCAAGGCTTAGATACTGTTACTAAGTCACTTGGAAGGTCTAAACACGACTTGAGACTCCATGTATGGGTATAAACAAAAGTTTGGATGAACCAAGCAAAATTCTAATTAGAGTTGTCACTAATCTGTGAAGTATCATGAATGGCCTTCATTCATACAAGGTCTCTATTGATCATTCAAACTAAGCTATTCAAAACCAACCTATTAATTCTTGTCCTCTTGTCTGACTACGAGTTTGGATTCTATACACCCCATTAAGGGTTTCTATACCACATCAGTTTAGGCTTCTTAACAAGATTTTGGTTTGTTTGATTATGAAGCTTAAGGATTCTCGCCCTTAAGACATTCATTCTCCTTTTTAAGTAGGGCGAAAGCCATAGCTCTATTAATGTTTGTCACCATTGTCCGCTAGCCAGCCCGGCCGACATAGGCTCTAATATTTAGACCTCATAACACATAATTAGGTTGAACAGTAACCACGAATGGGCCAATCAACATGGGCGTAAAACTAGGGTATAGGCACATAATCATTACATATAGGTGTGGCCAAAAGGTCTCAAAAATTTGGGCTCAAAATCCTAAAAGAAAACAGATGGACTCACAGACGGAATCAATGTTGTGAGTCCGTTCGTGGCTCCATCGCAAAATAGGCAGTACGGATTAATGGACGGATTATGTAACATGAATCTGTTTGTTCGTCCGTTCTCAGAAGCTTGGTTTGACAAAAATATGGAGACGAACGGAACTACGGATGGGCTCATGATGATGAATCCGTTCGATGTTCCATGTAGTTCGAGAAATGAAGATTTATAATTTTGTGTTGCACGGATTCACAGACAGAATCACGATAGGTGGATCCATTCGTGTGTCCGTTCGCAAAATTTTATAAAAACAGAACCACGAGTTTTTCAAACTCATTTTGGCTCTAAAAGAGAAGAACATAACTGTAGGATAAAGGCTCTCCAAGGGACTTCCGTTCAAGCACTCCTTACTCCTCCTTGGTGGTTTTGGCAAGCCAAGGCCCTAGAATCGATCTCCTCCCCTCTCAAGGTAAGGTTCTCTCCCTATTTCTCCCTTCTTTTCTCTCTTCCTTTACATTTCTAGTGTTTTTGGTTGTGTCTTTTCATTTTCTTCCCCTTCCCATCGATTAGGGATAAACATTTCAAATCATGGTGTATATGATGCCTTAGATTGCATCCTCTTAACTATGTGAACATTAAAACCATGCCAAAATCGATTGAGACTAGGGTTTTTTGGTAGAATCAAACCCTAATCGATGACACTATGCTAGTGAATTTTTGTATGCATATTGTGTCTTTTATTGAATTTAGAAGTCTTTTCAAGGATTTTAGAGGTTATTTGTCAAGTTTGCCATATTTGTTGAATTACCTCTATTGTCTCTAGGTATTGGTTGGGATAAAATTCTCAAAATCCTCAATACTTTGGGAAAACTCTCAAAGGCATGACTAATCCATTATATGCACTATATTTTCATAGAAAATATTTCCATAGACACATCCTCAAGCATATTTCCTTGTTCATGTGGTTGTTAGTACAATCTTTGAAATCCATCCCCTTCCCTTTCCCTTTATGATAATCAATTCCTTGTCTCTTGTTGGGTTTTTCATTTAATCAAATTACTTGTTTGATATTCGATTGGGGGTATAAGGTAGCCAAGAGCATAGGTTGTTCATATTAATCTCATCCCTTCATGCTTATGCCCTAGGGATTTTATATGGATTTTATATACATATAAATCTTGTCTCTTTTCCCCAAGTTAATCATATTTCCAATGGTAATCATGTCTTAGTTTCTTATTATGTAACCTTCTCATCCAAAAATTTCCA
Organism: Telopea speciosissima; assembly: GCF_018873765.1. Taxonomy (NCBI): domain Eukaryota; kingdom Viridiplantae; phylum Streptophyta; class Magnoliopsida; order Proteales; family Proteaceae; genus Telopea; species Telopea speciosissima. The sequence continues at coordinate 3,576,756 of NC_057921.1, forward strand.
TACCACATAGGCATTTACATTTATAATTATACTCACCAATTATATTTTATTTATTTCAATTTGCCTCACTATTGTTGTCTTTTGGGTGATGTCTTGTGTGCAGGAAAATATCCATGGCTCCTAAAAGGTGAAAGGAGTTAGTCGTAGTGCCAGCTCCCCCTATTGCCTACGATGTGGGGAGGTTCATATCGGCGGAGACTGAGGGAATCTTCCAAGAGCATCTTCATGATAGAAAGATCTTGGTGGAGAGGGACATGGTGGTGGAGGAATTGCTTGCCTTCAAGGTGGGCACCAGGTTCGGCAGGCTGAAATGGAATAGCATGTTGACTCATCCCGACTTTTATTACCCCACATTAGTTAGGGAGTTTTATTCAAATTTGGTGTTGGCCAAGGAGGATGAGGAGGGCGTTAGGTTAACCTCTTTCGTGAAGGGGGTAACCATCGCTTTCAATGAGGTGGAGCTAGGGATTCTCTTGGATATTTCTGCAGAAGGAGACAGGGTCTTTTATGCACCAGGCAGTGATCCTAACAGATGTTTATCCCCAGTAGACAGTTAGAAATTGTTCATAGCACTCACCAACAACAAGTCTGATGAAAATGATGACCTTTCAAGGTTTCCCCCTTCTCAGCGGGTTCTCACCTTCATAGCCAAGACCAACTTGGCTCCCTCCAAAGGACACAATACTTAACCTCCTTTGATGGCAACAGCACTAGCATGCTCCTTTTATATTGGCCAGCATATATGTCTCCCATATGTGATTATTCAGCACATGGCCCATGCGGTGGCAAATCCCCGCCGCAAGAACACTTTGCCATATGGTAGACTACCCACTCGGATTTTCTTGTACTTTGGGATAGACCTCAATCATGAACCCAAAGAAACAAGCTCCGAGGAGCCTTTTGGGTTTAATGCCATACAGAGGATGGGGTTGTACTGTAACTACGACAGTTCCGTGGAGCAAGTCAGATATGGGGAGGGTGGAGGGCCCCAAGAGATCGATGAGGAGGATGATGACATTGAATTCATGGGATCCGGACCATACGCTGCTGGGACTTCTGGTGCTCGAGAGGGAGGTGGGAGTGATGTTCTATTGGCGATCAGGTGGATGAACCTTAGGATGATGGAAGGTTTTGAAGATGTCAAGAAATAGTTCTCCTCTCAGGTTCAACATCTCAAGAGAATGGAGAAGGAATTGAATGACATCAGCACCTTTCTCGGCCATGGTGGTGGCGAGAGGACTGATGATCGCGATGGCATGGAGGATTAGCCCACTTGTCTCCCACAAAATTTGGAGTTGTTTATTTAGACCTTTTGTTTGCTTGTCTTTGAGTGGATGTTGGAACTCTTTTCTTTTAGCTTTTCTTTACTTTCTTGCTTTTCTCTTCTTTTTTTTTTTTGATCAACTGGTCTAGAAGTTTGGTAATTATGAAGGTAAGTACTTTGAGTTGGGAAGGATGGAATTATGTATTTTGATTTGGGAGGGTCACAATCACTCCCAAGGGAGAATTTGGAACAATCTGGTAGTTGAATTTAGTTTTATATATATATATATGTTTATATATTTACTTATTTCCCTCATCTGGATCATTTTTGATAACTGTGGGTTGTCATAATTGATTGACTATTTAACACTCACTTAGGACCTAACAAATCAGTGTCACAGTTATCACATAACAACCTAAGTTTTAAGTCCTAAATTCCATGTTTGCCTATTATCATCTAGGTTCTCAATTTCGCCATAATCAGTCTTCTCCTATGACTGCATACACTTATTTATGCTCTTGAGATTTTTAATTTGGAACCTAATTATGGAGAGTAAATCAAGAGGTTACGCCTGACTGTGGTCGGTGCAAAGCATCATTGCTCTGATACCACTCTATCATGCCCCCCATCCTAATGAAGATCTTTTACAATAATAAGGAGGTGACTGGGACAACAAGTGTCATCCCAATACTAACAGGATCATAGATACAATGTCCCAAGTCACAGTCCATCCTGTTATCAAGCCATGATAACATTAGGGAGCATATCCAATGGAATAAATCGTTCCAATTATAGAGTTAGCAGAAGCAAAATTCATTTAAATCATGTAAAGATAGAGCATCGGTTCTCTAATGATAACTCATAATATAATTGCAATATCCCGTAACCATCCATTTACCTCCGTTTAAATACACATCAAGTTTATACATGAATGAAGATGAATACAGGAATAAATAATTAAATCACGCCACTAGGGCACCATTCTTGGGTGTTGTCAAACCCTGCCCCTGGCTGACTGTAAATTTTGAATGAAGGACAGGAACCCCTGATCAGCCAACCAGGATCATTGTGGAGCATCACCCCAGTGACTTGGATTGATGAAGAAACCTTGTGTGGATCATCTTACATGCCTGTCAGTAGGTGGACAACAGACCCCTGCAAATGTACAACTCATTGCCTGATATATGGTTTGGATCCCAGGTAATCTCTCTCCTCCTTATAATGGTGGGACCCACCTCTATAAAAATGTGCAAAAACCCCTAGATGGCATGTGGGGACAATACCCCAACCAAGGGTCAAACCCCTATGCGAGCCCATTAAATTTCTGCTTGCTGGAATTCTCTGGACGATGGCACTGGGCGATGCAGCAAGGCCCAGTGACATCACCCAGTGAGTGAAACAGTACATTTTTAATAATATTTAATTATGGGGACCACCCAATATGAACATGGGCACCCTCCATGGATAGAGGGAAGTCTGAGGGACCACCTCATACCCTTGGTTCACTGTGGACCCCACCAGTGTGCCCAGAATCAGTTTAAAAATTGATTTTTAAAAGAGGCTTTCTCAGGCAAATAGGCCTCAGTGAGGGTTGAGCCTATAAATAGGTGGCCTTGGGCTCATTTTAGAGCCCATGACATATCTAAAAACTGTGGGAGAGAAGAGAGGGAAGAAAGGAGAAAAAGAAGAAGGAGAAGGAAGAAGGAAGAAGAAGGAAGGGGGGAGGTGCTGCCACCCATCACAGCTGGAACCGAGCCCTCTCTCAGCCATCTCAGGTATAAACATGTATGCCTATATCTGTTGTCCCCATCTCTTCTCTGTGTTTACTGTGTTTTTGCTCCCTGGGCAGCCCTGAACAGCTAGGGTTTGCCCAGAACAGCTCTAGATCTGCCATGCAAGCTTTGTGCATGGAAGATCTGTGATCTAGGTGTAATTTCAGTGGGCTGATATGCTGTTTGTGGGAACCGAAACTGACTGTGCACAGCTGCACTGCTAGATTGCCCTGTTGCCCCATGATTTGGAACCCCGGGTGCAAGCTAAGGCTGCACAGACTTAACCCTAGGTAATCACAGCCATGAAACCCTGTTTTGCATCCGTTTCCAGCCTTGCATGTGGCTGGAATTGAATTCCAAGATTGAGAAAAACCCTATGATACTATTCACTGGGTTGTTTGGGCAGCCATTGGCAGCCTGATGGTGGGCCTAGTGGGGGATCCATTAGGATCAAATTGAAGGTCATCCCAGGGGCTACCTAACCCCCCTGACATGCAGAGGATCAATTTGACCTCAGCCCTGTGGGCCCAACCTTGGGAACTCAGCCCAAATGTCGATTGCAGCCTTTGGGCGATGCAGACATCGCTCAGAGCTATCACCCAGTGAATGGAAAATTACTAAAATGGTGATTTGGCTTTGGGAACTTCACCCATTGGCCCTATGACACTGTGGGGGGTTGGGAAATGACCAAAAAGCCCTTCCCCACATCTATTTATGATCAAGGAATACTTTGGAACCCTAGTGGGTCCCGCAAGTGAAAGAAACCCTGCTGTGCTTGGTCCTGCAGCACAGGCAAGTTGTGGACAGCACTGTGGACTTGATATGACCTAGGGTCAGGTACAACTAATGAAAATGACTATTTTACCCTTGTGCCACTGACACTGGGTGATGCACCGGGACATGACCTAAGGCCCAGTGCAAGGCCCAGTGATTCCAAGTGTGAACCAACTGAACACCGGGTCAACCCAGTAAGCTTAGGTTAACCCTAGGAGTACCAATGATAGGCTGAAAACTTAATATGACAACTTTTGATTTTTATCTAGGAATTGATCCCGCACTCGAGGTCAACAACCAGACTGCTATTAGAACTGAGTTTGCAACCGAGTATTTAGAACCAAACTCAGGTGAGTGAATAATACTATCATATGTGCATGTGTAATTATGATGCTATGCCAGCTAATAAGAATTGAATTATATATGCTGTGTTATTTACTTCTGTTCAAATTACTCAAATCACCGCATAATGACTGTTTGTTGATCAACACTGTGAATTTTATATGATGATTGTGAATGTTAGACTAGATGTTGTAGTTGGCTTGGAAATGAGGCCTGTGGTAGCCCGTAGAATGGGATGCAGTTGACACCACTCGACTCATACGATGCCATATAGACATGGGGTTAGAGTTTCATCACCCGTGCTATGCACCCTTGCCAACAGGGGTTAAGGTGTTGGATACCTGTAGGGGCGACCATATGTATATGAGAAAAAGAGAAAAGAACTGAAAAGAACATCGGAATGGTGATTGAAAAGAAATGAAAGAACACCGGAATGGTGAATATGGGCTACGAGCCAGAAAAGAAAGGAAAAGAGAAAAGAAATGGATTGTCCCATGGGCTAATCACAAAGGGTTGGTCGGGCTGACCTTGGTGACTGATGCAGGAGCTGACTGGTCCTCTCTGACAACTCAATGGGTGTATCACTGGAAGGGGTTAGAAGCCCGCACTAGGGATACATGTATTGGGGATTATAGTAGCACTAACCTGACTTAGTTGTATTGTTAGGTGGCTAATAAATAATCTGGACTTGCATATCATGTAGGATCATATGAACTGTGAATTGTGATTGCATGTGCATGCATGATTGATGTTATTTGCTCACGAGCTCAGTGGGGCTCACACTCTGTTATACAATGTTTTTCTTAGATGATTTTGCAGATCGATGCCACTGTGGCATGGAGACTTATCTCGAGGAGGAGAATCCTGGTTGTTACGATGATGTTGGTGTGGACCCCGACGGAGGTCATACTGATCCTGCATACTTTCTCGGTGGTCATTGATGAAGACCGTTGAGGAGTGCTTCTAATGCTTTTTGTTTTGGGAACTCCTTTTTGTTCTTGCTAGGAGTTCATCCCCGTTCTGACTGTGGCCCTGTTGTAGTTTTTACTTTCTTTTCTTTTTGGGGTTGAGTATGCTCACCCTGTATATATTTATGTATGTGGTTTTGTTCTTGTCAGCTTTGTCTTTATGTTTGTGGGTTGGTGGGAAATGTGCAAACCTTTTATGTATATATTATCATCATTTCCCCATATCACTATGCTTCTTTTATTTATTGAAATTGTAGTTTTACTGCAACACTCTGATCTTACTATGGTAATGAGATGAATGTGGTTCTGTGAATGTAAGCACTGCTTCTAGATCCGTGGGATTTGGCGGATTGCCGTTATGCAATTTGGGTCACCTACCCAATCCTCCTAGGGGTGGTTTGGAGTATGATAGGTGTACATCGATATCCAAGTCCCATCCACCGGCTTCGCTTGATTTGCCTCCATAGGTGCTCATCAAGTGGTTATCTTCATATCAACTAAAAAGGGGTTGCGCAATGGGGTTAGCTCCACAAGCTAGTGAGAGAGCAAAGGGGAATGCACATACACACAAACACGCAATTTCAAACAATTCATGATGCATGTAAATATTAGATTCATTTTCCACCTAGCACACAAATTCTAAGTCAAGCGTATGCTATTGTGATAACTCAGGAGACACTGAGGGTCACTTAACTTATCGCCCCAATGAAACCTCAGTTATCATGAGGGAGCCTACACCGGTAGAAGCCATCAGACCACCTAGTGGCAGACCCCGATAGCCATCACTACCCCTGACCTAGCCTCTCTCCCCCACAGGTAACAGGTGCTCAGACTATCCAACATATAAACCCCTGTTGGTAAGGGTCGTAGCATAAGGGAGCAAAAATCCTAGCCACAGATATAGTACATGTAAGTCCTATCGTCCCGAGAGGTATTCTGGTGCATCAACGTCCCATTGCATCTTGTACCCGGGTATCAGCACGGCACAACGCATACAGATCAGGATGACAGATAATAAATTTCATAAGCAAATTCTGGGGTTCCAGTACCGGTACATCCGACACCGTAACCCGATACAATAGTGAGAACAATATCATGGATCCAAGATGTATCCAAGATCACATAAGGGTTTGGAGGGGGTGTCCTAGGTCTCCCTAGGGTCACTAGAACCTGGGCTTACCTCATGGATCCAAGATCACATAAGGGTTTAGCTCCATCGGGTCCAAGGGTAGGGTTTGGTGGTTTAACATCAAGGGATCAGCAACAATGGCTTTAAGGCAACTAATGGAAGCCTCTATTAGGGTTTGGTCATCACCATTAGAGCTCCATTTAAGGGTTAAGCCTCACCTTGAGTCCCGAATGGAACCCTAGGTTAGCTCAAGCTCAAGGGATCTACTTCAAATTAAGAATGTACAAGGAGAAGAGGGGGGTATCAAGAGTTAGAGCTTACCTTGGTGAGTGGAGCTCCAATCCCAGCCCTAGCCAGCCTTGAAGATCCATCTTCTCCTTTCTCCTCCTCCCCTTTTTATTCTTTTCTTCAAGCCTTGATCGAACAACAGGAGGAGGAGAGGTAGGGCAGCCAATCCCCTTTGGCACCCCTTCCATCTTCTTCCCTTCCCCTCTCATTCCTCTTCCTACTTCTTCTTCTTCTTCTTCCTTGTCTCTTCTCCTCCACGGTTTGGCTTAGAGGGGAAGAGATAGGAGAATATGAGGCTTATGCCTTATCTTTTAAAGACAAAAAGAGGCCTTAGGGGCTGTTTGCCTAAGTGTCTCTAGGATATAAGATAGTCTTCTAGGTTTAAATGGGCCTTAGGGCCTGTTTGGCCCAGGTTACCACCTAATTAGTCTATATAGTTAGGACATGTTTGGGTCTGCCCTAAGTCTCATAAGGACACATTAATTCTAGGGCTTGTTTGGTCCAAGCTAAGTAGAAGAATTCATTATTTACTTAAGTTAAGTCTTGTGGGCCCACTTTCATGACCCAACTAATCAATTGACGGTAAGGGTGGGAGTCCATATTGTCCGAAGGTCTAGCTATGGTGTCCGGGACACGGGGACGTGGGTCCCACACAAAAACACTTCAAAAGGGAAAGAAACAATATGGACGAATCCACGAACGGAACTAGTTGAGTGAGTCCGTTCGTGACTCCGTTGTTGCTGTCAGGGCCCAAATCTTAAGGAAAGTTGCGGGGCTTTGACCCGTACTTCCAGGACTTCGAGGGGACACTTATAATAAAATTTTAAATTCAAGGTCACATGCGTTGACCATTGCCATAGTGGCATTATCCATTGGTAAAAGTCTAATTTGACCCGGAGTATTAGGATATATTTCGGGTGCGGGTGTAACAGTACCACCCCCAGCAGATAGGGTGCAAGAGGCATGAAGCCAGCGGAGGAGGAAGCGAGGGAATAGGAGGGAGACGGTGATGGTGATGATCACCATGATGATGATGAGGATGATGAAGATGGAGGAAGACATGATGGACATGGTGGAGGTATCCCAACAACTATTGCATAGGATCCACCTGCATATACACCCACTTAGGAGACTTTTGCCCCTTCGACTTCACATGCAGCTAGGGCTTCCACTTCACAGACCAGCATGCCTCCTTCACCAACACCTGTGAGTGATCCGCTAGCTGGTCCGCCGAGTTGGGGTTATATGATAATGTGTTTTGGTGCTCTGGAGAAGAGGATGGACAAGAACTTTGCTATCCTGCATAGGTACCTCAAGTCACAGTTCGAGGAGCGAATGGAGGCCATGGAGGAGCGTTTAGACATCGTGAGGTCTTGAAAGGCACCACTGGCACCACCGACACACCGCAACCCATTTCCAAGCCTAATGCAACATATATTTCTATTACAAAATTATGTAATTTAAATACAGTTAGTATGGCAAATACGGTATTGGAATCATCCATTAGCCACACCGCAATCCATTTCCAAGCCTAAGTTGAATGCAGCATAATGATCGTCAAACAACAGTATGGTGACCATGGTATCGGAATCCACCCTCGGCTACACCGTGTCCCATTTCACATACAAAACATACATGTCAAGGCATAACAAATTTAAAGCATACAGTACAAGATACAACAATCATACAATTAAATCATATGGATGCATGGTTCATACAACAGTTGTTATAATTGAAACACTCCATAAAAGAAATCAGACCAACCCACACACCTTATCAGAAGACTTGGTAATTATATCTTGGAGCTAACACCCAAATACACCCTGATAGGCCTCACCGAGAAGTTTGTCTCTGACCTAATTCACGCGTAATAGTGTGTTAATTCAAATGGTAAAGGATATCCAAGAGATTCCCCACAAAGCTTTAGGAATAACTCATTTTGGGTCTACCGATCGATGGTACTGGATGATCCATCAGATGAATCAACCAGGTACCGGTCGATCAAATCAAAATGTTCAAATTCTGTGATGGACTGACCATCGAATGATCAATTCTGGTCGAACTGAATGACCGCTGGTGATCTAAGGACTGTTTTTTAGTTCTGGTTTATTCCACCACTTATCTAGGGTCAATTTAGCTCCACAGGAGAGTAGGAAATCATTCCACCTCCCATCTACCCTAACCAACCATAATGGCTATCATATATCAAGGGTGCATGGTCAATTCATTGATCCAAGATAAAGTATTTAGGTTTTTAAGGAAATTTAAGCATAACAGCTTAGAAACTATAAATTCCTAGGTTAAAAGGGTTCTAGTGAGTACATTACTCACCAATAACACAACTATTTGGACTAATATTAGAAAAACACTGGATTTCTAGGAACCACGCCCTAGGTCATATTTCATTAGAAATGGAAAGGAAATAGAGTAGGGATCAGGTGGTTTACCTTAGATTAAGGTAGGCTAGCTGCCAAATGTAGTCTTTGCAAGCTCTTCCTATCTTTCCCCTCCTTTCCCTTCTTCTTCTTTCTGCTTCTTTACTTTATGAGATTGTGAGAAATGAGTTTTTTAGAGTTTATTTAAATTTATGACAAAGGCGACTAAGGTCTATTTGGCTTGTGCCACTTATTTCCCAAAACTCATTATTTCTCTACTTGAACCATGTGGGCTCACCACCTTGGCTTCATATGGGGTATGAAGTTGTAAATGGATCTCCCAATACGCTGGAACACATGATTGAGAGCTTAACTCGAAGCATTGGGTCCCATAGAGAGAAATTCATTACTAGGGGTTTCAGAACCCTCCGGATGACGTTGTCCAGATGATTAATGATCAATCAATCGATCATATCTACTGTATAAAATGAATTTTCTCTAGTGTTCTAGCCTACTCTCAAGAGTATTTTAGTAGGGATTGTGCACAGTAAAATGATGTCACTATACCATGCATTTGTAGGTTAACACCACATGATTAGGTTACTTACCACCAATCATCTGGAAGTTTATGTGGATATCTTCTTCTGCTCTCTTCACACCAAGAGCATGTGCACGGAGGGTAGTCAGCAATCATACTTGACTCCTTGACTGCTACAGCCCACACGTATTGGTGTTGACATTCGTTGGGGCAGCACCTATTATAAAATAGTTCAAATTATATTGGTTTGGGTACAAGTGTAACAGTAACACCCTGGACAAGATTTAATCTGGAGCTTGTTCGGACGAGTAATCTAGTGAGAGATATTCCAGAAATTGTTTTGACAAGTAATCTAGCAAGATTTAACCTAGATCCTGTTCAAAGGTGATCTAGCGAGATATATTCTAGAGCTCTCTCCAACAAGTAAACCAGTGAGATTTATTCTAGAGCCTATAAAAAGGTGATCTAGTGAGATTTATTCTGGAGCCTTTTCACAAGTAATCGAGCGAGAGTTATTCTACTGCTTGTTCTGTCAAGTAATCCAGCAAGACAATGTAAATATATGCACACGGTAGTTCACAAATGACCATGTCTGAACATAGTTAATTAATGAATTTTCCATGTTGTATGATTGTAAACTGGATTTGATGCACGAATCATCCTGGTGGAATGGGACATTGTGGGATTCGTTTATCATGTTTGGTTTGCCTTGATTTAAACTAGTTGTTTGTTCATCGGATTGTTTTGCCGGTATAAGTATTCATGGCAGTTGCTTAGTATTTAATGCTTGTAACTTATCTATATGATACTTGTGCCTATGTGTAATGTATATTGTACCCCACTGGGTGCAAGCTCACCCCAATCAAGTTAACCTTTTTATAGTTGACGAGGTGTACTTCGTGGATGATGTTGGAGGTGGAGAATTCTGATGATATTATAGATCTTTTGTTATCTTTTGAAAGTATATAGTTTATATTTTAGGAACCGTTTGTCTAATGAAGTTGTCTAGATAGTGGAAATAATTTGATGTTTTAAAGCTAATGTTTTAAAAGGGTTATGTAATATATAATGTACCACTTGTTTGGACAAGTAATAGACTGCAGATATCTACTATGTTTTCTGCCACTAACTTATGAGAATGTTTTACATAATGAAGTTGCTTCCACATGTGTTTAAAGTGAATGATCTGGGACATCGTTCGGTTTTAATTTATATGGAACTTTGTGACCGTATGTGGTCGGCGTTCGTGATGATGGGACTTATCACCTTGATCGGATCCAGGTCGTTAAAATGAGGCATGCAAATTCCCTCCACATTGGCATCATTGGGAATCCTCTCCCTACTTATACTTGTCTTAATTAAATTCATTGAAATAAAGATGAATTGAGTGGATAATTTGGTAAATTGAAACCTATTTTTAGATGATTCCATAATTTTTTTTGAATTTTAATTGGACAATACCATTTAGCGTATTTCAATCCGTACTTCAGATATCCCGGTTTAAATCCAACCCGGGTCGAACCCATCCTCCTTTCACACTCTCTGTGTGTCAAAAGCCAAAGCGAGCGAGAGGTGTTCTCTGCTTAAAACCCGCGTTTTAAAAAATAAAAAAAAAGTGGAGAGAGAGAGAGAGAGAGGGAGACAGCGGAAAAAGGCTTTTATGATCCATATGTCTGCAAATCGAAGTGGAGCAGAGAGGGTATGTCAATGGGACACCTTCAAAACCCTAGGAATGTGATTCTCGCGGGTTTTAATGTTAATATAAACCCTAACATCAACCCACACAATTGGATTTACCAGAAATGGCGATTCACCGATCCCCTGCCGTCATTGCGATTTCTCTCTCTCATTTGGCGGGGATTGAGCAGGTCGGTGATTTGAGCCTCTGAGTCACCAAAATCATCGTCTCCTTCGATTTCATTAAAGGGTTTCTTCTTTTTATTTTTTTACATTTTCCCCCATTTTTTTGGGGGGGGGGGTTGGGTTGGGGAAGACAGAGGAGAGAGAGAGAGAGATGAGGATTTCAGACGGTTTGCAAGGAACGGTTGGGGTTGATTGCAGCGTAGGAAGTATTGTTTGGGTTCGGCGGAGGAATGGCTCTTGGTGGCCAGGGAGGATCCTCGGCCCAAATGAGCTCTCTGCTTCTCACCTCATGTCACCCAGATCGGGAACCCCGGTCAAGCTTCTTGGAAGAGAAGATGCTAGTGTGTAAGTTCGTTTGGCTTGTTTTGTCCTTTTGTTATGTTTTCTTCCTTGTAATTCTTTAGTTGCATGCTAATTTTGTGCATGTTGATGCCCAACTTTGCTGAATTGCTGCATTGTTGTGTTCTGATTTTGTGTACCTTGCGAACTGAATTTGGGTTCTTCCATTATATTGCTTTGCTTTGATTATTTGACCTTTGTTTTTAGTTCTTTTTCCTGCCTAAGTCTTATTTTAATGATATATTATTCTCTTTATTTATTGGATTTTTTTTTCTCTGGCAGAATTAAGGTGCTTTAGTTCAATTTTGTTGGTTTATGGTTGCTATTTCTCCCCATCCTGTTATGTTGTTAATGTCGGAGTACCATGACTTAATTTTTTGGATTAAAGATATCTTCTTTTTCATCCTTTTTTAATTCCTGCGTTAGTGGCTGAATTTGAACCAAGGGACTACAACATTTGAACACAATTAGGCCAAACTAGAAAGATTAAACAGGGAAAGTAAGTTTTGACCCGAATCATTGATAATTAAGAAAATAGTACTTACCACCTCTGGCCCTCCCCCACTCAGATGGGCTTGTATTTTCAATAGGCTAAGCTTTCCCTAATGAAAAATATATTAAAGAAAGAAGCAAAATACAACACAACCAAATTGGCTGGCCAAGTAGTAGCCCCAAATGAATAAAACAACTATAAAAAAGATGATACATAAAAAAGAGGGGGAGAAACAATTTACGAAAAAAGGGGGATACACAAAAACAAGGGGGAGGGGGAAGAAACAATGATCAAAAGATGATACATCTAAAGCCAGGGGGAGAAATGGTAGGGAGATCACAAGAAGAAACAAAATGTCTCTTTTTTTTATAGTGTTTGAGCTCACTGAACTAATGCGAAGGAATCTTTTTTTGTTTCTTTCCCACCAAACATGATGAATCACAACACTAAAAGCCAACTTACCAATGTTGTCGTAAGGTGTTTTACCATTGAAAATTTTCAGGATCCACATCCATTCTCTGTCAAAAGAAAGGATAGCTCTAGGATGGGGCCATCACTTTCTAATAATTCCTTTTCCAGACAGAATTGAAGAAAGGACAGGAGAAGAAAAGATGAAAACACTTTTGAAATAGTTACAATACTGGCAACAGTTATGGATAGAAAAATTTCTCTGCAGAAGAAACTCTTGAGTAGGAAGTGAATTGGTCATAACTCACCAAATGGTAAAACCATGTCTAGGGATAAAGGAGTTAAACCAAACCAACTTACACTAGGAAATTTAGGGGTTTTAGATATCACCAAGTTCCAAGCAGATGAAGAGGAGAATTTGTTGGAAGAGTGAGCAAGCCAATGGTCTAAGTCCACTACCTCTAGGTCGCAACCTGATGTTAGGAAGTTTACTCCAAACTTGAATGAGGGTATGAGAATTATTAGGGCCAGGAAGCTAAGAGGTAGTCAAAATCCTATACATGTTGGAGAATCATATGCCAAAAATACTTTGATGTCATTGAATTCTGATTTGTGTGGATTTTCACATTTGTAAATGAAAGCCTGATAAAAAATGAAAAAAGAAGAACAAATACAAGTAGTAGTAATGTTTTTGTTCTGTTTAAGGGCATAGAAAACCTAGACAAGTATGAGATAAATAAATGCTTTAAATAAATGGTTTAAATAAATGGTTTGCAGTATCATGTGCTGTATACAGGCTGTATACAGGCTAAACAAGAACATAGTGTGACATTTTGATTATAGAAATTGCTTGGGACTAATCTATGCATCTATCCACCTATTTGTATTTGTAGATCTAAAAGAACGGAACTTTCCATGGGGTAATGCATTGATAGGAACCAAGTTTGACTTATGAGCCAAAAAAAGTCTGGATTTTGCAGTGAAATATATATTGTTAATCAATGGATTTATTTTGTTAATATAACCAATTCACATGCCTACACAAAACATAAATGTAATGTAATCTTTTCTTTTCTGGGAAAAAAAATGGAATTCTGTACGTATATTAGGATTTCATTCATATTAAAAAAAGAAAAAACCCACAGGGACTAAGAAGACGGTGAAAAAGAAAAGGAAATGCATTCAGTGTTGCGAATCGTTTCTCATATTGACAATTCATCTGCCCAAAAGAGTCCTAGCAGCACCCAATCAATGTTTTCTCTACGGGCTTTCCGGAAAGCAAGCTAATGCTGGGAAGGGAGCATTCATATGTTAGAAGGCAACTGATTCATAATTTTTGCCAGTCATCTTGATTTTGTCTAATGTTACTGAATCTGGTGGTTGTGTTGAGAATGGAGGGGGTTTCCTTAGCTGTTTCATTTTTTTGCTTTTGTTTTTCCTTTGTTCTCTTGGGGCGTTCGACCTTGGCAAATTTCACACCTTGTTTTTATCTTAAACAAAAGTACACAAGAGATATAGGAAATAATCAGAGAAAGAAGAGACCATGTTCCACTTGGCATCCATAGGGGGCCCAGTGTGTTCACTGGACTTGCCCCCCTCTTAGGGACCCAATGCCTGTGCTAATACCCCTATATCTTTTATATTCTGATAGTGATTAACAACCTCACTTTAAGAGTTTCTGTATTCTTCTTTGTAATAGTTATTACTTTTACATCTCTCTTTGTCTGGATGTTGTTTTTCTCTACTTTACATTCTATTCAGGCTTTCCATGAAATCTAAGAAAATAAGTAGTTGTGTTATGGGTTATAATACTTTAGATTAAGTTAGGAGATTTTAGTAGTCTTGTGTCTAGGAGTTGAGATAGGTCTGGCTGCATTAACCTTTACATGAGGCCTATTCCCAATTCCATTAATTCTCATCATTGAAGAATGAAACTTTTTCTCTGGAAGACTGAAATTTTGGTGCAGAATCCTAATCTCATTTCTTCATGAATGTCTGATGCTATCATTGCCTTTGGGTGCTGATTCCATTCAATATATCTCTTCTTATTTTCCCTTTTATTATTCTTTGTTATATTTTGTTGTTTTTGTTCTTTGAACTACTTCTACAGATTTTACCCTTTGCTGTCTCAGTATATCTATCCTGAAGCCACTGTTCTTAAATCTTTATCCATAGGGGGCCCAGTGTGTTCACTGGACTTGCCACCCTCTTTGGGGCCCAATGCCTGTGCTAATGCCCCCTATATCTCTTATATTCTGATAGTGATTAACAACCCCACTTTAAGAGTTTCTGTATGCTTCTTTGTAATAGTTATTATTTTTACATCTCTCTTTATCTGGATGTTGTTCTTCTCTACTTTACATTCTATTCAGGCTTTCCAAGAAATCTAAGAAAATAAGTTGTTGTGTTATGGGTTATAATACTTTAGACTAAGTTAGGAGAGTAGTCTTGTGTCTGAGTAGGAGTTGAGAGAGGTCTGACCATATAACAAAAACTCGTTTCGTCTCGGTCGAAATCTCGGAATTTTCGAGTATTTTGGTCGAGCTGAAGTGAAACGTAACTTTGAATTGAAAAAATGCAAAAACTCGATAGAAATTTCGGACATATACCAATATTTCGACTGTTTGTAACATCTCGCCGAAATTTCGGCAAGATGTTACAAACTTACTTTATAAAAAGACAAGATCTCACAAGTCTTGGTTTTTTCACTTTTTTTCCTCCCATTTCTTCCTCTCTCACTTATTTTTGGTGATTTTTGATTTCATCTTCGAATCTTCACCACATCTACGCTGGAATCACTTGGAAAACACAGTATTGAACCTTCTTAGCACATCAGTGAAGCCTTTCCACTATTTTAGGTAAAACCATTTTTGGCAAAAATGGTTTTTTTGAAAAAAACATGATCAATACATGTTTGTTTGTGATGAAATTGTTATATGTCAGACACCGGAGGCAGATCTACAACCTCACGGTGTCAAATATTTTTCTGTATATATTATTTTTTTTTTTATTTTTTGCTTCAAAAATTTGATTTTCCTACAACAAAAATCTAAAAAAAAATAGAGGTTATGTAAACTGTATGGGGATCAATTAAATTTATGTTAGACACCATTGGCTGATTTACGGCCTCACGGTGTCGAAAATATTTTCTGCCAAAAATTAATTATTTTAATTTTCGGAAATTATGAATATTATTTAATATTTAAAAAAAGGAAATAGGGAAAAATATGCGGTGTTGGTTTGAAAATTAATGAAAAATATGAAAGTAAATTCTACTTGTTTTTGAAGTGCTGCGCATTGCATATCATTTTCGGTTTTGTTATGCTAGGCCAATATTTATTTGAAAAATATTTAAAAAATTGTTTTTAAATATGAGAAATACATGGGTTAGGGGAAAAAAAAATACTAAATAGCTATATACTTGTTTTAGTGCTCTCAAACTAAAAGAGTTGATGTGCTACAGTGATTAATGAATTGTTTTATTCATGCAACAATAAACAAGTCAAATTATGGCGGACTGTGATAGATGACAGAAGCAGAGGGCAAAGGCAGGGGAGCAGACCCAAGCGCAGGGGGAGCAGAGATCATCCAAGCGCACTAGGGGTGACATTGCATGGTTGCACGGAGTGCCAATTGATGGGGATAAAAGAAAAACGCAGTGCAATTACTGTCACCAGAAGTTTTTGGGAGGTGGGGTCACTAGACTCAAACAACATCTGGTTGGGAATTCTCCTAAAGTGGTCTCATGTCATATGGTCCTTGTTGAGGTATCTAGGGCCGTCATTGAGTACATGAAGGGAGGGAGTAAGAAGAAGGCTTAGAGAGTGAAGGCAAGGGTAGAACTTGAGGATGCAATGAGGAGTACATTGGGAGATTACGATGATGTTGAATATGATGATGATGATGATAGTGATGATCCTACCTATGTTCCTGATGATATACAGACTAAGCAAGAGGCTAGGGATTGGAGACGGGCAGAGTTGAAGAGCATATCCACTTATCACGAGGATTAGGAGAGACATAGAGTAGGTGGTAGTGGAGGAGCTGGTACCTCTAGAGTAGGTAGTAGGCAGCCTGCGTTGCCTAATCCCTTTAGGAGATCACATAGTACGAGGGCAGCTGTGCCTCCACCACCTCCAATAGTATCACCACAATTTGACACCCCACTACACCAGGATCCTAGCGTTTACAGGAAGAAAGGCAACATGCAACCTACGATAAAGGGAGCTCAGAAGAAAGGGATAGCGAAGGAATCTATAGCTAAGTGGATGTTATACAATACCGTCCCAACAAATACTGTATAAGGCCCCTTTTATCAGACTATGATAGTTTCCATTACTGAGGTTGGCTCAGGGTATAAGGGGCCCGCCCTATATGAGATCATGAATGTTTATTTGCCCTAACAGAAGAGTGAGCTTGAAGACTGTATTGCTGAAATGAGGGGGATGTGGGAGAGCTATGAGGTGAATATCATGTGTGATGGTTGGACTGGTCTTACAAGAAAGTCCATCATCAATTTTATGGTGTATTGTGATGGGAGAGTAATATTTCTCAAGTCTGTGGATGCATCCAAGGACAAAAAGGATGCAAAATATATCTACAAGTTGTTGAAGGAGGTGGTAGTAGAGATAGGAGTGGAGAACGTTGTCTAGGTTGTCACAGACAATAGAAGCAACTACAAAAAGGCCGGTGAGAGGTTGATGAGTAATAATAAGTATCAGCTGTTTTGGACACCTTGTGCTACCCATTGTATAGACCTCATGATGAAGGATATGGGGAAGATCAAATTGGTACAGAGTGTTGTGGAAAAGGCAAGACAAATGACCAATTTTATATACAACCACGGGTTTGCATTAAACCTCTTGGAGGAGAAGTGTGGGGGTGACTTGGTGAGGCCGGGCATAACTAGATTCACCAACAACTACATTGCACTCAGGAGTATTGAAACCAATAAGTCCGAACTTAGAGCTATATTTGTTTATGAAGAGTGGTTTGACTGGAATGGGTCCAATACCTAAAGTGGTAGGGAAGCACATGCTACCATTTCATCAGATGACTTTTGGACAAAGCTGCATAAAGTGGTATAAATTTTGGACCCAGTGATTAAGGTTTTGCATATAGTTTACTTTGCTCTTAAGGGGCCAACCATGCCACATTTGTATGTTGCCATAGACTTGATGAATGAGAAAGTGTGTACAATGCAAATCCATGAGGTAGCAAACACTTCCTCAAAATTATCAATGATCGCTGGGAGAATCAACTTATGCATCTACTGCATAAGGCTGGTGAGTAATTTTTTTAATGCAATTATATCTTTTAAAGTTAATTTGAAAGATATATTAGTAACTAGTAAGGCATTGCCAATATGTAATGTGAATTTTCAGCATACTATTTGAACCCCAAGTACCGATATAGTCATAGGCTTGGGTTTAATACTAGTCTTATTGAAGTAGTGAAGAAAGTTAGTTGCCAAGTTGGAGCTAGACAGTAAATTACAAGCTATCTGCAACACTGAGGTGAGGTTTATAATTCATTTGGAATTACCTCAGTAAATAGTAACGAGTCATTACTAATTTTAAATATTTTCCAAATGAGTATAGATGAAGAGTTTCAGGGATGCATTGGGGAGTTTTGGAACCAATGCTGTAGATCATGGCCGGACACATGGTGATGCTGATACTTGTTACTCAATTCAATATCTTATTCTTTAAATTACGTATGTATTGAACTTGTGAAATGAATTTAACATACCTTTTTTGTTGTAATGCAGTTGAATAGTCGATGTTTTATGGGGGTATGACAGAGAATTTAAGGAAAATAGCAATCAAGGTCCTCTCCTAGGCATGCTCTGCATCCTGCTGTGAATAAAATTGGAGTATATTTTTTCTCATCCACTCCAAGAGGAGAAACAGATTGGGTTCCAAACGTCTATCTGACTTGGTGATGTGCATTATAATTTGAGGCTGAAAATGCAACACATACGTATGGGACATGAGGGTATCAGGGAAAATATTGATCTCGTCATTATTTCTAGGTGGATTCAGATGATGAAGATCCTATTGTGGATTGGGTACAGGATAGAGGTGAACCAGTGTTGGATCAGGCTAGAGGTAGGTCTGACCCCATAATAACCTAACAGATAGGTGCTGATGTGGATGATTCATGGCTGAAGAGGGTTAGGTACACGCACAGGAAGCGTCACCCATACCGTTCGAGCCTACAGGTGGCAATGCTGATGAGGAGGGAGATGACTGGTCCATGTCCTCAGGTGGTGGGACTCAGACTCAGACTTGCAGATCTTTACTGCTAGTTACTCATACTAGTAGTCGTAGAGATGATGATGATGATGATGATGATGGAGGTGATGATGGTGGTAGTGGTGAAGCATATGATGGAATGCGAGAGCAGTATGTGGTAGAAGAGCAATAGGAGCCGATCTGATTCACCAAAGAAACACAGTTTGATCATACCACACAGGATACAAACCACGGTGCACATGCCCCCACACTAGCCTCACGTAAGTCTTACTCGAGAGGGAATTGTGGCCAGTTATGTCCTCCTGGTATTAGTAGGTAGGCTGATCTTATGGACATTGATACTTTATCTAGCTCTGTTGGTGGATTGAGTATGGGTGATAGGGACAGTAGATCGAGTGGGCATTTTCGTGCCCCCCCCCCCTATCTTTTTGCGGAGAAAGCAGTCCATCTCCAGTACCATCAGAGTACAGGTCATCTCATTTACATCCATATGGGCAATTGACTTGGGGGAGCATATATCTTCTCCATCCATTCCCAATTTTGAGTACAACTCCCACTCACAGGGACTTAGTGGATCGTCTTTTGTGGATGACATCTTCTCCTACCCAACCCACTAGCTGTACCTGTACATGCTCCTAGAGCCGTCATATCATAGTGGATCAGTGGGTAGTTATTCACACTTTGGTCATATCCTAGGATAGGTTACCTTCAACATGTCGATGATGGAATTTACATGGTAATTGTGGAGGACTATACTCATTTCTTCTCCCAGACTATGATGTGACATTCATATGCCCTACAGTCAGAGAACAATACACATCGGCACCACCAGACTATGAGTGGGGCCGAACTTAGACGGCAAAGTAATTAATTAATTATTATTAGTAGACATTTGAGTCACTTGATGACTAGTTGATTTGTATTAGGAAATTGATGTCATCCTGTTATTGTTCTTAATATTATGACGTATGAGTCATTGACTTTATGTTTCCCAGAGTATTTATTTGTTTAAATTGCTTATTAATTATTATGTCCTCTAGTACTTAAAGTCTTAAACAATTTGTATGTGTAATTAACTAAGTTATACATTGGGATTATTTATGCCAATCAAGGATGCAAATCCAAAACACCATTTTGGGTGATTATTTTTGTAATTTGAACATTTACATGTGTTTATATAGCCTAAAATAGGGTTTTCATGAAGTTTCAAGTCTTAATTTGGCCTAAAACCCACCAAAAATGACAGCCAAAATCTTGCAGGAAAAATACAATATTTTGGTTGAAATATCCGAAATTTCAGATATTTCGGTCAAACCGAAACACCGAAATGAAATGAGATTTTAAACCTTGGGTCTGGCTGCATTAACCTTTACATGAAGCCTATTCCCAATTCCATCAATTTTCATCATTGAAGAATGAAACTTTTTCTCTGGAAGACTGAAATTTTGGTGCAGAATCCTAATCTCATTTCTTCATGAAGGTCTGGTGCTATTATTGGCTTTGGGTGCTGATTCCATTCAATACGTCTCTTCTTATTTTCTCTTTTATGATTCTTTCTTATATTTTATTGTTTTTATTCTTTGAACTACTTCTACAGACTTTACCCTTCTCTGTCTTAGTATATCTATCCTGAAGCCACTGTTCTTCTCACAATCTGCAATTCCATACTCTCAACACTTAACCGTATTTCAATCTATTTCCCTATGCCTATTCAACCCACTGACCATCCTTCCCAGACCATATGTCAATTGCTCATTATTATTCCCATAACCATCCTAAACCTATTTTCCATGTAGTTCAATCTGTTGTCAAAGATCCTGCATAAGCCTCAATCTCAGTTTCTTGCATTATTATTTTTGTGCACTGATCGTTGACTGCTTCTTATTTTTCTTATTAATACATTGTTATTTATTAAAAAATTTATTGCTATTGATATTTTCTGTTGGTGGTATGCTGTTGTTGCTAATGAATAATCTATGCTTGATATAGAACTTTGAATAGGGTTTCTAGGTCACCACATAGTTCAAGAACTCGCCGAGATCTCGGTAATATCTCGCTATTTGAAAAAAGCGAGATGAGACTACAGGCGAAATGAAATATTACCCCAACTTTGTTGAGATCTCGGTACGAGATTTCGGTTAGATCGAGATTTGGACTAAACTCACCTTTATAATGTACATATCTTGACCGAGACAGTCGGGATCTCTCCAGAACTTGACTATCTCGGTGAACTAGACAGAGAAGTGAGGGAAGTGTACATTTGACCTGATTTTTAAGGATTTTCAACAGAGAACTCGCCGGAGTCAGCAATTAGTTACAAAATTGCAAGATTTGTGAGAAATCATCTCAAGTTTGAAGAAATTTTGAAGGTAAACCATTTTTTCCCCAAATCTATTTTTTTTCAAAAAAAAATTGTTCAAATCTTGGTGAAATCATGTCAATTTAATATATTTTACATAAATAAATTGTGTAGAATAGGGCCTATTTGTGCGTCGTTGCCTACCAACATAGGGTCCGATGTGAAACTCCTATTGGACTTTGTTTTTGTAAAATCTGATAGTGCCATTGTGTTTAAATGGCTTAAAATAGGCTATATACCAAGTTTTAGGCCCAAACTAAGTTTAAAACCCACCGAAACCAGCCTTCAAGTTAAAAAAAAAAAATTTACACCAACTCACCGAAATCTCGGCCCAACTCGGTTTTTTGGCTGGGCAAAACCAGTACCAAAACCGAGTTCTTGAACGTTGGGTCACCGAAGGATTGAGGATCAGAATTCCCTGTAAAACCAGAATCGCAGTTAAGGAATTAACCAGATTCTTGAGAAATCAATTAGCAGACTAAAGGCAGGTCTGATCTTGCTACACTTTAGGTCTAGTGGTCTATTTGTCAGGAACAATTTAACTAAATTGGAATGAAATCCAAAGGTCAGATTGCTATGGACATTGTTCAAGATCTTGGTTTCGGTACAAGTTTTGCCTTGGCCAAAAATCGAGTTGGGGTAAATTATTTTTCTTCTTTGAACTCAGTGGCTAGTTTTGGTGGGTTTTAGACCTATTTTGGGCTGAAATTTGGTACTCAGCCTATTTTAGGCCATTTAAACACATTGACACTTTCAGATTTTGCAAAAACAAAGTCCAAATAGGAGTTTCATTTTGGACCCTAGGTTGGTAGGCAATGATGTACTAATAGGCCCTATTCTACACATAATTTAGTAATTGAATGCAATCAAATCATACGATTATTATAAAACAACTTAAATAAACGTTATAAATGTAAAAGTGTACAATACATAAATCTTAACATATTACATCTATCATTCGATGCCATATTGCCGAATCAAGTATTCAACTCCATATCGTATCCACAAAGTCTTCCCATGTCATAGTGCTGTTGTAGTGTTGCATATAGGTAGCCACACAACTCATATAAGTATTGTCATCAACATATTCCAAGTTCCCTATCCTAGGGTATAGAAGAGGCGGTTGCGATGAGGCGTGAGATCCACTACTATTGTCACCAGGCTGTTGAAATATCATCAGGTGTGAAGTATTTTACTAGTATTTTTATTAATTTTTTTATGGGTGAAAAAAAAAGTAACTCCGTGAGGCCGTTGAGCATCTCTCGGTGTCCAACATACATAATCACTTCCAAACAATCACTATTGATCCTATTTTTCTCAATTTTTTTTTTCAAAAGTTACTTCTTTTTTTTCTGATTTAAAAAAAAAATAATAATAATAGAAAAAAAATTTGGACTCCATCAATTCATAGATCGGCCAAAGTTATGTAACATATGTTGAATTGAAAGCATTTCACCAAGATTTGAGCAATTTTTTTTGAAAAAAAATGGTTTATCTTTTAAAAGTTCTTCAAAAATTATGATGAAGAATCACAAATCTTGCACTTTTGTAGCTGAATGTGTCTTCGGCAGGTTCTACGTTAAAATCCAGGTGAAAAATGAAGAAGCAGCAACTCACAAGTAAGGTTCCGCAGCTCTCGGTCGAGTTAGAGGTGAGATCTTGCCTCTCGGTCGAGATATGACCGTTTTATAAAGTGGTTTGGTTCGAAATCTCGGTCGAACCGAAATCTTGACCCGAGATCTTGACTCGATCGAGATTTTGATTGAGTTGGGGTAATTGTGGGTTTCGACCTTCATTTCGTCTCTCACCAAATCAAAATAGCGAGTTTTTACCGAGATCTTGACGAGTTTTTGTATTATGGATCTAATGTATAAATCTTCAGATATGGGCACGCCACCATAGTTATCAAGGCGGCAAGGCGACCACGGCGTTTGAGGGCCTTCCTAAGCACCTTGGCGATAGGGCGACCACAAGAGGGCGCCTTGGCGAACAAAGCGTTCTAGTGTTCTGTTTTATTATATAACCATTTTATTTGGCACAAATAGCATATTAAAAATTATATAATTCTACTTCTTTGCCAAATAAATACTAAAGAGTCAAACCAATGCAAGATATTCATCAAAAAATAAATTAACAAACTAAGTTCATCATATTATCATAGCAATAATGCAATATAGCATATGAATATAATGAAATATAAATATCAAAGAATCAAACGACATTATAAATTATTAAATGTAAAGTATAAAGGGTTGATAAATTAGTACACTTACCTCTGTGATGCCAAATTGAGTGCCTAGGCAGCAGGCCCTAAGGTCATCCACTATATTTCTACTTATGTGACCCTGTCAATCAATACTCAATAAAAGAAAACATAACATAACCTAAAATAGTAAAATGCCAAAATTAAGTAATCATTAAAGCTTAAACATTCAAATACTTAGAGTGAAGAAAAGTCTAAAAAACAAAACCATCCAAAATCTAAAACAAATTGTTTAGTAAGTACTTCACAACTTCAAATTTCAATCCCAATTAAGCATATTTAAATCTTCTTGCTCCTGTTGTTTGCCCGCATCATTACTTTCTATACCAAAATCATCCTCAACATCTTCATCATCACGCATATTTTGTTCATCCAACTCCAACCCGAGCTCCAGTTCTTCATCTGAAGACTCCTCAACCCTCCCCCTAGCACGCCGTGAATAAGAAGAGGGAAGGGGTGGAATTGGAGCGGTTGATGGTCCAGACCTATTCGCTCTATTGGCGCCATAAAACGATGAAGATGCCCAGTTACTGCTGATACAGTTCTCCAAGTGAGATCATCCCCAGGATGAACTAATTCATCATCTGATGCCCCAGTCATCTACTCACTACTCCAATCTAGCTCATCAAGCTCCAGTGGATCATAATTTCTGCTTTGTTCCTTTCTTTCTTGGAACCTTACTTGAAGACGACGATTATACTGGATGTAGACAAGATCATTTAAACGTTGATGCTCTAACCTATTCCTCTTCTTGGTGTGAATCTGAAGAACAAATAAACAATATGAAAATATTACTTTTTATTCTTTAAGGGTCGTAGATCAGCTAGCCGTTGCTTCTTTGGTCGTAGATCAGCTAGGGCGGAGTAAAGCAGATCTACGAGCACCGTTGCGCTAACACGCGCGCTGTAGTTTTTCAGCTTGGTTCTGGCGCGCGCCTGACTCTCTGCGGGGCGAAAGCGAGCCTTTGGCTCGCCTTGTTCTGGCGCGCTAGCCGTTGTATATAGTCGGGGATGGACACACGCTTACAGCGCCTTCGTGGTTACTTTGAAAAGCTAAGCCTCTATATGCTGAAAGCGTATAGACGCGCTACCTTTATATGCTTTTTCTAAGGTTTAGCTCCATCTATCGCTTAACAGCGCCTTGCTCCACCCTCCTTGCCCCGTTCTTTGCTATAAGGAATTTGTTTGTCCACGATTATTCGCATGCTTACCTAAAAGCAAAAGGCTGGCCAAAGCGCAATGTCTATAAAAAAAAAGTTTTCTTTCATAAAACATTAAAACCACACAAAAAACAAAAAATAAAAATAATATTAACTTAGTACTGAAATACTCAAGTACTTACAAACTCAAATATGCTCCAATTGCGCTCACAACCAGAAGATGAACAACAAAGACCAATTAAGCGCCTTGCAAGCTTTGTAAGCTCAGGTGTAGAGCTTCCATGTTTTTCCCACCAAACGACTATAAATATATATAAGAAAAAATATAGCTTAAATTAAAATCAGCATACAATACAAAATACAAACAAGTAAAACAACTAAACAATATAAATTAAAAGAAAAAATACTTACGAGGACTCAACTTGTCCCTTTGTCTAATCGCCATATCCTTTGCAAAAGATCCTATAGTTCCAGTACAAGCAGTAGATTGTTCACTGATCTTGTCTTGCAAGGTTGTATCAAGCACCATCCTTACAAGAACATCATTAAAGGCATCATTTGCTTTATGCATCAAGGAGTTGGCTAAAGATTCATCTGATTCCATCTCAATTGCTTTAAAGTACTTGCTTGGATTAAGGAGAAATGCAGCCAAATATATTGGTCGCTCCATCTGACTTTTCCAACGCCTATCAATAATCTTTACAATTTTCTTCCATTTCCTTTCTATGCCCTTAAAATTTGATATTATGTGCTTCTTTGCCTCTTCCATTGCAACATATACTTCAGGCAATGCAGACCTCTCATCTCCATCTACTATCCTCAATACTTGAAGAAGAGGCAATGATGCTCTTAAGCAATCTTGCACACCATTCCAGAAAGGTGTGGAAATAACTATTTCAACAATTTGTTTTCCTACCTCTGTATGTGACAACTTAGATTGCTCCCAATGGTCAGAAAGAAATAATCTCCTCAAAGCATCCTTATGCTTCAATAAGCTCTGAAGTGTTAAAAATGAAGATGCAAATCTGGTTACTCCAGCCCTTACCAAGTCTGCTCCTTTTGTTTGTACTTTCATAGCTTCAAGAAGGCGAGCATGCCTATAGATGAAGGTAGTAATTTTTCTTTCCTTCAGTATCACAGACTTGTATATTTTTATATTGCCTATCTCCTCCATCATAAGATCTAGGCAATGAGCTGCACATGGAGTCCAATACAACTGCTTTCTTTTCTCCATTAATAATCTTTCAGCAGCAACATAATTTGAAGCATTATCAGTGACCACTTGAACCACATTCTCCTCTCCAATCTCCTCAATCCTACTATCAAGGAGCTCAAATAATATTTTTGCATCTTGTATTTGACTTGATGCATCCACAGACCCAAAAAAAAAAAGTCCCTTCCGTACAATTGACAAGAAAATTAATTAAGTGCCTTCCTTTCCTGTCGGTCGACCCATCAGACATGAGAGTACACCCTTTCCTCCAAGAGATTTTATGTTTCTTTTTTTTTCACCAACTTTCTACTTCTCAGACTTCAATAGAGGAACCCTATAATCATGAAATGAAGGGGCTTGAAACCTGACCCATATTGTCCAATTGCCTCAACCAACTCCTCGAAGCTCCTTAGCTTCAATGCATTGAATGGAATGCCACTTTCAAAAGCCCACCTTGCAAAGTAAGAACAGAGTTTATCTCTTTCCTCCTTTGATCTCATACGGTTCTCCATTGTAGTCTGTTGGGGACCTTTACCGTGCCTCTCTGCAACAACCTCTTCAGGAGTCCGCCTCTTTAAATGAGCATCCATGGGACCCCTTACTTGTTGTTTGACTATCGTTTGAATGACAACTTTTTTTTTTTTTTTGAAGCTGTTCCAGAGCTTGGAATAAGGCTCGAGTCCCCACCCCCCAAATCGGACTCTATATGCCTTTCTTTGGATCCTTCAACATGAAAATCTCCACCGCCAACATCCAAATCATCCAAATTTTACATCCTCCTCTTCTTGTTTTTCAAGATCGCTTCTCTCATCTCTTTAGCAATTTCGGCAGTTGTCTTTGAGCACTTGGCTACATCTCCATAGCCACCAATCAAGTGTTGCTTCAATCTTTTTATTCCTCCCTTGGTATCCACCCCACAGAGGATACACTTCACACAATTTTTGTCTTCTAAAGTAGACCAGTATCCATACTTCCACCCCGGATCATTAGACTTGGCCTTTCTTTTCAGATCCTTTCTTGGATCAATCCCTGACCCCGCTGTACTTATATTTTCAGCCCCACTACTACCATCAACATTGGCCATTGTACTCCCTTTGTCTGATGTCTAGTTGTCTACAATGACAAAAAATAGAAAAAAATAAAAAATATAGAGAATTGAAGTGTATACAAACTTAAAAAGTAAAGAAAAAAACAACTATGTTATAGAAAGTGTAATCACTAATCAAACCATCACAGACTCACAATAGAATAAAATATTGAAGTGTTTGCTAGTCCAACCGAAGGCATATAAGAAGCAGAAAATTAGTAACACAGTAATACATTGCTGAAATTTGAAACTCTAAGCAGTGAAGCATAAAAAATGAAAAGAAAATCAGGAAAAAATGAAATTTGGAACTTGGAAGGAAAAATACTGATTACAGATTTATAATTAGACTAATGAGGAAGAGAATAAGTGCACTGAGACTGGGAAAAAAAAAAAAAAAAAGACATTTACTGGCTGGAAAATGCTGCTGGAATGGAAGACAATAGTGCCGGATGATGTACGAGGCTGCTGCTGCCAAAAGGAAGAAACACAGTCACAGAGAAGGTTAGAACTTAGAAGAACAGGGTTTAGAGTCTTTAGACTTTAGATTTTAGAAGAAAAGAAAAAAAAAAATGGCACCTCTTATCGTGGAATTGGAGATGTCGACTCGCCGGTGGGGTTGGAGATTGAAGATGTCGCCGTTGGGGACTGCCGGACTGGGGATGGAAGCTGGAGAAGAGGGACATGGAAGTGAATCAAGTGATGGAACAGCAGCAGCAATGCAGCATAAGAAAAAAAAAAGAACAAAAAATAGAAGAGAAGAAGAAGAAAAGCTGAATGACTCACGGACTTACCTTTAATGGAGTTGTTGCCGGACGCTGGTGGAAGATGGATATGTCACCGGTGGAGGTTGAGGCTGGAGAAGAGAAGAAGAAGAAGAACAGTAGGGCCGCCGGGGTTAGAACTTAGAAAGGGTTTAGGTTTTAGAAGGAAAAAAGAAAAAAGAAAAAAAGAACAATACTTACCACTGGAGATCCTCGCCGAGTCGCTGGTGGACGATGGGCAGTTGGGCACTGAGGAGTGAGGTTTGAGTGTTCGACGGAGTCGAAGTCAATGAGACAAAGACTCGAAGTCGCCGCTGCTTCTCTATTTTTCTTTCGCAGTCCTCGACTCTTCTTCTTTTTCGTGTTTTTCAAATTTTGGGGTCAATTGGTCAAATGGGTTTGGGGTTAAGTTGATTAGTTGAAATGTTGAATCGATTTAGGTGTTTTTGTTTTTTTTCTTTCTTTTTGTAACATATGATTCCATGCTTCTCAGAGCAAGGAACCAAAAGCATCACACCAATCAGATTATATCAATTAGAATATCTTAAATTACATTAAAAATTTAAAAAACAAAAATCTTTTTAAAAAAAAATACATATGGCGACCGCCCAGAAGCATAGGCGTCCTAAAGCAACCAAGGTGACGCCTTGGAGACCATGGCACTCCATTTTGCGACATACGAAATGGCGTCCTATCGCCATGGGCTTGAAAAACCGCCTGCACGCCGATGCCTTGATAACTATGCAAGTCACAGAAATAGCATTTTAAGGACACTTGCATGAAACGAGATTTGATGATCCCAGGAAGGATTAATATTCAACCTACAATCACATAGGAGTTAGATCTCATAAACTCCATTGTAGTACCACAAGCAACAAGTTTATGCACATACAACTAATCCTTTGATGTCACAAAGGTAGGAAACCATAATCAGAATAGGCAAGAAAGGAATTGAAACAGGGCAGAATGAGACACTGCATAACTCATGATTAACATGTCTAATCTGAGTAAAAAAAAAAGAAGAGAGAGAGAGAATCAAATCCTTTTAATCAGCTGAATATGTGCCAAAAATGTCGGTGAAATCCATGGGTCCTGGATCTGTTGGCACAGTCTAGATTTGGGAACCTAAAGCCCTAAAAAAAAAAAAGGAATCAACAGATCCCTTGATCTATAAGGCAGATCAGGATAAAACCCCAGTAGGGTATCCTTCCAGGCAAGTATCAATCTCCCAAAGTATGATCTAAATCTGCTGGTTAGATGTTGCTAATCAGATAAACCTCATCAAGAATAAGAATGATAAAATAGAGCATAAGCAGGGTTCAAAACAACCACAGGTCATGTATCAGCCACAACTCTTCACGTAGGCAAGGCCATAGATTATCAACACGTCAATAAATCTCCACGATTCCAGTAGATCATTACCATATCTTCAGAAGCATGAGAAAACCCTTGTCTTTCATATTTCGTTTTCGACATGATGTTCCATCATAAGAAAGTACAACATTGACTTCTATACACCACAATAAGAAAATCCCAAAAGACCTCAAAACAAGAAGAAGGGCAAAGTGAGCCCTAGATACATTGGTGATTGGACCATTTGAAATCCTCAAGGGATTGGACCGGTGGCATACCAGCTTGCCCCACCACCTGCCTTATCTGGTATGCATGGACGTATTTCATGTACCAATGTTGAAGAGTTATATGCCGGATCTTTTGCATGTTTTGAATTACGAATCACTTCGGTTGAAGAAGGATTTGACCTATGAGGAGGCACCGGTTTGAATAGTAGAAATCATCTATATAAATAACCAACTCGAATTAGAATCTACGACAAACACGTATGACTAAGTTGGCTAAAATGAATAAAAGGTTTGTTAAAGGTAAGAAATCCAAGTATCTTGGCCTTCTCTCATCAACAGATCCCGAAGTAAAGTAAATTAATTAAAAAAAATTCTGACACAAGGAACAAGTGTTGTGGAAAAGGATAATATCATTGGTAAATGAACTATGATAATTCATTTGATGTAGGAAGTAACTTGAATAGTTATCAAGGCGGCAAGGCGATCCAAGGCGGTGGAGGGGTGTCTAAGCGCTTAGGCGACAAGGCGCCCACCTAGGCGGCGACTTGGCGACCAAGGCGCCCTCAAGTGCTATTTTTATTTCCCCTTTTCTAACATTATTTAGTGTGCTACAATATTTTAGTATGCTACAATATATACCTTATATCATCAAAAATCAACATTAAGCCTCCTCAAGTCATCAAAAATCAACATTAAATCTCATCAAGTCATTAAAAATAAACTTTATGCCACATCAAGTCATCAAAAATCAATATTAAGCTACATCAAGTCATCAAAAATCAGCATAGAACTAGAAGACAGCAGAGCTGAAGAAGCGAGCTATGGGAAGTTTGAAACAATCAAAACATACATTTGGTTTATACTAGTCTCACATTGGTTTATACTATTCTTAGAAAATATAATCTTATCTATAAGTAATTAAATTGCTCTTGATTTAGAGAGATGTTCTTGTTCTCTAAAAAGTTAGACTAGTCAAATGATTTTATTATTACATGAGACTTTTTGTATTAGTTAGAGCACAAAACCAGCTTTTCAACAAATCCAAAATTGCTTAAATCTGATTTATATGGAAAAAGTTGTGTTTCGGTCAAACCTTATTTGGTATGCGCGAATGCTGTCAAAATCGCTCTGAATGAGAATATTTTTGTAGATATAAAAAACAAATGAATATTTTACCGCAGTTTTGGTTTTTAGCAATGTTTTACTATATTAAGATTTATAGTATATGGAGCAACCTCTTGGGTTTGTTGCTCAGGGGGAGTCTGGTAAGGTGTGTAGGCTGAAGAAATCGTTGTATGGGTTGAAACAGTCGCCATAGGCATAGTTTGGCCGGTTTACAGATGCTGTGTTGGATTTTGGGCTGACTCGGTCTGAGAGTGATCATTTGGTGTTTTTCCAGCACTCTGATGTAGGGAGGATGTTTTTGGTAGTTTATGTTGATGACATAGTAATCACAGGAGATGATTCTTCAGGTATTGAGAGCTTGAAGACACATTTGGGACAGCAGTTTTAGACTAAGGACCTGGGAGAGGTAGCTCAATCACGGAAAGGGATTTCGCTATCACAGCGAAAGTATGTTCTTGACTTGCCTTCAGAGACAGGGTTACTGGGATCTAAACCTTTGGATACTCCTATGGATCCTAATTTGAAACTTATGGCAGATGATGGTGATGTCCTTGATGATCCAGAGAAGTATCGGAGACTTGTGGGGAAACTCAACTATTTGACAGTGAGAAGACTTGACGTCTCCTTTCCAGTTAGTGTACTGAGTCAGTTTATGTCTGTTCTTAGGACGTCTCATTGGGATGCAGTTATAAGGGTTTTACGCTATATCAAGAAAGCTCCAGGACGTGGTCTTCTATATTCTGATCACGGTCATGGGAGGATTGATGGTTTCACTAATGTTGACTGAGCAGGATCTGCAGTTGATCGAAGATCTACTTCAGGTTATTGTGTGTTTGTTGGAGGGAATCTTGTTTTATGGAAGAGCAAGAAACAGATTGTGGTAGGTCGTTCCAGTGCTGAGTCGGAGTATTGTGCTATGGCGCATGGTACTTGTGAGCTGATGTGGGTTAAACAATTGATGATAGAGCTTGGGTTTGGTGATGATTCTCCTATGTTATTATGGTGTGATAGTCAGGCTGCCATTCATATTTCTACTAATCCTGTGTTTCATGAGATAACGAAACACATTGAAATTGACTATCATTTTGTTCGTGAGAAGCTGCAACAAGGAACTATTTCTCCTCATCATGTTCGAACAGGAGAGCAACTTGCTGATTTGTTTACAAAGTCTTTGGGAAGTACGAGAGTAGATTATATTTGTAACAAGCTGGGCATGATTAACATATATGCTTCAGCTTGAGGGGGAGTGTTAGATGTTATTGTTGTAAGGGGGAGGGAAATCGTGAATTAGCGCTATTACTAATTCACGATTTCCCTCTTGGGGGTGTTTTGGTCTTTTGGTCTTTACCCTATTGTTTTAATTATTAATAGTGAATTTTTGGGGGCAGTCACTCTTACGGCTGTGACTCCCAACCTGTTGCAGCAATTCTCTTCTCTTCCTCCCCTCTTCTCCTTCCTCTCTTCTTCTTTCTCCTTATTTTATTACAATTATAATTATAACCTAGTGCTGAATGGCATAGTGATATTTAAGAGTTAAAGAGTGCCTTATTTCTTTATTTAAATTTGTTTGGGGATTTAATAAACAAGTGAGTGTCTAGCTTAGTGGTTGAAACTTTAATTAATTAAGAGGTCTTGGGATCAAGTCTTAAGAGGGGGGGGGTGGACATTTTAGTTAAATTTCTTTTTATTTATTTCAGCCTAACTCAATGGTGGGCACTACCCTATCAAATAATAGTGGATAAAGGGGAGAAGTCAGAATCGTGGAAAGTTAGAAGGTAGAGAAAAATAAAAAAATAATAAAAAGGGATCTACAATAAAAAAAAAAGAAAAGAAAAGAGAGACCGAGAGAGATAGGGAGAGACAGATATAGTGAGAGAGAGGGAGGAGTCACCAAGAGAGAGAGAGAGAGAGAGAGAAAACAAAAGAGAAAAGAAAAGAAAACAGAAACATGAGAGAAAGTGAAACTGAGAGAGATTGGAAGTGAAAGATATCGCAAAAGCGAGAGAAAGAGAGAGAGAGAGAGAGAGATTGTAGGAGAGGAGAATAGTAAACAGAAAAAAAATAAAAGAAAGAAAGGGGGGGGGGCAGCAAACCGAGAAGAAGAAGGTGATGAAGCAAGAGAAGGGGTCCTTGCGAGTTGCTGCAACCGCTGAAGTTTAAACTCAGTGCTGCTTAGTATTTTTGTTCTTTTCTCTGCTGTAATTCCAGCCAACTATTCTGGGCGTATCCTGGTAATTTTCTTCAACCTTGATTTGATTAATCACTAGTGTTTTATATAAGCAAGCATCCAACCTATTACCCATTGTTCCCTTGATTTTCTACCCATTTTTCTCTTGATTCTCTCATATTATTTATTGTCCATTGTTCTCTTGATTCTCCTATAAGATTTATTGTCCATTGTTCCCTTGATTCTCCCATGAGAAAGAGATGTTTCTCTTTTTCTATGGGATGGTAAAAAGAGATTGGTTATCCATATTTTATTACACTCAAGCATATCCACATGTAAACCAATTCCCTGTGACCATGAGAAAAGATGGTATGATTAATCTTAAGCAGGCCACAAATTTTATGTGATTCCCATTGTTCTCTTGGTTTACCCATATGATTCATTGCCTATCATTTCCATTGGATTACCGAGACAAATTCTATGATTTTTTGCCCATTGCTTCTCCTCGTTTAACCCTAAAATTGAGTTGTTTTCCCATCCAAATTAGGGTTTCCACTAGTAATATCAGATCGCTAAAAGAACTTTTGTGTAAAAGTAATAATTGTATTTGTGCAGATTGTGGTGCCTAATATCCAAATTTGGCATTGTGACTAATTCGAGTACTTGGAGTTGGAGGGTCGAATTAACACGTTCACAAATTGAGGTAGGTGGATTAGTGAGTGTACACCACAGGTGTGTGGTATGTTTGACTTGCGTTTATGGAGTGTTTGTCATTGGATGTCATATGCTTATAGTGATTTGCATTGTATTTATTGATGTATGATGATTTAATAGTGGTAAAGTGTGCAATGTGATTGTGTAAGTAAGTAATGATGAAATCTGTGTGGTGATTGAAATAGTGGTTTTGGATCTTACGTGTGGATTCTACCTGTGTTTTCACTTGGTGTGGTGTATTTTAAAAGTGAGTATTAAAGAGTGGTAAGTGATGTCATTTGGTGTATTTTAGAAGTGTAAGTGTTAAAGAGTGGTAAGTGATATCATTTGGTGTATTTTAAAAAGGTGGTTGTTAAAGAGTGGTAAGTGATGTAAGTGTTTGAGGTTAAATAGACTGCCCCGTGTCGGTGGATAGTCATAGCCACCAGAGAGGTATTCCGTGGAGCCGTGAAAATCATATCTATTGTGCACAGATGGGTTGTTAGTGGTGTATAATTAGTCACAGAGTGGATGACAACAATAAGTGATCGTAAGTGATTGTAAGTGATTGTAAGGGGGCCGTGTTCCACCTGCGTTATGGGCGGTGAAAGTCTGTTTCCCTTAGTTCCGGCTAAAGTGATAAAAAGGGTGGTTTCAAATGGTTTTTTATTTTTGGTAAAAGGTGGTTTCAAATGTTAGTGTTCTATTAAATGTGTTGGGTTATCAAGTAAGTGTCTATCAAGTAGTGTTGTTTTGAGAAAATTTTAAAAAAGGTGTTTAATTTAATTGTTGTAATTGTTTGGTTGTTATTAATGTGTTGTACTCTTGCTATTTTCTATCTTACTGGGCTGTTTAGCTCACCCTATTTTTACATTACAGAGAATTGAGATAAAAGTATGCTTTTGGTGGAGAGTTCGAGGGTGATCCGAAGATTTATTGTCATTATTCACTATTTTGTTTCATTAGATGGATGTAATATGAGCAGTTTGAGAGGTAAACTCTGATAGATTGTAATTTGAGATTTTAGTTTGGACAAACATCAGACTGCCACTAGTAGGAGCTTTTATGGGATTTAAGATTTATGATTTTATTATTTTATGTTTGAGACTTTAATATTATGATTTGTTTTGAATGTTTCCGCTTGATTTTAGCGATCGTTTGATCAACACCCATGAGGGATGTACCTTTACCTGTATCTGGGTTTGGGTCTTGATACCCCACCTCATTCGCGACATCCCTTAACTCTCTTTTCCTCTTTTCTCTTGAACATCCCATCCCTTCCCCAACCTTGGCCCATCCCTCCCCCAACCCAAACCTAACCCACCCTAACTTTAACCCAACCCTGGCCCACCCTTATCCAAGCCCAAGTCTGACCCATTCCTCTTTCCGGTTTTCCCTTAACCCCTCTTGAACCAACCACCCTTTAACCCTCCCTTGAACCGGTTACCCTCCAACTCTTCTTCTCTAACCCAGCCCTCCCTTCCCATGGTCCAATGCATAGTTGTCAAGGCGCTAGGCGATCTAAGGCGTTTGAAGTCCTCCCTAAGCGCTTTGGCGCTTAGGTGCAGTGGTGCCTAGGCGGCCTAAATCGCATTCAAATATTATTTTTTTAATATATCAGTTTTATGTGTGAAAAAATCAAAACACACATTTGGTTTATATGTTCTTGAAATTGGTCATTTTCATGTATACCTAGTCTCACATTTGGTTTATATGTTCTTGAAATTG
The DNA here is from genome assembly GCF_018873765.1 of Telopea speciosissima. Taxonomy (NCBI): domain Eukaryota; kingdom Viridiplantae; phylum Streptophyta; class Magnoliopsida; order Proteales; family Proteaceae; genus Telopea; species Telopea speciosissima. Next base: position 3,611,701 of record NC_057921.1, read on the forward strand.
GTCATTTTCAAGTATACCTAGTCTCACATTTGGTTTATATTATTCTTAGAAATATGATGTTATCAATATGTAATTAACTTGCTCTCGATTTAGAGAAATGTTCTTGTTCTCTAAGAAATTTTATTGATCAAATGATTTTATTTTTACACGAGACTTTTTGTATTAGGTAGAGCACAAAACCAGATTTCCAACAAATCCAAGGTTGCTTAAATCTGATTTGTATTGAAGGAGTTATGTTCTGGTCAAACTTTATTTGGTGTGCACGAATGCTGTCAAAATCCCTCTAAATGAAAATACTTTTTAGATATTAAAACAAATGAATATTTTACCGCACTTTTGGTTTTTAACAATGTTTTACCATATTAAGATTTGTGGAATTTTTAGATTTGAGAAAAACCCTAGCATTAGAAAGTTGAAAATTTCACCTACCGCAAAAAATCTAGTTTTTGTTCTTGAGTTGGGGGGTTGACTTTTTATCATTTTGGAATTTGATTTATTAACTATTTTTATTGGATTTAAATAGGGAATATTTTCTTATTTATGAATAATATCTTAAGTAAATGAAATTTGGCATAAAAAAGTGCCAGAACCTGGTTCGATACCAATTAAACCAATGCAAGGCACCCTACAATAAGGCGGCAGCTGTCTAGGCACCTACAAATTAGCCTGAACGCCTAAGCGGCGCCTTGGTGACGCCTTGACAACTATGGTCCAATGTCCCCTTGTCCGATGGAATTTCCCCCTCCCTTTCCCCTTGACTAGTGAGACCCACCTCTCCTCCCCCCTCCTTTGGTTCCCCCTCCACCTGGAGCCTCTCCCGAGCCCCCAATGACCTGGCTCCTAAGCCATTATGATGTAGTTAAGATTGTCCAACTAGGTCAATTGTGCCTCAGAAGACTTTATTTTGGCCCATGGTTGGGTTCTATAGGCCTTATGCTTCTTATTTTTGGGTTTATTAATGTAATGGACCTAATATATAAGCCCATAAAGTATGGGGGGGGGTTAATGTTAGTACACATGATTAGTAGTTAAATTGAGTGTTTGAGTTAGATTAGGATACTTAATAGCTAGTTAGAATTCTGTTTGAGTTTATTTACTTTATTGAGTGTATTAGAGTGATTAGGGGCCCTTTTATGAGTCGAATTAGGAATTTTAGAAGGTCTATATATATGTGATACATCCCCCCTCAATTAGAGATGATTTGAGTAAAGAATATAAGTTTTTTCTAGGAGTTTTGTTGCTGTTGAGCACTGCATACGGGATTGACATCCCAAACCTGATTTCTTCTCTTCTTCTCTCTTCGTCCTCCCAAGAAGATTGATCTCATCTTTCTTCCGTCCCCTTCCATCAATCTGATTTCTTCCCTTAACAACGTAGTAGCAACCCTTTTTGAACCCTAGGTTCCTTCATCTTCTTCTTTTCAAAAACCCAGAAACCTAACCCAGCTTGCTGCCAATTCAATTCCAGCACACTTTCCACCATTAAAACTTAACGTAACCTTAACTGATAGACTCGCCTACATCAACATAACCTAACCCTACCATCAAACCCTAGGTCCTACCAAACCCTAACCCTAATTTGACCTAAAAACCCTATTTTGACCAAGCTGATTTGCTAGTTCATAGCAGATCCTGGTTATTGGCTTCTAGTTGGATCCCGTCCAATCTAGAACTACATTACACTATTGCCCCTTACTGCGGCTCCCCTCTGAGCCCATCGCCTGTTGATCGCCTACTTCTGTAGGCGGTACAAAAGTCTCCCCACTCGGGGATTGAAGCACTCCTTTTACTTCATCATGACTTCTGGCCTTATCTGGAATGTTAGGGGTCTTAATGTTTTGGCTAAACAAGTAAACATTAGGGCTCTTATCAAGTTCTCCCATTCTTCTTTTTGTGTTCTTCTTGAAACCCGCGTCCTCCAAAAGAATGCTTCCCGCATTGCCTCTTCAATTGCCCTCTCTTGGTCCTTCCTCTCCAATTATGACCATTCACCTAATGGCTGTATTTGGATCCTTTGGGACCCCTCTAAAATCCATATCTCTACCTCTTTCACCTCTGCCCAACTCCTCCACCTTCATCTATCTCTCCCCAAGTCGGCCTCTTTCTCTTTCTCGGTTGTATATGCTCTTAATTGACCAGTCGACCGCCTCCCTTTATGGGCTGATCTCATCCTTCTCAAATTCAGGATTCGCCCTCTTCCTTGGGGGTGTGGGAGGAGATTTTAACGTCGTTTAGATTTGGCCATGAAAAACGTGGAGGCCACTCCCTTGACCTCTCCTTAGTCAATGCTTTCAATGATTGCATTGATGATCTTGGTATAAATGACCTGAGATGGTTGGGTTCCCCCTGATGCAGATTCATCACCAAATAGGGCTTGTTTGCTTAGGAATAAGTCTAGGGTTGGGTTATATACATGTTAGGCTTTTGATCCCATGGATTTTCAATGTAATAGGCCACTTTTATGGGTCTAAACTTTGGGTAATATGGTTACAGACGGGATTAGTTAGTAGATTTCTTTTTATTTGGTTAGTGGTCATGTGATCACTTAAGTGATCATGTGACTTGGTTAAGTGGTCATGTGACTATTTAATTATCATTTAAGTTGGCCCGGATTAGGACTCTATAAGTCCAGCTTTGTTTTGAGTCTATTTCCTTTAGTATTTCACTTTCCTACTCAGTTTAGGTAACCTAATAGGTTAAGGATTAGGTTAGGTCTTTCCTTTTTAGGGTAGTAGTCTATTTTTGAGTCTTTTATATAAGATTGTAAGGGAGGGGGGGCAAGTATGGAACACGAATTTTGATATTAATGAAAAGTTTTTGCTGCTTTTCTTCTCCATTGAAGATTTTTGTCTTGTGTTTGATCAAGGCTGGTGGGATCGGTGTTTGATCTGATTAACATCTTGCAGTGGGAAGCCCGGGTGGTTTGTTGGTGGGGTTGGTGTTTGATCCAATCGACACCTTACTGCATGAAGCCCGGGTACTTCTTTTGAAGCTCTCCTTCAAGTTGAAGTTCAAGATCTGATTTTTATTCAAGTTCTACTTTTCAGTCAAGATTCAATTTTTACTCAAGTTCCTCCATCAACAAGCTGCTGCCAATAATTTTCTGCTATTACAAGTAAGTTGGAAGCATCCCCATCCCCATCCTCCTCCTACTCCTCTAATAAACCACCAGACCCTAACATCCCCTCCATCACTGAACAATATTCCCATAACCTAAACTCTGCCCAGACCAAACTAGCCAGCAAAATCCCTCCTTTTTTAGATCAAACTCTCCACCCCTGCCCCTATAGTACTCGATCCAAACCCTAGCCCCATCCTCCCACTCTAAACCCTAGATTCCCCTATTTTACACTTTTCAAAAACCCGAAACCCTAACCCTAAATTGCTGTTAATTCAAATCAGCATACTTCTCTCCATCAAAATATCTCAGGACCTTCACTGTTAGACTCCCCTACCTTGACATAACCATAACACCAAACCCTAACCCAAATTTCACCATATCTATTTTTGACTTAGCCGATTCACATGTTCATAACAGATCTTGGTTGACCGGCTCCTAGTTGGTCTCCTACCAATCTAGGACTACATTACCCCCTTACCTGGCATAATAGGAGAGTTGGTACCGATTGGATTGCTTGCAAAATTGATCATCTCATCAGTGAGGCATGGCTCTCTCTCTTCCCCAACTCCCATGCCAAATTTCTCCTTCCTGGCATGTCTGACCACAACCCCCTGCCATCTCCTAATCTAACCCTACTCTTTTGGCCCTAAACCCTTCAAATTTTTCAATATGTGGGCTCCCCATCCCCTTTTCCTTCCCACTGTCCGAGGGGCTTGTGACAAACTGGTTCATTGTTTCTCCCTTCCTCTCCTCGCTTTTGCAAAAAAGCTTCGCAACACCAAAGAAGCTCTCAAAGCTTGGAATTTGACCATTTTTGGCAACATTAATTCCCGGGTGTCCTCTTGTCGGGCTAGTCTTTCCCTATTTCAATCCCAGCTTCAAGCCGATATGCTCAACCCACTTCTAGCGGAGGAAGATAAAAGGCTCTCTATTGAGCTCTTAGCCCTCTCCTCCCAAGAAGAGAGTTTTCTCCGCCAAAAAAGCCGTATTAAATGGCTCAAGCAGGAGACTCTAATTCGGCTTACTTCCATTGATCCATGAAAGTCCGTACCAATTCTAATTCCATTCCTATGCTTCTCGCTCGGGATGGCGTTACACTTACTAGAGTCCAGGACATTAAGAAGGAAGCCATCTCCTTCTCCTCCCTCTTTTGTCCCCCCTCCCCCTGACCTTGTTAATAAGTTTGTCTCCTCTTCCCTCTTCGAATCCCTTTAATTCATTTCCTTGGAGGACGAAATCCTCAAAGCGGTTCTTTCTCACATCCAATCAGGCCCTTGGCCCTGACGGGTTTAGTATGGGATTCTTCTCCGGTAGCTGGGACATCACCAAAGAAGACCTCACAAAGCTATTCGTAGCTTCTTCTGTAATCCCAGCCAGCTCCTGAGAATCAATCGGACCTTTCTGAGTATAATCCCCACAAAGGAAGGGGCCTCTTATCTGACTTCAGGCCTATCTCCCTATGCAATCTCCTCTACAAATTCATTGCCAAAATCCTGGAAAACAGGCTTTAGCTTATGGTCCCTTCCTTAGTTAGCCCCAATCAATCAGACCTTTTTGAGTCTAATCCCCAAAAAGGAAGGGGCTTCTTCCTTATCTGACTTCAGGCCTATCTCCCTATGCAATCTCCTCTACAAATTCATTGCCAAAATCTTGGCAAACAGGCTTCAGCTTGTGGTGCCTTCCTTAGTTGGCCCCAATCAATCAGCCTTCATTTCCGGCAGAAGCATTGCTGACAACATTCTTCTCTGTTTGGAAATTGTCCAGGGCTTCAATTGTAAATCTCATTCCCCTGCTGCCCTCATGAAAATCGACATCCACAAAGCATTTGACTCTCTGTGGTGGGATTTCATCTGTGATGTCTCGACTCAAATGTCCTTTCCCTTGTTTTCGTCCATTGGATCCACTACTACATATCCTCCCCTTTCTTCTCGGTTATTGTTAATGGCTCCCCTGCTGGATTTTTTCCTTCCAAAGTTGGAATCCGGCAAGGATGCCCCCCTTCTCCTTTTCTCTTCTCCCTTGCCCAGAACCTCTAGGAGTACAACAACAACAAACTCAGCCTTATCTCAACTTAATGGGATCAGCTACATGGATCGAAACAAAACAAAGTAGAGAAAACAAAGTTCTAACCAAAAAGGGAAAGAAAAGATGGGACAAGAGGGATGGGGAAAGAGATGAGAAATGAAAAAGGAAAAAAGACAAATGAAAGAGGGGAAATAAATAGAAAATTGAAAGGTGAATGATGGAAGATAATAAAAGGCAAGGGGCATAACCCAACAAGTTGGGAGCGTCTCAGCTAATTGGGGTCTGCGAAATGGATCCTTTCCCTCCAATAGGCTTCGTCCGAGGTCATACTTGGTACAAGACCTATACTATGCATGTCCTTCCTTACCACTTCTCCTATGGTCATTTTAGGTCTGCCTCTAGCTCCTTTAGCTCCTTCAATCGAGATCACATCACTCCTTACTGGGGCATCTCTAGGCCTCCGTTGGATATAACCATACCACCTTAAACACCTCTCTCAGAGCTTGTCATTGATCGGGGCAACTCTCAAGCCGCTCTTATACGTTCATTCTATACTTTATCCTTGTTTTTCTACACATCTATCTTAACATCTTCATCTCTGCTACACAAAGCTTATCAATGTCACTTCTTAACTGCCCAACATTCTGCCCCATACATCATGGTCGGTCGAACAACAATCCTATAGAACTTTTCCTCAAGCTTTGAAGGAATTTGTTGGTCACACAACACTCTAGACGTACTCCTCCACTTCATCCATTCCAATTTTGTGAAACATCTTCTATATCACCTTCTTTATTAAAGTTTGACCCCATATATCTAAAATAGTCACTTTGCGATATCTCTTTTTCCTCAATTCGCACCGTATCAATATCCATCATAGTGTTACTAAAATTACACATCATATACTCCGTTTTCGTTCCACTAATCTTAAAGCCTCTTGTCTCTTAAAATGACCATAGGAGAAGTGGTGATGAAGGACATGCATAGTCTAGGTCTTGTACCAAGTATGACCTCGAACAAAGCCTATTAGAGGGCAAGGATTCATGTCGTAGACCCCAGTTAGTTGAGACTCTCCCGACGTGTTGGACTGTGCCTTCATTCATCTTTCATTTGACCTCCAAAGCTCTAACTTAGAGTTAATCCGTTCTTTTGTCTCATCCCCCAAAACGATATTATCGACGAAGAGCGTACACCATGGGACTTCATCTTGAATGCCCTTGGTTATATTGTCCATGATAAGCGCAAAAAGGTAAGGACTTAAGGCTGAACCCTGATGTAACCCAATCGTAATTGGGAATAACTTGCCCTTTCCTCCCATAGATCTCACACTAGTTACCATGCCCTCATAAATATCTTTAATGACATCCACATATTTACTGGATACCCCTCTTCTCACTAAAACATGTTGGATTAGATCTCTATGGACTTGGTCATAGGCTTACTTGCTTACTTGTGTGAGTACGGAGTGTTGCGTCTAACGTCTTTAATTCCTGAACAACCAGTTCACGTACGTGTCTGATTCCCACTGAGAACAAGAATCGCTTCTAGGTGGCTACAGATCTTTCCACCCGCTACTACGCCTTTGGGTTGCCAAACTTCGGTATGAACCTTTAGCTGGCTTCGAGTAATGATAGTAGGCCCAATTCCTAATAGTAGGGAAGCCCATGAAAGGCTCCTACTAGTAGCAACCGATTCCCCAGACCATGGCAAACTTTTCTTTTTCAGATCAATAAAGATCATATGGAGATCCTTCTTGCTATCTCTATATCTTTCCATGAGCCTTCTCAATAAGTAGATAGCTTCTGTCGTGGATCTACCTAGCATAAATCCAAATTGGTTAATTGAGATATGAGTCTCTCTTCTCTAGGAGTATCCAATCAAAAATTAACCAACACCTCATCTCCCCTATCCCCAAGTGCAAGAATCTTAACTTGACTCATCTTGCCTTCGCTGATGATCTCATGATTTTCTGGAAGGCTCCCCCCTCTTCCATCTCCTCCATTATGTCCTCCTTGCAGCTCTTCGAAGGGCTCTCGGGTCTTCGTATTAATCTCCTCAAATCCCAACTCTTCCTATGTGGAGTCTCAGATACTGATAGGGACACTTTACTCCGCTTGACGGGGTTCTCCCTTGGGTCCCTTCCAGTTATGTAACTTGCTCGCCCGCTTATCCCTGCCAAGGTACTAAAACTCGGGTCTCGGTGCCAACTCGACTCTTGGAAAAACCGAGACGAGTTGAGATCTCGCCGAGTTGGTGCATTTTTTTTTTTTCAACTCGAAGCCTCAACTTTGGGTCAACCCGAGATCTGGACCCAAGATCCGAGATCTCGTCGAGATATGTCGAGTTTTGTCCAATTAGGTAAGGTATTTAAGTGGTAGGTGGGTTAAAATAATGGGTCGAAACCGAGATCCAAGATCCAACCGAGATCTCGCCGAGATCTCGCCAAGATATTGCACTTTTGAGACTCGCAGGCAATCTCGTCTCGAGATTTCGAAAATCCGAGAAACTCAGTGAGATCTCGGCGAGATCTTGCGAGTTCTCGAACCTTGATCCCTGCCATATTGACTGGTCATTACTGTACCCCTATGCTTGACCTTATTCATAAAAGACTTCAACTCTAGAAGGGTAAGCTCCTATCCTCCTACATCTACTGGTGTGGCATCAATGGGTTACCAAAATCCACTATCAAAGCCATGGAATCCCTATTCTGCGCTTTCCTTTGGAAAGGAAAAGGAGCCTCCAAATTCCTCCACCCGATTAGCTGGGCAGACACCTGCCTCCCCAAATTGAAAGGAGGTCTTGGCCTCCGCAAAATTCGTGACTTCAATATTGCGGGAATTCTCAAGTTAATTTTGAAACTCTCCATTAAGCATGACTTAATTTGGGTCAACTAGGTCTACTCCTACCTCCTAAAAAATGACTCCGTTTGGACTGTTCCCCAACCTGCAGACCCTTTTTTGGGTCTGGCATAAAATCCTTCTTCTCTGCCCCCTAGCCCTTAGTGCCACCTCTACTGTAATCGCCGATGGGAGCTTGGACCGCCACTTCCCTCTGGCTTGATTCCTGGCATCCCCTAGGAGTCCTATACAATCTTGTAGGTTCCCCCACCCGGTTTACTCTTCTGGGATTCCTAAATCTGCTCCACTCTCCTCAATCATCTCCCTTGGCGCCTGGTCTCCCCCAGTCCCCCTTCTGCCTTCCCCCTCCCCCCTCCCCACTCCCCACTCCCCACCGCTCTCATTCGGACAAGGTCATTTGGCTCCCCTCCAAGAATGGGTTTTCTAGTACCAGCTCTGCTTTGGATTTTGTTAGGCTCCATGCCCCCTCAGTTCCTTGGCACAAACTAGTTTGGTTTAAAGGTCACATCCCCCACAATAGCTTCAACGTTTGGAGAACCTTTAAACTATGCCTCCCCACCCAATCATTTCTCCTTCACTGCCATATCACCGTCAACCCCTCCTGTATACTTTGCTGGAATGTTATTGAGGACAGCAAAGACCTTTTCTTTTCTTGCCCCTTAGCCTCCACTATTTTGAAGAAAGCCCTTGACTCCATTTGGCCCCGTAGTAGAAGACCCCTACCCTTTGCTCGGGAGTGGCTTTGGCTTGATGTGACCTTTTCAGGTAGTTCTATCTGTGACACCACCGGCAAGCTCGTGTTTGGGGTCGCTATCTCGCACATTTGGATGGAGCAGAATCTTTGAAGATGTACTTTCAGCTCCTGTTTCATTGACTTGATTTGGAAAGCCATCTTCTTTGATGTCAGCTCTAGGCTTCACGTGCTTCCCCATAGTCTGCTTTTAGAGTCCCCAAGGAACAGGCATATTGTTGTATCTTGGGTTTGGATGTATCTCTTCTCTGGCCTCTTGACCCGATTTCCTAGGGCCGAGGCTTGTATAGTTCTACCTCCTTTTCCCTGAGTATTCCCCCCTTTTTTGTCCTGCCTATCCCCTCTGAGGTTTTGGTAATGAATCATTATTCGCCCAAAAAAAAAAGAGTTTGAATAGCACTAGGATTCTTGAAATTAGATCTGGATTTTGAAGTCAAAACTGATTTGAATCTTAAGAGCTAAAACAGTAGATTGATGGCAGTAATAACAGGAAGATTGATGGCAGTAATAACAGGAGTTAATGATGACTCAATGCTGTCACTGACTAACCAGAATTAATGAAGTGTCTGTTCTATCATGCAATAAAGTACAGGTTTGCAGTTTAGAAATTATAGCAAAAAGAATTAAAAGCAAAGAGAGAAATAGACATGCGCATGATTCAGAAAGATTATTTTACTGACTGTTTTGGGTGGGTTAGGAAAAGTGAAAGGGAAGCATTGGGCTTGGTAATGTAGTCCTAGATAGGTAGGAGACCTACTAGGAGCCAGACAACCAGGACCTGTTGAGCTGATGATTCGATGGAGGCAGATTTAAAGTGTTAGGTCAATTTTAGGGTTAGGGTTAGGGTAATAGATAGGTATCTTATATGGTAACTCTAGGCAGGTGTAAGGGAGTCTAATGAACTAGGTATTGGATGGGTAGAAATTGGTTAGATGGATTTGGGCAGCAACTAGGGTTAGGGTTTTAAAAGGTGGAAGATGACGGAATATAGGGTTTATAATAGCAAAAAATCAGGCAGTTGAATGGGATTAATAGTTAGGTCGAGTATGGGTAGGGTGGAGGGGAATAAATGCTGAAAGTTACAACTAAATCAGATGGTTAAATCTGGAGTTATGGAGGTTTCCTAGTAGAGATAGGAGAGAGGGGTAAAAGTGTAATTTCAGACAATCAGCTGGGTGGATGATACTGAAATTTGGATCAAGTCTCTCTTAGGGTTTGAGGAAGATTCAATCAAAATTTTAGCAAGTTCTAACGGTTAGATTTGGCTGCACAGAATTCTTGCAAAAATCACCTTCCATGTGACCTAGAAGGGAAGAAGAATAATTGCAGGTTTTAGAGTTCTAATGGATCTAGGGTTTGAGTGTTGGCAGTGAGGATCGATGGGGCTAGGTTTAGAGGATTAGAAGAAGAAGAGGAATGGCTAATAACAGTAACTACTTACTTGGAGTTACAGGTCTTCAATGGCAGCAACTTGAAGACAATAAACAGGTCCTCCCGATCTACAAGATGCAAGGAGTCAACTGGAGATCCACCAGTCCCTTCACCTTGATATTATTCACAAGGCAGCACTCAATAGAGCAAGGCAACAGCAGCAAAGGCAGCAAGTAGAGATTATTTTTTATTAATCAAATTCGTATTCAATACTTTGCCCCCTTACAACCTTATATAAAAGACTCAAAATTAGATTCCTACACTAAAAAGGAAAGGCCTAACCCAATCCTTAACCTATTAGGTAACTTAAACTGCCTAGGAAACTGAAATAGACTCAAAATAGAGTCCTAATCCAACCCAACTAAACAATTAAAAGACAAACTACTAAAATCACTTAAATTGAACCACTGGTTCAAACCAGCTTTGAACTGGTTCAATTTAAAACATTAAAAAATGAAAATAAAACTAACCGGTTCAATTTAAAACATTAAAAACATGACAATAAAACTAAATATACTAAAACATCTAATCCCGTATGCAACCTAATTACCCATATTTTAGGCCTATAAAATTGTTCTATTACATAGAAAACCCATGGGATCAAAGGCCCAACATGTATATATTCCAACCCTAGACTTATTCCTATTAAAATAAGCCCATTTTTGTGATGAATCTGCATCAACTCTCCCCTGCTTGAAAAAATTTGTCCTCGAATTTTGCAATGATGAGGGGGAAACAACTTGTGAGTAGCACCTTTGACTATTCCCAAGCAGAATTTTGGATGCTTGTATGCTTGTAGACTTTAGGGATGTAGTCTTCAAGGCGTTGGAGCTTCCTCTTCAAAAAACCATGGTGGCATAACAAACTCTATGTGCTGGACCTTTGAATCAATATTAACCGTGAATGTTGTATTCATAGGGTCTTCAACATTGGTAACCTTCTCACCTAGGACTTGAGGCACAAGTTGTACCTCTTCAAAAACAACATCTTGAATACAAATGATTTCCTGTGGAGTGTTCTCAACCACCTCGTCGTCTTCTGTTGTTTCGGCTTTGTCTACTTTGACTTCTTCAACATAGACCTCTTCAGTGGGATCTTCCACATGTTGACCTTCCATCTTTGAAGCTTGTAGCACTATCTCTTCCTTATCAATCACAACTCATTGTGAGCCCTTCAGCTTTATCTTCAACTTGTGCTCTGTCAATTTCCTTTGGCAATGTAAATTTGTATTCAGCCGATGATTTAACACTGGTGATGTCAGATTTCCAACACTCATCAACTTGCAGACTGAATCTCATTGACAGAAGCTTCAAGTTGTCTTCAGATTTGAAGGCCTTTTGGTGGTGGTGTTGTCAAAGAGAATTTATTTGACCTTGTCGTTGAGCTCTGAATGCTCGTGGTAAATATTTTCTACTCAGGTCTTCCTTCATCTCTGCCCAATTAATAGGAGCTTTGCCTTCATACTGAAGATTCTTCTTAGTAGTTCTCCACCACTCAAGGGGGCCAGTTCCAGCAAGGTCATCGAACCTTCACAACTGGTTTGATTTCTCCATCCTCTCTTCTTTTTGTACACTGTTCTTACCTTACCCTGTTATTGTCGAACTTATTAAACCGCAGGAGATTTGATTGAACTCTCTCAAGTTGTTCATGGAGCCTGAGATTTGCAACGAAGGATCGCCTCCCATATGCGACCTAAACCATAAGAACGTTTCTTCCTTTATCATCTTCTGTAGTGGATTTTAATCCTAACCTAGATCTGGACTTCTGCTTTACAAAAGTATTTTAGAGTTAACCTTTTGGTTGCTAGCTTTCTGGAATTAAATCTTGTTGGATTTAATATGGCGTAGGTAGTGCGACTTAGTATCCAAAGTATTAACTCCATTAGACTTCTTAAGGAAGAGATCCCTTTTTAAAAATGGTTCCTTCTTACCGGTGGCCTGTTATGTATTGTGGGTTGAAGAAGATGAGACTTCTTCTAAATTTGTAAACATGCCCTCTTCTTTTAAATTAATTTTCAAAGTTTATTCTCTCATTGTTATTACCAGAAATACCCCCCATCTTCAATCAATTGTTTTCAGTTGAACCCCAACCCTTATGTCTATTCACTTGTGGTCCTAAACTTGAAACTAATTACAAGATTGCCATTGGTTCTTAAATCTGAGCTATTTGTTAATTGGATGCGCCCATAATTGAACCAAACAAGGTTTCCGAACCCTGAGATCGCCTACCTATGGCATTGGTAAGTCTCTCACTAACCTAATAGGATTCTCTCACCTCTTACTACATCTCATAGCATTCATGGCTAAACAACCAAGCTCTCATTCAACAATAAAATCATGGCTTAGCCCTAAGGCCTCTTACATTATAAAGAGTAATATCCTACTTCTATAAGGAACATAAGAAAATAGAAACTTCTAAGTAAAAGGTACACATATGTAGTGGATCCTGTTTACATTAAACAATAGAAATATAAATTGACCTAGAAGCCAGTAAATAGGTCCCACACATGGACTTCATACTGATGAGCTTCAGTCTGGCCCCTTTAGTGAATCAGCTTAACCACAAGGGAAGGCCCAACTGGGCTGCTTGATGACTAGGCTTGCTGGCCCCTCTTCTCTTCTTTCTTTGAACTACATCATAAGAATCCTAATCTAACCCAACTACTTAACTACTAATCCCGTTTACTAACTTTATCCCCACTCTATGAGCTTATAATTAGCTTATTACAATGAAACCCCAAAAAATAAAAGGACCAATCTATAATATATGACTACCCAAATGCATGGAACAAAAACTCGCCGAGATCTCGCTTTTTTGGAAATGTGAGACGAGAGTAGAGGCGAAATAAGAGGAATGCATTGTTTCGTTGAGATCTCAGTTATACAGACACTTATTTATGCCAACCTTAGTATACATACATACCACCTATATTTGAATCCAATAAAAATAGTTAATAATATATTTAATACGGATAAAAAGTCAACCCCCCCAGTTCAAGAACAAAACTGGATTTTCGAAGGTAGGTGCATTTTTCAACTTTAAATGCTGGGGGTTTTTTCAAATCTAAAAATTCCATAAATCTTAATCTGATAAAACATTGCTAAAAACCAAAAGTGCGGTAAAATATTAATTTGTTTTAATGTCTAAATAAATATTTTCATTCAGAGCGATTTTGACAACATTCGCGCACACCAAATAAGGGTTGACCAAAACATAATTCCTTCAATATAAATCAGATTTAAAAGTTGAAAATTGCACCTGCCGTCGAAAATCTAGTTTTGTTCTTGAATAGGGGGTTGATTTTTTATCCTTTTGGAATTTGATTTTGTAACTATTTTTATTGGATTCAAGTAGGGGGTATTTGCTTATTTATGAATAATATCCTAAGTAATTGAACACAACTAAGTGCTTATCCTGGTTTCTAGCATAAAGAACTGTCTGTCCTGGTTTCCTATTAAGTCAAACTCCTATTTTGACTGATTTTGGAAAATCTGATAGTCATTGTGTTTAAATAACCCAAAGTAGGCTATATGCCAAGTTTCATGACCCCAAATTTGGTCAAAAACCCACCAAAACCATCAAATGAGTTCAAAAAATAAAAAGGTGCACCAACTCGCTGAGATCTCGGTCCAACTCGGTTTTTAGCTTGATCGAAACTAGGTTCGACACCTAGTTCTCGAACCATGCCCACAGGTCAATTTCATCATATTGGAATGCCACCAGCACCCTATGGGCCTCTAAGCTTGCCCATTGGCCTCCATATGGGATTAATGTCCTAACTGCATCAGCTACAAACTTTGGAGAAAGTGATGGAACATACCTGAGAATGGGAGAGGTAAGGAAAGACATTGAAAAGATGGAGGTAGGAATCCACCTGTGAGCACCGTTGGAATCTACCAAGTATCTCAAGAATCCACCTAAAAGCACTGTGAGTCCACACAACCAAATCTAGAAGAAAACAATAATATTAGTCGAAAATTCGTGGGTTAGGCCATAAGCCATTACGTCTATATACAGAATTGATAAACTTTGACCCTCTAATACTCGTGAACTGATTTGGAACTCAAACTATTATTTGGAATATCAAAAGCCTACATGTATTTGATATTCTACTCAACCTAAGACTCTAAAACCGTAACAGAAACTATCCAACTAGATTACCTAATAACTCCAGGATTTGACTCAACTAACTTCAGACATAAAAAGGACAAGAAAGATTGATCACGAATTTGGACTAAACACATCCTACTTGACTAATCTCGTGTTTTGAACTCTTATCCACATTATAGGCTTGTTAAAGTGGCTTATTGTAATGAAAACCCTTTGGACCAAAGGCCCAACACATATGTAACCCAACTCAAGGCTTATTTCTACTAAAATAAATCTATTTATGTGATATGCCTGTAGCAGTATGCATCACATTTTTAAGGTGAAAAGCAGCCTTGTATTGTTTTCTTAACCATAGTTGTCGCGTCGTCACGGCGATCTAAGTCAGTGGAGGGGTGTCACGACGATATATCGACATGTCGCCCGCCAGGGCAATGCCATGGCGATCATGTCGTCCATGTTTTATTTTTTATTTTCTCTATTTTTAATGCCATTTAGTATGCTATACTATATACCCTATTTCATAAAAAATCAACATGAAAGTGTACTACTAATCTACTATGGTTTAATTCATGAAAGTGTAATATCCATTAGTGTATATGATAATATGAAAACATGGATTAGCCTATCAAATAATTGAAAGCAATAGTCTTCTGATAATAAAGTTGAAAAATCAAATGATAGGCTAACCTGTTTACTGAAGCTTGATAGCAATAGTCTTTCTTCAGCGTGTATGATTTGGAGCAAAGCAACCTGAACAAAGTAATAGTAATATATTAATATATATGAATTTGATGAACGAGGAGAGGAAATTATGTATTCAAAAGTAAAAAAATAATTTAAATGATAGATAACCGAATATAGTAATCAAAGATCAAAGTTTAAAGTTATAAAGTTTAAAGCCAAGTAATCAACCAAATATAGATAACCTTAACTAATCTTCAATGATCAAAGTTTAAAGTTCAAAGTTTAAACAATCCATAATATCCAAAACTAATTCATTATCATATTCGTCTAAAAGATCTATATTTGGCAGATTTTCTTGTCGTGGCTCTTCGGCACCATCATAGCCATCTACGACATTCTCGTCGTCATTCACATCATCTTCCTCTTCTTCCTCGTCTTCATCTGGTTCAGAGTCATCCTCAACTTCAGTCCTCCTTGAGCTACCTCTCCCTCTACCACGTCCACGGTGTGAATATGTCAAATCGATTCTAGAAGTTGATGCTTGAGTTCTCCTTGGTCGGATGGGGGCTTCAATCGATGCCCCCATTGCTCTACCAACATCGTCCCACGTGAGATCATCATTGGGATGGACTAGATCTTCCACTGGCTGGGTAACCAACTACTCACTAGACCAATCCAGCTCATCAAGAATTAGTGGATCATATTTTTTTTCTTTGCCTTCCAGCTCACGTCTTTGTTGAAACCTTTCTTGGAGGCAGCTGTTGTATTGAACATAGACTAGATCATTCAAACGAGAATGTTCTAGTCTATTCCTCTTTTTGGTATGAATCTGAATTCATAAACAAGAGAGAGCAAAAAAGTCATTTTTCAATAAAAGACATAACAAAAGTGAAAAAGAAGTCTAAAAAATAAATTAAATGTAAATGTAATCATGTAAGTTAATACTTACAAACTCAAATGTGCTCCAGTTGCGCTCGCAACTCGAAGAAGAGCAACAAAGGCCTAGTATGCTTCGTGCAAGCATTGAAAGCTCACAAGCACGACCTCCATTTGTACTCCACCAAGTAACTATAAAAAAACTGAATTAATAGTAATACATCACAAATATAGTAGCATACAAAGTAGGTACAAACTTAAAATACTAAGTTACTGGATTTATGGTTGTCCGTTGTCTAATTGCCATATCCCTCCTGAAAGAACCCTTTGAATAGCTATAATCATCAATTTGCAAAGTTATCTTATCTTGTATAGCAGGGTCAACCACTAGTCTGGTCATGACATCAATCAATGAGATGTGTAGATTGGCAATCAGTTGGCCATCTTCACTTTCCTTGAACATGAAAAATTTTCCGGAATTAAGAAATAGTACGGCTCCATACAATGGACGCTTCATCTGACACTCCCAACGCTTGACAATAATATTTATAATTTTCTTCCACAGTCGTTCTTTATGTGCTAAATGTTCATGTATTTTCATTTTTGCCTCTTCCATAGCAACATAAACCTCAGCCATGGCAGGCCTCTCATCACCATCAACAATCCTCAAAACAATATAAGTGGCTTCGATGCTCTATAAAATCTTCCAAAGTGTTCCAAAATGGTACAACAAACACCGTTTCTTCCACTTTCTTTCCAGCCTCTGTCTTTGACAAACTAGAACCCTTCCACTCATAAAAAACAAACAAATGCTTCAATGCATCCTTATGCTTAACTAAGCTCGAACATGTCAAACAAGCAGTTGCAAATCTAGTAACTGCGGCTCTCACAAGATCCTTTTGTCCAATACTTTTCCTCATTGCATTAAGAAGACGTGTGTGCCTGTAAATGAAGGTGATTATGTTTTTTTGCCTTACCTATCACATTCTTAAAGTCTTTCAGACTACTTATATCCTCCAACATCAAGTCTAGGCAATAGGCTGCACAAGGAGTCCAGTATAGCTTTCTTCTCTTTTCCATAAGTTTTTTACCGGCCAACTTATAATTTGAAGCATTGTCAGTCACAACTTGAATGACATAATCCTCACCAATCGTATCAATTTTTCTCTCAAGCAATTCAAATAATATTTGTGTACTTTGAACCATACTAGATACATCAACAGATCCCATGAAATAAGTCCCATCTGGACAGTTAACGAGAAAATTAATTAAGTGCCTTCCCCGTTTATCCGTCCATCCATCAGACATAAGAGTGCACCCATACTGCTTCCAATACTCTTCATATTGTTTCTTCATCTCTGCAGTTTCATTCACAACATTTCTTAACAATGGCACTCTCACTTGATGATATAAAGGTGAAATATATCCAGGACCATATTGTGCAATAGACTCACACATCACCTCAAAGGTCCTTGCATTTATAGCGTTGAATGGGATACCTTGCTGATACATCCACTTAGCAATGTGATAATCAGCTCTGGCTTTTTGTTCTGGTGTCCTAAAACGGATCTCTATAGTAGTCTGAGTAGAACTACTATTATGCCTCTCATTGACTACTTGCTCAGAAGTCCGTCATCCATGGGACCCCTTACTTGAGGCTGAGTAACCTTTCTTTTCTTAGCAATTGTCCCAAAGCTAGGAGCCACCCTAGCAGCTGTAGGAGTCTGGGATTGTCCTTCTAGTGTATCTTTTGATTGTATTTGCCCTCCAACTTCTATAGCATCATCACCATCATCATCATCCAATACTTCTGTAATCTGTTTCTTCTTTTTATTTAGAGCTGCATTCATCACTTGAGAAATAGCATCATTCGTCTTGGTGCACTTAGTAACGTCTCCATATCCATCCACCAAATGTTGCTTCAATCTTTTAATTCCACAGCTCATTTCTTTGCCACAAACGGTGCATTTAACAACATTCTTGTTTATTAGATCTGCCCAATACCCATACTTCCACCCAGGGTCATTTGATTAGGCCTTCCTTGCTGGGTCTTTGCTTGGATCATATCCTGGAGTAGCTCCAATGCTTGCAATATTTTCACCCCTACTACTAATTGTTGTAGAACCATCCATTAGTTGAGTGAAAGAGACTACAAAAGTAATAAAACAAAAAAACAATTAAAAGAACATAATTTAAGTCATTGGAAAAGGACACTAATTGTAACAAGAGCAATTATAGGGAACATGTCATTGTCATCTAGTATTTCCTAGAGAGGATAGATCATATTAGATGATTGGATGAGCCACAAATTATTTTAACCCCGCGTGAACTGATCAATGCAGCTGTTGAGATAAGTCCCAAGCTAGGATGGAAAACACAAAATTAAAGGACTGATTTTTAGCAGATTAACATTAAGCTGAAGGAAAAAAAAACTGAAATTATGGAGTTGATTTAGGGAGACATTCAGCCGAAAACAAAAGGTTTCGATATTTGAAATTAGGGAGAAGCAATATGATGGATTTCTGGGCAGATTATAGTGGTCAAAAAAAGAGGAGTAACAGAAAATATTAGTTATAAGGTAAGGGCGAAATTAGAGTAGAGCAGAACAGAAAACAGAATAATATATTAAAGAAAAAATAAGAGTAGAGAGAGAAGAAACAGGCCTGCACCTTGAAGATCAGGTTCGCTGAATCTGCAAGAAGAAGGAGAAGAAACAGGCCTGCACCTTGAAGATCGAGTTCGCTGAATCTGCAAGAAGAAGGACCTGCAATGGAAGTAGAGAGAAAATAGGAGGAAAAATTTAGGAGAGAGATGGGTGAAACCGTGAAACCCCATTAATTTTATACAAAAAAGATAAGCAAAGAGCAGCTACCCACGTAACATAGGCAAG
Source organism: Telopea speciosissima (assembly GCF_018873765.1). Classification (NCBI taxonomy): domain Eukaryota; kingdom Viridiplantae; phylum Streptophyta; class Magnoliopsida; order Proteales; family Proteaceae; genus Telopea; species Telopea speciosissima. The sequence goes on from NC_057921.1 coordinate 3,630,446, forward strand.
CCTGCAACTCTGCAAGGCAAGAAGAAAAAAAAGAAAAAAAAAACCCCTCTCAGTCTCTCTTTGCATGTGTCGAGTGTCGTCTGTGAGAGACTGAGAGTGGTGCCTATGTTACATATTTAAAAAAAAAAAAAAAAAAAAGAGAAGAGGAGTTGTTGGAGGTGAAGAAGACGACTCTCTCTCTCTCTCTCTCTCTCTTTGTCTCTCACTGGAGGCATGGGAGGAGAAGAATAAGAAGAAAAAGAACAATCGAATTAAAAAAAAAAACATTTACTTACCTGCAGGAGAACTCGCTGGAGCTAGGAGAAGTGGAGAACTTGCCGCCTGCTGGAGTCGAAGCCTCGAGCAGATGAAGTAGGGCTGGAGTCACGGAGTCACTGGAGTCGAAGTTGAAGTCGTTCCGTGACTTCCGTCATGCTCTGTTCAGTCTGTTGAGTGTTGAGAACTTCGATTTGGGATTTAGGATATTACCGTATTAGAGATTTGAGTCAAATTTTGTTTTTTTTTTTTTTTTTGGTAATGTGTATTGTTCAAGTTACACCTCCAATACACATGAGGAAAAGCATATTTTTTTTAAAGATTAAAAAAAAATTTAAAAAAAATAATAAGTACTTGAACAAGCATATTGGACGATATGGCCATATTTCGTAGTATGGCGTCCATGTCGGCGCCTTGTTGACGCCATGGAGGCCATATCGGCCGATATGCTTACATTCCTCATATCGTTGGTCGATATATACACTTCTCCAGCGCCATGACAACTATGTTCTTAACCCTATATCTCAGAGCGAGCCTCAAGGCATAGTTGTGATGTGTCTTGGTGGGTTTTTTTTTTTTTTGTTGGGGGGGGGTGAATCTTGCATTCACTTGGAGTGTGGAATCCATGATTTAATTATTTTTAATGTGTGAAATATAACCATTACATCAACTGATATTGTTTAAGTTGCTCCCTTGTATTAATGTGAAGACCTACTTGAGCCACTACCTGATATTGGAATTTGGGACATCTACCTTTGTTCATTCCTTAGTTTATCATTCCTAGTTCAGCCCCATATCCATCTCAACATCCTCATCTCAGCTACACTGAGTTTATCTATATGATGTTTCTTAACTGTCCAATATTCCGCACAATACATCATAGCCAGTTGTATAACTGTTTTATAAAATTTTCTTTTAAGTTTTAAAGGGATACGTCTATCACACAACACTCCAAACACACCTCTCAACTTTATCCATCCTATTTTGCTTCTCTATGTAACATCATCCTCTATTTCTCCTACTTTATTTATGATTGAGCCCATATACCTAAATAATCGCTTTGTGGAATCTCTCTCTCATCAATTTCACCACCTCGTTATCTGTCCTATTGACATATAATTTGGACTTTGTACAAGTTCCAGGTTTTCCTACTGAATCTCAATTCTCTTACCATATATTCATGGAGTTCCAGTTGAATTGCAAGGAAAGGGATCGTTTACTTGTACCTGCAAAATCTGCTTAATTCAACTATAGTAAAGCCTGAATCCCATATATTTACGAAAACTCCTTGCTTCATCCAGGAGTGAATCTAGTAGTTTTTGATGCACTTTGAATATTTTTAGTTTAATGGGTGAGCTTTGGCGCAACAGGTAAGTTGCTCTATTGCAACCTATTGGTTTTTGGTTCAAATCTTGGAAACAGCCTCTTCTGCAAAGCAGGGGTAAGGCTGTGTATATTTGCCCTTCCCAGTACCTCGTGCATTGGGACTCTTCTTTTTCTTTTTTTATTAAATATCTTTAGTTCACAATTGTGGTGTCCAAATTTTTTTCCCACTGTAACCTCATTCAAGCAAACATTACTGTTGGAGAGTTCTGATTTTTCTTACAAGCTGCCAATTAGGTCGTACTTAGGGATCTTGAGAACTAGTATTTTAAGAAGTTATATAGTTGTTCTCAGTTGGGATGGTTCCTTTCTATTAAACAATGTTAACTATCTATTTGACAGTGCAGCAAGGATGCAGGTTTGCCTCTCTCACATGTTTTTGAGTTTTCATATGAATGTCCTGTTGAACTCCTTGGTTCAGACAACTAAATCCCCAATTAAACATGTATGATTCCAACTTTTAGGTTCATTTCATGTTTTTATTATTTGGATATTTGACCAGACCATGCTTGAAATTATGAATGTGACTTGTGCTGATTTGCTTCTAGTTTAATGCTTGCATGTAAGCCCTCCACCCGAACAAGGATCTGTATAGCTCTCAAATGCAAGCATTATTTGCTCCTTCCACAGAGGTACAACACGTGCTTGCGTTTGATGGTAAATCATTCTAAATATAAGAGAGATTTTTTGTCAAGTTGTTGGACAAATTGGATTTGTATTACATAGTTGAATTAACTTGCATATCATCAAACTAGTTTAAAGTTTCGTTCAACTAATAAAACAACTGACAACTGATAAAATGCAAGATCCCAATGGTGTTTATTTCTGGATTTCATCAACCAGGCCATATTTTATTAAAATGTCACGTAGTTCTTATCCCCTTGATGAAGATGCCTTGCTAATTCCTTTTGCATTCATGCTTTCTAAGAAGCGTTCAGTGAAATTCTAGTTCTTTATGTTTTCTTGGTTCCTATTCTCAACTTGTAGGAACCAAGTATCACGTGTTTAATTGATCACATTTTGATATTTTTATTGACGAAGTTACCCAGCAACATAAGTTTTTATTCCCACCCCCTTTTTGGATCGTTTGAGGGGTTTTGGTTCCCTTCACTTCTTCATTGACAAACTCGTTCTTTGATATATGCTTGTCAGGGACTGGTACAATTTAGAGAAATCCAAGCGTGTCAAGGCATTTAGATGTGGGGAATTTGATGATTGTATTGAAAGGGCTGAATCATCCCAGGGCATTCCAATAAAGAAAAGAGAGAAATATGCACGTCGAGAAGATGCTATTCTTCATGCTCTTGAGCTTGAGAAGCAGCATAAAAAACTAGATGTTGGTTTTAATTCTACGAGCAATAAAATGGCTGGGAAGATGATTACATCTCAAATGGGGAATGATCATTGCAAATTTGGAAATATAAAATCACAGGATGAGAAGATGGGAGATCCTTTGCATGTGCAAAAAGTCAAACAGGGGAAGCAGATGAGCTGGGAAGATGATAATTCGGAAGCCAAACCTCGGATGAGAGGCTTGCAGGATTTTGGGCTGAGGATTGCCTCTTCAAAGACAAAGTTTTCTGCCTCCACTGCTCTAGAGGGTTCTCATAGACTTTCTGTAGTTGATCATATGGATTTTCATGCAAATGGTCGGAGTGTGGGGAATGAAAATCATGTCAACAGCAGTAAGAATTCTTTGGCAATCAAAAGAAAAAGGTCACAGGGTGGGCTGCTTGAGGGATCCATTGTCAAGAGACGTGATAGACGCCGTCCTCTTGTTCAAGTATTACAGAGTAGTGCAAAATTGCCATTATCACACTCTTTCCAGACTGATGGCAATGCTGTTTCTACCCTTGTGCGTGGTGAAAAAGAACAGATGGGGGTTATTTGTCGTGCCAAGAGGAGCAAATGTGTATATTTGCCTGCGGACTTGAATGATTGTTTAGATCACACAGAATGTCCTCCAGACCAGATGAAGATATCACGGACACAGTTAGGAATGGATAACTGTCAACTCTTCCCTGGTTCTTTGACGGAAGGAGTCACTTTTGAGGAAATGATGGAAGATGCAGAATCTGACTCTTCTGAGAGGGATTCCCTAGACCCTGACATGGATGAAGAGACAACTCTATTATCAGGTTATTCACTCTTGATATATTTATTTACTAAATTTCCTTTTCATATTAATAGTATGCACACTCTCTCTTTTACTAGTTGCCCTGATTCTGAATGTTGGTTTTCTTTCTCTGCTGATAATTGGATTTTTTTTTTAACAAATTTTCTATCTTTACTCAGAATATATTACATTATTGTTTTTATTTACATAACATTTATGCAATATATTTCTACTAGACGTTTGTATTGATATTTACAATGCTTGACTATATGTTTGACCATACATTTAATATTTTTTTTTGGGGGGGACGGGGGGAGGGGAGGCGTGGGGTTGCTTTTGTCTAGTTAGTGATTATACATTTCCATTGGCCTTGTTAAAATTTGCTCAAAATAAGCAAGATTATTTCTTTTTTCATGTGAAATGGGATTCATTTATGCTTTGAATCTTTCCCCGGAAAAAATAAATCGGAAAGACAACTGGTTGGTTTTCATGGCTGTAGTTTGGTTTGTTGTGCATTTATATTGTATAGTGGTGTCCAATGTGGAGTCCTTGTCATTTTAGAAGTACATACATACATTCAATGCTGTTTTACTGGTATGGAAGCTATCCACAGGTTTCCTGCTTTGACACGTATGTCCAAGCATTGTCTACTGGAGTCCCTAATGTGTCCTTGTAATACCTCCTTTTTGAATCCCTTGTTTTTCTCTCTTTTTTCCCCACCTTTTTTTTTCCTAATTAAGCTGGGTTTGGCATAAATTTAGTTGAATTTAGCTCAACCTTTATAGACAGAAAGCAAAAACCAAACTGTAAAGTGGGGAGGGTGTAGGGAGGGAATGATTAAAATTCACTTACAGCCCTTAACTTGGTTGCTTAAAAAGCTTTGAAAGATGAGTTGTTAACTTGGATGGCAATAAGATAGAACAAGAAAAAAAGAATGAAAAATAAATGATCAAATGCATGGACAGTCCCTAAAATGGTCAAAGGGAAAAAGAAAAGAACTTCTAAGTTGACTGTTAATGGTTTGGTATTCCTGCCATTTCTTGTACAGTTGTACCTTCCCTTAGTGTTGGGGTTGTTTTATAATTTATAGGGCCATTAAAGTCATTCCTCGGTCATTTTTATGAGTAAGCCTTAGCAATATATATATATATATATATATATTTTTTTTTTTTTTTCGATTTGTCAATTTATGTTACTTCTGTTGTTCAGGTGCTACTACTGAAATGCAGCCAGTAGCAGAACCAAGTTCTGGCAAATACATGAGTGGCAATGGTTATCAAGTTCAAGGTCAATCAGAAAGCATGAGTAGTGAGGAGCTTGAAGAGTCACCCCTTACTAGATATGTGTCTCACCCTCACCCTCATGACCAGACTGCAGCTGTTGCTGCTGATGTAGGGGTATCAAAATGGAAACAGAAAGGGAAAAGGAACATCCGGAATTTAACCAAGAGACCCATGGAGGCAAGAGAAGGAAAATTCTCCAATGGATCCATTCATGAAACATATCTTGAAGGAGAGGGAAACAACTTAAACCAAAAGGCATCTGGACTAGGTTCTTACCCCGCATGTGAGGATCTGAAGTATGTCTATGATGAGGGTGATTTGACTGAGAAGGATTCAATGCATACCCAAGTATCTGGACTTGGCAATGGAAGATACCCTATACTAAAATCTGCTTCCAAAGACCACAACAGAATCATCACTGACGTTGCCGATTCTGAGGAAGACCCAGTCTGGGGAGCAGATGGATTATCTCAATCAACACTAAGAGAATACTGGGAAAACCAAGGTGAGTACTTTGATCCAGTATATGGTACTCATCGTCTTGGCAATAGGATGGAATCGACATTGGTAGATGTGGACTTGAAGGTCCAAGCAAGCTATCAAGGAGAGCATGTCCCTTTGGTTTCTCTAATGAGTCGATTGAATGGGAAAGCAATAATTGGACATCCGATCCAAATCGAAGTATTAGAAGATGGTGCCACCGATAAACTTCTTGTTACATATGGGGGGTTTGATGTGGAACCCAGTTACAATGATGGAAGTACAGGACTTCCACCTGTCTGGAGAACTGCCAGAAGGACGGCCATGCACCGTGTCCCTCGTCCGCAACTTTTGTCTGCACCGGAGGATGATGAAAGTGCTGAACTTCACCCTTATGCAGATCTTGAAAGTAAGCCTCTGTACAAGAAGCCATATCCAGCAAATTTTAGTCATAAGGCAAGGCTGATGAAAAAGAGCTTGTCTCTAATTCGTCGGCCTCCTATAACTGAAAAGAAGTTCCCAAAGAAGCTCTTGAAGAAAGTTAGTGTTTCTAGCCAGAAAACAAGGACACTATCTTCAATTTCTATTGACCAGGAATTGACTGGCAAGGCTGGCAATTCAAAGCTTTCAAATAAGAGGGACATGGAGGGGCTGATCAAACCAGTAGAAACTGGACTTACTACAGTTACCTGCATCCCTGTGAAACTAGTGTTCAGTAGGTTACTAGAATCAGTTGGAAGGCCTCCATCAAGACCTGCTAATCATGGGGTTTTGAAGGGAGATATAGAAAGAAAACCATCGTAAAAGGCAATGTAAATTGTTACATGGGATCAATAATCTTGTACCACCAAATCACCAAAGATCATCACCTGCCTGTTCACCAAAGTATAATTCCAGTTCTTATTTGCTATTGAGATCCTGAAGGACCCCAATTGGCAATTTTTGATAATGCCAAAAACTTGGGAGTATCTACCTGACGGATGCCATGCCTTTTCATGCTCTGATTACCCCATCAGGCAACATGGAAGTTACTACAGCATAAGCTGTGATGATCTAACTTCCCCACATGTTGGGGAACCTGGGTTGGTTGGTTTCTCCTCCCCCCCCCCCCCCCCCTCCCCCCCTCCCCCCTCTGGAAAAAGCTACCTTTGGGATGTGCAGTCTTCTTGAAGCAGGGCCTTGGGGCTACCTCAAGACAGAGATCAAGCTTTTCTTCAAGATCGTGGGCTAGTTTAGAATTGTAAAGTAGTTACTATAGTATATAACCTCCTTCAAGCATAGCCTGGAACTTGCGCAAAATTTCAAATCTATCTTGTTCTCTTATGTTGTAGTATACCATTGGATTATTGGAGTACCTGGTTGGCTCAGAATAATCGTGTAGTAATTGTGGAAAACTAAGTTGTGATTTCCTGTGATGATGATTGTCACATGTCAAATTTAGTGGGTGGTCTCTTTCATATCACTATGTATCCTCATTCAAATTATACAGGTCAAATGTTTAGAGAAAAATTTAAACCTTTGACACACGACATGGGAATACCAATTAAGCCGAAGTCACAAATTATTCACAGTAAGATGCCCATGAAATGTGTGTGGCTACAGCATAATTTAAACCGGACCTGATATGTTGAAGCTCTTATTTGGATCGTTGATTGAGGGTATGTCATTAGTCACAGTATGTTTTGAATATTGCTTGTCTTAACGTGAGTTGGTTTTCTTTTGTTTCGTTCTGTTTTATCACTTTTAGGACAGTTTTCCATCACTGCCACCATCCTAGGGTACACAAAACTATTTTATGGGTAGTTATGCATGTAATAATGGAAAGTGATGTTCTAAGCCATACATTTTGTCAAATTTTTAATCTAAATTGATTGCATAGCTTAGCCTTTTATCAAGTATGACCTTGAATAGAGCTGATTGAAAGGTAATCATCCATGTAGTTCAAAGAGTGCAAAGTAATGTCTAGAGCATGGGTACACATGCATGGATATGCATGGCATGTGTGACAATAAAATGAGGTATTTAGTTGAATTAGACAGAATTTGACAAGTGGCTAATCTTGATTACATACTCTATTCAACAGTCCGAATGGAAATATCATCGGTCTACATGACAGGATAATTGTTTTTGTGACGTTTGAAAAGATAATTGTTGTAATATGGGTTCAAGGGTAAATTTGTCCTAGGGGTAATTGTGTCCTTGTACCTATTCTAGAATGTTCTCTATCATATTATAAATAAAACTTCTTTGAGGTGTATCGCCCTTTCCCTATAATCGTTGTTATAGCAAGTGACCCACTTAGTGCCTGTTTGGCTAGGTCCACAGTTCATAAAATTCCTCTTTTTTCTTTTTTTTTGTTTAAGTGAAGCCTTGTGGACCCACTTACATGGCCCATCAATGCAAGGGAAAGATTGAGGTGGGGTTCACCATGCCCGGGAATGCGTCTAGTGTTACACCCATACCCCAACCAATACTAATCTAACAACACCTTGATGGATTATACATGTGATACCCCTCGAGAAGGTCCCCACTCAAATTGGAGTTAAACATGCCCAAAATTACTTTCTGCGGATCATGCAAGAGAAGCCAGCAGACAAAACACATCGTCCGCTCAATGTAAAAATTCCCAGAACTGTATGGTTTTACCTTGGATCATCATGGCTCGAGCCTAGGGCTCCACCCTGGGTTAACCCAACCAACTTATGACCTAATGGAGCTATCTAAACCCTAAGATAAGTATCCTACACCCCATTTGGGATCCCAAGTATCTAAAGTCCTATTTTGACCTCAAACCACTCCCCAAACAAACACACCTTAGTCCTCTTAGCTAAGCTAAGCCAAACCCAACCTCTTCCTCATTTTCTCTCATTTTCCAACCCTAGAGAAGAGAGAAAACATGGAGAGCTAAGAAAGAGAGGGAAAGAAGAAGGAGAAGAAAGGGAGGATTCCATCCTCCATTTGAGCTACCTTTGAGCTCACATCATTCCCCCAGCCAGCCATACACTCACCATTGGACTTGGAGCTCGTGGAAGAGGTTATTAGAGCTCAAACCCAACTTAGGAACTCACTCTCTTGCTGCTCTAGGCTGAATCCCATTGTAAGCCATCATTTCTACTTGATTTCTATGCAAATCCATATAGACTTCATGTAATAGTTGTCCAATTCATATTCAAACTAAAGGGCTTTTCATTCTTAATGGTCTAACCTTCTAATTGGATGCTAGAGGCATCAATTGGTACCTTAGGAAGACCTATTCCCCAGCCTTATGGTTTAGATGACATGAAACCCCATTTTGAACCCCATTTGTGTGATTCTTGGTGTTAGGAATCAAATCCCTCATTGGGAAGACTAATTGGATTGAATCCCCATGATTAGTAGCTTCCGTGGAGGCTAAGGACACTCCCCCAAAGACCCCTGCAGGCCCCATGGCCATTGGCCAAGGAATGGATCGAGCTCAAGCCAAAACTTAGCAAGTTTGGCCTGAGCGGACGATACAGCAAGCAGACGATGCATCGTCCGCTCTAAAGATTGAAACTCATTGCCTGCATAGTCCGTTAGCCTGCGAACGATGCAAAATGATCCACACTAGGCATCATCCACTCAGGCTATTTTGATGCTGACTTGGAGTTTTGACTCCGGATTTGGTACCCAGACCCTCTCTCTCCTATTGTATGCTTGTGTATTGATATGTTAAGGTAATGTACATCTACGACGGAGGGCGTATACTATACGAAACCCATGATTGCATACACTTCGATGATTGTGAGTAGATTGAACATTTGAATTATTTTATGGAATGTTTCTCATTAGGCATGTGCTTAGGCTATGTATAATGATGTGATGTGATTACTATGCATGTTATGTTTTGTGGAGTAATGCGAAGATGATGAGATATAATTATGCTAGATGATTCTAGGCTGAAATTCTATTTTGGAATTTATATGAATGATTGCTATGAATGAAATGGAATATAAATGTATGTTAAGAACGAGTGATGGTTTTATACCCGCACCCGAGATCCTAATTATTTATCATTATCCTCGTGACGTGTAGATGGTGCTGCCATATATGCCGGTGAGCTGTTCGTGATGGTTGTCAAGCCCAGTTACAAGATTATTGACTTTGACATGGGTTTGCCCGTTGAGGAGAGGTTCCTCAACCGAGAGTGAGGGAAATTCGTTGATGATAACTTCACCGACTATCCTCCTAGTACAAGTCCTAAGAGCGAGGCATACCGGAAGGCACACCCCGTGTCGTGCCACATCGACTCCTTGTCTCTCGTTGAGGTTAGTATTGAAGTGAGGAAGCTCTTCGGGATCACAGAGGACATACCATGACGGCCGAGGGGTAAGTTACGAACCTTCATTTATACTAGTGTATCTTCCCCTTTATGACCTTGAGATGCAGGCCAAGGCCCGACGACTTTATTGTTTCTATTTAAGCTTCTTAGTAGGAATGGAACCACGAACGGATCCACTCTTGATGAGTCTGTTCGAGAATCCGTTCGTACTGTTTGATGTTTTATTGTATGTTTTTCTATGTGGGCCCCACGTACCCGTGTCTTGGACATCGAGGCTATGTCTCTGGACATGGTGAACCCCACCCCTATCCTTCCCTTGCCTTGTTGGGCTATATAAGTGAGCCCACAAGGCTTAACTTATAATTTAAAATGGGTTTATGGACTTAAGACCCAAACCAAACAGGACTTTAGGGACAACTTACTATAAATAACATTACTTAGCCATTCATTGGCTCATTTACTACCCTACCAACCAAAATCGTGGGAGCTTGGGAAAGAAAGAAGAAAAGAAAGAGAAGGAGAGAAAGAAGGTGGGGGAGAGGGATTGCCACTTGGAGAACCATTAATTGGCTTCAAGTCTCCTCCTATTAACAACTAAAGACCCCTCCATGGGCCGGTTATAGCCTTGGGTTCCATTTGGAACCCAAGGTTTGTTAATGGACTCCTACCTTTACTCAAATGTGAGTTAATACTCATCCATGGATAACTACTTACCCTATTTAGACTCCCTAAGTAGATTTATAACAATTAACCTAGAAATGGAAATCTTAGGTTGGCCATTAAGACCTTAATAAGCCTGGTGATGATCCTCTCCAAGCCTTTAAATCATGTTACACATAGAGGCTTAGGTTGGAATCGGATGAACTTAAGGAATCTATGTTCTGGTTCGAACAGATTTTCAAACAAACCCCAGTATCAGGCCTCCATTCGAGAATCCGTTCAGTATAAATACTTGACTTTTGGGAAACTGGCCTGAACGGATTTATGCACGGACCCGTAAAAGTGGAGTATGTACGAGAATCCGTTCGCCACTGCCTCTTAATACCTGAGAATGGATGATCGTGTCGTTAAGTGATAAAAAATAAACCCTAAATTAATCTAGCAAGTAGCAAGGGGTCGATCTACGGGGAACTGGAAGGCTAAATTACTAAGATGATTAGATGAAAATGATGAAAATTAAAGTACAATAAATCTGATTTTAAACTACGAACGAAAGAAACGAATCTAAGCTAACAATGATATGCAAATATGGGAGAAGACTATCTTTAGGGTTCGAATCCCCAATGGATTGTTATTCAATTCGGTTGCATGCTTCAGTTTATTATAACCACAGGCCTAATAACACCACAGAATGTAGGATTCTTCCTAAGTATGGACGATCTTGACGAATACTATCGTCCTTTGCTACAGGGTTTGGTACGTTTAGTTTGTTCAGCTATGATCCATTATTGGTACAATCACATAAGAACAAAATACTATTGCTTGAATGAAAAAATATTGAATCGCAGAAAAAAATTCCTCAAATAAATACATCAATTAAAATCATCTAAATAGGGATGGGGTCTCAATATCAAGCAATTAAGAATGCAAACTAGAATTTTAAATAACAACTACCATTGGTTCATCTACACCTAAAGATAGAGAATACTTAGCCGCTCATGGCATTAAGAGACAAGGGGCAGCAATGGTGATTTTCCATGAACGTGATACGCAGGTAGAGAGCTGGAGCGGCTTCAATGGTGAGGCTGGTCTTCTTGCAGAATGCTGTCCAGGAAAATCCTTAGAAGAAGAAGAAGAAGAAGAAAAGAGAAGAGGAGACGATGAGACGAAAGATGGAATGATGGTGAGTGATAATGTGCTCGATTGTGAATGTTGGAGAGCTAGTTCGAGATGGAAGAGATGAAAGTGGAAAAACAAAGATTGGGAACCGTGAGGAAGTGAAGAGATATAACAAGAGATGGGAGAGAGGGATTGGGAATCGTGAGGGAGATGAGATCGTGGAGGATTTTAGGAGAGATTAGGAGATAGAGCTGTGGGGAGATGCGAGAGATTTAGGAGAGATGTGGGCAGCAAGTGAGAGAAGAGAGATTTTAGGGAAGAGAAGAAATAGGAGAAAGAAAAGAGAATTGAGAGAAATAGGAAAGTTAGGAACTATAGTGCGATGAGAGAGAATTTAACCTAAATTCTAAATTTAATCAAAATCCTCTTTGTGAAAATAACTCTCCATCCTAGCCTCGAATGAACCTAATTCAAGAATTAAAGTTGCTACAATTAATGTTTCGGACGATATGCGCCCAATATCGGATATCTTCTGAAATTTTTCCAATTTTTTAAAATTATGATTATGCCCTTGGTTCTTCAGTGAAACTTCTTCCCATCTCACCCTTGATCACATGTGAGTCGATCCATGGGTAAACTGGTGCCTAGATTGCACCAAATCCTTCCATTCAGCATCTTTTATGCGCATGACCCCCTAAGACCAAATTCGGTGGAGATAGGTGGGGCCACCCCCTGAACTCGAAAATACAAGAGGTCTTCATTGTGTAGCATTGAACTCCTTCAAATTGGTTTTCTCAATTTAGGCTCTGAAAATGCATTTTTTTCTCCAATTCTTCCAATATGTCAAAAATACCTTGTACCCTGAAAATACGGAAAAATACCCAAATAGCTCCATTCTAAGAAGATAAAAATACAGAATTAAATGGGATAATTTCACACATAAATGTGCTCATCAAATACCCCCACACTTAGATTTTGCTAGTCCTCGAGCATAAAGAGAATAAAGAAAACAAAAACCCTAACTCACTTTCGTAGGAATCACGATTGCACTTAGCATGTGCAACAAGCCTTTAAACCCCAGGTTACCCCTGGTGGACGAGTTTTGTCTCGTGAGTGTTTGCGGGTAATATACACACAAAATTCATGATTCCAAAAAAAAATATCACAAGTTTAAACTTTGACAAAGGGTAAGAAGCACACACCAAATCCGAAACCAAGATACTCTACTCAAGATCAAGAAGACAAAGGTACCCCGACACTTGAGCTCTTATTACCCAATATTGATTCTAGCAAAAGGTACACATCTTAATTAGGGAATCTCCTCATATCTTCCAAACACCACCTCACTTAAGGTAAGACCACTCATGATGTCAAGGGAGCCAAGGACTTAGGTTTCGGAGCATTTTTTACCATACAATTGTACCAAGGCAATGACATTTCTTTCTTTCTCTTCTCTCTCTCTTTTTTTCCTTTAATCACACTGAACTCCATTTGTTACTCCACTACTGTTCTTCAAATGCCATGCAGGGTCACTACACAAGACACCCGAGTTACTTGGTAGCTTTGCTTCTTACATATATCCACAAGGATAGTGATGCTAGAGTTCTTTTTCAGAAGTTTTATCCCAAGGAATGTCGATCAAGTCACCTCGCTTCCTGAGGCGGAGTGCCCTGTCTAGCTCCAAGGAATTCAATCTTTACTTTTATTATCTTCTTCCTTTCTTTCTTTAATTTTTTTTTTTTTTAATGTCATGCCAAAACTTGGTCTCAGCTCCTAACCAAAAGCTCAAGGAATAACAAGATAGACAGGCGGTCCGTCCATTCAGATAAGATGGGGCTTTTATTGTTTGAGTCAAATCCCACCTAAAGATAAACATTAGCTACCGTCCTCTCAATAGGGTTTTCATTACTTCAGATTAGGGTTCCTAAGTCTCTCTCTCCCATGCTTCGCATCAAAGTAACAGAAAGACATGTAAATATTACCAAGAACCAAAATCAAAATCTGCCAATCGAGCTCACCCCCTCCCCCAACACTTCAATTATACAGTGGCCTCAATGCATGCAGAAAATAAAGAACAAGGATAGGGAGGGAATATACCAGATAGCAGAAATCATTAAGATACGACAGAGCAGTGCATCCAACAAACTGTAACAGCTACCTAAAAAAAACACAAACGACCATAAGAAAACAAAGGTCTAAAGAAAAATGGTAGGTTGCCTCCCACAAAGCGCTAAGTTTAGAGTCTTCAGCCAGACTCAGAATGACTCATGGAGAGTCAAGGATCACATCATACAACTCCAACGACTCAATAAGTTGGCCATCAGCAAGGCCATCCACATACGGCTTCAGTCGTTGGCCATTGACCTTAAAGGTATGCCCAGTCTGAGGGTTACGAACCTCCACAACAGCATGAGGGGAAACATCAACTACCACAAACGGGCCATCCCACCGAGATCTAAGCTTTCCAGGGAATAAGTGCAACTTGGAATTGAACAACCACACTCGCTGGTTGGGCTCAAAGGACTTTCGGATTATAAGTTTATCATGAAAAGCTTTAGTCTGGTCCTTATAGAGGCACGAGTTGTCATAAGCATCATTGCGCAATTCATCCAATTCAGATAACTGGAGATGACGAGTGGAGCCAGCTTCAGACATGTCAAAATTAAATGTTTTGATAGCCCAAAATGCCCGATGCTCCAACTCAACTGGGAGATGACAGGCTTTACCGAAAACTAATCGATATGGAGACATACCAATAGGAGTCTTATAAGCTATCCAGTAAGCCCATAAAGCGTTATCTAGACGAGTGGACCAATCCTTACGGTCAGGTCTAACTGTCTTCTCCAAGATTTGCTAGATCTCACGGTTAGAAACCTCCACTTGACCAGATGTCTGTGGAAGATAGGGGGTAGCGACCTTATGAGTGATGGAGTACTTTTTCAATAAGGCTCCAACTCTCCAGTGTTTGAAATGATAGCCACCGTCACTGATGATAGCTCTAGGGAAACCAAAGCGGCTAATAATGTGACTCAGAACAAAAGACATAACAACCTTATGGTCATTGGTCTTGGTTGCTTTAGCCTCGACTCATTTAGAAACATAGTCAATTGCCACTAGGATGTACTCATGACCAAAAGAAGCAGGAAATGGGCCCATGAAATCAATCCCCCAAACATAAAAAATCTCAATGACTATAATAGGATTGAGGGGCATCATGTCTCATCAGGAAAGATTACCAACCTATTGGCATCTAACACACGTTTTATAGAAAACATGCGCATCCCGAAATAAAGTAGGCCAATAGAAGCCACTCTACAGCACCTTGGCTGCAGTCTTGTTACCACTAAAGTGTCCCCCACAAGCGAGAGTATGACAAAAATACAATATACCCTATGGAACTCACTCTCAGGGACACAACGTCTAATGACCTGATCCGAACAGTATTGAAACAACTCAGGATCCTCCCAATAGTAGTACTTTAGCGATGAGAAGAAGCGATCCTTAACTGATTTATCCCAATCAGAAGGAATCTTCCCACTAGCAAAGTAGTTCACAATGTGAGCATACCAAGGAGCCGGTTTAGAAGATACAACAAATAATTGCTCATCGGGAAAGGTTTCCCGAACCAACTATTAAGTGGAAAGATCAAGGGGAATACGAGATAAATGGTCTATTACAACATTTTCTGACCCTTTCTTATCTCGAATTTCCAGGTCAAACTCTTAAAGAAGGAGAATCCATCGGATGAGCCTCGGCTTAACATCACGCTTGGATAAGAGATGGTGAAGAGCTACGTGATCCGAATAGGCAATCACCTTCGAGCCCAAAAGATATGATCTAAATTTATCAAGGGCAAAAACTACTGCTAGTAACTCCTTCTCAGTAGTGGTGTAATTCATATGAGCATCAGAGAGGGTCCTACTAGCATAGTAAATCACAACAGGCTTCCCATCAACCCTTTGGCCTAAAACAACACCAACAGCATAGTTGAACGCATCACACATGATCTCAGAGGGGAGAGACCAATCAGGTGACCTCATAATGGGTGCTTTAGCCAATAAATCACAAAGGGTGTGGAAAGCAAGAAGGCGTTTATCATCAAAGATAAAAGGGGCATCCTTTGCAAGCAAACTACACAAGGGCCTAGAAATTAAGCTAAGTTTTTGATGAAACGCCTATAGAAGCCGGCATGGTCCAAAAAAGAACGGACCTACCGAATGGAAGTGGGAGGGGGTAACTTAGCAATCAAATCAACCTTATCCGGATCGACCTCAATGCCTCGTGCAGAAACAATGTGGCCAAAGACAATACCCTTTTGAACCATGAAATGGCTCTTCTCCCAACTAAGAGAGGTTGGTCTCCACACACCGTTTAAGAACCTGGATAACCGGTGGAGACACTCATTGAAAGATGACCCAAAGATAGAGAAGTCATCCATGAAAACCTCTAAAGATTGGCCAACCATGTCAGAAAAGATGGCCATCATGCACCTTTGAAAGGTGGTCGAAGCATTGCACAACCCGAAGGGCATGCGTCTGAATGCAAATGTACCAAAGGGGCAAGTGAAGGTTGTTTTCTCTTGGTCACTGGGATAGATAGGGACTTGATTGTATCCTGAATAACCATCGAGAAAACAAAAGTAGCTCTGCCCAGCCAATTTCTCTAAAATCTGATCAATGAAGGACAGAGGAAAGTGGTCTTTACGGGTGACCTTGTTCAGCTTTCGATAATCAATACAAACACGCCAACCCATAGTGGTACGACTGAGGACAAGATTACCTTGGTCGTTGGGAACAACTGTGATGCTGGACTTCTTAGGGATAACCTGAGTGGGATTGACCCATTGACTATCCGAGATAGGGTATATGATGCCGCATCAAGCCACTTTACTACTTTGTTCTTCACTACTTCCCTCATATTAGGGTTTAGATGACGCTATGGGTCCCTAAAGGGTTTTGCTCCCTCCTCACAATAGATCCTGTGCATACAAACTGAAGGGTCAATACCCTTAAGATAAGCTAAGGACCAACCAATGGCAGCCTTGTACTCTGAAAGAACTTCCAACAGTTGAGCCTTTTGCCTGGACGAAAGATCGGATGAGATAATAACAGACAGGGTCTTTCCTTTCCCTAAAAATGTATACTTAAGGGTGGAAGGGAGAGGTTTAAGCTCCAACTTTGGAGAGGATATTAGAGAAGAAGGTTGGAGAGATGCAGCCAAAGGGGGGAGAGGCTCAATCCTAACTGTCCAAGGTGGCCGTCCTAAAGAAGGTGGGGCATCTAGCAAGGTGTTCACCTCTTCAGTATATGCCTCAGACTCATCTCCAAACATTACATAGTGCTGCAAAGGGTCATCAATAAGCATGTGATAAATGTGATCAACCACAACTTCATCTAATAAATCCAATGCAAAACACTCTTCCTCTCGAATGGAACCTAAGGATGCATTGAAGATGTTAAGCCTAAGCTTCTTATTCCCAAAATAGATGTCCATGGCACCCGATTTATAATTTATGCAAGCATTTGCAGTAGCTAAGAAGGGGCGCCCTAAAATGATAGGGGAAGCTTGGCTATGGTGGCTGTATCCATATAAAGGACAAGGAATGATATTCATTACTTACCATCCTGGTCTGTATGCGCCATGCCATGCTGGTACCCAGGTACTAGATGGAATGGGTCGTTGATGCACCCGGAATACCTCTCGAGACGATAGGACTTGCATGTAGTATATCTGTGGTTAGGACTCTTATTCCCTTATGCTATGACCCTTGCCAATAGGGGTTTATGTGTTGGATAGTTTGAGCACCTGTTGCCTGTGGAGGTGGGAGAGGCCAGGTCAGGGATAGTGATGACTATCGGGGTTTGCTACTGGGTGGTCTGATGACTTCTACCGGCGTAGGCTCCCTCGTGATAATTGAAGTTTCACTGGGGCGATAAGTTAAGTGACCCTCAGTGTCTCTCGAGTTATCATAGTAGCATATACCATGTCTTCGATTGCTTGTTAGGTGGAAAATCTATTTAATATTACATGCATCATGGACTATGTGTGATTGTGTGTTTGTGCATTCCCCTTTCCCCTCACTGGCTTAGTGGAGCTAACCCCCTTTGTACACATTTATTTAGATTTTGATGCAGATGGTGGCTATTTGGCTGGTCTAGAAGCTCAGCTGGTAGATTATGACAGTATTGGTGCAGAGGAACCTGAGTTTGTATCAGATGAACACGGCGACGGTTACCCCTGTGATGATTGTACCTACGGGCACTGATGTTGTTGGGGATTGTCCCCACTTTTGATTCTTTGGGGCTTTGTGCCCATTTTAAACATTTTCTGCAATAACTTACTATTCTTTTGAGTAGTTATGTCATGGTCAGTTGGAAGTCAATGTTAAACTATTACTGTATCACCTAGCCAGCTGAACATATTGTAACTTCTATATATATATATATATATTGCTTCTACTCATATTAACTCTGAAATTGAATGGAATTTTCCTTCCTCTTATGCAAATGTAATTATTTGTGTGGGTCTTTGGTTGTTGACTATGGCTTGGGACACTTGTCATTGATCCTAGTAGAAATTCGGGTGACGTGTGTCATCCTAATCACTCTCTTGACTGTGCTTATTCCTAAGCTTGGGATGGGGCGTGACACCCCCTCCCTAACCCTTGGAGCTTAGAAATTCTGTTGGGTAGAAGATACCCTTCAAAATTCTTGTTTGGCCTAGATCGGATGCACGGTCGGATCCAAGGCTGGGCTTGAAACCGCACTTGGATCCGATGTGTCCTGCACTGACATGAAGGATCGGTGGCATGTTCGGATTCAAGATTTTCCTTGAATCCTTGTTTACGTCTGATGTTTCCTGCTAGAATAATAGGGTCGGATGCAAGACCCTATCTGCATCTGTACTTGCATCTGATGCTGCCCTAAAAACTTGTAGCTTATATAACCTATGGGACTTCTGTATGGGAACCTTCCCTACCTTTTATAATGCTCTTACACACTTCCCCAGGCATCCTTACACGTATGGGAGGGTGACTTAAACGGGAATCGATTCGCGGATACAAATTCTATAAACAAGCAATCGGTGAGTGGGTTTAAGTGACTTCTTTGGTTTGAAGATATATCTATGATTATACCTTTCTATATTGAATTGCATCATTATTTAAGCATGTTACATACTTGCATTCTATAATTTGATTTTGTGTTATGAGTACAATTGTGGATTGTGTTCCATTGCTTGTATCAGGTAACGGTGCCAAGGTATGCGTCATGGACTATATGTGAATTGTGTGTATGTGCATCCCCATCCCCTTGCTGGGCTCAGTGGAGCTTACCCTCATTGTGCAACCCTTTTTAGTTATATGCAGGTGTTGTTTGATGGTGCTCTTCCTTTTGATGTGAACCGATCGGAGCCGGTGACCTAGGACTTGATTTGTTGGTGTACATTTAAGGACTATGTTGTTGGGGCACAATTTCATCTTTTGTTCCTTTTAGTTTGTCATTTGCATCGTGTAATCATGTAATATAACTGATAATTCTAGTTGTGCTAAACCTTTTGGGATAAAATGTAATATACACTAATATCTACCACTTAGACTTTTAGACCCTTTTATTCGTTGATACAACGCTTCTGCACTCTTGATTTTAAATTTGAAATGTATTATTCCTTTTGCTTTCGCACTATGATAGTATTGTGAGAATTATATTAAGGTGATTGTGATTCAAACCACTGTATCGAGATCCTGGTAGTGGTTTGGGATGTTGGTAAGCATCCTAGTCATACCAAAAACCTTAGGGTGGGGGTTGGGGTGTGACAATATGGTATCAGAGCGTGATGCTCTACACTTTGAATCACAGTCTAGCAGAACATCCGATTTACTCTACAAAACTAGATCTAAATTAAAAGCTTATAAGACAACTAATTTTCTCACAAACACTTAGGTAGAAGACTAGATGAGGCGTGGAAGCCGAAAACAATCATAATAAACAAAATAAGATAACATAGTAGAGGAGAAAAACAATACTCTTTTCATAAAACCAATACATTCCAACTACAGAGGAAACAAACCAAGTACATGAACAAAAGAAATCAAACTACTAAGAAACCTAAACTAAAACCTTGGCATTTGCCAATCACCACTGCCCAACTGGAGATGGTGGTGTTGCCAAAGTCTTTATAACATCTTTGATGCTAGTGATCCGTCTATCTATTGCATCGATCTCCCCTTTCATTCTGGCAAGTTTCCAATTCACCTTGTTGGACCTCAATCCTATGACTTGTGCAATGTTCTCAAGGTGCCAAGCATGGGTAATTGGTGGTAGTGGTGCTTTGGGATAAGTTCCAACATCATTAGTAATTAGAGTAGGGATATCCTATGTGCCTGTATCATATTCTTCTTCTTGTCCCCAGATCGGACACCTTGATTTATCCTTTTTCCCTACCTACTCTTGGTTTACAACCAAGTTAGTATTCAAACCGTAGCTACTACGAATCACTTCACCCTCTTCCTTGTCAGTCTCCTCAGCATTGCTATACCCATGGATATTTGATATTGGCTGGATTCTGACCTTCTAAAATTATCTTCCTTCCTAACTTTATATCTTTTCTCCTTTGAATTGAAGTTGCTGATTTTAATTATTGGGACTATTTTTCCTTGTGATATTTGTTATTGTATGGATAATGGTGCATACCTATACCTCTGTCATGCAGGATCCAAGTACATGTACTTATATTCAAATGATTCCATCCCAGAAAACAAGAATGGTTCACACTAAGAACCAAACCGGTAGAGACCCTCCATCCCCACCAAGGGAGGCAATCCGGACCCCTAACCCTACCATACCT
Organism: Telopea speciosissima; assembly: GCF_018873765.1. Taxonomy (NCBI): domain Eukaryota; kingdom Viridiplantae; phylum Streptophyta; class Magnoliopsida; order Proteales; family Proteaceae; genus Telopea; species Telopea speciosissima. The sequence goes on from NC_057921.1 coordinate 3,650,886, forward strand.
GTTGCTCAACCTCCCCTTACCGCTTGTAATGTCACCACCATGGTGAGTGATATGATGAGAAGCTTTCAACAGCAGCAAAACAAGTACACGGATGATATGCGAGCGACCATGAGAGAGCAACAACAAGAATTCATGGCAAGCGTAAATGCAAGGATCTAATTAGCACAATAGGCGTGAGCCGAGCCAGAGAATTTCTCCATACTTGTTATCTCATCTGCAAGCGAGGTACATCAAAATCAACCAGTACTACCACCTCAAGCACAAGGGTTTGGGAAAAGACTTATGAGTTCACAAGAACCTGTGGGACCCAACAAGAATTTTAAAGGGGCCTATCCTGATTCGACTCCAATGCAATCGGGGAGACAAAATACAACTCCACATAACCGGCCGTCACGATCCACAAGTACCCCTCAGGCTTGTGATCCGAATATTATTTGCTACGATTGCAGCAAGCGGGGACATAAGATTATGACTTGCCCCTATCTTAAAGCCAAGTACATGTCGTACCTGAATGTCTTATATCCCGAGAAGCCACAGCAAGACAGTAGATCCCAAGGTAACTTCTCCCCATGATTCTAGAGTGGACAGAGACACCATCGAGAGCAACGACAGGTACCTTTCATAATTCATTAATGCATGGCATGTATCGTTTCCCCTTACGTTACTAGCATGGCATTAGTGCAAATCTTACTATATTAGGTATCATAAGTACCAACCTTTGACCTATACTTGTATTGTCGATCTTGGGGTTTAACACTCAATTTATGTTCACCGTCATTAGTACTTATCTCATTGTACTTAGTCTAACTATCAGTGAGAGACTCACCAAAGGACTTTCTCGTAGTCTAACACTTTAGGGGGGGGGAATCTTATTTTCCTCTTCTTTTGGTCTCTGTGTGTGTGATCCCTGGTTTCTTTGGGAACCACCTAGGGTTTTTGCGTTTTTGGTCCCAAGTACTCTTGGGTGGACCTATGGACCCATGCATCTTTGGGGAGTGAGTGTTGTTTTTAGGAGGTCTAGTGGTTGAGCAGCGTTGTATCGAGTGTTAGTGTAACCGGTGTAGCCAATAGAATGTGAGACTTAAACTGAAGGATTTGACAAACTTTACTCAATAATAGTTATGAGTGGAGTAATGGGTCACCGAATGTTCCCTCTCTTATTGAGAGCGAACATCAGGGATTCCATCAATATTCAAATTCATTCTAAAGTTGAGTTATGTATTGGAGAATCAGAAATGAAAGACTTCAGAGCAAAAGCTTTGTAAACAAAAATAGTACGGATCTATACCTTGTAACCTAGCCATAGGACTATAACTGCTAGAAGAGATAAAGACGATTAGTTGAATCTTTTGATTTCTTGAGGTATATGTTCGAAGTTCAATTCTCCCAAAGACCTTGGATGTGCTAGATTTTTAGGTCAATCAAACTCAGAATTATTTTAGGCCACCTGTGTAAAGATAGATATTATTAAAGAGTGAACTTTGAACTACCGATGGAAGGTACCACTAGGTCACCTAAAACTTTAGTGGTACAATCATCACTGATGAAGAAGGTCAAAGAAGCCCAACCTGCCGATGCAACACTAAAGTCGATAGATGGTATTTGGGAGGAGAAATAGCAGGATTGGAGCCATAGTGTATGGGTTGGTACCATCACCATCATTGGCAGGTAATTATGATGTATTCAGTATATCGGTGTCAAGAGAGTACACTCCCAGCCCAACACTTATCTTGACTCATGAGCCACTTTAGCTTGTTGTGGACTTGACAATGAAGAACTATGCCACTACGGGATGGAAGGACCTGGAGTTCGTTGAAGGCGGTAAGGAATTTCTCTGGCAATTACAAACCCAAAGGTGATGCAATTCAGTAAGATTAGAAGGTCGAGTCCGAGAATCATTACCCGAAGGCGCACAGATTGGCACTGCCCCTCATTGGCAGGAGTCCATGATGGATTCCATCTATTGATGCTGAGGAAGTATATCCCAAACTCAGCTCATGTTTCGATTTGGGAATCACCTGAACTTGTTGCCGCCTTCACCTATGGAGAGAACTTGAAGAGAGCCTGGGGTGCAATGAGCACAATCTCCACAACCATACTATCTCATTGTGAACGTAACGTGGTGTAAGTACTCCGATCAAGGAGCGTCGGGGTGACGAAGAGATGATAGGCGGTCGACGTATCCTCACCTATTCGAATCCCTAGGCACGTCAAATTTTAAAGATGAAATTTCTTATATGGTTGGAGCAATGTTATACCCGCGCACAAAAATACACCCTAATCTTTGGGCTAATTTGAAGTTTTGTTTATGGGTGTTGTAACGCTACCAAAGGTCGACACCTGTGACGTTTAGCCGTGGCAGTCAAGGGGAAAACTTGAACTAAACGATGGGAACCCTGTTTTGGTGAGCAATGAGACCACACAATGGGTGAGCATTTAACCCTAAATGATAGGCATACATACCCACCTTAAAACCCTTGAAGTGCGGGCCAAAGCCCTGAGCCAAACATGGAGTGAAAAGCCATTACTGTAGGGTCGGATGAAAGGGCAAATGCAAGACTATTGTTGCATCTGGCCTTGCATCCGATGGTATTTTTGAGACTCTAATGGGTAAATTTTTGTTTGGGACCCACTTTCCCCGTGTCTCAGATATTGCCTTGCTGTTCCCGGGCATGGTAGACCCCATCCCCATTCTTCCATTTCATGTAGGGTTAAGTTGGTGGGCCCGCAAGGCCCAAGCCATGTTTAAAATGAAGTTTAAAGCATTATAGACATTTGGGAACCTTAGCTAAACAGGCCTTAAGGCCCTTTTTACTTATATAAGGGGGGTGGAGCTCTTTAGTTCATTCCCATTCTCCATTTGCTGAAAACGAAAATGAGAAAGAAAGAGGGAGAGAGAGTTAGGGAAACCGAGAGATTGAGAAGGGAAAGAGTGAGAGATTGAGTAAAGAAGAAGGGAAGAAGCTTAGAGATCGTGGAAGGGCTGGAGATTGAGTTGTGGGAAGAAGGAAAGCCAATGGAAGAAGAAGGAAGGAGGAATCGGTTGGAGTTCTTAGAAGGGCAGCCTTGGAGCTCATCACTTTTGGGATCTCACATTCGGTCTTAGGTAAGATTCCTTGAACATCTATACACTCTCTTCCCTCTTGAGTCTGAGTTGCATTCCTATTGAGTTGGGATTAACCTAGCGTTCCACTTGGAACCCAAGGATTGTATTGGTTCTTTTGTGTAAAACCCTTGTGGAATCATTCCTCATCTCTGAAACCCCTTGACCTTCCCCAAATTCTATTCGGGAACTTTGGGTTCAATTGCTTCTAGAACCCTAGTTTTGATTCACTATTAAAGTAACCTTTAATCCCCTCAGTACCTTGGTTTAGATAGTTTACCTTGGCCCTAGGAGACCCTAGAACACTTTCCCCAAGGCCTTGGAGCCATTAATGGCCTTGGGGATCGATTTGGTTGAGTTTTGGGAAAGAAAATCGTATTCTGGGTGAGGTCGGATGCAAGGCCAGATGCAACATCCTGCATGAAAACCGCACTTGCATCTGGTCCTACCTGAAATTTCCAAGCTCTAGACCTTTGCTCAGTATTTTAATTAAAACTTTGTCTACACATATACTAAAACTTTGTCTACACATATCGTATCAACGTGATTCAAGTTGCGTTGTAAACTAGATTCAAAGTTCTAAAATTCATATGAAAAAACATTTGACCCAATCGGTGAGTACGTTCCTATAAAGTAGGTAAAACCTATGTGATGTGTTATGACAGCAACGTTAGAACAGAATTTTAATCCGGTGACCTCGCATACTTCGTACTTGTTTGAGTTGAACTTTTAAGGTTTAATGGGGGTTATCTAGGATCTAAATTACCTCTAAATATACTAATTATATGACCTATTGTGGTGCCAAGGTCTACCCTTGATGCCCTTAAACCCCTCTTCCCCCTCTTTGGTTTTGAGTTGGGGAATCTTTAAAACTGGAAGTTTGACCTGGGGTTCCACTTGGAACCCAAGGTATGACCTTAACTATGTAGTGGGCCTCATTAGTAATGCCATGACCTTTAAATGCACCCATTAAAACCCCATTGGACCCCATTAATATTAGGGTTTCAAACACCAGGAAAACCCTAGATCTGGATTCTTGATGGTTGATTTATTTAAACCCGTTAACCATTGAATGCTGGGTGTTCCTAAGAAATTAATAGACCCTAGGGCACCCCCCCCTCCTTAACCCTTGGAGCTTAGAAATTCTATTGGGTAGAAGAAAACTTTCAAAATTCTTGTTTGGCCTAGATCGGATCCAAGGCTGGGCTTGAAATCGCACTTGGATCCGATTTATCCTACACTGGCATAAAGGATCGAAGACACGGTCGGATCCAAGATTTTCCTTGAATCCGTGCTTGCGTCCGATGTTTCCTGCTGGAATAATAGGGTCGAAAGCAAGGTCGGATGCAAGACCTTATCTGTATCCATACTTGCATTTGATGCTGCCCTAAAGGCCTATAGCTTATGTAACCTATGGGGCTTCTCTATGGGAACCTTCCCTACCTTTTTTAACACTCTTACCCACTTCCCTAGGCATCCTCAAACGTACGAGAGGGTAACTTAAATGGGAATCAATTCACGGATACAAATTCTATAAACAAGCAATCGGTGAGAGGGTTTGGGTGACTTCTTGGGTTTAAAGATATATCTATGATTATACCTTACTATATTGAATTGCATCATTATTTAAGCATGTTGCATACTTGTAGTCTATAATTTGATTTTATGTTGTTATGAGTATTATTGTAGATTATGTTTCATTGCTTGTATCGGGTTACGTTGCTGGGGTATGCAGACATTGGAACCCCTAGAATGTATGGATTACTATTGCATGCCATCTTGATCTGTATGCACTGTATTGTGTTGGTACCCGGGAGCTAGATGGAATGGGACATTGATGTATCTAGAATACCTCTCGACACGATAGGATTCATATAGTATTACTGCGGGTAGGTTTTCGTTTCCTATGCTATGACTCTTACCAACAGGGATTTAGGTGTTGGGTGATTAGGGCTCCATGCTGGCTATGGAGGACAGAGGCCAGGTCAAGGATGACCACTGGTCATCGTGGTCTGACTCTAGGTGGTCTAGGACTACGGCCAGTGCGGGCCCCATGATAACAATTGAGGTTTTACTGTGATGATAATCCAAGTGACCCATGGTGTCTCCCGAGTTATCATAGTAGCATATGCCAAGTGACTTACATTTGTGTGTTAGGTAGAAAACTGATTAATAATTACATGCATCATGGACTATATGTGAATTGTATGTATGTTCACTCCCATCCCCTCTCTAGGCTCAGTGGAGCTTACCCTCGTTGTACAACCCTTTTTAGTTGTATGCAGGTGGTGTTTTGATGGTGCTCCTCCTTTAGATGTGAACCGATTGAAGCCAGTGACCTGGGACTTGATTTGTTGGTGTACACTCAAGGACTATGTCGTTGAGGCACAATTTCATCTTTTGTTCCTTTTAGTTTATCATTTGCATCATGTAATCTTGTAATATAACTGATAATTTTAGTTGTGGTAAACATTTTGGGATAAAATGTAATATACACTAGTAGTTACCACTTAAACTTTTAGACCCTTTTATTCGTTGATCCAACGCTTTCGCACTCTTGATTTTAAATTTGAAATGTATTATTCCTTTTGCTTCCTTACTCTGATATTTTGTGAGAATTATATTGAGGTGATTGTGATTCAAGCCACAGCATCGAGATCCTGGTAGTGGTTTGGGATGTTGGTAAACATCTTAGTCATACCAAAACCCTAGGGTGGGGGTTGGGGTGTGACAGTATTCCTCTAATTAGTTTAGGGGTGTGACATCGGTCTGTTATTACTCCTTAATCGGTCGTGGCCACCTTCCCAAAATTTTGGGGCTAGGTGTAACGCCTTGAACAATCATAAGTGTCCTAATATGTAAATCTTTTAACCAACCATATTTTGCTGTGACAAACCACATTCGTTATGACCGATTATCTGTCGTGATCGATTACAAGTTAGCCTTGCCTATCATGAATGGCCAATTCCATACTCTTTCATTCAGGCCACGCTCTTTTCAACCCACAACTAAGGTCAAGCGAAATTAGGGTGTAAACAACATGCGACACTTATCATGTAGATGTATGTTGGCTAGGATGGAACAACCCAGTACTATGACCCCTTGCCAATAGGGGGATAGGTATTGGACAACCCATAATGGTAGGTTTGACGAGATTTTTCGAGATACCATTTCTATTATACGATGTGAAGGTTACCGGAGGCGGAATGATTTCGGGTGACCAATAATGTTCTGGGACCGGACGTCAAGACAGGGTTGTTGGGGCTTACTGGGTGACTCATGGACCATTCAGGGACTGGCAGGCTCCTGTTTGCAACTAGGGTTTGATATCGTTGGGTGACTAATGATGATTCCAGGACCAAGGATACTACCTAATATGTTGAAGTAGTACTTACCCCCAAACTTAAAATTTTTTCTTAGGTGGAAATTAAAATGAACTCAATGCATTCATGTTTATGCGCATTCATGGATTATGTGTGTATGCTTGCATTTTCTAATCCTCCCATTGAGTTTAGTAAAGCTCACACCACATGATGTCCCCCTTTTAGATTTTAATGCAGGTCTTTCTGTGCCGGTGAGCACAGATGCTACTTCCATTGTTGTTGATTATGGTGATGATTGGTAGACTCCAGAGCCTGAGGGACATGGAGCCGACTGTAATTGTGATGAATATGCTTACGGGGCACTTTGATGAAGAGCATGGTCCATACTATTCTTTTTGATATATTTTATTTTGATGTATTTGGAGGGCGTGGCCCCAACATTTTTTTGATGTATATGTTGTTGATATATAGTACTATGTCTTGCTGAATCGTTGGGTTGTACATGAAGGATAAACAACACACAGTTACTTATATGATATCTCAACGTAGATTCCAACCCAAGATTTTTACTGTTATATTCTGTCTTCAGCTACTCTGATTATGATTATTTGATTATGGACTGTGAGGCTATGCTTCTACTGCTGTGATCCTGGTGTTTCGGTAGGGTGTATGCTTACATCCTAGTCACACTACTCCAGGTATAGGGAGTGGAATGTGACAAAAAATAAATCTGTAAACGAAGTTCTAGGCCCCACTAAATTGCTTTGATGAACCCACATAGACGATGTGGATGTAGTTATTCCGGGTTTTATGGGACACAGTCCAACGTGTCACTGACCCTTCAATTGCTCGAGGCAAAATGGAAGCTCGCGGAAATGACAAGCACAAAAATCAAGAACCCACAATACTTGAAGTGTCACAACAACATGAGAAGCAAGCTTTACAAATCCTCCAAGGTACAACTACTGCATTACTCTTTCTTACTAGGAGAACCTCAGAATAGTTCATGAAATCCATAGCTCCTACCGTATGGAATATCTACTCTGGCCAAGGTACTAAAACTCGGGTCTCGGTGCCAACTCGACTCTTGGAAAAACCAAGACGAGTCGAGATCTCGCCGAGTTGGTGCATTTTTTTTTTTTCAACTCGAAGCCTCAACTTTGGGTCAACCCAAGATCTGAGATCTCGCCGAGATATGTCGAGTTTTGTCCAATTAGGTAAGGTATTTAAGTGGTAGGTGGGTTAAAATAATGGGTTGAAACCGAGATCCAACCGAGATCTCGCCGAGATATTGCACTTTTGAGACTCGCAGGCAATCTCATCTCGAGATTTCGAAAATCTGAGAAACTCGGCGCGATCTTGCGAGTTCTCGAACCTTGACTCTGGCAGCTCATAACAAATACAAGTTGAGGCAGTGGGGGGCCTCTGATACAGGTAAAATGTAACTGTCACTCATACGGCAACACGTGGACAAACGAATCAGAGGAAGATTCGTGCACATTGCCAGTTCGTCTCTCCCCAAATAGAAACAGTCTACAAACCAAGTACCTAATAAGGGAATCATATTCAGAATAGGAGAAGGAACTCGCCACACCGTTACTACCAAGAAGATCTAGCATATCAAGAACTCAGCTCCTTGGTAAGGGAATGAATCATCACACAAACATAGAAATAGAAGCCTTCTATAACCAGACTCTCCATGCTCATCCCGTCTCCCACAAGGAAGCTACTATCTTGGGAAGTTTTGTCAAAGAGATACTCTCACCACTGCCATGAACTACTAAAATACTTCACTATAAATAAGAGCCTCCTCCCGAGGGCAGGTATGATAAATTATCTCAACTACTTTAGACTCTTACGAAATTGCTCTCCTACTCTTGATAGTTGCCAGAAAGCTGGCTTAGGCATCGGAGAGTCCTTGCCGGAGCCCACTCTAGCCCTCTCATGGTGTTCTGTTCCTTGCCTTCCACGAGTCCAGTGCCTAGCATAGCTCGTGCCAGCGGGAAAGCAGTTTTTTGTAGCCACAGGACAGAAAAGAGAGGAGGGTATGGGATCCATGGATCCGACCGTGGAGGTTATCTACCTATCTGTATTATATTGATGCTTCACTTCAACTCGTCACTAATGTATTTTTTATTAAACTGTGTTTGAAGTTTGAACAATCTTGCAGATTTTATCTTCTCTTGATCATTTGTATTTCCATTAAAAAAAATCCGAAGTGAAATGGACTCCTTCGGTTAAAATACATCTGAGATTTCACCTTGAAGATGATTAAAACACCTGGGGAAACAAATACTATCCCAATTTTGGCCATTTTCACTCAAGATTTCGCTAATTTTGCCATCTTGATCCCTGGGGAAAGTTAAAATTTGATCAATTTTGACAGATCTAACTCAATTATGAACATTGGATAATACAAAGATTTAGGGTAAGACGCATGAAAGGTGTAGGTATCCCCCAGTCAGTTAGTTCTATATCTGCTTGGATAATGCAGATTCTAACTTCTAACGAACCCGGTAGTAAACAACGAACAAATGAATAAACTAGCTGCAAAGACGGGTTGTCCCAGCCATCAATAACAAGCTTGAGTGGATCATAATAAATCGTCAATAACTAAATGGATCATAAAATATCTTCCGGCCAAATGATTCAACAGTGGATTACACTATGAAAAATGTTAGATGCCCATGGTCCAAAAACACAAATAAACAAAAAAATCCAAAAAACTAGAGCAACCCCAAGGCAACTATGGACGAAGCTTCCTCATCAACCACTTCTTCCTAATTGTTGCATCCAAAGCAAGAAACATCTTTGCTTTTTGTTCATCTTCCAGAAGATCGCAAGCATCAAGAAAAAGATCTTCATCTACATCTGGTGTAGCCTTAAGAGCATTAACCACATTTTCTAAAGTGTTGGACGAACCATTCTCTCTCTTATTTGCCAGTGAAGTAACAGCAATTGCCATTTCACGAAGAGCATCTACCATACTCTGGTCACTGAGCCTCTGCATTTTTCTAGAATGTTCTAGGGTGGACGGGAGAGCCAATGGGCGCTTGTTCCGTTGATTAGAGATCTCCATAGCCTCATCAGAATGTGACGATGACTCCTGTGTGTCAACAAGTGGATCTCCATGGGCAGCAGATAGTGGAGATATTGGCTCTTCCCATACTTCAATCTCCATTCCGGGCATGCCATTATGATCTACGTCATGTTCAGAGCAGCTCTGCCTTCCATCAGTAGTTGGATGTCCATATATCACGCACAAATCATTATAGTTTGGTACTGTTTTAGTTCTATATGAACGTGCTTCAGGGTGTCCCTGCAAGCAAAAATTATCACGTACTGCATACTAGAAATTGAAAATGTCACATCATAACAGCTGTAAGAATATAAAATGCACCTTTAGATAATCATCCCAAACATTATCATCAGCTGTCACCATTTGTCGTGTTTCATCCCAGAGAAAGCCACCATGGTCTAGAAGAGTTTTCAAAGCATTATATTGCATTCTCAATTTCCGGTACCGGTTCCTAAGAGCCTCCTTATCCAACTCCAACCTAAATCTTGCATTGAACAATGAAAGTATTTGTGCCCATGCTTCTTTCTTAAATGCATTACCAACCTTACACCCTCTATTAACTTGATCCATCATCAACTCAATGAAATATCGGTCCATTGGTGGTGTCCATTTAGTCTTCAAACGATCATTAGTAGGAGGATCTTGGTCATCCATTCCTTCAAACTGAGAAGACCTATATCAATACAAGGAAACACGACATAATTGGAACACACGTTCCCAAATCTACACCATGCAAATGCCACACTAGCAGATATATATTGAATAAATTTACCACAGTAAAAGAAAGAGGAGACCAAGACAGCCTGGTATCTTTTCAATTTGGCATCACCTTACCACACCTGGATCTCCATGGGCAGCAGACACAGCTGGAGATTGTAAATCCCCTGGTGCCCCAGCAATCCTCATTGCCGGACTCCTGTCAAGGTTCACATCATGCACCAAGCAGTTGACTGTTCCATTAGGAGTTTCATTTCCATAGATGATGCACAAGTCTCTATAGTTTAGGAGAGTCTTGGTTCTGTATGATCGTGCTTCAGAATGAACCTACATGAATCATAAATTAAGCCAAAGAAAATTGAAAAATACACAGCAGGTAAGTATACATATCATACGAAGTCACAGAAAATGCATAAGAAAGAAACACACCTTCAGATAATCATCCCAAACCTTATCTTCAGCTGTCACCATTTGTCTAGTCTCATCCCAGCAAAACCCACCATGGTCAAGCAGGGTTTTGATAGCATTGTATTGCAACCTCAGCTTTTTGTGGCGATTCCTCAATACCTCCTTGTCCAACTGGAATCCAAATTTTGTATTGAACATTGCAACCATATCTTCCCATGCTTTTTTACGAAATATATTACCATTCTTGTAGCCTCTATGCACTTGCTCTATCATTATGTCAATGAAATAACGATCCATTGTTGGAGTCCAATTGGTCCTCGAACGTTCACTACTACTGGGGAATTGAGTATCCATTCCTTCAACAAATTGAGACAACCTAGCAACAATTGCAATTATTACTATGTAATGGATACATAAATACAGTAGCCACTCTAGCCTAATTCACTTTAATTACATGTTTACGAGAGAGAAATAAGACATTGTAGCTTCAATTTTTCCTATACCTCACCAGGGATTGATCCTTGTGGCCAAATGAGATAGCCGGTGAATGCAGACTTTTGGTTGCTACACCTGTGTTCATAACTGGGGTGTTGCAAGCGATATTTACATCCTGCCCTGAACCCTCAAATCTTCCATCAGCGGTTTCACTCCCAAAGATTACACACAAATCACTATAATTTGGGAATGATTTTCTTCTGTATGATTGTGCTTCAGGGTGTGCCTATAGGTATCATATTTTAGCCACAGGATCTAACAAGAGCATTAAAATTATCAGAACATAATGAGAAAAAAGGGCACCTTGAGATACTCATTCCAGACACGATCATCTGCATTGACCATTTTTCGTGTCTCATCCCAGTGAAACCCATTATGGTCAAGAAGAGTTTTCAGAGCATTATGTTGTAGCCTCAACTTTTTCGATCGATTTCGTAGAATCTCCTTATCCACTTGTAACCCAACAAATTTTCTGTTGAAAGAAGCAACCATATCCTCCCATGAATTTTTTTGAAATGTATTGCGAATCTTATAACCCTTGCGCACTTGTTCTATCATAATGTCAATAAAATAGCGGTTCATTGCCGGTGTCCATATAGTTCTAAGGCGATCAGTACTGGGTGGGGCTTGGTTATCCTTTCCTTCTACGAACAGAGAAGGGAAGGAAGAACAAAAAATTATAATCAGAAAAAAGAAGAAGAATGCTTCCGGACATCGAAGACATTAGTAACAGTAGCCAGTAGAGATGACATACATATTCAAAATTTCACAGAACGAACAAGCTTCTAAATAGGAGAAACGACTTGGATAAGAAACAGGTTGAACTGGATCAGATCCATGTAGAACTAAATCAGTTCCTCCCCCCCCTTACATAAAAATATAAACTAAAGTATTATAATATGGAGATCAGAGAAACCCCCCCCCAAAAAAAAAGGTCTCCGCACACTACACAAATCCACAAACGAAAGCAATAAGCCCCACAAGAGAGAGAGAGAGAGAGAGAGAGAGAGAATGATGTAAGAGGTTTTACAGTTCAGGTTTCAGCAGTAAGGTCAGATTGAGAACATGAACAGCAAGTCTGAGGTTGTACAGGATCCAAAAGTCAGTATAGCTTGTGATTCAAATAGTTCCTTTCTTCCTTTCTCAAGACCAGGAATTGGTTTTGTCTAGAGTCGTTTAATCACAAGGAGAGAGAACATCAGGTTGAATTCCATCAACCACGGTTACATTACAACAGGGAAGCAAGTAATTCTGACCAGCAGCTTAAGCAGCCATCATTTTACTTGTTTAAGTCATCTAGGACTATCGTTTTTGCCCTCTAAGTTAATTAGCAGTGATTCACATTAACCCTCTGCAGGGCTAGTCTTAGCCAGGTTATTTTAGTCTTTCTTTTATGTTTTGTTTAATTTGAACATCAAAAGTTCCTGTGTTAGGTGTTTAAGTTATGGTAATTATGTCATTTAAGTTAAGATTTTTTACCCTATAAAGTACATGTAAACAGCTACTGTTGGGCTATCTTCTCTAATGATACTACTGAAAAAACAGATCTGTCAGATTCGTTTGTTTTTCCTTTGTCAAGTTGTGCCTTTTTCTTGATTTTCAACCAGAGAATTTAGATAATGATTGAATCCAGCTGAGCCTGAAGCATTAAAACATTCGATATCTCAAACCAAATCTTGCAGTTTAAAGTCAATGTGAAAGATGTGGAAGTGAGCCAGCATCCTACAGACTAAAAGACACACAATGGGATAATTTGGAACCTGGGATGAAATCATGGTGAAATTAAATTAAAAGAAAAAAACTGATCAGAAGAAGAAGATGAAGAAGAGGGAAGATGAGAGAAGAGCCTGCTAGAGATGGAGCAATCTCGGTTGTGAGAGCTGCTCCTCTCATGCAGGGAATATTTTAAATAATCTTTCTAAATATGTTTCCTAAATTAAGGAAACAGAATTACATCTAATAACTGAAATAAGGAAAGTAAATAAGGACAAAATAAGACTACAGCTGGCCTATGGACTGGGTAGCTGTATCCATGACTTATGTACCCACACAGTACATTAAGTCATGGACCCCCATACACATTTAACATATTTAACACTCCCCCTCAAGCTGGAGCATACAAATCACCCAAGCCCAGGTTGCTGAGATTGTTCCGAAAGGTAGGCCCAAACAATGGCTTTGTAAACATATCACCCAACTGATTTGCAGAAGAAGTAAATGGAGTAGTAATCAGCTTCTTCATAACCGCATCTCTAACAAAATGGCAATCCACTTCAATGTGCTTTGTACTCTCATGAAACACTGGATTCTTGGCTATATAGATAGCAGCTTGATTGTCTCAAAACATCTTCATAGGAGGAACTGAAAAACCCATCTCCTGAAGGAGATTACGAAGCCACATTAACTCGGCAGTTGTATGAGCCATTGCTCTATATTCAGCTTCTGCACTAGACTTAGATACAGTAGCCTGCTTCTTACTCCGCCAAGTTACTAGATTTCCTCCAACAAAAGTACAATATCCAGTAGTAGAACGCCAATCACTGTCAGAACCAGCCCAATCAGCATCGGAAAATCCAACAAGATCAACACTGTTACGTGGCCGATAGATAAGACCTTTCCCTGGAGCACCCTTTAAATGCCTCAAGATGCGACAGGCTGCCTCCCAATGTATTTGCTTTGGAGAATGCATAAACTGGCTAACTACTCCAACAGCAAAGGAAATGTCAGGGCGAGTAACTGTCAAATAAATAAGCTTTCCAACAAGTCTTCTATATTGGTGTACGTCATCAAAGTTATCCCCATCATCTTTGCCAAACTTCTGATGAGGATCCATGGGAGTATCGGCTGGTTTAGAAGCTAACATGCCAGTGTTAGCTAGTAGGTCTAACACATACTTTCGCTGTGATAGACTGATACCTTTTTTACTCCGGAGGACTTCAATGCCAGAAAAATAACTAAGGTAACCCAGATCCTTCATCTGAAACTGCTTGTGCAGATAGGATTTGACATCTGCAATGCCAGACTCATCATTACCAGATATGATGTCATCAACATACACAACAAGTACCACCAGCTTGGAACCTTGGCGATAGATAAAAACTGAATGATCCGAATAACATTGGGAAAAAACACATTGTGTCATAACACTGCTAAATTTGTCGAACCATGCCCTTGGGGACTGCTTCAACCCATAGATAGTCTTTGCCAACTTGCATACACATGCAACATTCTCCCCCTGAGCAACATACCCCGAAGGTTGCTCCATATAAACTTCCTCTTGGAGATCACCATAGAGGAAAGCATTCTTGATATCCATCTGATAAAGAGGCCAATTCAGATTAACAGCAATAGATATAAGAACTCGAACAGAATTGAAACAAGCCACGGGAGAGAAGGTCTCAAAGTAGTCAACCCCATAGGTCTGGGTATAGCCTTTAGCAACAAGACGAGCCTTGAGACGTTCAACGGATCCATCTGGGTTATATTTGATAGTGTATACCCAGCGACAACGAACCAAATCCTTACCGAGAGGCAAATCCACCAATGTCCATGTCTGACGAGACAATAGAGCATCCATTTCCACATCCATAGCATCCATCCAACCAGGGTGACAAAGTGCCTCCTTGTGAGTTTTGGGCACAAAAGATGAGGACAAAGAGAAAGCAACATTACGAAAAGGCAAGGGAAGGTGAGAAATTCCAACATAGTCCTCAATAGGATAGACAGAACGAGTAGTACAATAACGAGTACCTTTCCTTTTAGCAATGGGTAAATCTAGTGAAGGAACTTTAGCCGGTGCAACATCGGTGGAAGGTAGAGCAGGAGCCTGTACTGTAGCAGATGGAACTGTAGCCTTGCGCCGTTTGTAAACCTGTAAAGGAGGTGTGGCTGCAGGATCCAAACAGGAAGAGGAACCACAGATGGAATAGGTGGAGTGGGGTTAGGAAACATAGCCTCACTAGGTGTGGGAGGAGGAGAGTAATAAGGAGTACTCTCAAAGAAAGTAACATCAGCGCTAACAAAGTGCCTATGAAAAATAGGGTCATAACACCGGTAACCTTTCTAAGTCCTGGAATATCCAAGAAAAAAACACTTGATAGCATGAGGAGATAATTTGTCAATATTTTGGTGCAAAATATGGACAAAACAAAAACTCCCAAAGACACACGGTAAAAGAGGAAACAAGGATTTAGTAGGAAATAAAATAGAAAAAGGGGGTTTTATTGGACAGAACAAAAGAAGGCATTCGATTAATAAGAAAACAGGCAGTAAGAATTGCATCACACCAAAAATACTTAGGCACATGCAAGTGAATCATAAGAGAACATGCGACTTCCAACAAATGCATATTTTTCCGTGCAGCCACCCAGTTTTGCTGGGGGTTGTAGGAACAGCTGGTTTGATGAATAATCACACGTTCAAAACACAAGGTAGAATCTCATTTTACATATATTCTAAAGCATTATCAGACTGAAATACCTTAATACGAACATCAAACTGATTTTGAATTTCATTAACATAATTGCGAAAGACAGATAAAAATTCAGACCGATCTTTTAATAAATAAACTCAAGTTAAACGAGAGTGGTCATCAACAAAAGTAGCAACATATAAAACACCTAACCTATTTTTGACATAACAGGGACCCCAAATATCAGAATGAACTAAAGAAAACAAAGAACTACTCCTAGGCTCAGTACGAGGCGGAAAAGAAGTGCGATGATGCTACCCCAATTCACATGCTTCCCAGGAAAGATGAGTCAAAGAGGAACAACTTAGGACCATAATTTTCTGCTTAGGTAAGGACAGATGGCTAGCCAAACATGCCACTGATGAGATGTGGGATGAGTAGATGTAGTAGCAGCTGTGGAAGGTCCAGTTCCATCCAAATAGTAGAGGCCGGCCTGCTCAAGCCCGCCACCAATCATCGACCTGGTCTGAAGATCCTAAAACACACAATAAGATGGATAGAAGGTTACAGAACAGTTAAGGTGCTTGGTAAGTTGACTCACAGATAATAAACTTAATGGTAATTGAGGAACATGTAAGACAGATGATAAAGTGATGTTAGGAGTAGGAGAAACTGTACCATGACTACTAACAGCAGTAGAAGAGCCATTAGCAAGAAGAACAGGGTTGGAATTATTAAGTATGGACAAAGAAGAAAACATAACAGACTTACCAGTCATATGGGAGGAAGCCCCCGAATCAATAATCCAAGGGGTAGAAACTGATGTGGAAGAAAAAAGAGCAGATGTACCTGTGATGGCTACGGTAGCTTTGGATGGAGAACAGGATGTCTTAAGCAATTGCACACGCTTGAGAAGTTGATGATAATCGTCCCGATACACAGAGAAGGTGGGAGGAGCCCCAGGTAAAGACGAGGAAGATGCCTCACTAGGTACCATAGAAGTGGAAGCTTGATCAATAGCAGCATTGGCAACCTCATTTGCCCAATCCGGACAACCGTGCTTTACCCAACAAGTATCAATAGTGTGGTTGGGCTTATTGCAAAAGGTACAATGACGGGCAGCTTTATCAACAAACTGACCAACAGATCCACGACCACCATTCCCTCGGCCACGACCACGGCCCTGGCCACGACCCTTACCAGAAGAAAAGGACCCTCGGCCACAGCCAGCAACAAATGCAGAAGAATCCTTTTCAAAGGATGAATTATTCTTAGGTGCAGAAGAAAGGCGCTGAAGACGACCAAATGTCTCATTCAAGGAAGGCACCTGTTTTCCAGTAAGTAACTGGCTTCTTACGGACTGATACTGAGGATGAAGGTTAGCCATAAACAATGCCACATGAAAGTCAGATTTTCGTTGTTTTAATACCTCGGCATTAGTAGTAAAGGGCTAGTACACTTGAAGTTCCTCAATAAGTCCCTTAAAACTATCAAAGAATTCACTAAGAGACCTATCCCCTTGCTTATGTGTAAACAGTTTCTCATATATTTCATAAATATGAGACACAATCTTGGCCTGGGAATATGTCTCACGAAGATCAGACCATACTCCTTTGGCTGTGGAGTGATACATAACATTAGAAGCAATGGCTGGTTCCATACTATTCCATAACCAGATTTTCATAGTGGAGTTATCACGCATCCAAGTAGTGTAGGCAGCAGTGGAAGCCTTATCTTTAGAGTCATAAGAAGGAGGATCTTCAGTGAGATGCTGGACCTTATCCTTGGCAAATAGATAGGTTTGTACAGCTTGTACCTATAGAGTGTAATTAGAAATCCCAGCCAGCCTAACACCAGTAACAGGTAGATGAATATGGTCCACAGTAGCTTTGGTCTCTTCCATAATATTAAACCAGAAAAGGAATAACAGGCAGTGAAAAAGTAGCAGCAAGGGAAGGACCAAATATCAAGGCTCAATAGGAATATGGAATCCACAAGAAGTTGTATATATGCAGAATACACATAGCAGAACTGGCAGCCAGTAAAATAGATATCGAGAAGCACAAAACAGGGATGAAAACAAGTTTTGATAAAAATCAGAATAACATCACCTGATATAGATATCGAAGAATGCTTTTGGGAAGATAAATAAAAGCCCAGAAGCCCAGACCAAGAAGCCAACAACTTCAGCAATTATAGAGAATATAGCAATCCCAGAAAATCTGGGAAAAACAGAGTATCGCAGGTCAAAAACCTGTTGTCCTTCAGGAGCAGCAATAGGAGAACCAAAAAGGTCTCAAAACTCTGATCGAGTAACACATATATGCAGCAGAATAGAACCCTCCAGGTTGGAGCAGTACATCTGGTGGAATGAAGAGAACTAGAATTGAAAATTTCACAAAAAAAAACTTGCGCAAGAAGATATCCTTCACTCAATCCTTAAAACATCAGTTAGCCCTTCTAGGGAATGTATGTAGAATCAATCCTTACACGGTACATGATCTTCAGACATAGTATATGATAGCAGTACAGTCCTAGTTGGCTTGCGTAATCATCAACTAGGACATCATGTAGATAGGCAGCATAGGCTGCTGCAGCCAAGAAGAAGAAGGAGGACTACGAACTTGATCGAACCAGAATCGGAGAAAGAACAACCAGGATTTAATCAAGGCTCTAATACCATGAAATTAAATAAAAAGAAAAAAAACTGATCAGAATAAGAAGATGAAGAAGAGCCTGCTAGAGATGGAGCAGTATCGGTTGTGAGAGCTGCTCCTTTCATGCAGGGAATATATTAAATAATCTTTCTAAATATGTTTCCTAAATTAAGGAAACAGAATTACATCTAATAACTGAAATAAGGACAAAATAAGACTACAGCTGGCCTATGAACTGGCTAGCTGTATCCATGACTTAATGTACCATGGGGGTACATTCAGTCATGGAACCCCATACACATTTAACATATTTAACACATGGTACAAGGTTTCGCGAGATTTCAGCAAAATCTCGGGTTTCGTTTCGGTTTCGCAAGGTCTCGAAATGAAACCTATTGCGATATGCATTTTTGTCAAAGTTTCGACTTTCGACCAAAATTTTGCAGTTTCGGAGAAATTTCAACCAAGTTTCAGGTTTTGGTATCGTTTCGGTCAAACTTTTGTATAAATGCAAGATTTCGATCGAAATTTCGCAATGAAATTTCAACCATGTTTCAAGTGTCGGTATCGTTACGTTAATTTCAATTCCAAAGAGGGAAATTTCCTAGAAAACCACAATTTTTGTGAATTATGGCCAAATCACTCCCATATCTTTATAATGAACCATGTATAACATTTAATAACTATGAAATGGTTCCTAATTTTATGTTTATTCATTCCTAAAGTATATTTTAATTGTTGTAATAGAATTATGTGTATTCAAGTATTAAATTTGGTGTATACAGCATCGTACAACGTAGGGTTTACTAGGGTCCAAAGCCAAACTACCATTTTGGGTGTGTTTTTTACAATCTATAAGGGTTCCACAATGTTTAAAGGGCCTAAAATAGGGTGTACTACAAGTTTCATGACCTAATTTGACCATTTGGCCAGCAGAACCAAACATCGAAATTCCCCCCCCCCCCCCCAAAAAAAAAAAAAAAAAGTTTCAGCCCAAGTTTCGATTTCGACCGACACATTTCAGTTGTGACTGATAAAAAAATCATCCTCGAAACTGAAATCTCAAACCTTGGATGAGATCATCACTACAAGTCTAGGGGTCCATCAGTGGATAGTCACTTCATAAACTTGGACCTTTGACTTTCTTTTGATGAGTAAAACAGGACATCTGATTATGACATTGTGCAAAGACCTAATCACTATCGCTTTCCACATCACTAATGGTCAGCTGTTCGCATATTTGCACTATGCCAATGTTCCAGCCCCAACACTTTAATCAAGAAAATTTGAATTGGTCAATTCCTAGAAAAGAAACCCGGGATACTATCTGAACAAAGCAGTGAAATAATCTCTTCTAAATCACATTCTCTAAGCTCCCCTAAATGACCTAAATCAATGACAATCACTGTGGCATCAAATTCAAATATAGGTGGTTTGCTACATTCAATGGTTAGCCCAAACTAAAATCACAATAATCTGTCCCTGTATCTTACCTATAATTTGACTAGGATTTCTCGTGTATCCTTAAATGATACTGTTACACCCGTGTCCAAAATCCCAGTCTAATTTGAACTTTTCATAAGTGATGTTACATCGGTGACCTTTGGGTTGTAATAATCAAACCAACATACAAGATCATAGACCGATCGATGGGTAACCCTATGGAAGAAAGGTTCCTTGAAAGGGATCGGGTAAGATTTGTCCATTGTTGGAGGATACGTGACCTCCCTCTGAATGCAAGTGAAGGACATCGTAGAAAATACCCGAAACCACCTCCTTTGGATGATTGAAGGTACGTGTTCCAATACACCATGCAACCACCATTTATGGATTATATATATGATGCCATGACCCTATGTAGCACCCCATGCAAATCCCCTTACATATGACCTAGGACAGGAACAATTAAAACCTTTAAAACTGATGTTTCCACCGACAGGTTGATCATGAGGCTGATCGTACCTGCATCAACCTCACCATCAGCCTGCGGGGGTTAAAAACTCATTTTTACTGTTGTGGGCCCCACTAGACTTTGGGGCGGGTCCCAATACTTCATGGCATGAAGATATCATACTAATACCCTAATAGACCCCATGCAAGTCCCCTCATGATTGTCTTAGGACACTAGCCTTTAAACCTTATAATTGTAGCCCATATGCCTGTGGAAGTAGACCCCTTCGAATCGATCCCATCAACCTGTGAGGTGAAAAACTGCATTTTTTCATGTAGTGGGTCCCACTTGGCCTTAGGGTGGATCCCAACACCTTAGGACATGATGTTGTAGGGCTCATCCATATTCCATACATGCCCTCCATGTGCCTAGAGGTGAGCCCCATTGTCCAAACATAGAAGTTAAAGTGATTTATAGATGAGACCTTTGGGCTGCCAGCCAAACAGGCCCCTAAGGGATCACTTAAGTTATTAAAATACATGATTCCCTTCACCCCATTCATTTCTCCATCAACCAAAACGTGGGAGTGGAGAGGAGAAGGAGAAAAGAAGGAAAAGAAGAAGAGAAGGAAGAAGGGAACAAGCTAAGGCATCACCCCCCTTGGTTCCCAAGCTTCAATCAAGGTAGGTCCCCCTTACCTTATGTGATTTCCCCTTCTTTTTATGCAATAATTGTTGGAATATGTAATCCAAAATACCGTGGGGGTATTCTGGTCCTTTTGGGGTAGTTTTATTCCTATGTTATTAGGTTTAAGTGGCTGCTCTTATAGAGTCAGCTAGTTAGGGGTAATTATGTCTATAGTTGGCTATGTGGGTTTAGTCCCACATCGCCTAATTCAGTCCTTTGTAACTTTCCCCTCTATTTATGGGCTTACCTATCAATGAAATATAACATTATTATTCCATTCTCTCATTCTCTCTTTTTAACCCACGATTCTTCTAACGTGGTATCAAAGCAGGTCTGATCTAGGTTAGAAAGAAAGGAAAAACCCACCTTCTCTTCGATCAACTTCTCCCTTCTTCTCTCTTTCTCGGCTTCTCCTTGTTCTGGTTTTCTTCTTCTCATCCTTGTAAGGGGGCAGAACTAATGAGGTAAAAACCTTAACCAAGGATTTAGTTGCTGCCCTCCTCCATTCAATCTCTTTTTTCAATTAAAATTCTCCTGGAATCATCTTTGCGAATTGGAGCTTTCCAGAATTTTTTGGAGATCAACTTCCTATCACTATTGAAGGCTGACCGTCCACCATTGGAGCTCCCTTTGCACTCTTTTCAAGCACCTTTCTACCCTATTTAAATGACCTCCTTCCCTTTTTTTCTATTTCTCCATCATTCATTAACCTTTCCAGCCCCTACCCTAATTGATCTCAACTTGTAAGTGTTTTTCAAAATCCTGATTCCAATCAATTTTAGGGTTTCCCTTTTCAGATGCAACTGATTTTTTGGGGGTGATTCCCTACTACTATAAACTCAACTCGACCCAAGTTTGGACCCTTTCTGATGGCTGGATTTGTTTCTACAGCAAAAACTTTCTTAACCTGCTAATTTGGTTACCTGCTAAAAACCCTAACAATACCCCGACTCCAATCGAAATTAGGGTTACAGGTTTCAGCTTTTGCTGATTTTTTGAGGGTTGACTACTTCCATTACTAGGACCACCTGACCTCAATCTTGCACCTATCCAAGTTTTCTAGAAGACCCCTCCCCAATCAATCTCTATTTTTTAGGGTTTTACAAAACCCTGACATTAGTCGATTTTTTGGGTTAGGGTTACCTGCTGCTTCTGGAGTTTTTGGAGGTGTTTCTACCATCAAGAGAGGCAATCTAAGCTAGCTGCTGCCCTATTTTTTCTGCACTTTTTGTTGTTTCTCCCACTTGAAGATCAAGTCTCAAATCCTACAAGAGATTGGGTGTTCGTATTGGAGATCCATTCCAGCAGTTGTGGACAACATCTATGCCAAGAAATCATCACACTTTGACAAGCATCAACAGATTTTTTAAGTCCCCTTCCCTTAATCGATCACAATTTAAGGGTTTTTCAAAACCCTAACAAAAATCGATTTTAGGGTTAGGGTTGTCCTATCAAGCTAATTTTTGTAGGGGAGTCTTATACATACCAAAGGAATTCTCAACCCAAGTTTCAGCATCATTCATGGATTTATTTTGAAAAAAATCAAGTTCACTCTAATGGCTCGATTTCATCAACTATCAACCTATTTTTTTTCTAGTTCCTATGTGGCTGGCTGCTTCAAATATCTATGAATCTGTCGGGTTATTTATCTTATATTTGCTGGTTCTATTGAGCTTTACTACATACCTTGCTGGTTCTATTGATTGCCTTTTGTAAGCATGATTGGTTGATATGTTACTGCTACCTTTATGAGGACTACTGCTGCCCTATTATTGAGACTGAGTATCCTACTATTGCAGATCAAAATTCTTTCATTATTGAAGACTCGAATCTACTACCTTGGAGATCAGCTTATTTGGGATTACAATAATGTGTTCCATGGTTATTGGTTGCAACTACGAACCTATTCAGTTATGTGAAGCCTTTCTAGTTCATATCCGGCTTACTTTGGAGCTTGATCCTAGCATTGTTCACTAATTCAGATCTGATCCAAGTTTTTTTGTTGAAGCTTCTTACATCAATTGCTGTCCAGATATCTTCGTCATTCCTATTTCACATGTGGGAGTTTATAAATTGGGGTTTTGCACACTTGTTCTTCCTTGTTTGAAGATTGATCAAGCCTTAAAGATTAGAGTTTTTCCTTACTTCAAATCAGATCTGTATACTTATCAGATTTGAATATTGGAATTAGGAGTTTCTCCCCTGCAGGAGTTTCCATCAAAAGTGTTTGTTTAATCGTTTGAAGATGGTTGATAATTTATATGTTCAATTGTTTTACTCCGTAATTCATTATCCCACTGCTCTTTTCACTTCATCACCTCCCAAAACATACCTTTAGCATATACCCATAACCACTTTGGACGATAATGGTATTCTCTAATTTGCCATTTCTTCCTTTTCCATTACCCTTAGCACCTCTTGGAATATTATCCTTTTGCACTATCTCATTCATCATCTGTGTTATGTCCACGTGTACTACTACACGTAACGGGGAAAATTATGTACAGTACACCTGCAGACATTGTAGAAGCAGAACTTGCAGGAACACTTGGTGCAAAACATAGAAGATCAGGGTTTCCACCATTCCCATTGGGTATCTCCTTTGTTATTGGGTTGAATTTGCTGTAAGGGAGAGATTGAAGTATTAAAGATGTTTGGTTATTGCCTACCTATATGAGGTTCTACAATTGGGTTGATCCTTTCTGCTGCCTTATTTATTTGCTTCCGCTGCTTGCTGCCCTAGTTGCTTATCTTCAAGATTATCAGTCAGAGATTCATCATTGGACAGCTGTTGAAGATTGGTGAAAGTTTGCTGATCAAGGCTGCCTAGGTTTTGTAGATCAATTATTTCAAATTCTTAAAGGTTTATTTGGGAACTGCATTCATATGTCAAGCTGGATTCTACTGCAACTTAGTTTCTTCCCCTTTTGTTCAAGTTGGGCATTAGTACCTTGTATGCGCCAACTTGAGGGGGAGTATTAGCATTATTATGGAGTTCTTTTTTTATTTGGTTCAAGCTAGATTTTCCTTCTTCTCTTATTTGCATAATCCAGCTTGTGAGGGAGTGTTGGAATATATAATCCAGAATAGGGGTTATTCTGGTCCTTTTGGGGTAGTTTTATTCCTATGTTATTAGGTTTAAGTGGCTGCTCTTATAGAGTCAGCTAGTTAGGGGTAATTATGTCTACAGTTGGCTATGTGGGTTTAGTCCCACGTCGCCTAGTTCAGTCCTTTGTAACTTTCCCCTCTATTATAAATAGAGGGGCTTACCTATCAATGAAATATAACATTATTCCATTCTCTCATTCTCTCTTTCTAACCCAAGATTCTTCTAACAATTATAAACTAGGGTTTTGTGTTTTATTCATGAACCTTGGGGGCCTAGGGAGCATGCTAATACCTCCCTCATGCATTCTCCTTGATGTGCAAGGCATTAGGTACCTTCTCATGCCCAAACCCTAGGTATAGACCTAACCATTGATGCTTTTGACCCCAAACCTAGGGAATGCATGCTCTATTCGAATCTCCCTCATGCTCCCATGCATTGTGGGTTGAATTTATTGTACTTAGGACCTCCCATGACCATAGACATGCTATCCATCTTCCTCCAATCAAATCCATTAGATTCAAAACCTAAAATTAGGGTTTCTTGGGATGGAATTTAAGTTGTGATCATCTCCCACGAATTGGGGTGATCCATCGGTACTTATATGACCAAATGCATGTATTAAGGCTGTACCTAAGCCCCATTAAGCCCCCATCCCATATTGACCAAGATTGACCAAAGGCAAGGTAAGCTCAGCCCGTATACCTATGGAGGTCGATCGTGCGGATGATCCTACCTGCATCGACCTCCTGGCCATTTTTGGTTCTGTAAAGAGCCACAGGACGATCATGAGGACGACCAACCCTATATTGACCTCAGGGTCGACCTGTGCATTGAAAACCTTGATTTTCCCCCCAACTTTGATTGGCAACATTTAACCAGCCCATTTACTTCCTGGCTCTGGTAAACCAACGGACGAAAAGGTAAACCTTCATACATCTGCTGATCTATTTTCAAATAGCTATAATGCGTTTACCCAAATATCATTTTTCCGCATGCATAACAGCTCTTTCATTTGTGTTAGGAGGCAGCCACATGTTATCCCATATTCCACTAAATAATAGTAGTTTTATTCAACTAGCTATGGTTTGTTGGTGTTGGATTACTATTCCATTATTAGTTCTAGGGTGAAGGACTTCGGTCTCTTTTAAGCAGAAAGCATTCCAAGCTCTCTTCTTTCTATAGGAAGGAATAAGTCTCAATGTAGGATCTCTTTCAAGTCAAGTACAATAACGACTTTCATTCCACTTTATCAAACTAAAGTAAGGTAGCGGAAGGGAGAAATTCAAAACTCTAACCTGTTCAAAAAAGAGGAAATTTACATAAACCCCATTGAAGCGATAAAAGATTTTTTAGACGAGCAACGGGCAACCTTAGAAGAGGGGCTGGATCCCATCGAAAGTTTCGATTCACATTGGATCGAGAAGAAGGAAGTTGGGTTTCTTCGACCATATTATCAAACCCTAATTTATTCATATCCTGGTTAAACTACATTGCTGATTTAATTTCGAGTACGATGAAGCACATAGGTGCTTAAGGTGAGTGGGTTAGATCTTTGATTTAATTTGGGAGTATTTGGTCTTGAGATGCATATGCACATGCATTGCATAATCATTGGAACATGTGTGGATGACTGTGTGTGAACTATATTTAAATTTCTCTAACCCTCACTATGATTGATAGTTTAGGTTAGAAATAATATTTAGGTTTGAATGAATTATATTAAATGACTACTAGAGGAATTAGGTTCTTGTGATTCTTATGTGATGAGATGAGATGAGACAGTGGGTATGGGATCCGAGTGTCGAAGGGGATGCCAGACTCGAGATCGTCATCCGTTTATTTACTGTACTCATGCATATAGAGTAGATGATGGGAATAGGGTACGGAGTGGCCGAGGTACCATTGCCGTATCGCCGTGCGAGTTGCTGTATTTTATTTGGATTATTACTGTTGCATTAGTATGATCGCTACACTAGGACGGGAAACGGGGTACGAGTAGCCGAGGTACCATTGTCGTATTGCTGTACCACTGGTATGTGGGTATATATGCTAGAGGAGAGGGGTGAATAGTGTGCCGAAGGGGATGCCGGTCTATGGCCCCGGCCTCTGGTATATGCATACACATACACTTTCATACATGTAGATGCATTGATTAGGTTGATATTCCCAGTGCTACACCCCTTGTCAACAGGGGGTAAGGTGTTGGATAACTGATGGTCATAGCCGACGTGCTGGGAGTACCATTCTCAATAGAGCGATGTCTGGAGAGATCTACATGGCACCGGAACTGAATCCGAGGAGTTCAGGGTAGGCACCAGAACTGAGTAAGAGCTAGGGTTATATCGAGGGTTTGTCATGTAGGACGATCTGTGTGTGGCAGGCTCCCAACCGCAATTCGGATTGCCATCGTTGGGTTCCACCGTATCCAGGACCATGGATGCTACCTATGGGATGTTCCAGTAGCACTTTACCCAAATTTAGGCATTCATTTTTTTGTTAGGTGGATAAATAATAAATTGAACCAATTCATATATTCATGTGGTATGACTGTAAATCGGACATGATGTATGACTTATCCTAGTGGTATGGGATGCTATGGGATTTGTGTATCATGTTTGATTTGCGCCCTTGTGATTGCATTCATGAATTGTTATCTGTATGCTTGTGTGCTCTAACTGCTCATTGGGCTTGGTGGAAGCTCACCTCTCGTGGTACCTTTTTTTTAGATGGTGATACAAGTATCGAGCCGCCGACGAGCTCAAATTTCCCCTACCCCTATGAGATTGATATTGATGACTGGAGTGTTCCAATGGAGGAGCATGGTCTGGGATGTATGTGCGAGGATTGTGCATACAGGGCATGATGATTGAGGGTTGGGCCCTGTTATTTTGATACATCGATGTTTTGCTCTCTTTTGTTCATTGATGTATAACTATACTTATTCTTTTGAAGGATTACTGTATTTATGTCTTGAGATACCTGTTGATGATAACAAACAGTTATTTATAATTTATCACATTAGATCCCCTTTTATTAATCTTATGTATATTGATTTGTCTTCCGCTGCCTCTGATTTTGATATTATTGTGATTGATGGACTGTGAGAGTTAGACACTGCATCTGTGATCCTAGGTGGTGTAGGGGTGTAGGTGTACATCCGTCACATTCCTCGGTCTTTTGGGAGTGGGGTATGACAGAAACACTCTCTTCATCAAGAAATCTTAGCCAATAATAGGAAGTAGGAAATATGGCCCAGACCACAGATTTTAATTAGAACAGACATCGAACCAAAAAGGGGCGTAATTCAGTTTTATTGAGTTTTGAGCAAAACCACAGTTTGAAAGAACGATTAAAAATAATGGAAATCAATAAAACAGGAAATAAAAGACAAAAATGCAATGTCTACTGCTTTACATGTCAAACAGTAGGTTAAAGGCTCAAAATTGTTGAACAACACTGCCCAGTTTTCTGAACTGGCGATGTGATTTTGGTTTCAGTCGCAGGCAGTTCTATATCCAGATTGAACCGAAAAAAAGGTGGTTCAGGTTTTACCAGTTCAAACATCCAGTTCAGTCGGATTTTAAACAAAATATGGTCCAGAACAAGCAAAAGTAGCCTTCTTGCAGAAGAATTCAGTACTCAAGACGACTCTACCAAAAAAGATATTTTTGGCAGCAAGCCACCGTTCTAGAATTCAACAGTGATGATTAACATACATCCTGACTAGCTTGTGGAGGTACTTGCTTTGACTCCATAGATATCACTGTGATAGGCAACTAGGAGGAGCATTCTAAGACA
Source organism: Telopea speciosissima (assembly GCF_018873765.1). Lineage (NCBI taxonomy): Eukaryota > Viridiplantae > Streptophyta > Magnoliopsida > Proteales > Proteaceae > Telopea > Telopea speciosissima. The sequence goes on from NC_057921.1 coordinate 3,678,564, forward strand.
TTGTTCTTTGAAAGGATTTCAACAGAAAGAGTTTACCTGCTAATATACCTAGGATAATAGATTTATGGAATCTATGAATGCGAAAGAATAATGACGAATAAGGTTCTTGATTGAAATTAGATGACGCAACAGGGTTTGAAGCACAAAACTCCGGCCATGTGAGAAAATCCAAAAACAAAAGTACTACTTTGAAATGTTGGCCAGGCTTTGGGATCCCAACACAGGGTCCAAAAGGCAAGAAGCAGCTCTAGCCCCCCTTAAAGACATTTGCACCAAGAAATGGTTACCCAGTGTACAAGCAGAGAGTTCATGGGGCAAGCCCAAATCATTGTTTTCCTATTTGTTCGATTGACCCAGTTAGCATGGATTAAAGTTGTCAGGTACTCAAATGTCATCAGACATGGTCCAAACTCCAATCTTCTTAACTAGGACAACTGTTAAAAGCATCAATACTATTGGAGAAGAATACAGCATCCAAAAGAAGTTGCCAAATAAATATTATCATCAGGTTAGCTAGAAAAATTGTTAGAGGAAACAGAACCAACGGAGGAATTTGCAGAATTTTCTAATTAGAGATGACCCATATTATTGTCAGATCTGCTTCTACCTTCAGTAATTATTAGAGATGAAGTATCCTTATTTATACCTGTCCAACTTTCCAGCGTGTAATCATTTGGCCAGCTTCCTTCATCTGGTATCACAGTATGGTCGGCATTTCCAACCAGTTCATCTTTAACATTGTGGTCATAAGTCTGCAATAATACTTCCTGTTGCACTCCAGAGGACTCTACTTGGTGCTCCATTCCTATCAGTGGGGAAGATTCAGTCATGATAAGTAAAAATCATTAGGGAGAATGGAAATTCACATGAGCACTTTTAATCCTCTGCCTCTAAATATTTAAGATCCATGACTAACCAAGATGAGAAAAGCTTCACAGATCATGAAAGCGAAATACAATGTAATCACACAGAAAATGTCAACAAGACGCTAAAAAACATGACTGAGATGCTATCGAATGTCACACCCCGGCCCGGTTGATAAGGGCCAAGTATGACTGGATGTGTCTCACATCCAACCAACCCACCAGGATCGCAAGTGCTGTAGTCTATTCGCAATCTCATTCACAATAATCAGAATTAAATGCAGCGGAAGCAATATAATAAGACATAAGATAATATTTAAGGGAAAACTAGTGATAACAGTTTATAAATTCATATATGAACATTCATGTACAGCAGGGTTACAATGCTGGTTCACAAAAGATGTAACACTAACTCAAAAAAATTATATACAATAGGTACTACAAAAGTGATATAACAAAAAGGGGAGAAGAAGCCTGATCAGTCTGGGAGATCAGGAGAATGAGCAATCATTACAGGAGCACGAAGCATCATGCTCCACCAGAACAGTAGTGTCAACTCCACAGTCAACAGGAGAACCCTGAACAGAAGGAGTCCCCAAAGAAACACAAGCAACAGCGACAGTAGTCTCATCTGTAAAAATAGAGTGATCACGAGGGGTGAGCTCTCAACTTAGCCCAATAAGGGAATGCATGCAAAACAAACACATTAAACATGATGCATGTTCTAGTCTAACATACACCTATCATGGATACTAAGTCACATGAGGTTTAAGTACTACTGTGGTAGATGCTAACCTCGGTCCTGGAAACACATAACCAGACGGCGGTCACCCGAGCGAAACCATTCTACCACGGTGAGGACCCGCCAGGAAAGCATATCACCAGGCAGCTAACCCAACAGACCCCCAATGACCAACCCTACTGTTTGTTCCCACAGCGGAATACACACGCTATCATGGGACAGTAAATGACCAACCCTACTGTTTGTTCCCACAGGTTTAAGTCCCTAAACAGCAGAAAATCACCAAGGTTTGGGGATCAGAAAAATAGCCAGAGGTCAGTCCAAGGGATTAGGGGCATTTTGGTCATATTAGGCTTAACCGGATTCATAGGGCACCTAAACCGGTTGACCGGTTCAACCCTGGTTATGCATCCCGTTCAAGGGGCAGAATTGGGGGTTTGGTCTATAGTTGGTAAATCTTGACATGCAAGCTGTCAATTTCTGAAATTGACTAATTTCTAAGGTGGGTCACCTCTCCAATTTGTTGAATTTCAAGATTAATTACTAAATTGGGGATCGAGGTTGTTTACTCTCAAATTAATGGTTTAGGGCTTATAAATTTGGTTCATGGAACCTGAAATTGGGTTCAGCAGAGAAGCAACCTTGAGGTTTCAGGTATAACTGGACCTGGTTCGTCCTAAAATAGGTTTATGTTAGTAAAATTCCTATTTTTAAAGCTTGGCTTACATGTTTTAATGGCTGTCATGGGTTAGGACTGGATTAAGGCTTAGGATTAGAGAAGAAAGAGAAGGGAGCAGTAGAAATTTAAAGGCCTACCTGAAATCGATGGTGATATCAGTGTGACAGCAGTCTCAGATTGTGCAGGAAGGTCTCCAATTGCACTTCCAAGCTTCAATTCCAAGTGTAGAACCAAAGCCCCAAGGTATGGTGTACTTCTCCCTTCTTCTTCCTCTCTTTTTTTCTCTTCTTTCTCTAAGCTTCCCTAAGGCTCTCAAGGCTGGATCGATTCTGATTTTTAACTTCTTAGATTAATGAATAGTGAAGTTGGTTTTTATTTATAGTGGTTAAGTTACTTAAGGGCTGTTTGGTCTTTTAATGTAAAATCAGTTTTAAAACTAATTTCTAAAATTTTTTTTAACCAGAATTTTGTACTTATTACCTTAATCTAATTATAGGATGCTGTCATATGACATCATGGGCAAACTGGGTACGGGTAATTGCTGGGAATTGGATTCTCCTCTAGGGATGTGGGTCCCATAGGGATAAAATGACAAAAATACCCCTATAAAACTAATTGGTCATACAATCGGCATATAAATACACATATAAGTTCATACTTACAATGAGTTAGCTAAGGGAAAGGTTCCGCATCCCCTCCAGGTAGTTGATCTAACACAGGTAGCTTAGATGCGGGACTCCACTAGGGTTCTCTGACTCTAGAAGGGCAGGTTGAGAAGAAGACTCCCCGGAATCCTCCATAGGTGTGCCAAATGATTGGTCTAATACCTCGATCGATGCAGCCCATAACATCGAAGCAAGCATCAACACAGAACTGGAACCTGAAATCACACAAGTTCCAAAAAAAATTTAAATTTATTGCGGATTTTACATCGAGAGCCAGCAATTCTCTCTCAACTTATCCTTTTGAAATAATGCAATCTAAAAATCCAGATTATGGATCTCAGATGCAAGCAGGCCTAATAATCAAATCTGTGATCGGATCTAAGGTAAGTGAAGCAACTGTGTTGTTAGGGGAAGAAAACAAATCAATGGAATGAGGGGGGAAAAAATATTGAGATCAATCTGTTTGGGAGGAAGAAAAGAGGAAAAGAAATTAGGTTTGAGATACCAATCCTGTATGCACTGCTCATCAGCACCCAAACTCTTTAAAAAAAAAAAACACTCATTTTCTTTAGTCAAATCATCTCCAATTGATGGGGGGTGCATTACATGTACAAAAACCTTGTAAAATTCTTAAATTGACTTCTAAAAAAGCTCCCAATCACACTCACACACTATATAAAGTAAATGAACTCAAAACAGAACTCTAACTATTATGTATCATCTAACCCAAATACTTTACTAATCCCATGTACTAACATTATCCCCACTTTATGCGCTAACAAATTAGGCTATTTAAAATGAAACCCAAAAAAATAAAAATAATAAAAAACCCAACATAACATAACTACCCGAAGATTAATTTCAACCCATTAGACTGCAAACTGACGTACATATAGGCAGACATACGAGATTGATGTCTAATGCAACTGCATCAATTCCCCTCGGTTAAAAAAAAATCCTCCTCCAATTTTTGTAGAATGGGGATCTTTGAGGTACTATCAGAGATCACTCTCCTTGACCCAACAAAATCAATTATCAAACCACAATCCAATAGTACGAAATCGGCGATGGGGAGTCCGTTGGTAAAGTCGCAATGTGGAAGCACAAATTCGACTAGTTCGACCAAAAGATCAGCTAGTTTATGCTACTCCATGATTGATTCTTCAATGATAAATAGAGCCACAACATTTTCAATCGTCAGCGGTTCATTGTCTTGTTCTTCCACCCATTGTTCAACGACTGAGATCAATTTATAAACAAAGATCTCATACGATCGGATGTGATCAGCAATTCGTTTTTAAATTCTTTACATTGTCGTCAAGTTTCTTTGATATTTGCTTCAACCATTCGTGAAGACTCTTACAAGAGTTGAAGTTGATGGCAGATAGCAAACAAGAGAGTAGGATCCACAGTATTAACAGCCATATTTGGCTCTGATACCAATTAATGCAATCTGAAAATTGAGATTATGGATCTCAGATACAAGCAAAACCAAAATCTGTGATCAAATCTGAGATAAAGAAGCAATTGCGTTGTTAGGGAAGAAATCAGATCAATAGAATGGGAGGGAAAAGAGATGAGACTGATCTACATGGGGGGAAGAAGAGAGGAGAAGAAATCATGTTTGGGATACCAATCCCGTATGCATTGCTCAACAGTACGAAAACTCTTAAAAAAACATATTCTTTACTCAAATCATCTCCAATTGATTGGTGTATTACATATATACAGTCCAAAATTCCTAAATCGACTCATAAAAGGACTCTTAATCATATTTACACACTCTATAAAGTACATGAACTGAAAACAGAACTCTAACTATTCAGTATCCTAATAATCTAAATTAAATACTTAACTACTAATCACATTTACTAACATTATCCCCACTTTATTGACTTTAAATTAGGCCCATTACAGTGAAACCAAAAAAATAAAAAATAAAAAAACTCCACATATAATATAACTACCCAAAGGTCACTTTCAGCCCATTGGACTGCCAACTGCTTCTTGGAGGCCTTCTAAACTTACACATAGGCATCCATACAGGATTAAAATCTAATACAACTGCATCAATCCCCCCTCGGTTAAAAAAAAACTCGTCCTCAATTTTTGTAGAATGAGAGCCTAGGAGGATTTTCCACGGAATCCACGCACTTTAAGCAACCACTCTCGTTGATCCAACGAAACCAATGATCAGATCACAATCGAAAGTTACGAAATCAGCGATGAGGAATCCGTTGTTGAAGTTGCAATGTGGAAGCACAAATTCTACAGGTTTGGTTAAAAGATCAACCAGTTTATGCTCTGTTACGTGCAAGAGTGGGAGTAGTTATCTAAGTTCAAATAGATTAACCATAGTAGAGAGAAGTAAGGGTAGTTAGAGTGAAGTTAGGGGAGAGTTGAGTAGTTATGGATAACTACTATTATTGTAAATGTCACACCCCCGCCCGGTTTATAAGGGCCAAGGGTGACTGAATGTGTCTCACATCCAAATAACCCACCATGATCGCAAGTGTTGTACTCTATTCACAATCATACCCACAAATACAGAATTAAAAACAACGGAAGCAATTAAATACATAAGTAAGGCAGCAATAAAGGAAGACTAAACTGAACAGTGATATGTATATATATAAACGAGAAACCAGTGTTACAATGATTCTTCCATAAGCAAAAGAGTTAAACAAAAGACTTATTAACATAAACTATACAAAAGTGTATAATAAAGAGAAGGGGAGAAGCCTGAATCTAGCAGTGTCTCAGAAGAACGCGAAGTCATAGCACGAGCACGAAGCATCGTGCAGCACCGGCAGAGGAGCATCAACTCCAAGGGCTGAAGGAGAGTCCTGCGTAGACCAACCCTGACTGTTTATTCCCATAGCGGAGTACATACGCTAACATAGGAGAGAAGATGGCACCCCGGCATTTTCCCTTCGGCTGTACTACGGGTTGTCCAACACCTCTTCCCCTGTTGATAAGGGACGTAGTACTGGGTAATGATCAATAACCTAGCCCAGTGCAATCTATTCATGATGCTACAAGTATGAATAGCTGAATTATAGAGTACAATATTCCACATCAACAATTTAACAATAGCAATAACATCAATGCAATGCAGTGCAAGATGGCAAATGCAGCCTAAATCATATGCATTCTAGTGCATTAAAACACAAGCGAAGAAACTATATGCAACAGAGTATTTTCAATGATGCATGATATGGCATCCAGCACAATAGTAAATTAAAATGGCAAACATGCTCAAATTAAGTTCAAGGTTCCCTTACCTGTAATGTAGCTTAGCCTAAACCAATTAACCCTCCAAGAACCCAGCAAAACAAACAAGAGACAGCAGAGACAGACCTAATACAACATGCAAAACATCATCCATTAGGTCCAGAGACGGCCCAAGGTCAAGTCCTATAAGGGCAGGGTCATAGGGGCACCAAAAGGGGGAGCCGAATGCAGACTTCTAGGGAGCCGGTCGACCGCCCCTGGGCCTGCAACAGTATCCGGCCCTGAGGCCGAAATTGGGGGTTTTGCTTCCTAGGGTCAGATCTTAACATGCATGGCCCTAACTGCAGGTTTTGAAGTATATTTTAAGTGGGTCAACCTGATTTCATAATTTATTTGTAAAAACCTAAATTAAATTAGGGATTTTTGGATAATTAACCTGATTTAGTGTTTTAGGGTCCATCAGAACTCATGGCCCAGCTGTAAATGAAGAGCAGCATGAAATTCACAACTGAAACCCAGGTCTGAACATCAATGGGTGCAAATTAATGGTCACAAGATGGCTTTTGACCAATAAAACCTATAATTACGAAGGTTTAATGGCAGATTTTGCCATAGAGGTCATGTAGGGACAGAGATTAGAGAAGATGAGGAAGAGGACAGCATAGGTTCATTGCTTACCTGAGATCAGAAGTAAAAGCAAGATGCAGGCAGCCTCTAATTATGCAGCTCAGTTTCAATTGGAGGTTCCAAAGCTCAATTTCAGGTATGGAATCCAAGTCTTCAAGAACAGCTCCCTCTTCTCCCTTCTTTCTCTTCTCTTTTCTTGTTTCTTTCTTGTTCTCCAAGGCTGGAACGATTCTCTCTTTTAGTCTCTTTGCTTAGTGAATAGTGAATAGTGTACATTAGCTTTGTATTTATAGTTAGTGGAATAACAAGGGGCTGTTTGGTTTGCTAAAAGCAAAATCTGTTTTTAACACTTAATTCTAAAATCTGTTTTTAAGTAGAATTAGTTCTAAATTCTGATTTTTAATGGAATTTCATACCTATTAGCTTAATTCTAATTGTATAATGATGTCATATGACATCAGGGGCAATCCGGGTACGGGTAACTACTGGAAACACGATTCCCCACTGGGGACGTAGGTCCCACAGAGATGTATTACTATTCTGCCCCCATATACTATTCAAATAAAAATTACTATATATAAATATTCAAGAAGGGTTTCTCACCTACAAGCCGGTCTAGGATAGAATAAGGTTTCGCAGGCTATCAGTAAAGCATGCCCGACACAGGAAGTTGACGAGTTGCAGCCCATAGCATTGAGGCTAGCATGGGCACAAAACCAGAACCTGAAATCACACAAGTTCCAAGAGTTCAATTTTTTTTTTTTTTTTTTTGGCGGGTTTCACAGTAAATCTTATATATTGTTGAACTAACGAATATAGACGGGACTTTGGAATCAAATTAAACTCTTTGAGTTAAGGCAGGCTTCCTTCTTAAACCAAGACCCCAAGCTTGGTCCGTAAAGCTTTTATCTTTTTCCCATTTTTATTATTATCTTATTCCATTTTCCTATTTTCTCTCATCTACCCCCATACACACGTAACAAATGGCATCAGAGCTAGGCACGGCAGAGGAATCGACCGTCCCAGGTCTATACGGGAATATCCTTCTCTGTTTAATGGTTAGATGGAAGCGATTTGTTCATCAGAGATTGACCGTCTCGGGTCTGTACGGGATTTTCATCAGGTTCTTCAAATATTGTTGGACCGATGAGTTTGTGGGCGTAACATTGGCAATCGGCACAAGCAACTTGGGAATTACCCCAACAAGATTTGGGATCTTAGTGGAATTATGTTAAATTTTTATTTGTAATTTAGTGGTCTTAAGACAAGACCAAATTTTAAGGGGATGGATTGTTAAAATGTTGTAGTAATTGTAGTACGTGGCTAAATAGTTATTAGTGGAGAGAAGTGTGGTAGAGTTAAATTAGGGAAAGAGTAAGTAGTTATGGATAACTACTATTGTCATTTGATTTTTATAAATAGCGGAGTAACGAGTAAAGAACGGACTTTTAAAATCCTAAATTATCTCTTAAGAGTTATCTTGAGAAGAGGATTGGCCACCTCCTAATTGTGCCAGGATGTCCTGTGGCTTTATCCATAAAGCCCCAAAACCCCTATCCTTCTCTCTCTTTATCTTCCCTTATTATGTCTCTCTCATATCATTCTCTCCCTATTATTTCTCTTCTTTTTGTTATTTTATTTCTAGATTATCTCACACTCCCACATGGGTGATTCTTTAATGATAACTATAGCCATTTCATCTTCCATTGTCGGTGGATCCCCGTCTTCTTCTTCCACCCATCGTTTAACGATTGAGATCAATTTATTTAACAAACATCCTATATGATAGGATGTGATCAGCAATTGGTTCTTAAATAATTTACATTGTCGTTGAGTTTCTTTAATATTCACTTCAATATTTCATAACTTCTCTTATACGAGTTATAGTTGATGGCGGAAAGCAAACAAGAGGGTAGGATCCAAGGTTTAAACTATCAGTATCGGGTATCATATCGGTCGGGCGACATTAAGAGACGTATCGTATCGGTCGGGCGACTTTAAGAGACGTATCATATCGTATCGTATCGTATCGAATCATATCGTATTGGGGATACGAATTGATCAGTGCAAAAACGCAATAAAATGATCAAAATACACATGGAAATACACTTTTGGACACACAAAAAAATATAAACAAGCTATATATGTCATCTATCATGCATATACACTAAGAATTATGAATAATGTATAACCAAACAAGTGCGGCACTTTCAAATTGTTATAAAAGATGAGATTTCTTACATGCAGAGTCACTCTATTGCCGTGAAGAATGTCGGGGTGGATCAAACTCATGTCTGTAAGGGCCTTCAAGAATAAGATCAACTAGGATGATATTGTGTACTGATCGAACATAAGCACAATACTGACCCTTAAGGAAGCCATTTTCGGTTTTGGGTGAAAAATGGTGGATTTGAGTTCAAATCTTTGCAAATGTATACAAAGCATGCATCTAATAGTTAGTTGAACCTATTCTCCTCGAATCATAGCAAAAACAAAAAAAAGAACTAGAATGCAAGGTTTTGAAAAAAACCTACCTTTCCCTTTAAGTGTTAAGTATGTCTTTTATTCCAAGAATTTGAGTGCAATGTGGATCCGAAACGACCCGACTTATTTTGTGGCGCAACCCGAAGGGAGAAAAGGTTGAGATATAATTTGTGACCCAGAAAATTTTAGGGGTTCTGGCTCGTGTTTGGTGCAGAATATGAAAAAAGGCATGTGTATCGATACGTTCAATAAATTTAAAAACCCAAACAAACGCTAATATTAGTATGTATCGAGTGCATCGATACATATCAACCATACCGTATCGGCACGTATCGGTCGATACAATCGATGCACTCAATACAATACATTTTTTTTATAAAAAAAAAGACGTATCTGTCAATATCGTATCGATACCGACCGATACGATACAATACGGACTAATACTTTAATCCATGGTAAGGTCCATGGTATTAATGACCAGTGTTGAGAATTAGGGGTATTCTGGTCATAAATTATGGGGTTTGGATTTTTATGTTATTTTCTTTTCCTCTTGGTGTTAGTTTGTAATTTGTAAGGAGTTAGGGGTAAATAGTAAAATCCCTAACTATCTTACCTATTTTGAGATTTATATTCTTATTATAGATTGGAGTAAGGGAGCCACGATAGAACATAACAATTCTATCGCAGACTGCTCTTCCAACCTCTTGGCAGTTTGGTTCCCTTCTTCTTTCTCTCTCCTTCTCTCTTCTCTCTACTGTTCCACTGGTTAGGTGATTCTTGGTCTGTAACATGGCATCAGAGCTCTCCTAATCAATATAAGGGTTTTCTTCCCCCATCGACTTCGGCTGAATTCCCTTCTCAGTTTCTGGATTACTTGTGGTGTACAGCCACCTTTTGCTGCCACTGGTTGTGATGGATTAAAGCCTCCTTTAACATGAATGGAATGCTAAGTTGGTGGTGGTTTTTGGCTTGCTGATTTGAAGAAGTTACTTGTAAGTTTTGACTGAAGAATTCTGGTGAGATCGATGGTGGTGTTCACCCCTTCTTGTGGATGCTGCTGATTCCCCAGTAATTGATCGAGTATTGTGGATATTATTAGCCTTTTTTTATAATGGTGTTGTGGTGTTTGGTGGAAGATCAGATCATCTTCCCTCTGGTTTGATGACATCGATCTGTCAGGTTTTTGGGGATCTTAAGATCGACTCTGTGAATTATTGATTGGATGATGTTTTTTTTTGTGGCTGGTTCGTCATTCCAACGATTTTCTGGTATGGTTTTCTTCTCAATTTGAAGACTAATTTGGTTCTTTCTTCCACCTCAATTTTTTTTTTATCGATTTGGGTTTGAACCCTGTGATCATATTGATTCTCCTGGAAGTTGGTTTATTGCTTCTTGCTGGTGGTGTTTATTGCTGGTGCTTATTGGGGTTTTATATTGCTGATTGAATGAAGTTTTCTGCTTGGGGTGATTTGGGTTTGTTCTTAATGCTCGTCGATTTGAGCTGGTTGCAAAACTCTGCACCCTATCGATTACTCAATTTTATTTGTTGCTGATTGTTGACTGTGCTTGCTGGCCTTAGTTGTTATTTGTTGAGATGGGTGACAAGTCCTCTACTCCTGCTCCCACTGCTGCTCCTTGCACTGATTCAGTGAATGTAACTATAACTTCCATCAAGCTTAAAGGAAGTTCCAACTATTTACTGTGGGCTCAAGCTGTGAAAGTCTATAGAATGGCGAGAAAGAAGTTAAAGTTTATTACCACAGACCCTCCTGCTTCTGATTCTAGTGATTATGAGGATTGGATAGAAGAGAATGCCGTCATTCTGAAATGGTTATGGAACAGCATGAGCCTGATATAGCTGCTAATGTGATGTTTCACACTACTGCCAAGGGTGTCTGGGATGATTTGAAGGACACTTATTCCAAGGAGAAAAATATGAATCGAGTTTATGATCTTTATGAGAAGTTATTTCAGCTACGTCAGTCTGGCAAGTCACTTCAGGACTGCTACAACACTTTTAAAGGTCTTGTTGAGAAATGAAATATGTTCCAGCCTCTTACTACTGACATAGACAAACTGAAGGCTTGGCGGAATGAATTCTATGTTTCCAAATTCTTAACCGGCCTAGATTCAGATTTTTACAAAAGGTCAAGGGCCATATTCTTGCTGGTGAGATAGTTCCCACACTTGCAGACACATTCTCTCGTCTACAGCATACTGATCAAGGATTTAAGTCTCGGGCCGTATCGTATCGTCTCGGCCGATACGTCTCGGTATCGGTCGTGGTCGATACGATACAGGCCGAGACGTATCTTTTTTTTTTTAAATGTAAATGTCTTGACTGTATCGAGACGTATCGACCGAGACGTACCGATATGATACAATACGTATCGATACAGTCGAGAGTTTTTAAAAAAGATTATTTTATTATATTTAAAAAACGATATGTATCGAGTCGTCTCGATATGTATCGACCGATACATACCGATACATATAGAGACGACTCGATACGTCTCGATACGTATCGTTAACGTAAAAAACACATGGCCATTTCATTGTTTTCACCTAAAACTCGATTTCTAGCAGTCTTGGCGGAAAAAAGGTCTTCCCAGCTTTGAGAAACCCTTCCAAAAACACATTTAAACTTGCTTTTTGGGTAAGATTTCTTGAGGGCTTTCAATTCTTTGCCAAAAATGAACTTAGAAGAGTTGAAATCACATCATTTGGTGGATCTAACAGCCTACATTCGAATTCAAAAGCTGTTCTTGAAGGGTTAGGTAAGTTTTTTGAAAAAAACTTGAATCTTTTGCTTTAATCTTTGATTATTGGTATGTTTTTTGGTATGAATCAAAGAGAATATGTTAAACAAACATAGAAATTGCATTCTTTGTATGCATTTACAAAGATTTGGTTTCAAATCCATGTTTCTTTGACCATTTTTACCCAAAACCAAAAATTCCTTCTTTAAAATGAAATTTTTTTTTTTTTTCTTCTTAACTTTAAAACAAATGGTAATGTTTATAAGATATGGAGTACATTATGTATAGATGTATGACATCCCAAGAAGATTATACATTTACCCTAAAATTTGTATTTATTTTTTTTTTTTGGGTATTTTCTGAATTTATAAAATACTTAAAAAAATGTAAAAAATCTGATTTTTCCATCTATACTCTTTCATTATAGTTTGATAAAATGTATAATTGGCTGAAATAGAATCAAAGACTTAGATTCATATATGTAGTACATTATGTCATTTTTTTTTAATTATTTAAAAAATTAAATAATGTGTAACTAGTTGTAGAAAATATAAAAATGTTTAAATATTGTTTAGGGCAACTTTGATAGGTAGTAAATAAAAGAAGATGATGCAATGCATGACATGCATCATAATGTGTGTCTGTACTTGTATAAATAATAAATTATTGATGTATGGATTTGAATATTGTTTAATATATATCTTATATAGTTATCTATTTTTGTTTGGTATTTAGGATGATGCCGCGACAACAAGACATTGGGTGGTCTTATTGTACCAAAATAAACAATAATAGATTGCATACACAGTGCAACTTCTGTGACACCCAACATCTTGGAGGTGGGGTAACTCGGCAAAAAGAGCACATGACAGGAGGATATGGAAATGTTTCCAAGTGTACACAGTGCCCTGTAGAGTTAAGCAGGGCAATGCAAAAACACCTTAGAGATTCCAAAAAAAAATCCAAGCAAGCACATGATGATGTTGATGCATTGGTTAAAAATTTTTTTGAAGATTATGAAAGATCGGATATGGAAGCAGAGGAGAACCCAGAGTTGGCATTGGCGATGAAACAATCAAGACATGAAGCAAAAGAGCAACAATGGAGAGCTGAGCAATTGATTAGAAGTCAATCAGCTCGACCCAGCCAGGGCCCTGTAGATATTGGTGTTGGCTCCTCTTGTCGTCCATCTCTAAGTAAGGGTAAGCAGCCTGTTGGCCTTAGTAGAGCAACCAGTGTGAAGGGGATGTTTGACCGGTTTACAAAGAATGGTAAGGGTATCAGAGACATGGATCCTAATGTCTATAGAGCAAGGGATGCTAGCCAACAGAGGATTGAATAAAGCTTTCAACCCAAAACACTTAGTAAAAGGATAGGCAGAGCAATCTCCAGATGGTTCCACAGTTCTATGATTCCACCACATAAGGCCAAAGATCCCCACTTCAAGGCCATGGTAAAGGAGATTCAGCGGTGTGGGAAAAATGTTAAGCCACCCACACCTCATGAGATTGCTGGGCCTTACTTGGATGATATTGTCCAAGAGGTGCATTAGTATGTACAGAGGTTCAAGGAGAAGTGGCCACTATATGGAGTGACCATCATGTGTGATGGATGGAGTGGACCAACAAGATTATCCATCATCAATTTTCTTATCTACTGTGATGGAAGGACGATCCTCCACAAGTCGGTCAATGCATCTAGTGAAATCAAAGATGCCAACTACTTGTACAAGTTAATGGATGAAGTTGTGGAGGACATAGGAGAAGAAAATGTTGTCCAAGTAGTAACTGACAATGCAGCAAATTTCAAGAAAGCTGGTCAGTTGCTTATGTTAAAGAGGCAACATTTATTTTGGACACCATGTGCAGCTCATTGCATAGATTTGATGTTTAAGGACATAGGAGAATTGCCTAAGGTCCAAAAGTTGGTTGGTAATGCAAGGAAAATCACCAACTTTATTTACAACCATAGTTGGGTTTTGGCATTGATGAGGAGTTATACACAAGGGGATTTAGTGAGGCCTGCAACAACAAGATTTGCAACAACTTACATTGCAATTGATAGCCTCATTTCCCGAAAGCATGGGCTGCTACAGATGTTCACCTCTACTGAGTGGTTGACTAGCAATTATGCAAGGTCTAAAATTGGGAGATTTGTTCAAGATCTTATCACCTCCTCAAAGTTTTGGGCTGCAATGGGCCGACTTTATAATGTTATGATGCCACTCTTTTGTCTGCTTCGAGAGGTTGATGGGGATAAAGAGCAGACCATGGGTAAGATGGTAGAGGCCATGGGATGTGTGAAGAGAAAAATACATGAGAACAACCCAACATCAAACAAGAAGTATTTGAAGATTATATCCGATCGATGGGAAAATATGTTGGTTCAAGATGTTCATTGGGCAGGTAATCTTATAAGTATATGACTTTGGTTTCATTTTAATCACTTAGTAGTTAGTAAGTTACTATTTATTTATCTATTATTAGAATTTCTAGGTTTCTAACCATCCATTACAAACCATGTGCAGCATATTATTTGAATACGGATATCCAATACTCCAATGATATAGGGTGTAAACCGGATCTATTGCGTGCCCTAAGGAATGTTGTGAACAGAATGGAACCAGATGTAGCGAAGGCCACACTTGCCATGGATGAGGTTAGAACTAAATTAGTTGTATAAATGATTGAAACCAAGAATAGAGTAATTGGTGGAAGTGGAACTAATATATATATTTTTTTCATACCTCTCTAGGCTAAGTATTTTCGGCAGGCCACTCGTGATTTTGCTGATAGAATGGCTATCCATGCTAGGAGCACACAACGCCCAGGTAAGTTAGGTTTACCTAATTTATTATATCATTTAAAATTTGTTTTAAGGTTTTGTCTTTTAATATTTCATTTATTATTATGCAGCTGATTGGTGGCTCAATTATGGGGGTACTAGTGCTCCACACTTAACCCGAATTGCAATTCGAGTATTATCCCTGACGGCATCCTCTAGTGGCTGCGAACGTAACTGGAGTACATTCGGATTGATACACACCAAACCCCGGAATCGTCTCAGTTATTCAAAGTTGGAGAAGCTAGTGTATGTCCATTACAACATGAAGCTGAAGCTTAAATATTTAGAGCTGGAAAGAGAAGGAGATGATATAGGTGTCAACCCAATCGACATCAACCACCTACTTGACAATGAAGATCCAGTTAGAGCATAGATAGAAGATACCAATAAGGTATTGGTGATGGATCAATTAAGTGAGGATCGCCAGACAACCAAACCTGATCCAGTGATAGAGAGCATCATTCAACAGATGGATGAGGATGCAACATAGCCACCATCACAAGATCCTTGTCCTAATGTTGAAGAAAATGAAAGTAGCTCTGAAGAAGGTTTAGTCAGGAGGACGAGGTCAGGTCATCCGTACGGAGGAACTCAACAACATGTTGATGATGAGGATGAAGACGACGATGGTGATGGTGATGGTGATGGTGGTGGTGGTTCTATTCTGCCGCTCGCGATGATGATGATGATGATGATGATGATGATGATGATGATGATGATGATGGTAGTGGTGGTGGTGGTGGTGGTGGCCATGGTGCTGGAGGTAGTGGTAGTGGCCATGAGGCTTCACAACATCGTGCTGGGGTTCAGTTCACATGTGAGGCAGGATACACACATACTACCCAAGATATGGATCATGGTGCTGAGCCTGCTGGCCATAAGACTTACTCGTGGAAGCCGCATAAGGGCAAGTCTGCCAAGCGCTCCCACAATCCATATGATAGTGATGTGCTTATGAGTGGCATGGAGTCACTTAGCATTATTTCTGATTATGCTGGTGCTTCATCAGGCCATGGGCATTATGCATCAGGTTCTTCTTCAGGCTATGGACATGGGGCTTCTGTAGGGTATGGAAGTTATGGATACGGAGAGAATCAAGCACAAGCACAACCTAGTGCTGTCGTGACATTAGCCACTCCAGAGTAGTACACACGATTCTACTATGAGTGGGAGAGTCACTACCATCAGTATTTTGACTGGGCTCAGTATTGTGCTTATGTTCGGACAGTACACAACATCATCCTAGTTGCTCCTATTGTTAAAGACCCTTACAGACATGACTTTGATCCACCCCGACATTCTTCATGGCAATAGAGTGACTCTATATGTAAAGAATTTCATCTTTTAATCTTTTATAACAATTTCAAAGTGCTGCACTTGTCTGGTTATTGATTATTCACAATTCTTAGTATATATGCATCATATATGACACAAATTGCTTGTTTATACTGTTTTTTGTGTCCAAAAGTGTATTTTCATGTGTATTTTGATCATTTTCATGCGTTTCTGCACCGATCGATACGTATCTCCGATACGATACGATACGTCTCTTAAAATCGCCTGTCCGATACGATACCCGATACCGAGACTTAAATCCTTGATATTGATTCTCCTGTGAAGACTGACCCCTCTCCCAAAGATCACTCTGCTTTTACTGCTGGTAGTGGCCGAGAATGTGGCCGTGGATCAAGGGGAGGTCATGTTTGTGAAACCCGCAAAAAAATAAAAAAAAACATTTGGAACCTGTGTAATTTCAGGTTTTCATTCTCGCCCTTGGTTATGAAGGATTCCAGAGAATCTTCCCATCTTGTTCTTCTGGAGTCAGAGGACCCCTGTGAAATCCCGCACCGGAGTTACCTGTGTCCGATTTGCTGCATGGAGGCTATGCAGAAGCTCTCCCTTGATTAGAACTACTGTAAGTATAATTTAAAAGAATTTATATGATGTTTTGTACGACCAAATAGAATTATAGAGGTATTTTGGTCAATTTACCTCTGTGGGACCCACTTCCCCAGTGGGGAATCTTGTCCCTAACAATTACCCGTGTCCGGATTATCCCTGATGTCATATGACGTCACTCCATGGTTAAAAATAGAATAATAAATACGAAAATCAGATTAAAAGCAATTTTAGAAACTAGTTCTAAAACTGATTTTACATTGAAATGACCAAACAGCCCTTATGACTTAAGCACTATATATATGTTTTCTATCTTTATTAATCATAATTCACAAACAAAGAGAAGAGGAACCAGAATTTCGTTCCAGCCTTGGAGAAGAAAGAAAGAATAGAGAAAAGAGAAGAAGAAGAAGGGAAAAGAGAGGGTTGTTCTTGAGGGCTTGGATCCCATACCTGGAATTAAGCTTTGGAACCTCCATTTGAGGCTGAGCTGCACAGTTGAAGGCTGCCGCCATCTTGTTTTCACTTCTGAGCTCAGGCAAGCCATGAACCCATGCTATCCTCTTCCTCATCTTCTCTAATCTCTGTCCCTACATGACCTCTATGGCAAATTCTGCCATTAAACCTTAGCAATTATAAGTTTTCCAAGACAAAACCCATCTCTGACCTACTAATTTGAACCTATCTATGGTTCAGACTTGGGTTTCAGCTATGAACTTCATGTTGTCCTCCAAATTACAGCTAAACCTTGAACCCTAATGGATCTTAGAATGCTAATTTAGGTTAAATGACCAAAATCCCCAATTTAATTTAGGTTTTTACAAAATAAATTATGAAATCAGGTTGACCCACTTAAAATATACTTCAAAACCTGCAATTAGGGCCATGCATGTTGAGATCTGACCATAAGAAGCAAAACCACCAATTTTGGCCCCAGGGCCGGATGCTGTTGCAGGCCCAAGGGCGGTCGACCGGCTCCCTGGAAGTCTGCATCCGGCTCCCCCTTTTGGTGCCCTTATGACCCTACCCTTATAGGACTTGACCTTGGGCCGTCTCAGGACCTAATGGATGATGTTTTGCATGTTGTATTAGGTCGGTCTCTGCTGTTTCTTGTCTATTTCGTTGGGTTCTTGGAGGGTTAATTGGTTTAGGCTAAGCTACATTACAGGTAAGGGAACCTTGAACTTAATTTGAGTATATTTGTCATTTTAATTTACTATTGTGCTAGATGCCATATCATGCATCATTGAAAATACCCTGATGCATATAGTTTCTTAGCTTGTGTTTTAATGCACTAGAATGCATATGATTTAGGCAGCATTGCCATCTTGCACTGCATTGCATTGATGTTTTTGCTATTGTTAAATTGTTGATGTGGAATACTGTACTCTATAATCCAGCTATTCATACTTGTAGCATCATGAATAGATTGCACTGGGCTAGGTTATTGATCATTACCCAGTACTACGTCCCTTATAAACAGGGGAAGAGGTGTTGGACAACCCGTAGTACAGCCGAAGGGAAAATGCCGGGGTGCCATCTTCTCTCCCATGTTAGCGTATGTACTCCGCTATGCGAATAAACAGTCAGGGTTGGTCTTTGGGGGTCTGTTAGGGTCCGATGTGTTAGTTCCGGAACTGGCGAGTCCTCACCGTGGTAGAATGGTTTTACTCGGGTGACCGATGTGTTAGTTTCGGGACCGAGGTTAGCATCTGCCACAGTAGTACTTAAACCACATGAGACTTAGCATCTGTGCTAGGAGCATGCTAGATTAGGACATGCATCATAAATTTATTGTGTTTGTATGCATGCATTCCCTTACTGGGCTTAGTGGAGAGCTCACCCACGTAGATCCTTATATTTTTCAGATGATCTTGTTGCTGCTCCTGTGGGAGTCTCCTCTACGTAGGATTCTCCTTTGGCTCCTGGAGTTGATGTTCCTCTACCGGTGGTGCACGATGCTTCGTGCTCGTGCGACGACTACGCGTTCTCCTGAGACACTATTAGATTCAGGCTTCTCCCCTTCTTTTTGTTATACACTTTTGTATAGTTTATGTTAATAAGTCTTTTGTTTTAACTCTTTTGTTTATGGAAGAATCACTATAACACTGGTCTTTTGAATATGTATATATATCACTATTCAGTTTAGTCTCCCTTTATTGCTGCCTTATTTATGTATTTAATTGCTTCCGATGCTTTTAATTCTGTATTTGTGGATATGATTGCGAATAGAGTACTGCACTTGCGATCCTAGTGGGTTATTTGGATGTGAGACACATCTAGTCATGCTTGGCCCTTATAAACCGGGTCGGTGTGTGACATTTAAGTGGTATCAGAGCGATCATGCTCTATTTCTATTCGCAGTCAAGTTTATGATACGGCAGCTCTTGGACTCATTGATCTGAAAGTGAGTCCAGTCTAGGGTTAAATAAACACCTTAATTAAAAGACATTAAATAAAAAGAACTTGACTGTGAAACCTGTGTAAGATAAAAAGATATATTTATATATACATATCCGAATAGTTAGTTACAAAATTTCAGCATTTAAGGCTGAATTAGTTACAACTTTACTTTTGGCGGGAGGACCTAGTCCTTACAAGAAAAAGAAAGAAAAGGAAAGTACAAGCTACTACAAGCACAACTAAAAGCAAGGTAAAGTAAAAGCTTGATCTAGGAATATTAGTCATCACTGCTGTGGTGGTGGTGGTGGTCCCTGACCAAAGAAGAAGGATCTCCACTGACCAAACTCTGTCTCCACTGCCTGGACACGGCTGCTAACCTGAGTGAAGTCCCTCCTCATGCCATCAAACCCCTGTCTCATGGATCTCCCTAAGCCCTCATACCGGCTAAAGAGCTGTCCCCAGGGAGTACCATCTGCAGGAACAGCTGCAACAGACGAGGAAGAAGCATCCGCTTGACCATGTGAAGGGTGTCGAGGAGGAGGAGGTGGATCTCTGCGTGCCTCTGCATGTCCTCTCTCTGTAGCATCCTCAGCATCAGTAGTCTGTCCCAGGTCGGTGCAATCAGGATGCCCAAGCTCTGGAGAAAATGGAGGGAGTTCTATGCTTAGCTTCACCAAAGAGACACGGTTGATGCTCATCCTCTTCTCTGTATAGATCTCCTCATTCCTTAGGTTTACCCCAAAACTAGGAAAGATTTTGGTCAGAAGCCTTCCGAACAACAGGTTACCCCGCCCAGGATTGTCATGCAAATGTGCCATAGTGCACATAATCGCGTAGGGTAGGCAGATCTGGTAACCGGTGTAGAGACAGTAGGTGGCTAGAATCTACATGGTGGACAACTCAGTCCGGTGGCCACTCTTCTGGACCACATTATGTCCATAGATCCTAGATAACACCCTTGCTGAAGGAAGCAGATCCAACTCAGATTTCATCCTGTCATAAAACCTCCCATATGTCAGGACTGAATACAACCATTCCTGTTCTTCATCAGCTAAGAACTCAGAAGCATCAGCACTTGGAGTGCAGTACCTCCACTCCCCTTCATTTGATATCTCCAGAATGTTAGCTAACTGGGCTGTGTTGAAGGAGATAGGCATGCCCTTCACATAGGAACTGATATAGAACTCTTCTCCTTCATAACTATAGGAGAGATTGCTTAGGAATAGCCGGACCAGCCAAGGGTAGCAATGCCTCTCAGGCTGTAGCATAGGCAGCCACCCTAACCTTTTAAACCTCTCCTAGACCTGGAATGCACCAAGGTCTGCCAAGACAACATCTCTCTCTTCCTCTTTCCCTTCCTCCACGGCCTTGAGCTGCAACCATTTTTCCTAAATGCTGCAAAATTTTGGCAACAAAAGCCTATTAGGAAAGAGTAGGGACAGCAAGCCTATTTGAAATGTAAACAATAAATTCAATATGTGATATGACATTTAGGCCAATAATAATGCAAGCTTTTAGGCAAAATCTTAGTAGTTATACCCATAGTACTATATCTCGCGATATATCGGTATCTCGGGCCTACCGAGATATCCGAAATATCCGAGATATCGCGAAATATTCCCGAAATATTGCATTTTTTCTGCAATATTTCGGGGGTCCATCTCGGGGGGTATTTGGCCATATTTAGGCCTGAAACTTCATGGACAGCCTTATTTAAGCTTAATAAACACATTTAAACCATAAAATTGTAAAAATGTGAATTCAAATTGGTGTTTTGGGCTTGCACCCTTGATTGACATACGGTCGCCGACCTTAATGTATAAATAGTTAAATACACATAGATTAATGAAATCACAACTTAAGTTACAAATTACAAGTGCTAAACTGCTAATAGTAGTTGCTGTGCCTCCCTGGATCAATCCCACTCATGCCTCGCTGGAGTCGACGTCCATTGCTCTCTGTTTGAATGACATATGTGGACCACGGTATAGAATCGGAGAAGAAACGAGTGTAGTCATCCACAAGTGTCACGTAAATGGAATCATCAACGATCCGTAGGTAACCTATCCTAGGATATAAACTAGGGTTACCAATCGATCCGATCCGTGAAGAAGATGATCCACTTGTGATATGATGTTGGCGCCGCGCAAGAGGCGATGGCATTGGCGCATGTATGGTGGTGAGGTTGGTATCTAGGTCCGCTAGGGTATGCAAAGATGTTATCTACAAAAGATGATCCAGTATGTCCCTGGGACTGGGACTGGTAGTCATAGTCCCCTACCCCACTAAACTGCCCATATGATGATGATCCATCTCCATATCCACCGTAAGGTTGTGATGCACCATAATCCGATGCCAATGGAGTGGCATGTGCGTCAAAAGATGGGGCACGCCAATGTCCAGTCGGTCCTCCCTCCCTATCACCCATACTCAAACCACCAACAGAGCTAGATAGGTTATCAATGTCCATTTGATCAGATCAGTTGCAGTCTGTGTTTGTCGACCCCTACGCTTCTGTTGTATGTATGTAGGGGGCCTCTCGAGGTGGGGTGCGGGGGCACGTGCTCCGTGGTCCGTATCTTGTGTGGCATGATCAAATGTGTCTCTCCAGTGAATCGGAGTGGGTCCACAGTGCCGAATCCGGGCCTCCTGGCCTACCACATAACGCTCTCGCATGCCGTCATATTCTTCGCATCACCACCACCAACATCACCACCACCAAGATCACCATCACCACCACCAAGATCACCATCATCACCATCATCATCATTTGAGGACTTAGACAGTCTTCATCGCAACATTGCCACAGTGGCTGGAATGGTATGGGTGAGGCTTCCTCGCATGTATCGACCCTCGTCACCATATACTCGTCCACATCGGCACCAATCTCGGGGCTATCATGGGGTCGGGCCTACCTCCCTCCTCATCCAACACCTGGCTCACCTCTATCCCTCACCCAATCCACAATAGGGTCCTCATCGCCTGAGTCAACTTGAAAGATGTCGCTAGATCAATGGTGCCCCTCGTCCCTCATGTCCCATGCGTATGTGTTGCAGTTTCAGCCTCAAGTTGTAGTGCACATACACCATGTCGGATAAACGTTGAGACCCCAACTGTTGCGCCTCTTGGAGTGGATGAGTGCAAAGGTACTCCAGTTCCTCTCACAACCGGATGCGGAACATGTTTGGGCAAGGACTTTAATTGCTATTCTTCTTAAGTTTTCAGCCGATTCCCCATACAACACCCACCATTCAATGCATTACAAGTTTACAACAAAAAGACATGTGTCAAATGTTGTTTCAACTTTCAACTTTCAAATTTCAATACATATGTAATTTAAAACTTAAAAGAATTACCAAGCATCACCACGTGCTCTGCCTCAGTATCGTGACCTCGGTTCCAAAACTTCCCAATGCATCCCTAAATACCTTGATCTATACCCACGTGGAAAATTAGTAAGTACTTCTTCACTACTTATTTGAAAGCATCAATAAGTTGAGTTTCCAAATGAACTCACTATCATTGTTGCAAATTGCTTGTAGTGCGCCATCCGGCTCCAACTTCTTCACTACTTTCACAAAGATCAATAAGTTGAGTTTCCAACCCAAGCCTATTGTTATATTGATACTTAGGGTTGAAGTAGTATCTTGAAATATGACATATAGAATAGAGGTATTGTCAAATGCATAGGTAATTAGTAAATAATAATACTATGAATTAGTAAACATAAAACAAATTTACTCACGACCTTATGCGTGGATGCATAAGTTGATTCTCCCAATGAGCATTTATGATATCTAAGAAGTGTTTGCTCATCCGAGGACCCACACTATAGACACTATCTTTCATCAAGTCTATTGCAAGATATAGGACTGGCATGGTTGGGCCCTTCGAGCGGAGTCAGCAACATGTAGAACTTGAATTACTGGCTCTAAAACTTTCACCACTTTGCTTAGTTTGGTCCAGAAGTCCTCAGATGACATCGTTGTTTGTGCTTCCCTCCCATTTGCAGTCTTGGAACCCTTCCATTGAAACCACTCCTCAGAAGCAAACATGCTTCTCAGCCCGGCCTTCTTTGTCTCAATGCTTTTGAGGGCAATGTAGTTGGTGGCAAATCTTGTGATGCCAGGCCTAACCAAGTCACCCCCACATTTTTCCCTCAATAGATTGAGTGCATAGGAGTGGTTGTATACAAAGTTGGTGACTTGTCTTGCACTTTCAACCACAGTCCTTACCAACTTTAACTTTCCCATATCTTTTAGCATTAAGTCAATGCAATGGGCTGCACAAGGAGTCCAGAAGAGCCGGTACTTATTATTGTTCATCATCTTCTCACCGCCACTGAAGTTACTTCCATTGTCATAACTCGGACAACATTCTCAATACCCACATCTTTTTCCACTACTTCCTTTAACAATCTGTAAATATATTTTGCATCCTTTATCTCTTTGGATGCATCCACAGATTTGAGGAACACTGTCCTCCCATCACAATAAATCATGAAATTGATGATGGACTTTCTTGTAGGCCCAGTCCATCCATCTGCCATTATAGTCACCCCATATGTCTCCCACATATTCTTCATCTCACTAATGTACTCATCAATCTCACTCTTTTGTTGAGGTAGATAAACATTCATTACCTCATATGGGGTGGGGCCCTTGAATCCTGGGCCAGCCTCTGCAATGGTATCTATCATGGTATCATAATGGGGGCCTTGTGCAGTGTTTCTTGGGATGGTATGGTATAGCATCCACTTAGCTATTGATTCTTTAACCAATCCCTTCATCCCCTTCCACGCTCCTTTGATTCGGGTTGATCGCTTCCTTTCTTCTTATGCAATTTAGGATCGGATGTTGATGGTGGTACGTGATCTTGGTAGAGGTGTTGGGGTTGCCCTCACACTTTGTGATCTTTTAAAAGGATTCAAAGTTTTAGGACCTCCGAAGCTGCAGCTCCTCCACTACCCCCTACTCTTTGTCTCTGCTGATCATCTTGAAAACTTCCTCTACTCCTTGAAACAGTCCGCCTAAAATCCCTAGCCTCCTCTCTTTGTTTGTATGTCATCAGTGCTACGCAATGTCATCATCGGAGGAGGAGGAGGAGTCATCATCATCATTGTATCGTCTTCCTCCTCCCATCGAACTCCTGCTGTATCCTCAAGTTGTTCTCTTATCCTTTGCTTCGGCCTTCCTCTTCTTTCTTCCCCTCAAACTATCACCAATCTCCCTGGCTACTTCAGAGGGACCATATGACAACCTACAACATCTTTAGATCCTCCAGTCAGATGTTGTTTAAGTCTACTGGACCCACCTCCCATAAATTGCATGTGACAATAATTACATATAGATTTTCTCTTATCCCCATCAATGGGAGTACCATGTAACCATGCAATGTCACCCCTATGCTGGCTGGTTGGTCTCTCTTGTTCCCTCTGTTCTCTTTGTTCCGTCCGCCCCCTTTGTTGACTACTTTCCCCACCTTTTGCTTGCCCCTCGCACGTTGTCTATCACGATCCGCCATAATGATACTTGTTTCTTGCATGAATGTAAGTAACACAAATAATTAAAAAACTTAATGTAGATGCACTTCAATTGACATTTTTAGATTACTAATACACTTGTATAGTTATTTAATATTTTTCCCCTAACCCCTTATATTTTTCACAAAATTAAAACCAATTTTTTATATATAATGTTAATATAAGTATTGACCTAACACAACAAAACTATGAATTAGTAAACATAATATACATGTAATGCATCTCAAAACATATAGAAATAACTTTCATATTTTTTCATTATTTTTTAAACTTAAAACTCATATTTTTCCTTATTTATTTCTGTTTTTTAATTTTTATATATTTTTCTTAATTTTCGAAAATTAAAAGAATTATTTAAGAGCAGAAAAATAAATCCGACCTAATGTGAAGCCGTAGATCGGCCATTGGTGTCTAACATATATTTAATTCATTACCATCTAAGTCATATTACCCCTAATTATTTCCTATTTTAGTTGTAGGAAAATGAATTTTTAAAACCAGAAAAAAATAAAAAAATACATATGGGAAAAAATTTCGACACCGTGAGGAAATGTAGATCGGCCTCCGTGTCTAACATATATTAATATCATCAACATCCAACAACATTTGTACAAAGTTTTTTAAAAAAATTGTTTTAGAGAAATATAATTTACCTTAAATAATGAAATTAGGCTTGGATGATGAGCTTAGATGACCCTCCGACGTCTTCCCGGCGACAAGGAGCTTCAATGAGGCTTGGAAGGGAGGAAGAAGAGAGAAAATTTCATTTTCAGCAGCTCTCGGTCGAAATATCGACCAAGAGCTGCGAAATATGCAATTTATAAGGATTTTGAATGTGACACTATTGTCACTTTACAATATCTCGCGATATATCGTGATATCTCGCGATATATCGTGAGTTCCACGATATATCGTCGAAATATCTCGATATATCGACGAGTTATTGTACTTTTTTATTTCGACCTTGTTTCGTATCTCGGTCATGTCGAGATTCACGAAATATCGCGATATATCGCCGATATTTCGCGAGATTTTATACCATGGTTATACCATGATATTAGATGGTAGCATTAGACTAAAAAGAAACCTAAGGTTAGTTTTAGAGCAAATAAGATAGGGATTTAACAGTACATTGGTAAATTGGCATAAAAAATGCCAACATAGGCAGATTTGGAACAATGAAAAAGAAAGAAAAAGGCAAAGTCATGTAATAGACAAGTACGTTGTGATACGATGAACAAAGAAAAAGAAGGATACAAGAAAAGAAACAAAACTTGCTGTTTTGTTGAAGGACTTAAGAAATGGCAAGGAAAAACCTAACCTAGATCTAAGATGAAGTAAAACAAAGAGAAGAAATGAAGTTAGGATACTTACATTATGTTAGGAGTGCAAGATCTTGTATTTGGAAGTCTTCCCAAGCCTTAGAAATGCCCCTTTGTAGCTTCCCTTTAGAGTCTTAGAACTTAGAGAAAAGAATAGGAAAGTAGAAGACAGAATAGGAAAGTAGAAGACAGAATAGGAAGTAGAGGTAAAAGTTGCCGGAAAATTTCGTTTTTATTAAATTTGGTCACTGCCGCGCGAATCGGTCAACCGGTTCGACTCGGCAGTGAATCCGATCGGATCCCACCAGTGAATCTGGTTGTTTTTAAAGTCTTAAAAAAATAATTTTAGAAATTATCTAACAAATGTATAAGTAAATATAACTTATATACAATATGTTATATCGAATAAAATAGTACCTATGAATATATAAAAATATAATAAATACATGAATAAATGACAATAATAATACTATAATACTTATATAATACTATAATACTTATACAAGTATATATACTTAATAAAATAAAATAAAAAATTTAAAATTAAAATAGAACATAGTAAATTACATACATATTATATACTACGTGTATATTATTATTTAAAATAGTAATAATAGGTATATCATACAATAATTAAATAGAACCTATGTTGCATCCAAATAATAAAATAACTAGAATATAAATTAAGATTAAATATGCATATTGTATATAAATGTGTATATATATCTTAAAAGTATATATTAATGTAATAAGTGTGAATAGAGGAAGAAACTAAATACATTATGACATTAAAATGTGTATTCTTATATTATTATAATTATTAATAACGAATATAGTGTATGATTTGATTGTTTATCTAATAATAGTATAAAGAAGGTATTATATGTAATGATGTTTCCTTACATCACAATGATGAGTTATACATTGAGTGTCTAGGGTAAGTAAGCAAAAGAAGAAGAAAAAGATTTAAAAGAAATGTAGAAGGAAAGAGAAAATGTCTACATTATTACCCCAGGGTTTAGGTAAAAGAAAAAGAAACCCAACCTAGGATCAAGAAAAGTGGAAAGGTTGAAAATTTTGAGGAGAAAAATTGAGATTGGATAACTTACTTGTAGATTAAGAAGGTAGATCTTAGGATTGAATGCCCCAAAATGTGTTAGAAGTCTTCTAGGAGAATTCGTGACAAAATTAGAGAGTAAAAGAAAGAAAGAATAATGCTACATTGCTTAGACTAAGTAAACAAAAAGTAAAAAAAAACTAGGCAAATGAGAACTCATCTCACAACTAATACAAGGCGGCTTAGCAAAGATAAAAACATACATAGACTTTAACAAAGATCAAATGGGACTGCCAAATAAAGCACAGTAAATCTGTAATAGAAACCGTACGAAACTAACCTAATCTGATGGAAAGTACATTGGAATTAGACCAAAGAAAGTACAGCACAATAGGTGACTGAATCACTTATGATAGTAACCCAAGAAACCAAAGGAGATGTGTGGAAGCGAATAAATAACAATTGATATCATTAGGCTAGGAATACCTAAGGCTTAGAATCCATTAAAAACCCCAATCAAATTTAAAGTAACCTAAAGTTTTAGAAAGAGAACTTTCTAGATAAGAAGAAATTTTACATAAGAAAACTTATGAACAATTTAAGAATTGAAGGTATAAGAAAAATTAGGAATTTCGTAACGAAAGACCTAGGAATGCTAGTTTAGGCATCCAGTCAAACACCATATAGGCATTAGAATAATAAGCCCTTCTTAAAATTTTTGAATTCCTTCACTTAAAACATAATGCAATAAAAGCCAAAAAAAAAAATAACTAAGAACAGAAGGAAGCTGGAACTGAAGGATGTGTCAAAACTTTGCTCAATAATAGGTATGAGTGGAGTATTAGGTCACCGAATGTCCCCTCCGTTGGGAGTGAACACTAGGGATTCCATCAATAATCCAATTCATCCTACAGTTGAGTTAAGTATTGCAAAACCAGAAGTGAAAGTCTTCATAAGAAAAACCCTATAAGCAAGAATTGTACAGACTTACACACTACAACCCAAACCTCGGAAAATATTGATAAAAATCTAATGATCGAATTATATGAAAATATCTTGAACAGAGTAGAATTTAAATAAAAGAAGAACAAAAACGAACACTAAGGAATAAGAGGAACAAAAATAATGGTAATAATAATGAAAATGTTTTCTTTGTATTATTTTTAAGTGTAGATATTTACTTTGTCGACATGCAGAGTGAACCTTGTAATGGACTGTTCCCAAGTTACCTTAGATACTCTAGGACCCCCCCTATTGTTTATTCTTATGTGCTTAGAGAAAGGATAAGCGAGTTTAGATATGAGAGTAGTGTCTTTGGTCAGTTTAGAATACTGTCTGACCCGAAACCGGTCAATTAAAGCCATCAACCAATAGATTGTACGGTACATAAAACAGGAAACAACATACGAGTGTAAGTCATGATGCAATTGAAGTAACCTCAACTGTTCGGATTACGAGGTACATCAATTTGGAGGACAAAATTCTTATAAGGTTGGGGGAATGTGAAACCCGCAAAAAAAAAAACTTTTGGAACCTGTGTAATTTCAGGTTCTAGTTCTCGCCCTTAGTTATGGAGGATTCCAGAGAATCTTCCCATCTTGTTCTTCTGGAGTCAGAGGACCCCTGTGGAATCCCGCACCGAAGTTACCTATGTCGGATTTGCTGCTTGGAGGCTATGCAGAACCTCTCCCTTGATTAGAATTATTGTAAATATAATTTAAAAGTATTTATATGATGTTTTGTACGACCAAATAGAATTATAGGGGTATTTTGGTCAATTTACCTATGTGGGACCCACTTCCCCAGTGGGGAATCCTGTCCCTAACAATTACCCGTGTCCGGATTATCCCTGATGTCGTATGACGTCACTCCATGGTTAAAAATAAAATAATAAATACGAAAATCAGATTAAAAGCAATTTTAGAAACTAGTTCTAAAACTGATTTTACATTAAAATGACCAAACAGCCCTTATGACTTAAGCAATGAGCACTATATATATGTTTTCTATCTTTACTATTCATAATTCACAAACAAAGAGAAGAGGAACCAGACTTTCGATCCAGCCTTGGAGAAGAAAGAAAGAATAGAGAAAAGAGAAGAAGAAGAAGGGAAAAGAGAGGGCAGTTCTTGAGGGCTTTGGATCCCATACCTAGAATTAAGCTTCGGAACCTCCATTTGAGGGTGAGCTGCACAGTTGAAGGCTGCCACCATCTTGTTTTCACTTCTAAGCTCAAGTAAGCCATCAACCCATGCTGTCCTCTTCCTCATCTTCTCTAATCTCTGTCCCTACATGACCTCTATGGCAAATTCTGCCAGTAAACCTTAGCAATTATAAGTTTTATAAGACAAAACCCATCTCTGACCTACTAATTTGAACCTATCTATGGTTCAGACTTGGGTTTCAGCTATGAACTTCATGCTGTCCTCCAAAATACAGCGAAACCTTGAACCCTAATGGACCTTAGAATGCTAATTTAAGTTAAATGACCAAAATCCCCAATTTAATTTAGGTTTTTACAAAAAAAATTATGAAATCAGGTTGACCCACTTAAAATATACTTCAAAACCTGCAATTAGGGCCATGCATGTTGAGATCTGACCCTAATAAGCAAAACCCCCAATTTCGGCCTTAGGGCCGGATGCTATTGCAGGCCCAGGGGCAGCCGACCGGCTCCCTGGAAGTCTGCATCCGGTTCCCCCTTTTGGTACCCTTATGACCGTGCCCTTATGGGACTTGACCTTGGGCCGTCTCAGGACCTAATGATGATGTTTTGCATGTTGTATTAGGTCAGTCTCTGCTGTTTCTTGTCTGTTTCGCTGGGTTCTTGGAAGGTTAATTGGTTTAGGCTAAGCTACATTACAGGTAAGGGAACCTTGAACATAATTTGAGTATGTTTGTCATTTTAATTTACTATTGTGTTGGATGCCATATCATGCATCATTGAAAATACCCTGATGCATATAGTTTCTTAGCTTGTGTTTTAATGCACTAGAATGCATATGATTTAGGCAGCATTGCCATCTTGCACTGCATTACATTGATGTTATTGTTATTGTTAAATTGTTGATGTGGAATACTGTACTCTATAATCTAGCTATTCATACTTGTAGCATCATGAATAGATTGCACTGGGCTAGGTTATTGATCGTTACCCAGTACTACGTCCCATACCAACAAGGGAAGAGGTGTTGGACAACCCGTGGTACAGCCGAAGGGAAAATGCCGGGGTGCCATCTTCTCTCCAATGTTAGCGTGTGTACTCCGCTGTGGGAATAAACAGTCAGGGTTGGTCTTTGGGGGTCTATTGGGGTCTGATGTGTTAGTTCCAGAACTGGCGGGTCCTCACCGTGGTAGAATGGTTTCACTCGGGTGATCGATGTGTTAGTTCTGAGACTGAGGTTAGCATCTGCCACAATAGTACTTAAACCTCATGAGACTTGGCATCTGTGTTAGGAGCAAGCTAGATTAGGACATGCATCATGAATTTATTGTGTTTGTATGCATGCATTCCCTTACTGGGCTCAGTGGAGAGCTCACCCCCGTGGATCCTTATATTTTTCAGATGATCTTGTTGCTGCTCCTGTGGGAGTCTCCTCTACGCAGGATTCTCCTTTGGCTCCTGGAGTTGATGTTCCTCTACCGGTGGTGCACGATGCTTCGTGCTCGTGCGATGACTGTGCGTTCTCCTGAGACATATTAGATTCAGGCTTCTCCCCTTCTCTTTGTTATACACTTTTGTATAGTTTATGTTAATAAGTCTTTTGTTTTAACTCTTTTGTTTATGGAAGAATCACTATAACACTGGTCTTTTGAACATGTATATATATCACTGTTCAGTTTAGTCTCCCTTTATTGCTGCCTTATTTATGTATTTAATTGCTTCCGCTGCTTTTAATTCTGTATTTGTGGATATGATTGCGAATAAAGTACTGCACTTGCGATCATGGTGGGTTATTTGGATGAGAAACACATCCAGTCACGCTTGGCCCTTATAAACTGGGCCGGAGTGTGACAATGATTCCATAGTTGGCGGTAGCAAGGCGACCCAAGGCGGTGGAAGGATGCCTAAGCGCTTAGGTGACAAAGCGCCCGCCTAGGCAATAGGCCCCCAAGTGTTATTTTTTATTTCCCCTTTTTTCTAACATTATTTAGTATGCTACAATATATACCTTATATCATCAAAAATCAACATTAAGCCACATCAAGTCATCAAAATTTCAACATTAAGCCACATCAAGTCATCAAAATTTCAACATTAAGCCACATCAAGTCATCAAAATTTCAACATTAAGAAACATCAAGTCATCAAAAATCAATATTAAGTCACATCAGTCATCAAAAATCAATATTGAGCCACATCAAGTCATAAAAAATCAACATAGAACTAGAAGACAGCAGAACTGAAGAAGCTAGCTATTGGAAGTTTTAAAGCAATCAAAACATACAATTGGTTTATACTGTTCTTGGAATTGGTATACCTAGTCTAACATTTGGTTTATACTGTTCTTGGAATTGATATACCTAGTCTAACATTTGGTTTATACTTGTCTTAGAAAATATTATCTTATTCTATACATAATTAAACTACTCTCGTTTAGAGAAATGTTTTTGTTCTCTGAGAAGTTTGACTGGTCAAATGATTTTATTTTTACATGAGACTTTTTGTATAAGATATAACACAAAACCAGCTTTACAATAAATCCAAGTTTTCTTAAATGTGATTTATATTGAAGAAGTTATGTTCCGGTCAAACTTTATTTGGTGTGCGTGAATGATGTCAAAATCCCTCTGAATGAAAATATTTTTTTATATATCAAAACAAATGAATATTTTACTGCACTTTTGGGTGTAAGCAATGTTTTACCATATTAAGATTTATGAAATTTTTATATTTGAGAAAAACTACAGAATTAGAAAGTTGAAAATTTCACCTACCACCAAAAATCCAGTTTCTTGAACTGAAGGGTTGGCTTTTATCATTTTGGAATTGGAATTTTTATCTATTTTTATTGGATTCAAATGGGGGGTGTTTGCTTATTTATGAATAATAGCTTAAGTAAATGTTTTTTAACATTTACTAAAATGATATTTGGCATAAATAAGGGTCTACGGGCTTAAGGCATTCATTACCACTAAGGCAGCAGTCGCCTAAGCCCCCTAAAAACCGCCTGGACACCTAGGCGACGCCTTGACAACCACCGAAGTACTAGTAGCCCACCTGGTGACAGACCTGCTCGGAATTGTTCTCATTGTGGCAAATTGGGCCACACGGTTGACTACTGTTGGAAGAAGCATGGCAAACCAGATTGAGTAACTCAGTCGGCCAATCATACAGTGGCAATGGTTGTCATGATAATGGTTCCTCTAGTGACTCTCCACAGTTTCTGATAACGGGTGGCAATTCTACTACAACTCTGCACTGTGATGATCTCTCCCAGATATTACGGTGCTTACAAAACTTGAAGGCTTCCAGTCATACACCCACCGAGCCCTCATATTACTCTGCTACTCTCGCACACACAGGTACACCTACCTTCTTTTCTACTACTACTCTACCTTGGATCATTGATTCTAGAGCTTCTGCTCATATGACTGGTGAGTCGTCAATGTTTACATCCTTCTCACACTCTTGTCCATCATCATCTGTTATACTTGCTAATGGTTTCTCTACCTCTGTTTCTAGGCATGGTAACTTATGTCCTACTTCCTCTATTAATCTCTTAATGTAGCTCTAGATAGGTAAAGGTCCTACTAGAGGCCAATTATCCAGGATCCAATGACAAAGGACCAAAGGGGCTGCTTGGTTCTACAGTTCCAATAGAGCAGGATAGGAGTTTAGGTCAATTTCTAGGATTAGGAATGGGGGAATGGGGGTAATTTTTATATGGTAATGCTAGGCAGATCTAGAGGAAGCTAACAGTGAAGGTTTGGATGATGTTTAACAAAA
This sequence comes from Telopea speciosissima, assembly GCF_018873765.1. Taxonomy (NCBI): domain Eukaryota; kingdom Viridiplantae; phylum Streptophyta; class Magnoliopsida; order Proteales; family Proteaceae; genus Telopea; species Telopea speciosissima. The sequence goes on from NC_057921.1 coordinate 3,711,634, forward strand.
AAATTTGAATGTTAGAAAATTAGGGTTAGGGTTTCGGGTTTTAGGTTTTAGAATCTAGGCTGAAACTAGGGTTTTTAATGGGATTTTAGGGCAGGGCTTCTGGCCGAGTGCTAGGGACAATGGGAAGGGTGCTCGGTTGTAATATTGTGTAATTCTGACGGCTGAATTGGGCTATACAGAATTCTGGGTTTTTTTGGGTTTTACAGAGACAAGGTAAATTACGGTTGGAGTGGGAGAATAAGGCTGCAAGTTGGATCGAGTAGAGGGGATGTAGTACGAAGGCTGGTGGTTTGAATTTGAAACAATTTTGATGGTAAAATATGGCTCGGCAGCAAGATCTAGGGTTTAATGGAATTCAAACACAAAAATAAAGGGGATCAATTAGGGGAGGGAGTAGAGGATTAGAAGAAGAAATCAATGAACAAGTTGCAACAGCTTGGACAAGAGTGAAGGGCAGTTGCAGCGCAAGGAGTCGGAAGAGATCCACTTGCCCTTTCTTCCTTGATGGAACCACAAGGCAAACACTCTCAGAAGAGTAAAACAGTAGCAGCAATGGCAGCAAGCATAAAGCTAATTTTTATTAATCAAATTCGTATTCAAGGTTTTGCTGCCTTACAACCTTATATAAAAGACTCAAAATATACTTCTACTCTAAAAAGGAAAGGCCTAACCCAATCCTTAACCTATTAGGTAACTTAAACTAACTAGAAAACAGAAATACTAAAGGAAATAGACTCAAAACATGGCTGGACTTATAGAGTCCCAATCCAGCCCAACTTAAATAACAATTTGTTAACAAAACAAGTTTGTGGAATAATGCTTGAATGATCAATGAGATCAGTCAAGCTCTCTATTTATAATAATAAAAGAGATTACAAGGGAAAACACTATTCACGACACTGTTCACGTGAATAGTGTCCTAGCCCTAATTATATTTCTACCCTTGCTCATAAATACATAAATAAAGAATAAATAAAACACCCAAAAGACCAGAATACCCCCATGGCATTCTGGTGTACATAATTTAACACTCCCCCTCAAGTTGGTGCAAATATATCAATCATACCCAACTTGACTAGAATGGGATGGAACAATTTCCCAGATAATCCCCTTAATGAAGATATCAGCAACCTAATCAGCAGACCTCACAAAGGGAACACAAATCAACCCTTCTTCCAGCTTTTCCTTGATGAAATGTCTGTCCACTTCAACATGTTTAGTGCGATCATGCTGTACCGGGTTCTGTGCAATGCTGATTGCAGCTTTGTTATCACAGTACAACATCATGGGAAGATGAACAGGAACACCAAGATCTTGTAGCAAACCTTTCAACCAAAGTAACTCACAAATACCCTGTGCCATAGCCCGAAACTCGATTTCAGCACTAGAACGAGCCACCACATTCTGCTTCTTGCTACGCCAAGTGACCAAATTGCCTCCTACAAAAGAACAGTACCCAAAGATAGACTTCCGTTCTGCAGAACCAGCCCAGTCAGCATCGGCATATGCCTCTACCCGTAGGTTACCATTAGGAGACAAAAGAATGCTTTTCCCAGGAGCTAACTTCAAGTAGTGGAGAATCCAAAGAACAGCCTCCATGTGAGAAGAATAGGGATCATGCATGAACTGACTCACAGTACTCACAGCAACAACAATATCTGGACGAGTGTGTGAGAGATAAATCAGCTTTCCCACTAGGCATTGGTACCGCCGTTTATCAACAGGTTCGCCCTCCTTTTCTTTGCGACGAACAGTAGCCTCCATAGGAATATCTGAAGGGTGACATCCTAACACACCAGTTTCAGCCAACAAGTCTAGGACATATTTCCTTTGGGAGAGAAAGATGCCTATAGAAGATCTGGCAACCTCAATCCCAAAAAAGTACCGCAATGGCCTTAGATCTTTAATCTCGAATTTCTGCCCAAGAAACCTCTTCAACCGACTGATCTCATCCCCATCATTGCCTGTAACCACAATGTCATTCACATATACCATAAGAACAGTGAGCTTCTCACCAGCCCTCTTTATAAAGAGAGTATAACCAGCATTACTTTGCTTGTAGCCAACAGATGGCATTGCCTTGTGGAACCGACCAAACCATGCTCAAGCTGACTGCTTCAGCCTATACAGTGCTCGCTTCAATTTGCACACTTTCCTTTATTATTGTCAGAAGAAAAACCTGGTGGAATATCCATGTATACCTCCTCACAAAGTTCCCCATTTAGGAAGGCATTCTTCACATCCAACTGTTGGAGATCCCATCCAAGATTAACTGCACACGATGGTAAAACCCAAACTGTATACAATTTTGCAACAGGGGTAAAAGTCTCCTGATAGTCAATCCCATATATTTGGGTGAAGCCCTTCGCAACCAAACATGCCTTATACCGATCCACAGACCCATCAATCTTTTGTTTGACCACAAACACCCACTTACATCCCACTAGTTTTTTTCCTGAAGGGAGGGTTACAAGATACTAAGGGTTGTTTCTTTCTAAAGCTCTCATTTCTTCCAACATAGTTGCCTCACACTTTCCATCTGTATATGCTTCCTGCCAGTTTTTAGGAATAGAAATAGAAGAAAGAGAGGACACAAATGCACGAAAAGATGGAGAAGAGAACTATAAGAAACAAAGCGAGAAATGGGATGCAGGGTGCAAATCCTTGTACCCTTTCCATGAGCAATAGGTAGATCGGAAGGAGATGTCTCACCACAAGGAGGAGGAGGATCTGACTCCTGGGTCAGCAATTGGATAGGTATTGGTGCCACAATGGATTGATGCTGCCCTCTGTTGGAGTATCTCTTGTAGGTGATGATATTAGAGTTGTCAATTCTCTTCTGAAATTCATTGATGGTTCTCTAGACTGGAGTCAACTCCGCCTGACAATGATCATTACCACCATTAACTCCTACACACTCTTCCTGTAAAGGAGTCCCTACAGATGAAGGGACAGCAGCCAAAGGAGGTTAGACAGTAGCCAAAGGAGGCTGGACAGCAGCGGTAGGAGGCTGGACAGCAGCGGTAGGAGGCTGGGCAGCAGCGGAGGCTCGGGAGTAGCCAAAGAAGGAATTTCAAAGGGAGGAAACACAAGCACATCTTCACTGGAACCAGAATTCTCTCCATGAAGATGTATAGACTGATAATAGGCAAGACTTTTACGCAAGACCACATCCATACTGACCAAAGCGAGACGAGAAGAAGGGTGGTAACACTTATAACCTTTATGGGTTGGAGAGTAACCCAAAAAAATACACCTTAACCCACGAGGATCAAATTTACCAAGAGGTTTAGTCTCTCTGACATAACACACACAACCGAAAACTTTGGGAGGAACCACAAAGGTGGAATTCCCATGTAAAAGAACGGCCGGACTGCGGGAGTCAAGAACACGAGAAGGCAACCGATTAATAAGATAGGTTGCAGTAAGAATAGCATCCCCCCAACATTGGCAGGGAACATGGCACGAAAACATCAACGCCCTGACCACTTCCAACAAGTGTCTGTTCTTCCTTTCAGCCATACCATTTTGGGCTTGGGTATCAACACAACTTGTCTGATGAACAATCCCATTAGCAGCAAGGTATTTCTGAAATTGAGTCTCTATATACTCGGTCCCATTATCACTTCTCAAGAATTTGAGAGTAGCATTGAACTGATTTTGACCATGTTATGGAAATACTGAAAACAAGAAAAAACTTGGACTTTTGGTGTGTAAAAGATAAACCCATGTGTGTCTAAAATGACAATCAATAAAAGAGACAAACCAACGATGACCAGAAACCGAAGTCTTACGATTGGGGCCCCAAACATCAGAATGTACTAATTGAAAAAGTGAAGAACTCCTTTTATTAGAAATAGAATAAGTTGAACGTGTCTGTTTGGCCAGAACACAAGCCTCACAAAAGAAATCGGCCTTGTCACAATGTTTGACCAAAGTAGGAAATAAAGATGCTAAGATGCCTAAAGGGGGGTGACCTAATCTAGAGTGCCACTAATAAATTTCAGAAGATACTAAGGAATTCTGATGTAGTAGTAGTAATGGAGGTGGAGTGAGACGTCCATCGTCAAGCAAGTACAGGCCACCATGCATTTTACCCAATCCAATCGTCTTCCCAGAGTACAGATCCTGAAAAACACAATGGGAAGGAAAAAATGTTACTTTGCAGTTGAGATCACGAGTTATACTACTAATAGAAAGAAGGTTAATAGTAAAATTTGGAATATATAAAACATTGGACAAAGGAAGGGAAGGAGTGCAGTTAATGATTCCTTTTCCAGAAAAGGAGGAAAGGGAACCATCAGCCACCTTGACTTTGTCTTTCCCAGAGGTACGAGAATAACGATGGAAGAGGCTAGAGAACCCGGTCATGTGATCTGTAGCTCCAGAATCAATGATCCAAGGATGGGAAGCTACAGAGGCACAATGACCACCAAACGAATTACCTGACCGAGCAAAGTGTGAACCTAAGGGAGTAGACAAAGTGGCAGTAGCTGGTGTAGTAGAGGCAGCAGCAGTGGAAGACTTTAGCACACGTAGGAATGCCTGTAAATCCTCCTGAGATAGGCCAATGTCAGTAGTAGGGGCTGCAGTGACTGACTCAGAGTGATTGGCCTTGGTTTTTGGTTTTCCCTTGGCAGTTTAGCCTCAAAGTCAGCGGGCTTCCCATGAAGCTTCCAACATTTGTCCATAATGTGATAAGGTTTATGACAATGTTCATAAGTAATGGTGCCGATAGTATTACCACCCACAAAGAGAGTGCCAACTGGTGTAAAAGGAGCCGGTGCAGTAGTCTGGAGGGCTGATCTGTCAGAGACAGCAGGGTGCAACATAGCAGCTCGGCGATTTTCTTCAGAGGAGACCAAGGCATAAGACTGCTCAAGTGTGGGAAAAGGGGAATGGCCCAACACTTGAACACGAATTGGGTCATACTCAACATCCAACCCAGCCAAGAAGTCATAGACCCTGATTTTATCCACATGTTTCTTATAGGCAGCCAGATTAGTAGCATTATCAGGTTGGTAATTAGAGAAGTGGTGCGACTATTGCGAAAGGTTGCACAGAGTAGCATAATATTTAGAGACTATTAAGTCCCCCAGAGTAGTATGAAGTACCTTCTTCCTGAGTTCATAGACCTGTGCAACATTACCAAGTTGTCCGTACGTTTCCTTATAGGCTGACCAAACCTGAGAAGCTGTATCAAAAAGGAGGAACCCATGTACAATGTCCGAAATCATAGAACCAATCAAATAAGACATGAGAACACCATTGTTGGCAAGCCAGCGAATCAAGGCAGTACCTGGGGCAGCAGGCATGGGAACAGTGCCATCAATGTGGCCACTGAGACCATGGCCAGCAATAGCAAGAGAGGCTGACCGAGACCACAATAGGTAGTTGCTGCCATCAAGTTTGATGGGATTGGGAAGAAAAGTACGATAATCTGACTTTTCATGTCCAGGTTGATTAGAAGTTGCAGTGGAATCAGCAGAGTCACCCATAGTTGCAACAAGGATATGGAGAATGAAAAACCAGCAATTACACCAAACCAAGAGCTGAAATCAAGGTCGAGTGGGCCAATATGAAGGGCAAAACAGCTCCCAAAAAATCAGCAGCAGCAGAGATCCCTTCCACAGAGATCGACAATGTCAGGGTTTTGGAAGAAAACCCGAAATTGGCGATCGATGTGGTGATGGGAATCCAAAAAGAGTTGATGAAGAAGCTTGATCGAATCTGTCCAGGAACCTGTAGAGGATGTCCTTGATGAAGAGAAGAAACTCCAATAAAAAACAGCAGCAAACAGCCCAATTCCCAAAAATCGATAATGATCAAGGTTTTAGAAAACCCTGAAAAAGAGGAATCGATTGGGGGGAGGGGTCTTCAACAACCAAAAGAGGCATGAGGGCAGCTGGTCCAGATCGCAGATGAGTGTCCAATATGTAGAAAACCAGCCTTGATCAATGGTAGTGGCTAGGGCTTCAAAATTCTGGAAACTCCAAAACTCGCAGACAAGAACCAGCAGCAATCGAACCAAATAAATTATCTCATAAAGGGGAAAAACAGAGGTGGGAATAGGGCAGCAACTAGATCATATGATCACCTCTTTAGTGCTGCCCTTAGGAAGGGAGGAGAAGCAAAGGAAAAAAAAAAGAAGAGAAAAGAAATCAAGAGAAGGGGAAGAAAGAAAAAACAATAGGAAGGGGGTGGGTTTTGAAAACTTAGATCAGAGAAATTTTGGCTCTGATGCCATGTTAACAAAACAAGTTTGTGGAATAATGCTTGAATGATCAATGAGATCAGTCAAGCTCTCTATTTATAATTATAAAAGAGATTACAAGGGAAAATGCTATTCATGATACTATTCACATGAACAGTGTCATAGCCCTAATTACATTTCTACCCTTGCTCATAAATACATAAATAAAGAATAAATAAAATAACCAAAAGACCTGGGGGTATTCTGGTGTACATAATTTAACACAATTAAATAGTCACATAACCACTTAACCAAGTCACATAATCACTTAAGTAATCACATGACTACTAACCAAGGAAATCTACTTACTAATCCCATATGTAACCTTACTACCTGTTAACAGGAATAAAACTAGAGCTGAATGTTTGGATGATCAAAGACTGATCCCAAGCTGTATATTTACAATAGAGAATAAAACATTACATGGACAAAATTGCACCAACATAGCCTGCTTTAATAATGAGTCGGCAGTACATAGTAAAGAGAATAATAAAAAGGGAAAAAGTCCAGAATACCCCCACGGTATTCTGGCCCATACAATCCAGCATTCCCCCTCAAGTTTGAGCATATATGTCATGCATGCCCAACTTGACTAAAATAGGAAGAAACACTTTGCCACTTAGTCCCTTAGAACACATCGGCTAACTGATCAGCAAACTTCACAAAGGGAACACAGATGAGTCCAGCTTCGAGCTTCTCCTTGATGAAATGTCAATCAACCTCCACATGCTTAGTACTATCATGCTGGATCGGGTTATGAGCAATGCTAATGGCTGCTTTATTATCACAATAAAGCATCACGGGAAGATGGACAGCAACACCAATATCCTGCAACAATCCTCTAAGACATAGAAGCTCACAAATTCCTTGTGCCATCGCACGGAACTCTGCTTCAGTACTGGACCTTGCCACAACATTCTACTTCTTGCTACGCCATGTGACAAGGTTCCCACCCACAAAGGAACAATAGCCAGAAATTGATTTTCTGTTAGTGGAGCCAGCCCAATCGGCATCAGTATAAGCTTCAACCTTCTGATGACCATTGGGAGAGAGAAGGATTCCTTTTCCCAGAGCAAACTTCAAATACCGCAAAATATGAAGGACTGCCTCCATGTGAGAGGAATCGGGATCATGCATAAACTAGCTCACCAAAGTTACAGCAATGGCTATGCTACGTCGTGTGTGAGAAAGATAGATTAGTTTGCCCACTAGTCGTTGATAACGATCATTGTCAACAGATTCACCCTCTTTCTTCTTAAGTCTTGTAGTAGCTTCCATAAGAGTATCTGAAGGATAACAACCTAGCAACCCAGTCTCAGACAACAGATCTAGGATATATTTTCTTTGAGAAAGAAAGATACCCTTCGAAGATCGAGCAACTTCTATCCCTAGAAAATATTTTAGGGTCCCCATATTCTTTACTTCAAACTCACGACAAAGGAAGAGCTTCAAATTCTTGATACCATCACCATCATTACCAGTGACCACAATATCATCCACATAAACTAAGAGAATAGTTACCTTGTCACCAACTCGTCGGATGAACAAAGTGTGATCAGCATTGCTTTGCTTATAGCCTGCTGAAATCATAGCCTTGTGAAATCTGGCAAACCAGGTTCTAGGTGACTGCTTAGACCCATAAAGTACACGCTTCAATTTACAGACCTTGACCCTAGTCCTGTCGTCAGAGAAGCCTGGTGGAATATCCACATATACCTCTTCCTCAAGCTCCCCATGGAAGAAGGCATTCTTTACATCCAACTGCTGAAGATCCCACCCAAGATTTGTAGCACAAGATAACACCCTTACAATGTTGAGTTTCGCCACTGGTGCAAAGGTCTCCTGATAGTCAACTCCATAAGTTTGAGTGAACCCCTTTGCAACCAAACGTGCCTTATATCGATCCACTGTACCATCAGCCTTCTGTTTGACCACAAAGAACCATTTACATCCAACTGGTTTTTTCCCAGGAGGAAGAACCACAAGATCCCACGTATTATGTTTGACCACAAAGAACCATTTACATCCAACCGGTTTTTTCCCTGGAGGAAGAGCCACAAGATCCCATGTATTATTTTTGTGTAGTGCTCTCATTTCTTCCAACATTGCTGCCTTCCACTTTCCATCTGTAGATGCTTCCTGCCAATTTTAAGGAATCTAACCAGAAGAAGGATAAAATACAAATGCACGAAAAGGAGAAAGAGAACTATAAGAAACAAAACGAGATATGGGATGCAGAGTGCAAGTCTTAGTACCTTTACGATGAGCAATAGGTAGGTTGGAAGAAGAGGGCTTAAAAAGAAGAGGAAAGATCTAGATCTTGAGCCGGCAACTGGATGGGTATTGGTGCTACAGTGGATTGAAGCTACCCCCTTTTGGTGCTACCCTTTTTATAGGTGATCATATTGGAATTGTCAATCCTCTTCTGAAACTCACCAATAGTTCTATAGACTGGAGTCCACTCCCCCTGAATAGGAACATTAACAACACCCTTTTCCATGGTCTCCCTCTGTAAAGGATTCCCTTCGGATGAGGGGGAAACAACCAGAGGAGGTTGGGCAACAATCAAAGAAGGTTGGGCAACAATCAAAGAAGGTTGGGCAGCATTCAAAGGAGGCTGGGCAGCAACCATGGGGGGCTGGACAGCAGCCGTAGGGGGCTGGGCAGCGGTCGTAGGTGGCTGGACAGCAACCGTAGAGGTTAGAAAAGGAGGAACCTCAAAAGACAGCACATCTTCACTAGAACTCTCCCCCTGAAGAGGTGGTGAAGAATAATAGGAAAGGGTCTCATGCATGACAACATCCATACTGACCAAAGTACTGCGGGAAGGGGGATGGTAACACTTATAACCCTTCTGGGTTAGAGAATAACCCAAGAAAATGCAACGTAACCCCCAAGGTTCAAGTTTGCCTGGAGATTTTGTATCTCTAGCATAACACACACAACCAAACACTTTGGGAGCCACAATAAAGGAGGAATTCCCTATTAAAACATCAGTTGGGCTACGATAGTCAAGAACTTGAGAAGGTAATCTATTGATGAGATAGGCTGCAGTGAGAACAGCATCTCCCCAATATTGAGATGGGACATGCCTAGCAAACATCACAGCCCTGGCCACCTCTAAGAAGTGGCGGTTTTTCCTTCTGCCACACCATTCTTAGAAGGGGTATCAACATTACTAGTTTGGTGAATATACCATAGTCAGCTAGATATTTTTGAAAGTGGGATTCTTTATACTCAGTTTCATTATCACTTCTCAATATTTTGAGAGTAGCCTAGAATTGGGTTAGGACCATTTTATGAAAATGTTGAAAACATTCAAAAACCTGATTTTTTGTGTGTAAAAGATACACCCATGTATTCCTAGAATGACAGTCAATAAAGAAACAAACCATCAATGACCAGAAAGAGATGTTTTACAACTAGGACCCCAAACACCAAAATGCATCAATTGAAAACAAGAACAACTCCTTTTATTTGATAAAGAATAAGTTGAACGTGCCTGTTTGGCCAAAACACAAGCCTCACAAAAAAAGTCATCCTTATTACATTGGGTGACCAAACTAGGAAATAAATGTGCTAAAATTTCTAATTGAGGGTGACCTAATCTAGAGTGTCATTGGTAAAGTTTAGAAGAAACCAAGGAGTTCTGGTGTAGTGGAGAAGGTATTGGTGGTGGACAGTGACGACCATCTTCAAGCATGTACAATCCACCATGTACTTTACCCAATCCAATCGTCTTCCCAGAGCCTAGATCCTGAAAAAAATAATGGGAAGGAAAAAAAAGTTACTTTGCAATTAAGATCACAAGTAATACTACTAATGGAAAGAAGGTTAGTAGTAAAATTAGGAATGTGTAAAACACAGGACAAAGGAAGAAAGGAAGTGCAGTTGATGATTCCTTTTCCAGATATGGAAGAAAGGGAACCATCAGCTACTTTGACCTTCTCTTTCCCAGAAGTGGGAGAATAACGATGCAACAGGCTAGAGGAACCGATCATGTGATCTGTAGCTCCATAATTTATGATCCAAGGATGGGAAGCTACTGAAGCACAATGACCACCAAATGGAATACCTGGCCGAGCAAAGTGTGAACCTGGAGTAGCAGAAAAGTTGGCAGTAGCAGCGGACAGCAGCAGAAGTCATTAGCACACGAAGGAATGCCTATAGATCGTCCTGGGATAGACCAGTGTCAATAGCAGGGTCTGTGGTAACAGACTCGGTATGATTGGCCTTGTTCTTTGGCTTTTTCTTGGCAGCCCGTTTAGTCTCAAAGTCAGCCAGTTTCCCATTAAGTTTTCAACACTTTTCTTTGGTGTGGTAAGGTTTGTGACAGTGCTCACAAACAACGTGCCAAGAGTAGAATCACCAGAAAAGGTGCCAACAGGTGCAAGAGTAGCCGGGGCAGCAGTCTGGAGGGCTGATCTGTCAGTAATAGGAGGGTGCAACATAGCAGCCCTACGGTTTTCCTCAGAGGAGACCAAAGCATATGACTCTTCAAGTGTGGGAAAATGCTTATGGCCCAACACCTGAACACGAATCTGATCATACTCCACATGCAGACCAGCCAGAAAATCAAAAATCTGAATCTTGCCCACATGTTTCTTGTATGAAGTGATTTCAACAGCTGTAGCAGGGTGATAATCAAAGAAGTAGCCCAATTGCTGCCAAAGACTACGCAAAGTAGCACAATATTTGGAGACAGATAATTCTCCCTATACAGAGCCTTCTTCCGGAGTTCATACACCTGGGCATCATTGCTAAGTTGCCCGTACGTTTCCTTGCAAGCAGCCCAAATCTGAGAGGTTATATCAAGGAGAAGAAACCCATTCGCAAGGTCTGAAGTCCTGGAGCCAATGAGGTAGGACATGAGCACCCCATTGTGTGCAAGCCATCTGTCTTGAGCAACACCAGTCTTAGTGGGCATAATACTGGTGCCATTAATATGGCCAGTAAGGCCACGGCCAGCAATGGCAAAAGAAGCAAACCAAGACCAAAGCAAGTAATTAGTGCCATCCAATTTGATTGGATTAGGAGGAAAAGTATGATAATCTAATTTGCTTGGCCATCACCAACAGAAGTAGCAGTCGAAGTAACTGAATCACCCATAAGGACAACAGAGAAACCCAAATCGCAGAGAGTGGTTGTGGTGATGAGAAATCCACAAAAAACTCCAGTATAATGTCCAGAAATAAGAGGAGAGACTTTGTGAAAGATACTCAGATGTGTCTCCAAGGATCAGCAGCAATAGATAGGTAAATCCCTGCGATCGACTTTTTCAGGGTTTTGAGAAAAACCATGATTATGTTGAGATTGATTGAGAGAGAGAAAAAAAGCACCAAAAAACGCTGGATGAGGCTTGGATCGAGTGGCCTTGGAGGATTGCTGAATCACCTCCCCAAAATCAGCACCAACAGAGATCAGTACCCCAAAGATCGATATTTGCAGGGTTTTGGGAAAACCTGAAAAAAAAATCGATCAAGGAGGAAGGCTTCAAAATTGCTGGCTGGAGATGGAGGCTTGGATTAGAAACTGCTGTAGATCTTGATCTTTAGTAAGGTGGAGTGATTCCTTGTAGTTGTGATTGAATCAGTCCAAAAAATAAGAAGTCTTCAAATTTCACAAGCAAGAAGCAAGCCCCTATCGATCAGATTTTTAATAGTATGGAATGAGGTGAAGGAGGGTAGCAACTGGATCTATGGATCACCTAATCAGTGCTGCCCTCTGTGAGAATAGAGAACAAAAGAGAAGGGAAGGAGAAGAGAGAAGGAAGAGAAGTGGAGAAGTGGAGAAGAGGAGAAGAGATCGAGAATGGGGCTGTGGAGAACCCTAGTTCAAAACCTGCTTTGATACCATGTTAACAGGAATAAAACTAGAGCTGAATGCTTGGATGATCGAAGACCGATCCCAAGCTAGAGAATAAAACATTACATGGACAAAATTGCCCACCATAGCCGACTCTAATAATGAGTCGACTGTACATAGTAAAGAGAATAATAAAAAGGGAAAAAGTCAAGAATACCCCCACGGTATTCTAGCCCATACAATCCAACACTACCCATATTTTAGGCCCATAAAAAGTGGCCTATTACATAGAAAACCCATGGGATCAAAGGCCCAACATGTATATAACCCAACCCTAGACTTATTTCAAAAGAAATAAGCCCATTTCGATGATGAATCTGCATTATCTCCCTCTATGTTGCATGTTCCTCAACTACCATTGAATCTTCTTTCTGTGAGTCAACTAACTAAAGCTTTACATTGATTGCTCTGTGACATTCTTTCCTACCCATTGTGTTTTTCAGGATCTTCACACGAGAAAGACAATTGGTGGAGGGTGTGAAAAAGACAGGCTGTATTATCTTGACTGTGGTGTTGCTAGGTCTTCTATCGCTGCTGCATTTGTTGGTGGTATCATTCCTTTTCAATGACAATTTCGGGTAGTTCATTTATCTTTAGCTAGGTTAAAGTTATTATTTCCTTCTTCTAAGTCTGTCTAGGTTAGATTGTGAAGCCTATGAGTTGGGGAAGCATCACCATGCATCCTTCCCTTCTCGCTCTGTGGCTTGTAGTTCATCTTTGTTTTCTTTGGTTCATTCCGACATTTGGGGTCAAAAGGAATAAGAGTGGATTTATGTATTTTGCTACTTTTTTGGACGATCACTCCCGTCTTACATGGTTGTACCTCTTGAAGGATCGTTCCGAGCTTTTCTGTATTCTAAAATTTTTATAATAAAATGAAAACTCAATTTGGCATGTCTATTGAAGATTTTCGATCCGATAATGCTTTGGAACATGTCCAAACTGAGATTTCTGAATTTTGTGTAGCTCATGGTATGATTCATCAAACTAGCTATTTTTACAACCCACAACAAAATGGGGTGGCAAAACGAGGCATTTACTTGATGTTGCACATACTATAATTGCATAGCAATTTTGGTGTGAAGGGGTTCTAACTACTTGTTATTTGATTAATCGCATGTCTTCTTCTGTCCTTGCCGACAAGTACCCATTTTCTATTGTTTTTCCCGATCAACCAGCTTTTCGTTTACCACCTCATGTTTTTTGGTGTATCTGTTTGGTTCAAAACTTACATGTCACATCTGACAAGGTTTCTCCTAGGGCCACACGGTGCGTTTTTCTTGATTATTCTGGTACCCTGAAGTGGAATAAGTGTTATGACCCTGTGTCCCATCGGTATTTTGTTAGTATGGATGTGACCTTCTTTGACAGCAGTTCTAATTTTTCGCCTACTCCCTCGGCCTCTAGTGAGGAGTGGCCTACTGTTACACCTCATGTCTCTGCCTTAGTCCCTTTTCCGAGTCCACCCCTATAGGTATATTAGCCACGGGACCACCCCGTTCCCGAGAATGAGGTTCCACAGGATGCGGTTCCACCTACTCCGCTTGGTTTTTCATCTCTACCCGCTTCTTCCTCCGGTGAAACTCCGCCTTCTCCTTCCTTTGATGACTTGCCAGTCGCATTGCACAAAGGTACACGTTCTTGCACCCAAAAGTCCAATATTGTGAACTATATTGATAAATATGTATCCCTTCCCCATTTACCATCACCCATCCACACTTTTGCCCTATCCTTATCTGCTAACACTATACCCAACCATAATATTGTGGCTCTTCGCATTCCTGATTGGAAAAAAGCTATGGATGTGGAAATGGATGCTCTTTTGTCTCGTAATACTTGGAGTTTAGTAGATCTGCCTCTAGTAAGGAGGGTATATACTATCAAATACCTTCCCGATGGATCTGTTGAGAGGCTCAAAGCCCGTCTGGTTGCCAAGGGGTATACACAGACTTATGGTGTTGATTATTTCGAGACCTTCTCCCCTGTTGCTCGCCTGAACTCTGTTCGTTTAATTATCTGTCTGGTTGTTAACTTTCATTGGTAGTTGTTTCAATTGGATATTAAAAAAGTTTTTTTATATGGTGATCTTCATGAGGAGGTTTATATGGACCAACCTCCTGGGTATGTTGCTCAAGGAGAGAACAGTTCTCGGGTGTGCAAATTACGCAAGGCAATATGGTCTCAAATAGTCTCCCAAAGCATGGTTTGAGAAGTTTAGTACTATGGTGGTTTCATGTGGATTCCCATAGAATTACTCTGATCACTCTGCGTTTATCCGTCATTGTGATGGCAAGCTGGTTGTCTTGGTTGTTTATGTTGATGATATTATTGTATCAGGTGATGATGTGACAGGTATTATAGAAATAAAAGCTTATTTACAGTAGCACTTTCAAACCAAGGATCTAGGTGACCTCCACTATTTCCTTGGCATTAGGGTTGTGAGAAGCAAGAAAGAGATCAGCCTGTCCCAAAGAACGTATTTTTAGACCTTTTGCCTGACACCGGTATGCTTGCATCAAAACCAATGGATGTCCCCATGGATCCCCATCAGAAGTTTGGGGTAGATGATGGTGGTCCTCTCAAGGATGTGCATCAATACCGGAGTTAGATTGGGAAGCTTATTTACCGTATTGTCACCAGACCAGACATTTCTTTTGCTGTTGAGGTCCTTAGTCAATTCATGCAGGCCCCATAGAAGGCCCATTGGGATGCTGCTGTCCACATTCTTCATTACTTAAAGGGTACCCCTAGTAAAGTGTTGCTTTATTGTCCTAATCGGCATATGGATCTGGTTGCGTATTCTGATGCTGACTGGGCCGGCTCGAAAGGTGATCAACATTCCACCACAGCTTATTGTACATTTGTTGGAGGTAATCTTGTTTCGTGGCATAGTAAGAAGCAGACTACTATTGCAAGGTCGAGTGCTAAAGCAAAGTACAGAGCTATGGCACACACTACTGCAGAGTTGATGTGGCTCCGGTCTCTCCTTATTCAGATGAGAATTCCTGTCTCCACTCCGATGATGTGATAATCAGGCTGCTATATATATTGCTAGCAATCCTGTCTATCATGAGCGGACGAAGCACATTGAGGTTGACTATCACTTTGTTCGTGATGCTGTCATTAGGGAGCTTGTTGAGACCCCTTTTGTGTCATCTTCGGATCAGCTAGCAAAATACTAAATCATTGTTTGCTCCTAGTTTATGCACCTTTTGTAACAAACTGAGCATGGGTGACCTATATGCTCCAGCTTCAAGGGGGAGTGTTGAGAATTAGGGGTATTCTGGTCATAAATTGTGGGGTTTGGGTTTTTATGTTATTTTATTTTCCTCTTGGTGTTAGATTATAATTTGTAAGGAGTTGGGGGTAAATAGTAAAATCCCTAACTATCTTACCTAATTTGAGAGCTATAATATTATTATATATTGGGCTAAGGGAGCCACGATAGAACATAACAATTCTATTGCAGGCTGCTCTTCCCAACCTCTCGACAGTTTGGTTCTCTTCTCCTTTCTTCTCTCCTCTATTTTCTCTACTCTTCTACTGGTTAGGTGATTCCTGGTCTGTAACAACCAGGTTTTGCTTTGATACCAACTAATGCAATCTGAAATCCACATTATGGATCTCAAATGCAAGCAAACCCAATGATCAATCTGTGATCAGATCTGAGATAAAGGCAGCAAGTAAGCAACTGCATTCTTAGGGGAGAAATCAGATCAATGGAATGGAATGGAAAAGAGAGGAGATCGATCTAATTAGGAGGAAGAAGAGAGGAGAAAAAATCAGGTTTGGGATACTATCCCGTAGGCACTGCTCAACACCACCAAAACTTTTAAAAAGAAAACTCACATTTTTTACTCAAATCCTTTCCAATTGATGGGGGTGCATTACATAAATAAAAGACCACCTAAAATTCCTAAATTGACTCATAAAGGAATCTTATTTACACTCACACACTCAATAAAGTGAATAAAATAAAATAACTTCTATCTAACTATTATCCTAATTGTTGAAGTATATCAGGTCGAGGGGGAGAGGACGATATCTCGATTCTCGAGATTCCTCCCCTCCTCCTGTGACTCATATTTTGAGTACGAGTCAGTCCTATTTCTGCTTTGAGTGTCAGTCCTATTTTTACTTTGAGTTGTTAGTCTTAGTTTCAGTTTGAGTTGTTAGTCCTAGTTCTTGAATTATTTCATTGTTATTTTCCTATTGTAACTTGGAATCCTATCATGATTAGGAATTCCTAATCTGATTAGGAGTTCCCTTTCTATTGCAATTTCAGATTATAAATACAGGAACTGTGAGGGAGACTGTCAGATCCGACAGTTCTCTTCTGTTCCTCATCTTCTTCCCTTCATCTCTTCTTCTCATCTTCTCGGTTCTGGTCTTCTTCAAGTATATTCTGCTACATGGTATCAGAGCACAACCATTAGGTTGTTTGTGATCTGTGACACTGGTTTGAGAGTCTACTAAAAATAGTTTTTCTTCAAAGGATGCAGCACCCTATGCTGCATATTCTGACAAATTGAGAAACACACCCTAGATGAAGTTTTCAAGAGAAAACTAGGGTTCTATTCCTACTACATACCTAAAGGCAAAAGCAAAGGATCAAGCAAAGTTTCAGTTTATATTACCAGTTCAAAGATAACTTCTGCTGCTTAAGATTTTCTTCTGGAGTTCTTCTGCTGCTTGCGATTCACCACTGGTATCATTTCTTCCTGCGATTCAACAGTGAAGACTATTATTTGCTCCAATCGATCCAGCACATTTCTTTTTCTCCTTTAGGTACAGAATTCTACACTTATGTTTTAAACCCTATCCCTGCCGATAGGATTTTTCTGCAACTCTTAGGTTTTCAAACCCTACTGTTGCCGATTGGTTATTGCTGCTATTTTTGGGTTTCCTTCAACCCTTATTCTGCTGGTTCTTGTTCCTGCTGCAATTCACTGTTGCCACCTTGGGTCTACAAACCCTATATCTGCCAATTGGTTCCTGCTACTCTTCTTGGGTTTTCAAACCCTAATCAGGTTCTAAGTGAGAGCCGATTGTTACGGCTACTGCTACTGCCGATTAGATTATTACTGTTACTACTGTTTGGGTTTCTCAGTTACCCGAACCAGGTTCTATACAAAGAACCGCCTGATTTGCTGCTGCTATTACTACTTGGACTTGATAAATTACTCGTATGGCTGATCCAAAACCACCAACGGATAATGTTCAAGTTCAGATTACCACTAGTAAACTCTCTGGAGTTTCACACTATTTATTATGGACCCAGGCAGTTCAAGCTTACATACACGCCAAGGGCAAACTGAAATACATTACAGATGATCCTCTTGACCGTGATCTTAAAGATCCTACCACATTCACAATTCATTAGGAGTGGATGCGTGAAAATTCTATTGTAAAGATATGGCTATGGAATAGTGTTGAGCCTGCTATTGCTTCCAATGTTACGTTTTACTCCCTTGCAAGGATGTCTGGAATGACTTACGTGAAAGCTTCTCTCAAGAAAGGAACATCCCCCATATGTATGATCTCTATGAGAAACCATTTAACTTTCAACAAGGAGATAAAACCTTTAATGAGTATTTTGCCAGTTATAAGGGCATGGTTGAAGACCTACGAATACATCAGCCTCTTACTACTAATCTTGATCGATTAACGCAACAAAGAGCAGAGTTCCATGTTGCGAAATTTCTTGCTAGACTACAACTTGACTACCAGTCTGTGAAGAGTCAGCTACTCACAGGAGAGTAGGTTCCTTCTCTTAATGAAGTGTTTTCTCATATTAACCATTTGGCTAATCCGTCCAAACCTGACAATGCTCCCAAAGACAAATCAGCCTTTGTTGCCAATCGTGAGACGGGGATATGGACGTGGCCAATTTAGAGGTTGTGGACATGGATCTGGTGGACGAGGTACATGTCATCAATATGTTCACAAATCTGCCCGTCATTGCACTTATTCTGGCAAACCTAATTATATAGTTGACACTTGTTGGGCCAAGCATGGAAAACCTGACTAGGCGAATGAACTTGCCAATGCTGCCACAACTGACACTGCTACTGAGAAACCTACCAGTGACATGAATCAGAGTTCAACTACTTCATCTTTTGTGTCTCGTGATGATTACAAGTTTATAACCAGATAGTCAAACGGCTCCAACAACTTGAAGCTACATCTGCCTCTTCCTCTACGGCTACTCTAGCCTATAAGGGTAATGCTGCATTTTTTCCTTTTTCTACTTCATGGCTTATCGATTCAGGTGCTTCATGTCACATGACTGGTAAGTCAAGTTTATTTTCTTTCATAAATTCCGGTCAAACCGCTTCCAATGTTATTCTTCTTGATGAATCCTCTACTAAGATAACTTGGTCATGGAACTATTTCTCCAACATCGTCCATGACTTTCTCTCCTGTTCTTCATGTTCCTAAATTACTTTAAACCTTATTTCTGTTAGTCAACTTACTAAGTCTCTTAACTGTTTTGTAACTTTTTATCCTTCTTATTGTGTTTTTCAGTTCCTTCAGACAAGGAAGAAGATAGGTGGAGGGCTTGAGCATGATGGACTATATTATCTGGATGGCACCGGACCTTCCACTGCTGCTACATCTACTACCATACCATCTCCCATGCAATGGCATTTATGTCTTGGTCACCCATCCTTATCTAAACTTCAATTAATGGTCCCTAGTTGCAACTCCACATCTCACCTAGAATGTGAGGCTTGTGAACCAGGCAAACATCATCGTTCATCTTTTCCTGCCCACACTTTACCTAGAATTTCTTCATTATTTTCTTTAGTTCATTCTAACATTTGGGGTTCGTGTTGAGTTCGTAATAGGTTAGGATTTTCTTATTTTGTTAGTTTTGTGGACGATTATTCTCGCTCCACTTAGGTTCATTTATTAAAGGACTAGACTCAATTTCTTACAGTATTAAAAAATTTTACCAAGAAATAAAGACTTAATTTGCCATATCCATTCAAATTTTTCGTTCAGATAATGCTTTGGAGTACACTCAATCTGTGATTCCTAATTTTTGCCTCACCCAAGGTATTATTCACCAAACTAGCTGCTCGTATACTCCACAACAAAATGGCATGGCCGAACGCAAAAATCGGCACTTACTCAAAGTTGCCCGATCTATTATGATCCACATGAATGTCCCCAAACGTGTTTAGTGTGATGCCGTTCTTACAGCATGTTATTTTATTAATCAGATGCCTTCTTCTGTTTAACAAAATAAAATTCTTTTATCTATTCTTCATCCCACCATTGATAAACTATCTCTACGGTCTATTAAATGTCTTTTTCTTGGTTATTCTCGTACTCATAAAGGGTATAAATGTTTTGATCCCAATTCTAACAAACAATTTATTAGTGCAAAAGTCACATTTTTTTTAAATACTCCTTATTTTTCTTCTACTGTACCATCTATAGTGAACAATGAAGATCTTCTTGGTCCACCCATATCCGTCCCTATTCCTATTCCTTCACCAATTCAAGTTTATCACCGTCGTCGACATCAACCACTGGACTTACCTTCCACCACTATTCCTATACCAGCTACCATGGTTCCGCCACCGGTACCCGCTCCTGATACATTACCCACAGCACCTGTTAAATTACCCATAGTTCCTACTGATCTGGTCTTAACTAATCAGCCCAATACTCAATCTGATTCTGATGTTGAAGGTTCCATTGACTTACCCATTGTTGTTCATAAAGGTACTCGCTCTTGTACTCACAAATCCTTAACTGTTTATCCTATTGAGCACTATGTATCCATCTCTCATCTTCCTTCTCACTATCACCCACTTGCTTGAACATTACCTACTAACTTTATCCCTCACACCCACCATGAGTCATTCTCTCATCCTGGTTGGAAGTCTGCCTTGGACACCGAGATGGATGCATTGTTATCTCGCAATACCTGGACTCTGGTTTCGTTACCTACTGGGAAAGATCTTGTTAAGTGTCGGTGGGTTTATACTATCAAATACAATCCAGATGGTTTTGTTGAGCAGCTGAAGGCCCGCTTGGTTGCTAAAGGCTATACGCAAACATATGGTGGGGATTACCTTGAGACTTTTTTTCCAATTGCTCGTCTGAACTCAGTTCAGATCCTTATTTCTCTGGCTGTTAATTTTGATTGGCCCTTATATCAAATGGATATCAAAAATGCTTTTCTCTATGGTGATCTTCAAGAGGAGGTTTATATGGAGCAACCTCCAGGGTATCTTGCTCAGGGGGAGTCTTCTACCAAAGTTTGCAAGCTTCGCAAGGCAATTTATAGGTTGAAACAATCTCCAAGAGCATGGTTTGATATCTTTAGCTCCACTAAGGTAGGACTCTCACAATGTTACTCTGAGCATTCTATTTTTATTCACTGTCAGAATTCTAAAGTGGTGGTGATGGTAGTCTATGTGGATGACATTATTATATCTGGTAATGATGCTTCTGGTATTGCCCAAGTTAAAGCATATCTTCATCAGCATTTTCAGATGAAGAACTTGGGTATTCTCAAATACTTTGTTGGTATTAAGGTTTTGCGAAACAAAGTATTAGCTTGTCTCAAAGGAAATATGTTCTTGATCTTCTGACTGACTTTTTAATGCTTGCTTCCAAACCAGCAGATACTCCCATGGATCCCCATTAGAAACTTGGGTCCATTGAGGGTGAAGATTTTTTAGATGTTTATCGATATAGAAGATTAGTTGGCAAATTTATTTACCTTACAGTCACTCGCCCGAATATATCCTTTGTTATTGGGGTTATTAGTCAATATATGCAGTATCCAAAGAAAATATATTGGGATGCTGCATGTTTTGTGTTGAGCTATCTGAAGAGTGCTCCTAGTAAAGGTCTTATTTATCAACCTAATCAAAATGCTAATCTGGTTGGGTTCTCTGATGTTGATTGGGTTGGTGCTGATGGGATAGACGTTCTACTTCTGGTTATTGTACCTTTGTGGGTGGAAACTTGGTCACCTGAAAAAGCAAGAAACAAACTACCATTGCTCGATCTAGTGCTGAAGCAAAATATCGAGTGATGGCAAATACTACAGCTGAGTTGATGTGGGTCAAATCCTTACTCCAGGAATTAGGGTTTCCCATCAACCAGCCTATGCAAATGTTTTGTGATAATCAAGCTGCTATCTATATTGCAAGTAATCATGTTTTTCATGAGAGGACAAAGCACATTGAGGTTGATTGTCACTTAGTTCGAGATGTTGTAATGAAGAAGTTGGTTGTGATAATCAAGCTGCTATCTATATTGCAAGTAATCAAGTTTTTCATACAGAGATGGATTGTCACTTTGTTCGGAGCGCCATCTTGAACAAACTTGTTGAGACTCCTTTTGTCTCCTCATCTGATCAGGTTGCTGATGTGTTCACCAAGGCCTTGTTTGCTCATGTTGTAACAAGTTGAATATGGGTGATATATATGCTCCAGCTAGAGGGGGAGTGTTGAGATTTGTTATTATAGGGGCAAAACAGTCTTTGGTATTATGTTTATTTTCTGTCCTTAGTAGGGTCGATTATTTAAGGGCATACTTGTCCATTTGTTTTTTTTTTTTACATTCTATTATTTTTATATAAGGGAACAAACCTACGGCAGATTCTCTAATTCTGTCCGCACGTTCTCTCCTCTTTTGGGACTTGCGGAAACCTTTCTTTCTTCTCTTCTTCTTTTTCTTCTTGTCTCCATGCTCTGATCTGGTTATTAGTCTCTGGTTTACTAACATCGTATCAGACATCTTTTAGTCAGATCAGAGCCCCCCCCCCCCCCGGACGATCCTCTGCTGACCTCTTTCTTGCGATTCTCTCTTGTGGTGTGCAGCCACCTATAGCTGTACTTCTTATGACTTAAAACCACCCCTTTCTGAATATTAATGGAGTGATTTCTGCCACTCTACTTCTACTTTTCATGGCTTATAGTAGTTCTACATCTCTGGTTCTTGAAGATTATTAAATCGATGCCGGGATAAAAACCCTAACAAATTGATTTTTTTTTTAGGCTTGGTTTTTGGAGTTCTTCGATTCAGCTCTTCTTCCCTATTATGTTTGCTTCTTCTGGTGGCAATTACAACCTGGAGTGACTGAGTTTGATGCTTCATCAAGGGCCTTCTATTATTCTACCAATACCCAACATTGACTTCTCAAAAAATCCTGAGATCGATTTTTTTTTTTTGGCTGGCTTCTCCAGTCTTGATATTGCTGCTGTTTTGTGCTACTCTCCTCGCTGCCGAGAGTTTTATGTGATCAGTTGCTGTTGGTTTTACTGCTGCAGTAATTACTGCTGTCTTATTTCTTCCTTCAACTTGGCTGCTGCTCTGGTTGCTTGTTCCTCTCAATTGTTCAAGTGTATCAACTATGGCTGATTCGCAGACACCTCATGACAATGTCAATGTTCAGATTACCTCCATCAAGTTGAAGGGGAATTCTAATTACTTATTATGGGCACAAGCTGTCCGGGTTTCCATTATAGCTAAGGACAAGCTTAGCTACATTACTTCTCCTCATCCAAAAACCTAATTCTAAGGTCTACAGCACCTGGAATAAGGAGAATGCTATCATACTTATTTGGTTATGGAACAGCATGGAGCCAGATATTGCTGCCAATTTAATGTTCCACACCACGGCTAAGGGGGTGTGGGATGACCTCAAGGAAACATACTCTCAAGAGAAGAGTATGACCCGGATTTTCGAGCTCTATGAAAAGTTAAATCAGTTTCAGCAGTCAGACAAATCCCTCCAGGATTATTACAGTGACTTTAATGGCATGGTTGAAGAACTCAATGTTTTCCAGCCACTTACCACTGATATTGAGAAGTTGAAGGCCCAAAGGAATGAATTTTTTGTCTCTAAATTTCTGGCTGGGTTGAATCCTAGACTCAAAGCTGTAAAGGGACATCTTCTTGCTGGTGAATCTGTCCCCACATTGAATGACACCTTCTCTCGACTCCAATGCATCGTATCTCCTAGTTCCAGGCCTGAAACCAACCCTTAGGAGAATTCACTATTACTACTACTACTACTAGAGGCCATGGTTCAAGGAGAGGATGTGGTTTTGGTTGTCGAAATTCTGGTGGGCAGCAAAGTGATAAAGCAGCCCGGTTATGTTCTTATTGTGGGAAGACAAATCACACTGTTGATACTTGCTGGTCCAAGCATGGGAAACCTGAATGGGCTCAAAACTTGGCCAATCATGCAGATCCAGAAGATGGTCCTGATTTTGTTACTCCTAATGATGTTAAGGCTGGTTCGACCGTGGGAGATTCTTCATCCGTGATGAGATGCAACACCTCATGCGTCGTATCAAGAGTCTAGACTCTAGAGTCATCCACTTCCACTACTGGGGCATCCACTACCGCTGCCACACTGGCTCATGCAGGTACACCTGCTGCTTTCTTTTCCACTTCCACACCCTGGATCATTGATTCAAGGGCTTCCGCTCATATGACTGGTAAGTCATCAATTTTTAGTTCTATTTCATCTGACTCCCATACCACTCCTGTTATTATGGCCAACAGTTCTTCCATACCCGTTACCGGTCATGGTACTATTTGTCTTAATTCTAATATTTCCCTTTCCTCCATTTTACATGTTCCCCAGTTTCCATTAAGCCTTCTTTCTGTAGTCAACTTACCAAGAATCTGAATTGTTCTGTAACATTCTTCCCTTCTTACTGCATTTTTAGGATTTCCATACGAGGAAGAAGATTGGTGGAGGGTGTGAACAAGATGGGCTATATTATCTGAGTGGTGTTGCCCCTTCTGCTTCGGCTGCGGCTACTACTGTTGGTGGAGAGTAACCTTTTAGATGGCATTGTAGGCTAGGCCATTTATCTTTATCTAGGTTAAAGATAGTTTTTCCTCAGTTTAAGACTTGAATAAATTATAGTTTTTCCTCAGTTTAAGACTTGAATAAATTAAAGTTTGAGAGTTGCGAGTTGGGTAAGCATCATCGTGCTACTTATCCCTCTCGTCGTTTGCCCCATAATACTTCTTTATTTTCTTTAGTGCATTCAGATGTATGTGGTTCTTGTCGGGTAAGTAATAGACATGGTTTTCGTGATTTTGTGACTTTTGTGGATGATTATTCCAGAACTACTTGGTTGTACCTTTTAAAGGATAGATCAAAATTTTTAACTGTGTTTCCGAATTTTTGCAATGAAATAAAAATCAATTTAATGCTTCTATCAAGGTCTTTCGGTCTAACAATGCTTTGGAATTTGTTCAGTCTGAGATATCCTCCTTTTGTGTTACTAATGGAATAATTCATCAAACTAGTTGCTCCTATACTCCTCAACAAAATGGAGTAGCGAAGAGAAAAAATAGGCAATTACTTGAAGTTGCCCGGGCCCTCATGTTGTATATGCAAGTGCCCAAACATTTTCTGTGTGATGCAGTTCTTACTGCTTGTTTTTTGATTGACCGAATGCCCTTATCTGTTCTTGGTGACAAGTCTTCTTTCTCTGTTTTGTTTCCAGATGTTTTGAGTTTTACTTTGCCACCTCGTGTTTTAGGGTGTGTTTGTTTTGTTCATAATCACCATCTCCATGATGATAAATTGGACCCTCGGTCCACCAAGTGTGTCTTCTTGGGTTACTCTAGGACCTAGAAGGGATATAGGTGTTATGACCCTCTTACTAGGAAACAATTTGTCAGTGCTGATGTCACCTTCTTTGAAGGTAAATCTTATTTTTCGGATCAGCCTACCATGTCTAGTGACCCATTACCTATGTCTGACCCTCTTCCTATTCCCGCCATTGTTCCTTTGTCTTCTCCACTACAGGTGTACCGGCGTAAGAGGCACTTCAGGCAACTCCATTCAAATCAGACTGAGCCGTCTGCATCGCTTCCTGTACCTTCCTCAACCTCTGGTGGAGATCTAACCTTACCTACTTCTCCTGCCCTTCCAGCTAATCCGGATCCTGATGACTTACCAATTGCCACTCGGAAAGGTAAACGTTCATGTACTCAAAAGTCTTTAGTTGCCTATCCAATTGAGAAATTTGTCTCATTGTCCCATCTTCCATCTTGTTCTCATAGCCTTGCTACTGCCTTATCTTCTTATATTGTGCCTCGCACTCACACTGAGGCTCTTACTATCCCTGCTTGGAAGAATGCCATGCATGTGGAAATGGATGCCTTGATGACTCAACATACATGGGAGTTGGTGGATTTACCTCTTGGTAAAGATTTGGTTAAGTGTCGGTGGGTGTACACTATTAAGTATCACTCTGATGGGTCTGTTGAGCGGCTTAAAGCCCGTCTGGTTGCTAAGAAGTACACCCAGACCTAAGGTGTTGACTACTTTGAGACCTTCTCTCCTGTGGCGAGACTGAACTCTGTTCGTCTTATTATATCACTTGTTGTGAATTTTGATTGGCCTTTATGCCAGTTGGACATCAAAAATGCTTTCCATTATGGTGACCTGCTTGAAGAGGTCTATATGGAGCAACCTCCGAGGTATGTTGCTCAGGGGGAGAATAGCAGACGTGTGTGCAGGTTACACAAGGCTATTTATGAGCTGAAACAGTCCCCCCGAGCATGGTTCAAAAAGTTTAGTTCTATTGTGACTGATTGTGGTTTTACTCAGTGCTTCTCAGACCATTCTATGTTTGTTCGCCGCCAAAGAGAGAAGTTGGTGGTTCTGGTGGTTTATGTTGATGATATCATTGTGTCGGGAAATGATGAGAGTTGGATCAAGGAGGTGAAAAGTTACTTACAGCAGCACTTTCAAACTAAAGATTTGGGTCAGCTTCACTACTTCCTTGGGATTGAGGTTATCCGAAGTAAAAAAGGGAATCAGCCTGTCTCAAAGGAAATATGTTTTAGATCTCCTGACTGAAACTGGTATGCTTGCTGCAAAGCCAGTGGACATTCTTATGGATCCTAATCACAAGTTTGGCTCTGATGATGGTGAGGGTCTTAAGGATGTACATGCCTTCCGAAGTCTGATTGGAAAGTTGCTATATTTGACAGTTACTAGGCTAGATATACCCTATGTTGTTGGGGTTCTCAGCCAGTTTATGCAATCCCCATGTAAGTCTCATTGGGATGCAGCAGTTCGGGTCCTTCAGTACTTGAAGGGAGCCCTTGGGAAGGGGCTGATTTATCGTCCAAATAGACATATGGAGTTTGTTACCTATTCTGATGCAGATTGGGCAGGTTCGGCTAGTGACTGTCGGTCTACTACTGGGTATTCTACCTTTGTTGGAGGAAACCTGGTTATGCGGCAAAGCAAGAAACAGACCACTATTGCTAGGTCTAGTACTGAAGCGGAGTATAGGGCCATGGCTCATACTACTGCAGAGTTGATGTGGATTAGGTCTCTCCTTCTTGAGATGGGGTTTCCAGTTCCAACCCCTATGAAGATGTTTTGCAACAACCAGGCAGCCATCTATATTGCTAGTAATCCAGTCTTTCATGAGAGGACCTAGCATATAGAGCATAGTTGTCACGGCGGTTAGGCGACCCAAGGCGGTGGAGAGGGCCAAAGTTTAAGGCGACACCAACTAGGCGAACAAGGCGTCCAAGGCGCCCAAGTCGACCGAGGCGTCGCCTTGACAACTATTATAGAGGTGGATTGTCACTTTGTTCAGAGCGCCGTCTTGAAGAAACTTGTTGAGACTCCTTTTGTCTCCTCATTTGATCAGGTTGCTGATGTGTTCACCAAGCCCTTATTTGCTCCTGGGTTTCAGTCGTGTTGTAACAAGCTGAGCATGGGTGATATATATGCTCCAGCTTAAGGAGGAGTGTTGAGATTTGTTATTATAGGGGCAAAACAGTCTTTGGTATTATGTTTATTTCTGTCCTTAGTAGGGTCGATTATGTAAGGGCATACTTGTCCATTTGTTTTTTTTTACATTCTATTATGTTTATATAAGGGAGCAGACCTGCGACAGATTTTCTAGTTCTGTCCGCAGGTTCTCTCCTCTTTTTGGACTTGCGGAAACCTTTCTTTCTTCTCATCTTCTTCTTCTTCCTGTCTCCATGCTCTGATCTGGTTATTAGTCTCTGGTTTACTAACAAAATATAACAACCCAAAGGTCAATTTTCAGTCCATTGGACTGCCAACTGCTCCTTGGGAACCTTTTAAACTTACACAGACATCCATACAGGATTATGGTCTAATGCAATTGCATCAGAGATAAATCAAATCAGAGCACATTATTAAACCTAAAACTAGAGCCACATGGTCCAGAATGTTATAAAAACTTGCTAAATTTAATTGAATAAAAGCACTTTGAAAGAAATTCAGCATCCATGATTGATGAGATTCTCACAATAATAGTCACTGGGTCTGTTTTCAGAAGTAGCTTCAGAAATTTCAGGACATCTATAATCAGCGGTGCCTCTACCTGTCTTGCCTTCCTGAGTGAAATCATCCTGGAGGCCTCCATAAGGCACTAATGTGTCAACCCCATCCCCAAACTGCTTAACCTTGTCATTCTTGTTATCAGAGAATAAGAACACTTCATGCTGCACTGTAGAGCATTCAATTTCTGGTTTTATTACTGTGAAACATCAAAATATTCATAATATAAGTAAACAATGTTTAGTAAGAACAAAAGACATACCCACAAAGTCATCTAGTTCTTTGAACATAAATAAAAAGACCACAAGAAATCATTGAAAGCAATTCTAGCAAACACCAACTCAAAAAGAGGCTCTTTTAAGACCTACAAATTCTGCACCTAGCACTTTTGAGATAATTCAGAAGGCAGTATTTTGGGGTAGCTAAATCTGGAGCCTCACTGAAATGTAATCAAAACCTGGTCTAAATTGCATATCTTCCAGAGCAGAAGTATTTTACAGGCATCACTTTGATTAGAGACGGGCAGGTTCAGCATTTTTTTTTTTAATCATAGGTTGTGGCGCATGTTGATGTGTACACTAAGATATTCATCGAGGCTGATACCAGAAAGATCTTCAGCATCTGTTAACATTAAGATGAAATCTTATATCTTATGCTACCTATCTCGCTTTCTGGAATACAATCATTCTGCAGGCTTCCTTCGTTCGGCATCAACGCATTAGCCTCAATTCTGGCCTGCTCATTATCATTCTTTTCATCAGAAGTTAACAATGTTTCCTGCTGCATTGTAAAGGGCCCCACCTCTTGTTCCATTCCTGCACACATCAACATGCGCCACAACCTATGATTAAAAATGCATCAACATCACAGATATGACAAGCCAGTTGTATTAATGTGTCAGCACAAAATGATGATGGTTCACACAACAAAGAAAAGGGTGGGGAGGCTTTGTCAGTAACCATAATTGGAGAATCATGCAGTTATGAGGAAAAATTCACTCATTTCATAAACACAAACTATTAAAGCACTCCAAACCCATGCATTCGGTCCACCTATCTGTTTTGAGATAATGAAATAGAAATGCATTTTGAAGCAATTTTTTTGGAATGGAGAACTTAAAGGAATTTCATTAAAACCTAATCTAAATTGACTACCTCCTCGACTAGAATCACTTTTAGTCAGATGAACACCACAGGGAAACATTCAACATTTATTTTGTTCATATTAGGGACCTCAAATTAATATTAGCATGTCCTGTTTCAGAACTCAGAATTAGATTAATTATTTCTTAAGTTGAAAAATAACCCTGGCTTATACCTATTGAGGTTTCCAAACTACAGCCACTCTGCAATCCCCCTTCATCTGGCAGCACACTGTTGTCCTCACTCTTGACCTGTTCAAGTCTATCATTCTTCTCATTAGAGGCTAGCAACACTTCTGTCGGAACAGTAAAGGCTTCCTTTTTCTCAACATCATCATTCTGGTCATTAGAGGCTAATGACACCTCTAGATGCACTGTAGAGGGTTCCATCTGTTTTTCCATTCCTGTCCACATCAAACATGTCCATATATTACTCTGGTTAGTTGAGTAAGAAATGAGAATGAAAATATTAAGTCAATTGCACTTGTTTTTTCCATACTGAAGATTCACAGAGAGTAGAGGAATCACACATCTGAAACAATTATAGGAACAGAATCTTTTTTTTTTTTAATAACTAAAATAGGAATAGAATCTTCTTAGAGAGTTCACTCTAGCACTTCCACAATTAAGAGGTGGTTTGAATCATAATAAATTTTTCTTGGCATTTTCTGATCCCATTGATAGGTATGACTCAATTAAAGCCAAATTGGAGTCAGTTATCAAGGGATTAAAGATATCAACCTCTAATGAGTGCATAGTTATCAAGGCGTCGCCTAGGCATCCAGGGTCCTTGGGTGCCTTGGACACCTTGGTCGCCTTGTTGGTGTTACCTTGCTATTGGACTCTTTCCAAACGCCTTGGTTGTCTTGCCGCCTTGATAACTATGAATGAGTGAAGGAGTGGTCGGATTTGATAGTCGAGGGAGATACAGTATCAATCATCAAGGGGTTGAGCTCCAGCACCATCCGGGGGAGTTGACTTGGCTTACATATTCATCTTACAAGAAGAGCCAGATCCTTCTCAATGAGTAGGAATATTTCCTCTAGCAAAGGCTTGGGTGGGCAGAGTTCTCTTACTTGGGGCCGCCTTTCCCTATGTAGCTAGTTGTTTTGGTGGTTTCTTTTGCATGGTTTACAAATTTCTCTTGTTGTCCTAGACTGTAACTGTATAGTTTTCTCCTTTTTAATTATATTTTTATTAATCACTCCCACAAGAAAAAAAAGGGTGATGCAATCATAATTTTTCGAACTGGACCAATCCAGCAGTTGAACTGGATTGAACTGGAATCATCTGCTTTCCTGCTTCAGTTTGGCCATTAAATCTGCCCAGACCTGAAACAGGAATCAAACCAGCCAGCTTTCAGATAAACATCCTGTTTCAGATGTCCACTTTCAGAAAACCGGGTGCCGAGTTTGGCGATTCCCTTACAATCGAACGTGATGCTGCCTCCGAAAACATTCGAACAAGAAAACTCCATCTAAAACAAGAACATGCCTACCATCTCGGAAACATTATTTCAATGGGTTTAAAGATAACCTATTTTTAATCCATTCATTTTTCCAACAGGACTGACTACACACCGAACACTCGTTATATGGTATATATGCGTGAATGGGGGATGTTCCTCAATATGGTTTCTGTTGAGATTTTAGAATTAGGAAAAGTTAATGCTTGGATGTCTAAGACTGACCCCAAGCTCTATATTTATAATAATCCAAAACATTACATAGAAAGAATTGCCCTTACATACTAGAATGAAAAATGAAGAGCAATTAAGAGGTAAAAAGACCAGAATACCCCCACAGCGGTATTCTGGTGTACATAATTCAACACTCCCCCGCAAGTTGGAGTAAATATGTCAATCATGCCCAACTTGACTAGAAAAGGATAGAGCAACTTCCCAGACAATCCCTTGGTGAAAATATCAGCAAACTAATCAATAGACTCCACAAAGGGAACACAAATCAACCCTTCTTCCAATTTCTCCTTGATGAAATGCCTGTCCACTTCAACATGTTTGGTGTGATCATGCTGTACCGGGTTGTGTGCAATGCTGATTGCAACTTTGTTGTCACGGTATAACATCATAGGAAGATGAACAGGGACACCAAGGTCTTGTAGCAAGCCTTTCAGCCAAAGTAACTCACAAATGTCCTGTGCCATAGCATAAAACTCTGTTTCAGCACTAGAACGAGCCAACACATTTTTCTTCTTGTTACGCCAAGTGACAAGATTGCCTCCTACAAAAGAACAATACCCAGAGATAAATTTCCGATCAGCAGAATCAGCCCAGTCAGCATTGGTATACGCCTCTATCCGTACGTGACCATTAGGAAACAGAAGAATGCCTTTTCCAGGAGCTGACTTCAAGTAGTGAAAAATCCGAAGAACAGCCGTCATATGAGAAGAATAGGGGTCATGCATGAACTGACTCACAGTACTCATAGCCATGGTACAAGATTTTGCAAAATAGCGCCGATATATCGGCATATTTCGGAAATCTCGAGCCATCCGAGATGAAATGCCCAGGCGAAATGGAAAAAGTACATATTTCGGCAAGATTTCGAGATATTTCGGGATATTTCGGTTATGTACCGAAATATCGCCGAAATCTACTACAATCGCTTAAAGCCTCACGTGACTTAGCTTTTAAATACAGAATCTCGCAAGTCTCGCTCGAAATTTCGACTGAGACCTGCAAAGAGCTCTCCTTGCTTCGGTTTTTGGGTTTCTTCCACTCTTCCAAGCCTCATTCAAGCATTGTGTGGCATCATTCTTGACGGATTGTCGCCGAAAACACATCGGAGACTCATCCAAGCACATCCTCCAAGGATTTTTCACTATTTAAGGTAATTCTTTTTTCTCTAAAACTAATTTTTTTTAAAATAGTACGATGAATACATGTTGGATGGTGATGATATTAATATATATATTAGACACCGGAGGCCTATCTACAACCTCACGGTGCCGAAATTTTTTTTCCATATGCATTTTACTTTTTTTATTTTCTGATTTAAAATTTGATTTTCCGACAACAAAAATAGTTATAAATTAGGGGTAATATAAATTGGATGAGGATCAATTAAATATATGTTAGACACCAATGGCAGATCTACGGCTTCACAGTGTCGAAAATATTTTTCTGCCCATAAACAATTTTTTTTTTTTTGGAAATTAAGAAAAATATTTAAAAATTCAAAAAATAAATAAATAAATAAGGAAAAATATTAAGTTTTGGTTTGAAAAATCAAGAAAAAATATAAAAATAATTTCTACATGTTTTTGAAGTGCGTTAAATATATATTATGTTTAATCATTTCGGTTTTCTTGTGTTAGGTCAACATTTATATGAAAATTATTTACAAAAAAAAATTGTTTTTAATTATGAGAAAAATATAAGGGTTAGGGGTAAAATATTAAATAGCTATACAATTGTTTTAGTACTCTCAAAGTCTCAATTGAAGTACTTCTACGTTAAGTTTTTAATCATTATTTTACTTACATTGCAGTAAACAAATATTATTATGGCAGATCGTGAAAGACAACGAGCGAAAGGAAAGCAGAAAGTAAGGGAAAGTAGTCAATAGAGGGAGCAGAGAGAGCGAAGGCCAGCCATGCAGCCTAGGGGTGACATTGCATGGTTACATGGCACTCCAATTGATGGAGATAAGAGAAAATCTCAATGTAACTATTGTCACAAGCAGTTTTTGGGAGGTGGGTCCAGTAGACTTAAACAACTTCTGACTGGAGGTTCTAAAGATGTTGTAGGTTGTCATATGATCCCTACTCAAGTAGCTAGGGAAGTTGGTGACAATTTGAGGGGAAAGATAAAGAGGAAGGCTGAAAAGCAGAGGGTAAAGGAACAACTTGAGGAGGCAGTGAGGAGTTCAATGGGAGGAGGAGAAGGAGAATACCATGATGATGATGGTGATGACTCTGATGATGATGACAGTGATGATCCCATCTATGTGCCTGATGATATACAAACACCACACGAGGCTAGGGACTTTCGACGGTCTGTTTCGAGGAGTAAAGTTAGTTTTCAAGAAGATTAACAGAGACAGAGAGTAGGGAGTAGTGGAGGAGCAGGCACACCTGGATGTTCTAGAGTTGGTGGGTTGTTGAATCCTTTTAAAAGATCACAAAATATGTAGGCAGCTCCAACACCTCTATCGGTACCAGTACCACCATCAGCATCAGATCCTAAACTACATAGGAAGAAACGAAGCAATCAACCAAAAATCAAAGGAGCATGGAAGAATATGAAGGGATTAGTGAAAGAGTCAATAGCTAAGTGGATGTTATACCATACCATCCCAGCAAACACTGCACAAGGCCCCATTATGATACCATGATTGATACAATTGCAAAGGCTGGCCCAGGGTTCAAGGGGCCCACCCCATATAAGGTAATGAATGCTTATTTAACTCAACAGAAGTCTGAGATCGATGAGTACATTGGGGAGATGAGGAGTATGTGGGAGACATACGGGCTGACTATAATGGCAGATGGTTGGACTGGGCCTACAAGAAAGTCCATCATCAATTTTATGGTATATTGTGATGAGAGGAAAGTTTTTCGCAAATCTGTGGATGTATCCAAAGAGATAAAGAATGCAAAATATATTTATAGATTGTTGAAGGAAATGGTTAAATAAGATGTAGGAATAGAGAACGTTGTCAAGATTGTAACAGATAACAGGAGCAACTTCAAGAAGGCCAGTGAGAAGATGATGAATAACAATAAGTACTGGCTCTTCTGGACTCTTTGTGCGGCCCATTGCATTGATCTAATGCTGAAGGATATGGGAAAGTTAAAGTTGGTGCAGACTGTGGTGGAAAATGCAAGACAAGTCACCAACTTTGTATACAACCACTTCTTCGCAATAAATCTATTAAGGGAAAAATGTGGGGGTGACTTGGTGAGGCCGGGCATCACTAGATTCACCACAAACTACATTGTCCTAAAAAGCTTTGAGACAAAGAAGGTCGGGCTGAGATCTATGTTTGCTTCTCAAGAGTGGTTTGGATGGAAAGGTTCCAATACCCCAGGTGGGAGGGAAGCATAGGCAACCATGTCCTCTGAGGAATTCTGGACAAAGCTAGGCAAAGGGGTGAAAGTTTTGGAACCAGTAGTAAAGTTCTACATATAGCGGACTCCGCTCTCAAGGGCCCCACCATGCCAGTCCTATATGCTGTCATTGATTTGATGAAAGATAGTGTCTACAATGTAGCTCCTCGTAGTAGCAAGCACTTCTTAGATATTATCAATGCTCGCTGGGAGAATCAACTTATGCATCCACTGCATAAGGCTGGTGAGTAATTTTGTTTTTGTAACTAATTCAAATCTTAGTTTCTTAGTAATATTACTAATTACAATATCTCATTTCTATATATCAATTTTCAGCATACTATTTGAACCCCAAGTATCAAACTATCAATATAATAATAGGCTTAGGTTGGATACTCAACTTATTGATGCTGTGAAACAAATAGTAAAAAAGTTACAGCCAGATGGTAGACTACAATCTATATGCAACAATGAAGTGAGTCTTATAATTCATTTGGAATATTATTAGTAAGTAGTAATTAGTTAATAAGTCATTACTAATTTTCCACATAGGTATAGATAAAGATTTTTAGGGATGCATTGGGGTGTTTTGGAACCGATGTTGCAGTACAAGGCAGAACACGTGGTGATGCTAGTACTCAATTCAATATCTTATTCTTTTAAATTACATATGTATTGAAAGTTGAAAGTTGTGAAAATTTTGACGTCTTTTTTTGTTGTAAACTTGTAATGCAGCTAAATGGTGTGTGTTGTATGGGGAATCGACTGAGAATTTAAGGAGAATAGCAATCAAGGTCCATGCCCAAACATGTTCCGCATCTGGCTGTGAGAGGAACAGGAGTACGTTTTCGCTCATCCACTCCAAAAGGCGCACCAGATTGGGTTCCAAACGTCTAACTGACATGGTGTATGTTCACTACAACTTGAGACTGAAACTACAACACATACGCATGGGACATGAGGGACAAAGGGGCACTATTGACCTCGCCGACATCTTTCAGGTTAACTCAGATGATGAGGACCCTATTGTGGATTGGGTGAGGGAAAGAGGCGAGCCGGTGTTGGATCAGGAGGGAGGTAGGCCAGACCCCGTGATAGGTTCTGAGATGGGTGCTAATGTGGATGACTATATGGCTGATGAGGGTCAGATACACGCACGGGAAGCATCACTCATACCATTCCAGCCCACAGGTAGCAATGCTGATGAAGATGATGATTGGTCCAAGTCCTCAGGTGGTACTGGTAGGAATCAGACTCAAACTCAGACTCAGACTAGAACTGATGGAAGTGATGGTGATGGTAATGATGATGGCAGTGATGATGATGGTGATGGTGATGGTGGTAGTGAAGCATTTGATGAAACGCGAGAGCATTATGTGGTAGACCAGCAGACAGCGCCTGAAAAGCCAATTTGATTCACTGGAGAAACACAATTTGATCATGCCACACAAGATACGGACCACGGTGCACGTGAGGCCGTACCCGCACCCTCACGCACCCCCTTATCATACACCAAGAAGCGTAGGGGTCAGCAGACAAAAGCTGTTGATTATATGGATACTGATGAGTTATCTAACTCTGTTGGCGAATTAAATATGGGTGATAGAGCAGGATGATCGAGTGAGCATTGGCATGCCCCATCTTTCGACGCACACACCACTCCATCATCATCGGATTATAGTGCATCACAACCTCAAGGTGGATATGGATATGGATAAGGACAACTCATCGGGGACTATGACTCCTAGTCCTAGTACCAGCCCCAGGGACGTACTGGATCATCTTTTGTAGACGACATCTTTTTATACCCTAGCTACACAACTCACCAGCTATACATGCTGCCAGCGCCGACTTCACAATCATAGATTGGTCACCAATATCCTAAAATAGGCTACCTTCAGTAAGTTGATGACTCCATTTACATGGCAAATGTGGATGACTACACTCGTTTCTTCTCCGAAACTATACCGTCGTCCACATATGTCCTTTAGACAAAGAGCAATGGACGTCGACTCCAGCAGAGCATGAGTGGGGTCGATCCAGGAAGGCATAGCAATTATTATTAGGATTTGTTTCATGATAGTTGTCAGTCTTGTGAGTTGTGAGTTGTGAGTTGTGAGTTGTGAGTTGTGAGTTGTGAGTTGTGAGTTGTGAGTTGTGACCTGTGAGTTGTGAACTAGTGACTTTATGTATTGACTATTGAGTATTGAACTAATGACTTTATGCACTTATGAATTTTTTAGTTTAAAGTTTAACCTAAAGGCCACATTTGAATTTATTTTTTATTCATTACTTTGTTTCAATTTGTTATTATGTCTTTGAGTACTTATACAATATTTATTTAACTATTTATACATCAAGGTCCGACCGTATACTGTCAATCAAGGGTGCAAACCCAAAACACCACTTTGAGTTCACTTTTTTGCAATATGAAGGTTAACATGTGTTTATCCGGATCATGTATGTCGTCTCCATAAATCACTCTATATGTTAAACAGGCAACACGTGCCTGGTTTCATCGATTGTCACAGTTTCTCATACAGTTGGGGTTCCTTGCTAGAAAGACGGATAGTTCTTCATTTATTTTGAAGGCTGGTTTTCATATTGTTTACATCCTGGTATATGTTTATGATATCCTTGTCACTAGCAGTGACCCCAAACGGGTTTCCATTCTACTTGATTGCC
The DNA here is from genome assembly GCF_018873765.1 of Telopea speciosissima. Taxonomy (NCBI): domain Eukaryota; kingdom Viridiplantae; phylum Streptophyta; class Magnoliopsida; order Proteales; family Proteaceae; genus Telopea; species Telopea speciosissima. The sequence continues at coordinate 3,747,985 of NC_057921.1, forward strand.
TTGCGGCTGAATTCTCCATTAAGGATCTGAGTGATCTTCACTTTTTCTTAGGCATTGAAGCCACTCGTCACAGAAATGGTCTCCTACCGTTTCAAACAAGATACATTCGTGACCTTCTACACAAGGCCGGCATGATTGACTACAAGCCAGTGCAAACGCCAATGGCTACCATTGCCTTGGGCGCTGATCCAGGGGGTGCATCTCATCTAGATCCCACCCAGTATCGGTCGATTATTGGTGCTCTACAGTATGTTACACTGACCAGACCTGATCTTTCTTTTTCGGTCAACCGTGTGTGCCAGTTTATGCAATCCCCAACTGAGTTTCATTGGACCATGGTCAAGCACATACTCAGGTACCTACAGGCCACTATTGATCATGGCTTATTCATCACTTGGTCTACATCTCACACGCTTCAAGCATTCTCTAACGCGGACTGGGCTGGCAGTGGCTCAGACCAACGCTCCACTAGCGGTTATGCAATTTTCTTGGGGCCCAACCTTATCTCTTGGTCGTCTCGCAAACAAAAGACTGTTGCACGCTCGTCGACCGAATCTGAATTTAAGGAGCTTGCTGACGCGTCTGCGGAACCAATTTGGCTGGAATCTCAATTTTGCGAACTTGGTCACCCTCTTTTGAGTCCCCCTGTTCTGTAGTGTGACAACATTAGGACCACATACCTTTCGGCCAATCCAGTTTTCCACGCTAGAACAAAGCATGTGGAAATCGATTTTCACTTTGTCCGTGAACGGGTTGCCCAATGGCAGTTGTCTGTTCAGTTTATCTCCCCCAAAGATCAGATAGCAGACATCCTCACCAAACCGCTTAGGACGTCACGTTTCCAATTTTTGAGAGACAAGCTGAAGATTCGTAGCTACGACTCTCCACCTTGAGGGGGTATGTCAATGCACATGCAATAGTGCCGCCCAAGCAAACCCAGAATAGGAAAGATCTCACTCTCTTCTCTTGTAAGGCAACCATATCACATGTAATATTAGATTTTATCACATGCAATATTGGTTCAGCCATCCAATCACAACTTTCCTATTTGATGTGATTCTCTAAGATCACACACTTGTACTATATATATAACTCCACTTGTGGAGATCAGTTAATCAAGGAATACAATAATCTTCAACAAATTTCAAAAGGATAAAATGTCAACCCCCCAGTTCAAGAACAAAAATTGAATTTTTGGCGGTTTTCAACTTTCTAATGCTGGGAGTTTTTTCAAATCTAAAAATTCTATAAATCTTAATATGGTAAAACATTGCTAAAAACTAAAAGTGCGGTAAAATATACATTTGTTTTGATAGCTACACAATATTTTCATTCAGAGCGATTTTGACAGCATTCACGCACATCAAATAAGGTTTGACCGGAACATAACTCCTTCAATATTAATCAGATTACGCAATCTTGGATTTGTTGGAAAGCTAGTTTTGTGCTCTACCTAATACAAAAAGTCTCATGTAAAAATAAAATCATTTGATCAATCAAATTTCTTAGAGAATAAGAACATTTCCTCTAAATCGAGAGCAGGTTAATTACTTATTCATAAGAACATATTTTCTAATAACAGTATGAACCAAATGTGAGACTATGTATACCTGAAAATGACCAATTCCAAGAACATATAAACCAAATGTATGTTTTGATTGTTTCAAACTTCTAATAGCTTGCTTCTTCAGTTCTGTTGTATTCTATTTCTATGTTGATTTTTGATGACTTGATGTAGCTTAACATTATTTTTTATGACTTGATGCAACTTAATGTTGATTTTTTATGACTTGATGTGGGTTAATGTTGATTTTTTATGATATACGGTACATATTGTAGCATACTAAATAATGTTAGAAAAGAGGGGAAACAAAAAATAGGGTAAATATCATCCCCCTCCCCTTTAAGTATCCATAATATCAAACCCCTCCCCCAAGTTTTGAATAATGATAATGTCCTCCCCTACCTTTGAAAGATTCTATCAACCGTGCCCTAAGTGGCTAACAGAGTTAAAATAGCAATTCAAAAGACGCTATTACCCCTTAATTGGAATTAAAAAAGGCTTCTTCTTCTTCTTGCTCTCAACCGACCGAGACTCCAATGACCCATCCGTCACGACCACCACCCCCCTCTGCGAACCCCTCACTCCACAGCCACCGCAACCGGCCTGGACTCCCATACGTCATGACCACCTCTACGACCACTAGATTCCCAAGTACGGTTTTCCTCTTCAATTTCTCTATTTTTTTTCTGTACAACTGCGAAGGTCTTTTCTGTATCGTTACTTGCTTATTCGCTTGAATTCTTGTCTTTTCAGTTTTAGGTTTCTTTCATTTTCTTTTTCTTCTACGAATTTGAGGTTCCTATGAGTGCTTCTCTTCAAGCTTCTTTGTTTCTTATAGGATATATTATCTTTTCTTTGAATCACTGTTTCTCTCTCGTTTTTTGTACAGAGTCCTTCAGTTTCCAGTCCAAAGGTTACAGTTTCTCCCTATGTTCCGTCATTTTCCGGCAACAACCGTTGTTTTCCCGCAGAGTGCATGTCAATAGAGAGGAGAGAATACTCGTCTTCTTGTCTACACTCTGCATGTCCGATTTAAACGAAATGCTTTCAGTCGGTTACGATCCTTTGCCGATTTTCTTATCTTTCTTTGTTTTAACGGTTTTATCTTTTTGCGAAGCAGAGAGAGAGAGGAAAGTTATCATTTTTAGTAACTTGTTTAACGGTTACAGCTCCGTCGAACTCGAAACTAATTGAGATTAAACAGTCTTCACCTCTCATATCTGATTCCTTACTTAAACATCAAATTCTTCAAAGTCCATATATTATTCCACTTCTGACCATTATGACCTTCAACCCCATTTCCTACATGGTTGAACTAGGACTACTCGAGCCAGAGTTCTGCATCAAATGGTGTTAAATGGCTGCGGGGATGCAGGGCTGGGCGGCAACTATGGAGGGAGGGGTTCACAGAGGAGGTGATGGTCATGACGAATGGGTCATGGGAGTCCCGGCCGGTTGAGAGGGAGAAGAAGAAGAAGAAGATTAAAGAAAGGGTGGGTCCCACTCCTTTGATTGAAAAGTTACAAAAAAATAAGAGTTGCCGGTGTTGTGTGTGCTACGAGTTGCCTATCCAAGGTTTACTTATTTGCGGTTAAAGAGGGAAACATTGGAATAATATTATATTAAGGGTAATATGGGGTTTTAGAAAATTTGTAAATGCCCACGTCAACACTTGATGCCATTTTTTAACGATTAGGGTACAGTTGATAGAATCTTTCAAAATTTGGGGAAGGCATTATCACTATTCAAAACTTGGGGTAGGGATTTGATATTATGGATACTTAGAGGGGAGGGGGACGATATTTACCCTAAAAAATAACACTTCGGCGCCTTGGTCGCCTAAGCAACGCCTAGGTGGGCGCCTTGTCACCTAAGCGCTTAGACACCCCTCCACCGCTTTGGGTCACCTTGCCGCCTTGACAACTATGTTTCGGTCATTGAGGGGGGCAGGCCGGTCATTTCGCCCATCCCCAAGTGTCTGGGTGCATCTTGCGCCTCAGTGTAGAGAACATGTTCCTCTCTCTCTCTCAACTATGTTTCAATCATTCAGGGGGGCAAGCCAGTCATTTCGCCCATCCCCATGTGTCTGGGTGCATCCTGCGCCCCAGTGCAGAGAACATGTTCCACACTCTCTCTCTCTCTCTCTCTCTCTCTCTCTCTCTCTCTCTCTCTCTCTCTCTCTCTCTCTCTCTATATATATATATATATATATATATATATATATATATATATATATATATATATCTATGTGCACAAAAGTGTGAAGAATGCGTTATGTTCTCTTCCCTATTGTCAACAGCATAAAGAATCAAATTCTTTAAATCAGTCAACCTAAATTTTGATATGAAAGGGTGATGCCTTTGCATGCCCTCTTTGATGTGTCCCATCAAGAGTTCTCCTTTTTCACTTTCTCTAAACCCACTCTCACCCTACTTATACTTCCATCATAACTTATTAATCGAATTTTTTTTTTTTCAGGGGAAAAAAAAAAAAACTGTCCACCCCCCACATCTACTGATTTTCCAACAGCTTTGGCATTCAGCAGATGCAAAACAAAACATCAAATTTCAACAGAAACAGTGAAGAAAAAGAAGATCATGTACAAGTCCAGAGCAATAAATTTTAACAAATGCAAGCCAACACACCACAAGCAGATCCCACATTCAGTCCCCACTAAAAACATAAAATATCAAAACTAAATTCCCAGTTTTCGCATGAATAAGTTGATCTTTCGTTTGACAAAGGGCTTAAGAAACAAGAAGAGCAGATTGAATCATTTTTTTTAAAAAATTCAGAAAAGAAATACGAAAGCCAAGAACAAACTTCGGTTGTTGAGACCTGCAAGGAAAGATGAAACCTAGCTCTTCAAGTCCAGAACAAAGTGACAATGGGAAGGGCAAAAAAAGAGTGTTTGATATGTGGACACTTAAGATTTAAACGGGACGGTGAAAATTTCGGACAAACATTATAAGAACGGAAAATACAGGTTTTAAACATTTAGATTTGGAAAAATATCAGACCACAAATATGGCAATATATTCATACAAATTGAGGAATATTTACCTAAATGTTTGCATCCAAAGTTCAAACCAACTATAACATTCACAAATACAAATATAACATCCACAACCCATTCTAAACTCCAAAATCCAAGCATAAACATATATTTCAACTTCAAAGACACATTTCAAATTAAAAAAGAAAAATTTAAGATTTGCTTCGTCTTCCCAATGACCCCAAGATTTCAACTTCAAAGATTTTTCTCTATCTTCCCAATCACACCGAGATTTACTGACCATCAAATGTTACTGTAAGGCCGTCTTCAACATAGGCTTAGAACAAATGGGTCCCCAAATGAAGGTACAGATCTGTTTATCAATATGAAGTTCCGAAATATCCAATCAATAGGAACCACCAGCACCAGGAGTGTCTTTTTTGTTCGAGTAGTCAGCAGTTACTGATTAGTTCTTACAGCCTTTCAACCATTAAAAGTCTCCTTCCTTTGAAAGACAACCTCTACACCAGGATGATCCTCCTGACCATCCAGAAGATAAGAATCTAAATATATGGTCAAATACACTTCTCACAAACTTTGACCATATGAAGTTTTGATATATCCAATCAGTAGGAGCCACCTGGAGTCTTTTTTGTTCGAGTAGTCAGCAGTTACTGATTAGATCTTACAGCCTTTCAACCATGAAAAATCTCCTTCCCTTGAAAGAGAACTTCTACATCATGATGATCCTCCTGACCATCCAGAAGATAAAAATCTAAATATATGGTCAAATACATTTCTCACAAATTTAAGACAGCCAAATTCTTTTAACAATTTTTAATATCAGAAATTTGTTAATATTGATAAATCGGTAATCTGTCATATGATCCCCTTATTTTCCTTAGTACAACAGAAAATTAAGGTTTAGGATTAGGTTTTCAGCTTTTTTACTTCTTTTTTTTATTACTTCTCTCGGGAGATCTCTTCGCTGCTTTGTACAGTTTAGCTTTGCATACTTATATTCGAACTGAAAGGAGGATGAGAGAACGGATCCCATTTTTCTCGTTCTAAAGTTCTTCTCTATCTAATCTAATCTTCAAAATTGACGAAAATGAGCTTAAGCGCTAATGTCGAAGAAGATTCTGCCCCATAAATACATATACCTTCGGGTATCGAATGGCCCAAGACTGCACCCGCAATTCCAACAGCCCCAATGTGTCCCAATGTAAATATCGTTGTGGGATCGATAAGAACAAAATTTTTTCAACGCTGATGGATTGCGGGGTACAGGAGATTTGGTACGTCTATACCGACTTACGCAAAGACAAAGAGAGAGATTCTAACCTTTTTTCCTTGCTACAAGAAGCCAACCGTCGCACGTCACACTCTCGCTCGCACTCCACTGCGCTGCCGGTGCCTCAGTTGCAGAGTTAGAAACGAAGGAGGGAGGAACGAGAGGACGAGGGTTTGGGGGGCCGGTTGGCGAAGAGTTTGGGGTCTTTTATAACGAGCGTTTTTTATTTAAAACACGTTTTTAACAGGCGCTGTTAATTTTAAAACGAATAAAACGCATTTTAAAATCTTGCGTAAAATGAGCCCTTTCTCGTATTTATCGGAACAAAACGGAAACTGTCCGTTTTATTCGTCCAAAAGGTTACGAGCTTTTTAATAGTTTTTCGGGAGAGGTTCGGGCATGCCGAGAACATGAAGGATTCAGCTCCTGTCCTGCCAACCCAACGCCCTTGGAGGCATCCAACGGCGGGGACTGTTGGACATGCCGGGATACACATTGGGCGACACGCAGGCACACATCCTCGCTCGCCTAACAGTCCAGTGCGGTTAGATGCCTCCTAGGGCACTCCCTAGGCATTGGGATCACAGGAGAGGAGACCAATCCAAACATTAGGGTTATTTCCACGGATTCGGCTCCTCTCCTTGAAGGTCATTGCCCAATGAGGCATTGAAAGATGACATGTGTAATATTCTAATCGTAATGACAACTTTGAACCCATATCCAAACAAGGAGCATGAGCATCCATCATTCTTATTAACAATCATAACATTCCTGCATATATGGATTTTGGTAAAACAGGATCAGCAAAAGAAACAGAAGCCAATAGCATCCTGCAAGGCCTCACTAGTGCAATGTCTTTAGAAGACAAGGAGTAGAGGTGGAAATTTACAGACTCACAAAACCTTAACTAAATACAACATCCACATGCTTGGCCTTGGGAGATTTTTGGAATTAGCATTGATATCAACTCTTTGATTAAATGTTTCATTTTAGTTTGTATTAATAAAGTAAACAAAACTATCACTTCTTTGCCCCATACTTTGTGTGACTGCCCAATCCCAGGATAAGGGAAAGTGCAGCCCTTGTGGGTGCTGACTGTAAGGTTAATAGATGTTGAGGAAAATACCTTATACACTCCAAGTCATCCATCATAATGACACAAAGGTTTTGATGATAACAAATAACACCACTTTGGACTAACACCTGTTTAAGTTGTTTAAATAAGAGCGTAGAACCAAGTGAAGGAGAGCGTATATAGGAGCGTATATAAAAGCGTATACAAGAGTATATACAATAACATACAAGAGCATACAAGAGTACACACTCAAATCAATTGGACTATTGCTCAAGTTGATTTCAAAGACATGAAAGTCAAAGAATCAAGTCTTTAATACAAATACCAAGTCAAATAAAAGAGTCTACATTGAAGACTATCAAGTGTGAAGATTGAAGACTTTGTAAATGTTTGATATTTGTAAATTAAAGTCACAATCAATGTAATGCACACACACACATGCATACATTTATGTAGATTGACCTTAGGAGGCTAAATGAACCCCTAAACATGTGACCATTTAAGTTTGAGACCCCCAAGGTAACCCCCTTAAGGAACTAGCTCATTTCAGTAGAAACTGACTAATCTGGCATACCGGATCAGTATTGGTCTCAGGAAATAGGCCACAGTAGCCTTTCAGCCCACGCTGGATGGTGATCCAGCATACCGAATCACTTCTGATTGTATTTTACCCTGAAACGGTATACCGGATTGTTATCCAGCATACCCGGATTACTATATGACTGTTGTAATTTTGACCGTTACTCCTTAGTTCATATAAGAAAATTTGGTAAACCGGCATACCGGATTGGAAATCGGTATACCGAATTATGGCTGTCTAAATCACTCTGATCTTAAGACAGTTTCCATATTAATTAGAGCTACTTAGCCTATAAATACCCATTTGTTTAAGGCTCTAATCACTACTACTAATCACAATTAAGAACCTTCAATACAAAACACATTGCAAGATCACCAAAGTAAGCCATTCATTGATCATAAGCATCAAATCACCACAAGCTCACACACTCAAGCTACTCTACCAAAATTAGCTACAAGTTTCAAAGGTGGAAGGCAGTTCTTCACATCTAAGGTTGAGGTAATCATAATCTTAGTATATTTTTCATTTTATATGTTAAGTTGAGTCATGTTGATCGGAATTAAGATTGATTGAGTCATATTGCTCCCAATCAAGATTAGTTGAGTTCTCTTGCTCATTTTCAAGATTCTATTTAGTGGAATTCTCTCTGAGGTGAGAGGAGTGGACGTAGGCAAGTATTGGTCGAACCACTATAAGTATCTTGTGTTGTCTTTGTTATTTGTTTATATTTCATTGATAACTTTTTATTTCCGCAATATTTTTTATGTTCCACTACCTTCACCTATTTATCCCCCCTCTACGTGAATTCACATTTGGTATCAGAGCGGGAGCTCAAGACCTTGATTGTTTTTAATCTAATTAAGAGTTAAAGACCATGGGATCCTCTGTTAATCGTAAGATTGAAGGATATAACATTACCCGGCCCCTCTACTTTAAAGCTGAAGGATTTTTCTATTGAAAAAATCGCTTCAAGAACTTTGTTTGTGCCAATAACATTGATGCATGAGAAGTTATTGAGAATGGACTAAACACAATAGACAAATCAAAAGAAGAGTGGACTGCAGCTAAAAAAGCAAAAGTCCAACTCAACTATGTAGCAATAAGTTACATCCAATGTACTTTGGGAGAAAAGGAATATAATAGAACTTGTATGTGTGACTCTGCTAAGGAGATGTTTGACAAGCTCGTTGTAACCTATAAAGGTACTTCGGAGGTCAAACAATCTAAGATTGACATGCTTGTTAATGAGTATGAATTGTTTAAGATAAAAAATAATGAGGATACATATGCTATGTTTACCTGTTTTACTAACATTGTAAACAAGCTGAAAGGTTTAGGGAATATCTATTCAAATGGAAAAAATGTTCGAAAGATATTAAGATCTCTTTAAAAAGAATGGAAACCCAAAACTACAACAATCAAAGAATCTAAGGTCATCGACAAGTTGAGTCTAGATGAACTGTTGGGATCACTCCAAACCCATGAAATGGAACTCAAATAGGACACCAAGGAGGATGAAACAAAAGAACCAAAGAAGAAGGTCATAGCTTTCAAGTCATGCTACAAAATCAGTGATGATGAAGAAGAACTTTCGGATGACGAGATCGCCAATCTCTCAAAGAAGTTCTCAAGATTCTTGAAGAACAAAGGCAAAACATCATTCAGTAAAAGAAGATTTTCTAAGGATCAGAAAGGTAAGAGTATTTCTAAAGATACTACTAACTCCTTTTCAAAAGATGTTATTTATTTTGAATGTAGAAAACCAAGACATTATAAGGGAGAGTGTCCTAAAATAAAGAAGTACAAAAAGGCCTACAAAGCTAAACACTCTTTTGATTCAAGTAATGACGAAGAGGAAGAAGAAGAGCAAATCAATCTTGCTCTTATGGCTACAGAAGAATAAGAGAATCAAAATGAGGTAACCCCCACTTCTCCATCTCATAAGGATAAAGACTTTCTAGAATTGGAAGACGCCTTTGAAGACCTTTATCAAAGTAGTATGGAATTAGCTACTACCAAAAAGAATCCATTAAAAGAGATAAACACCCTTAAAGACCAAAACATGATTTTAACTTTTCAAGTTAACGACTTCAAAGAAGAAAAAGAAAAGTTATGTAGAGCTTTAAAATCTTTCACTAATGGTAAAAAGACCCTTGACATTTTACTTGGAATTGCATCCAAAGCACCTCTCAACAAGGAAGGGGTAGGCTATGATGTGAACAAACATTCAAATCAAACCAAAGAGCCAAGTACAAGTAAAATGGCAAGTAAGAAAGTAAAGAAGAAATATTGTAATTACTATAGGAAGAAAGGACACTCCATTGAGGAATGTTACTCCAAGAAGAAAAGCTCCCAAGTTAACAAACTCAATCCCAAAGGGAAGACTCCATATATCCCTCAAATTGTTGTATACAATAATTGCAACAAAAAGGGACATACAATTTGGGAATGTTATCACATGAACCAATATTTTCATCATCCTTATGAAGACTTATGGTCAAAACAGGAAGAGTCATCCAAAGATGCAAAGACCAACTAGAACTCCACCTAAGGTGTAAAGACCACCAAAAAACCAAGGATCATATACAGTATCCCAAAACCAAAGACCTTGGAACCCCCAATCATACCCAAATTGGTATGGTAACCAAAAGGCAAATGATAACCGAATGGTTTGGAGACCAAGTGAAAGGTATGATATTAACAATGACGGACCCAACATACAATGGGGACCAAAATTTTATTAAGTATCTTTGTTTTGTAGGTGCACATGAGCAACATGGAATGGTACATCGATAGTGGCAACTCAAAGCACATAACATCCAATCCAAAGCTATTTTTGAAGCTCAATAAGCAAAAAGGAGGATGAGTATCCTTTAGAGACAACAACAAAGAAAGAATCATTGGAAACGGATTTATAAAATTTTGAGGTACAGTAATTTTCAATGTTAGCCTAGTTGATAACCTTAAGTATAATCTACTTAGCGTAAGTCAATTATACAATAATGGATACTTTGTTAACTTCAATGCCTCTAAGTGTGTAATTAAGGATTCTAATGATAATATGATTCTTAAAAGATGTAGAAGAAATAATGTTTATACTAACATATTTAGTGTAAACTCTCATGATGCATGCCTTATCTCAAAATCCGATGATGCTACTTTATAGCATAGAAAATTGGGATATATTAATCCTAAAATAATTAAATTCCTTTTCTCTAAGAATTTGGTGAGAAATCTACTTAAGTTGAACTTTGAGAAGCAATACACTTGTGGAACATGTCAAAGAAATAAACTTATTAAAGCTTCTCACAAGACCAATAATTCTGTTGCTACTTCAAAACCTTTGCAATTACTTTACCTTGATTTGTTTGGACCCATACAAACCACAAGCTTAGGAGGTAAGAAGTATACTTTTGTTATTCTAGATGACTACTCCTGATTCACTTGGACCCTATTTCTCAAGCATAAAAATGATGCATTTGAGAAATTTATATCTCTTTGCAAGAGAATACAAAATCAGAAGGGTTACTTGATCATTTTTATAAAAAGTGACCATGGTGGTGAATTTGATAACATAGATGAATTTGGAGAGTTTTATCGAAAACAAAGTATAACCCATAACTTTTCGGCTCCTAGAACACCATAATCAATTGGTGTGGTTGAAAGGAAAAATAGAACTATCCAACAAACTGCAAGGACAATACTCAATGAGTATTCTTTGCCAAAGTACTTTTAGGCCGAAGCTGTTCATACGACATGTTATATGTTAAACCGAGTTTTGATAAGACCTATACTTTTGAAGACTCCTTATGAACTCTTTCATGATAAGTTTCCTAAAGTTTATTACTTAAAAGTTTTTGATTATGCATGTTTTATTCTTAATACTAAGGACAACCTAGGAAAGTTTGAAGAAAAGGCTGCTCATGGTATATTTATAGGCTACTCCACAAATAGTAGAGCTTATAGAGTATTCAATAAAAGAACTCTAATTGTGGAAGAGTCTATGAATGTAAAATTTGATGAATCTATGGTCAAGGATAAGTACAAAGACTTAGAAGAAGAAGATGAAGATGAAGTACTTGAAATTAGGAAAATAGTTGAAAATGTCTCTTTAGAAGAACCTAATGATCAAGCACATTAACTTCCAAAAGAGATAAAGACTGTTAAAGATCACCCTCTTGACCTTGTCATTGGGAACCTAGAGAAAGGCATACAAACTAGAAGTAAAGCTCAAAACGTTTGTTCTAATGTAGCCTTCATCTCTACTATTGAACCCAAGAACATAAAGGAAGCCTTTTTGGATAGTAATTGGATAATTGCTATGCAAGAAGAGCTTAATCAGTTTGAAAGAAATCAAGTTTGGGACTTAGTGCCAAGACCCTCGAACACCAAGATAATTGGAACTAGATGGGTATTTAGAAATAAATTTGATGAAGATGGAACCCCTGTCGACCCTACCAAATATAGAAGCATGATAGATAGTTTACTTTATCTAACGGCTAGTAGACTTAACATAATGTTTACTGTATGTGCTTGTGGTAGGTTTCAAGCCAAACCTATGCAATCCCATTTGAACATTATGAAGAGAATCTTTAAGTACTTGAAAGGAACTCCAAGCATTGGCCTCTGGTACCCTATAGATAATGACTTTGACCTTGTTAGCTTCTCCAACGCCGACTTTGTCGGGTGTCATGTTGATCGGAAGAGTACAAGTGGAACTTATCACTTCCTAGGACCAAGTTTGGTTTCGTGGTTTAGTAAGAAGCAAAATTCTATTGCTTTATCTACCACCAAGGCCGAATATATTGCAGCTAGACGGTGTTGTGCACAAATGCTATAGATGAGGCAAACTCTCCAAGACTATGAAGTTAAGTTGACACTTCTTCTATCCAGTGTGATAACATAAGTGCAATAAACTTAAGCAAGAATCCGATTTTACACTCAAGAGCGAAACATATCGATATCCGTCATCACTTCCTACGTGATACAGCTCAAAGAGGTGAAATTCGACTTGACTTTATTGAGACCGAGAAGCAACTCGCAGACATCTTCACAAAACCCTTAAGTGAAGAAAGGTTCTACTTTCTTAGAAGAGACTTAGGCTTATGTGACCCTTTTGAGTGATTGTATATGCTGTTAAAATTGGTTTTTCTCACTGTTTCTACTGAAACGGTATATCGGTTCAGCAAATATAGCTATTATTTTTAACCGTTGGACTTGAAACGGTATACCGGATCACCAAACGGTATACTGGATTAGTCTTTTTGACTGTTTCATAGCTGTTAAACACATAATTAAGCCTATATAAACCCCTCTCTTTGTCATTTTCCTAATCACTATTCACTCCACTCTTGATCTAAACTCTAATTACATATTGTTAAGTAATTTCTCTCTTCTTTTTTTTTTTTTTTTTATTTCTCTCTTTCAACTCTCTCCTTCACCATGAGTAGAAGAGGCAAGGAGGCTATGACTGAAAGGCAACCAACAAGAGGAAGAACAGAAGGAAGAGGAGGCTCCTCAAGACAACCATATGCAAAAGGAGAAGATCGACTCTTTCGATCTCCGGAATGCCGTGAGAATTGGCCTCTCTACCTTGCCCGAAAGATCGAAGAAGGACGTGAGGTTGATGTGTTCTCCTTCAATAGCATTCGACTTAAAGAAAAGTTCAAGGACATCGGGTGGAAACCCCTTCTCAACATGTCGGAGCCTTGCTACCCCAACCTAGTCAAATATTTCTATGTTAATCTCTATTTTAGCGGGACGGAACAAAGCTTGAAACTCCACTCTTATGTGAAAAGTGTTCACATAGAGCTCTCTATTGATGACTTTGCCCGACTCCTTCAAATTTCAAGTGATGGACCGTGCATATTTTGGACTTCGAGGAACCCCAACTTTGGAGATTTCATCAACCATGAAGAAGTCTATTCCTCCATCATTAAGTAATTTAATGCTAGTGCGGTAACCATTGTCACCAGAAGACTTTGGCTCATTCCCCATGTCATTTCTTACATCATTCAACATAACTTCATCCCCAGAGGAGGAGATAGAAGTAAGTGTCTCACACCACAAGCCTATCTCACCTATTGTGTCTATACAAATAACCCTACTTGTCTTCCATACTTCATTATGAGGTACATGGAATCATGTGCTCACCCCTGCAAGCACACTAATCTACCCTATGGTCGGCTTCTCACTCGCCTATTTCGGGCCTTTGATATCGACCTTGATCGTGAGGAGGCATCTACTATGTCTTTCCAACACATCACCCACAATAGTTTTCACACCATTGCTATTCCTCCTCCATTTGATGTCTTTATGGAGGCCAAAGAGAACTTGAATGACGATGCGCCCCCTCCTCGTCAAGCACTAGAAGGGATACCGACATCTCTACAAGAATAGGTTTCTAGCATTGATGAGTATATGGACGAAGCCAACAATCGGATCATGAAACTTGAATTCGGCCAACAAAGAATTCAAGAAGATGTGACCTCTCTTCGCGCAGAAGTGAAGACCGATTTTGACTCCATCAACTCTCTCCAAGATGGAATCCTAAATGCTATCCATAATCTTTCTTTCAATCTTGGTCATCTAACCTTTGACACACCGGGAGCTACACCTCAAAGAATCACTCCTCAAGGATTTAGACCACCTTTTAGAGCACCCATCCCTGGTGAATCAAGCTCAATTCCTCCTATTCCACCGTTTGACCCAAATCTTTGAATTGTCTCTACCCTCTTTTTGACAATGACAAAGGGGGAGAAATATATGGGCATGGAATAAGATGTAATGGATTTCAATGTGAAACTTTTTGAATGTAATGTAATGATATGTGCAATTTCTTTGAATTTTCTATACATTGCTTCAATTTAAAATTGCTTTATTATTTTATTCACTTGGATTATTTGTCATCATAAAAAAGGGGGAGATTGCTGAGGAAAAGACCTCATACACTCCAAGTCATCCATCATGATGACTTAAAGGTTTTGATGATGACAAATAAGACCACTCTTGGATTACCACTTGTTTTAGTTGTTTAGATGAGAGCGTAGCACCAAGTGAGGGGGAGCGTATATAAGAACGTCTGTAAGAGCATATACAAGAGCTTATACAAAAATGTATACAAGAGCATACAAGAGCATACAAGAGTACACACTCAAATCAATTGGACTATTGCTCAAGTTGATTTCAAAGACATGAAAGTCAAAGAATCAAATCTTGAAGACAAAGACCAAGTCAAACAAAAGAGTCTATATTGAAGACTATCAAGTGTGAAGATTGAAGACTTTGTAAATGTTTGATATTTGTAAATTAAAGTCACAATCAATGTAATGCACACACACACGCATACATTCATATAGAATGACCTTAGGAGGTTAAATGAACCCCTAAACATGTGACCATTTAAGTTTGAGACCCCCCAAGGTAGCCCCCTTAAGGAACTAGCTCATTTAAGCAGAAATTGGCTAATCCGGAATACCGGATCCTCAAAACGGCATACCAGATTAGTATTTGTCTCAGGAAACAGACCCTAAAAGCCTTCCAGCCCACGCTGGATGGTGATCCAGCATACCGGATCACTTCTGACTGTATTTTACCCTGAAACGATATACCGAATTGTTATCCAGCATACCGAATTACTATATGATTGTTGTTATTTGATCGTTAATCCTTAGTTCATATAAGGAAATTTAGTGAACCAGCATATCGGATTGGGAATCGGCAACTGGATTATGGCTATCTAAATCAATCCGATCTTAAGACAGTTTCCATATTAATTAGAGCTACTTAGCCTATAAATACCCACTTCTTTAAGGCTCTAATCACTACTACTAATCACAAGAGCCTTCAATACAAAACACATTACAAGATCATCAAAGTAAGCCATTCATTGATCATAAGCATCAAATCATCACAAGCTCACACACTCAAGCTACTCTACCTCAATTAGCTACAAGCATCAAAGGTGGAAGGTAGTTCTTCACATCTATTGTCATGCCCTTATCCTAAGCCTATGCCATAAGCACGATTAAGAGGGTGATTAGGATGACACACATCACCCCAATACCTACCAGGATCAACGACACAGTGTCCCAGCGCATAGTCACCACCCAAGGGCTCACCCAAATAAATACATTTGAGCAAAAGGAATAAATATTCCAATCATGGTCAGAGTTACAAAAAGCGGAAGCAATGTTTACATAAGCAGTTACAGTATGTTCAGCTGTCTGAGTGATAATATAATAGTTAGTACTGACATCAGCTGACCATGACATAACTACTCAAAAGTATAATAAGTTATTGCAGAAAATGTTTATAACGGGCACAACGCCCCAAAAGAATTAAAAGGTGGGGAAAGTCCCCAAGTAACATCAGTGCCCATAAGCACAATCATCACAGGGGCAACCATCGCCGTGTTCCTCTGACACGTACCCAAGCTCTTTCGTACCAATAAAATCATACTCCGCCAACTGTACATCTAAGCCAACCAAGTATCCATCACTTGCATAAAAATCTAAAAGTTGTGTACACAGGGGGTTAGCTCCACTGAGCCAGTGAGGGGAAAAGGGGAGTACACATACACACAATCACACATAGTCCATGATGCATGAAATGTTAAATACGTATTTTCCACCTAACAAACAGTCTAAGTCATGGTATATGCTACTGTGATAACTCATAAGACACTGAGGGTCACTTATCCTATCGCCCCAGTGAAACCTTAATTATCACAAGGGACCTACACCGGTAGAAGCTATAGGCTACCTATTGGCTGACCCCATATAGCCGTTACTACCCTTGACCTGGCCTCTCCCACCAACATAGCCATCAGGTGCTCCGACTATCCAACACGTAAACCCCTGTTGGTAAGGGTCGTAGCACAAGGGAGTATAAATCCTAACCGCAGATATACTATATGCAGTTCTATCATCCCGAGAGGTATTCCGGGTGCATCAACGTCCCATTCCATTTAGCACCCGGGTACCAGCACGGCACGGCGCATACAGACCAGTATGGCAAACAATGAATATAGTAAAAAAAACTTCAGGGATCCCGGCACCGTGACCCGATATAATAATGTAAAGCATCATATCAACATCCCACCAAATCATAACTAGCAGGGTTTTATATGAAATGCAACATAGAAAGAATGAATGCAAGCACATAAACCATTATGTATTCCATATGATTGTATCTATATATATGTATTTGTCAAGCCCAAACATCATAAAAAACCCACTCACAGTTTATTTGCTTGTCGTTCGATGAGGTTTGCTCTAGTGCATGCACTCCCATACAGATTTTGAAGTCTGAGGATACGTGAAAGTAGTGTTAGAAGTATATAGGTGGGTCCCATAAAGGGTCCCAATAGTTTAAATGAAGTTTAGGCCAAGACAGCAAGAGCCGATAAAGGAACGGAGTCAGCCAGGTGATTCTGATCGTGGATCCGTTCAGGCCATACCCAGAAAATGTATGGAACGAACTCATGAACGGACACGAAACATAGATTCGCTCGTGCATCCGTCCAAAACCTGAGACATACCCGAGAGCAACCTGAGCTACGGGCGGATTCACCTAGGTGGGTCCGCTCGTGGCTCCGCCCAGATTAAACAGCCAAGTTAGGCTGAACGGACTAACGGGCGGATACACGACAATGGGTCCGGTCGTTTGCCCGCTGCCATTCCTTTGGAAGCTGCGAAGATTATCACCTCCAGCCCTTCATTCATGGATCCATAGAGGTCCTAGGGTTAGGGAGGTGAGCTCAAACCTTCTTTGGAGGTCCAATGCACATGGTCCTTCAAGGAGGTAAGGGGATTTAAGGGATTTGGGTCCATCCCCAAGGTTCTTCCCAAAACCAAAGCTAGGTTTCAAATGCTTGAACAACATTAGGGTCATCCAAGCCATAAGGGCACAATGGGGAGGGATTATAGGTCTCCAAGGAGCATTCAATGGGGTCAAAGGGTTTCCAAGAGAATCCCTAAGCTTGGATTTGATCCCAAGGGGATTTCCCTAAGTTTAAAATGGAAAAGAGAGGGAGGAAGGTGAAGATGCCTACCTCAAAGATGGATTATTCAATGCTTTCCACCTCCACAGCCTCTCCAAACCCTCCTTCTCCAAGCCTTCAATGCTTCCACAGCTCCAACGTTTTGGGTAGGTGAATGAAGTAATAAGACTTGAGGACTAAGTCTTGGTTTTAAGACTAATCTCCCATTTAGGGTTTGTTTGGATTGGGCTTTAAGAGCCAGAACTCATTTAAGAGGTCTACCAAACCATTGGGTCCACCAAATGGTAAACCCACAAGTCAAGGGGATCAAGGATGAGACCAACCTCGTCCAAATGACTAAAATAGGGTGTCCAAGGCACAGGGTATGGGTCCCACGCAAAGAAAACACACGGAGTTCAAAAACATCATGGGCGGACTAATGGGTGCATTCAGTCTTGATGAGTCAGCTCGTGCGTCCATTGATGCTGTAAAGGCAGAAACTTAAGGAAATTGATCAGGCTTTGGCTCACACTTCAAGGTCAACTAGAGGAGGGTACAATAATATTCACAAGGTCAGTATCTTACCCCTCGATCATCACGATGTGTCCTTTGTGATCCCGAATAGTTTCCAAATCGCGATGCTAAGCTCATCGCCAAAGGAGGTATCTAGTTGTGGGGACATAGGGAATGCCTTCCAGTACTCCTCGCTTTGTGGACTCGTGTTAGGAGAATGATCGACGAAGTCATCATCGATAAATCTTCCCCACTGCCAGTTGAGGAACCTCTCCTCTACAGGCAGTCCCGTGAACTAGTCAATGGTCTTATGGCTAGGTTTGACCACAAGTGAAAATAACTTGCCAGCATACACGATAGCAGAATCTACACCTCACACGAGGGAGAAATAATAATTAATAGTAATTTCGAGTGCGGATGTAACATCCTCCCCACCTTACAAATTTTCATCCACGAAATTGTCATACCTTGTAGGAATCCATGGGAAGGGTACTTTGCTCGCATTTCCACCTCGGCTTCCCAGGAGACTTCTTCTTCTGTGTGGTTGCACCACTTCACCTTTACATAATGAATAGGTCTATTTCAGAGATTCACCACTTTACTGTCCAAAATCTTCTCGGGCTGTTCTTTATAAGACATATCTGCAACCAGATCTGGTGGTTCCTGAGATAGAATATGACTGAGGTCATGCACATACTTCCGCAACATAGACACGTGGAAGACACCATGCACGCCGTCCAAGGATGGTGGAAGTGCCAATCGATAAGCCACCGGTCCAATCTTCGCAAGAATCTCATAAGGTCCAATATATCTCGGGCTTAGCTTGCCCTTCTTACTAAACTGCATTACGCCCTTAGTAGGCGACACCTTGAGAAATACTTTGTCACCGATGAGGAACTCCAGATCCTTTCGCCTTTGATCTGCATAGCCTTTCTGCCTAGACTGGACAGCTTTGATTCGCTCGCGGATCAAGTCCACCTTCTCACAGGTTGCTTGGATCAATTTCAGCCCAAGGATACGTCGCTCACCTACTTTGTCCCAATACAATAGAGTACGACACTTTTTCTCATACTGAGCTTCAAAGGGTGCCATTCCAATAGTAGCTTGGTAACAGTTGTTGTAGGTGAACTCGATAAGCGAGATATGCTCATCCCAGTTGCCCTGCATATCAATGGCACAAGCTTGAAGCATGTCTTCCAATGTCTGTATTGTCCTTTTCGACTGCCCGTCGGTCTGTGGATGGAAGACAGTGCTAAAGCTCAATAGGGTACCCATAGCTCTCTAGAATCCGCCCCAAAACTTGAACGTAAACCTGGGGTCCCAGTCCAAGATAATGCTAACTGGAACTCCGTGTAGGCGAACCACGTTTTGTCAATGTACAAGCGGGCCAATTTATCCATAGAATAGGTGACCTTGATTGGGATGAAATGGGCCATCTTCGTCAGTCTGTCTACGATAACCCATATAGCATCAACACCTCTAGGTGTACGGGGTAATCCTGTGATGAAGTCCATGGTGACATGTTCCCACTTCCATTCTGGCATGGACAATGACTATAACAGGCCATGGGGCCGTTGTCTATCTACTTTCACTTGCTGACAAGTGAGTCACCAGGCGACAAATTCAGCTACATCCCTTTTCATTCCACTCCACCAGTAATGTCCTTTTAGGTCCTTATACATTTTAGTACTACCTGGGTGAATTGAATAGGGAGATTCATGTGCTTCTGACAGCACTTCATTTCTTAGCTGATCGTCCTTAGGGACACATAGGCAATCTCTAAATATGAGAACGCCACTATCAATCAATGTAAAATCCAGATCTCATTGCGCGTCACCCTGGATAGCTTCAATAATCTCTTGGAAGCGTTCCTTTGAAGCTTGAGCTGCTTGAATCTTTTCAACCAAGGTTGATTGCACTGATAAAGCTGCTAGGGATAGTGTAACACCCTGTACCAATAACTCCAAATCCATCCTTCTAGCTTCTTCTATAAGCCTCTTACTGACAGCTAAGGATGCGATGGATAAGGTCTGGGATTTCCGACTGAGAGCGTCTGCTACAACATCTGCCTTTCTCGGGTGGTAATGAATGGTGCAATCATAGTCCTTCATGAGTTCCAACCAACGCCTCTGTCTCATATTGAGTTCCTTTTAGGTAAAGAAATATTTGAGGCTTTTATGGTCACTGTAGATCTCACTCTTCTCTCTAGATAGATAGTGTCTCCTGATCTTCAAAGCAAAGACCACAGCCGCCAACTCCAAATCATGAGTTGGGTAATTTCTCTCATATTCCTTCAACTGATGAGAAGCATAGGCTACCACTTTATCACCTTGCATCCGAACAAAACCGAGGCCCATTTTCGATGCATCACAATAGACTACCATCCCTACGGTACCATTTGGAATGGTAAGTACCAGAGCCGAGATTAGTCGTTGCTTCAGATCTTGGAAATTCTTTTCGCATTCGTCTGACCACTCGAACTTCACTACCTTTCGGGTCAGTCGAGTCATAGGAGCAGAGATTTTTGAAAAGTTCTCGATAAATCTCCTAGAATAGCAGGCTAGACCGAGGAAACCGTGAATATCTACTACATTCTTAGGTGTCTCCCAGTCAACTACCGACTGTACCTTGCCGGGGTCAACTTCAATACCTTTCGCAGATACCAAATGGCCTAGAAAAGCCACTTGTGTAACCAGAATTCACACTTGCTGAACTTAGCATATAATTGCTTTTCCCTCAAGTGCTATAGCACGAAGCGAAGGTGGTCAACATGTTCTTCTTCACTCTTAGAGTAAACTGGGATGTCATCAATAAACACAATAACGTATTTATCCAACACATCGTGAAACACCCTGTTCATCAACTCCATAAAAGCTGCCGGGGCGTTAGTCAACCCAAAAGACATGACCAGAAACTCATAGTGTCCATATCGCGATCTGAACGCGGTCTTGCTAATGTCACTACCTCTAATCTTTAGCTGATGGTACCCAGAGCGAAGTTCAACCTTGGAGAATACCCTTGCGCCTTGCAACTGGTCAAACAAATCATCGATCCTAGGCAGTAGGTACCGATTCTTGATTGTAAGCTTGTTGAGTTCACTGTAGTCAATGCACAGACGTATACTACCGTCCTTCTTCACAAACAAAATAGGTGCGCCCCACATGGAAACACTTGGCCTGATAAAACCATTCTTCAGTAGGTCATTAAGTTGTTCCCAAATTTCTTTCAGTTCTGATGGGGCCATACTATACGGTGCCTTCGACACTGAAGCGGCACCGGGTACCAGATCAATTATAAATTTCGTCTCCCGATCCGGTGGTAACCGTGTGAGGTCTTTCGGAAAGACATCAGGAAAATCTCTTACCGCACTTATCTCTTCCATAGGTGTAACCTTGGCTTCAGTATCCATTACAAAGGCTAAATAACATTGGCAACCTTGTGCTAAGAGCTTTTGAACTTGGAGAGCCAATATGATTGGATTCTTGGGCTTCTTACTCTTACTACCCTTGAATACGAACTCATTATCCTCTCCTGTCCGGAAGAGTATCTTTCTCTCTGCACAAATCAGGCTAGCTCCGTGTGTGGATAACCAATCCATTCCCAGAATCACATCGAAGTCTTTCATATCTAGAATGATCAAACTGGCCTCAAGCCCGTGGTCGCTTACTCGAATAGGGCAAGAGTGGAAGGATCGGTCAAGCTCAACTTTGCTTCCAGTCAGCGTACTAACTGTCAACTTTTGCTCCATTCTGGCTGGTTCAATAGGTAATTTCTCGACAAAGGAGTGTGACGCCCCGAATCAAATAACACATAAACAGGTACGGAGCACCCAAAAATTATGCCTGACAAACACCGAATAGCCAAACATGATAATCTCAACATAAATGATTTGATTAAGGTGGTTGAGTATCATACTTGTGATAACACCGGGGTCAGATTGGGCTTCCTCATGAGTAACAGAATAAACTCGCCCCTGAGTCTTGTTCACTGGAGATGGAACGAGGGGGCGAACAACAGTCTTTGCCAGGGGTGCTTTGGAAGTCACAACTGACCATGAACCCAATTGTCGTGGTTGTGGATAATCCTTGGCCATATGGCCAGACTCCTTACAGTTGTTACAAATAAGAGTCTGAGCCCTGTAATGAGAAGTAGGTATAGCTTTAGGCATTTGAGCCGCATCAGGTCTACGGGACTGTATTGGGGCTGCATTGGTATAAGCCCCTCTCCTCTGGAACTTATTGGGTCCCCTAGAGTCATGAGATGGCATTGGCTTCTTGCCTGCCAGTATAGCCTGATAATTTTCCCTTTGTTGGTCTTCTATCAGCTTGGCTGCTTCAACCACTTTTGCATAGGTGGGGTACTTGTGTAACACCAATGAAGTACTCAAGCTGGCTCTAAGCCCTCTTTCAAACCTTCTTGCCTTCACATCCTTAGTCTTCAAGTGAGTCGGAGCAAAATAGAAATATTCCTCAAAGAGTTTTGATAATCAAGAACCGACTTGGTTCCCTGATTGAGACTCATGAATTCAATTTCCTTCTTTTGTCGAAAATTCCTTGGAAAGTAGTTCTCAAGAAAAGCTTCCTTAAAATGAGCCTAAGTTCCATTAGGATACTTGACCCATAAATGATACTTCGAGGAACGCCACCATACATCAGCGTCACCTCGGAGTTGAAAAGTAGCACATCGAATCTTCTCGAGATCACTGCATGGTAGCACCTCAAAGATTCTCTCAAGATCCTGTATCCAAGTAGCCGGGAACATAGAGTCATGGATCAACTTGTAAAAAATAAGAGGTTGATGCTTTTGAAACCTCTCAGAAAGTTTGGAGGCATCAACCCAATCCGGCACCACATTTTTTACCGGTAGGGCCGCTGGAGGAGGGGGAGGTGGATCTTGGTTCACTTGTGCTACAGGGACTTCATTTGCAGCAGGCCCAAAAGGAGGAATGATGGGAGTAGGATTAGCCGTGGTATTTGAGACTTCATGTACTGGAGGTGGTACTCTTGGTCCTTCTCGACCAACATTTTGACGCTGGGCAGTCACATTTTGCATAAATGCGCGCTGCTCATTTTGGGATTCCCGGTGTTCTCTTTGCATGTCACGCAGAATATTCCCAAAGAGCGCGGCAACATCTGCATTAGTGCTCACCGGAGGCGGTGCAGGCAAACCTTCCTCGGAAACATCATCGGCTTCATCGCTAGGAGGGGAACAATTCCAGTTGCAAGTATTGACCATGTTTTAGCACCTGATAAAATTAGATGCCTCACAGGTTAGCACAAGGAAGAGAGGAACAATAACTATAATATAGAGGAAGAGCATAAAAATGTATACAAGGTGTGTGTTCCAACACATAGAAGCAACTAGAGTCCTCAGCAAGAGGGTGAGCAAAAAATATAGGCCAATAGCCCTTTAGAACACGGGCGGATCCATGGACGGATCTACACCACTAGTCCGGTCGCGACTCTATTACAAAGTTGGCTTGGGCGGACTTACTGGTGGATGCGGAATGTGAGTCCGCTCGTTCGTCCGTTTTCAGGGTGCCCATTGGCTGAGAGGATCTGAGTCAAACGGATTAATAGATGGATCCCTGTATTGTGGTTCCGTTCGTTCGTTCGCTCAGTACAGAAGACCAAAGGTCAGAGTTTCTAGGCTTAGCGGATTCATGGGCGGATTCACGATAGTGAGTCCGGTCGTGCGTCCGCTCGACAAATTTTGACAAGGACAGTAACTGCGCAGTTCCTTTTCATATTTTGGGTGTGTTGGTTAGAAGCGGAGGAACAGAGCAGAGGTGCCCAAGCTTCGTCCGCTCCAATTTCCTTGCCCAAGAATCGTGTATTTTGGCTTCTTTACTCTCAATCTCAAACTCCCTACTTCAAGGTATGAGATTCTCAAACCATTTTGGATTCCTTGGGTTGTCTTAGTTCTTCTTCTAGGGTTTCTAGTTAGATTTTCATTCCCATTTCATAGCATTTTATTGATTGCTTGGAAATATGTAGAGATATTATTTTCTCTTGTTCCTTTAAGTTCAAACCTAGTTGAAATCATGGTTACACATATAATACCCATTGATTGGGGCTAGGGTTAGTCAAACCTTTGCCAAAATTGAAATCTCCCACTTGTTTTAGTGGTTTTATTCTAGAACATGAAGTATATCACTTATTCTCCCCACCTTACATGGTTTATTGTAAGTTTTTTTTTGTGTACAAATTCTTGTTTAGGACTATTATTAATGTCTCCATGGAAATTTGAAGAAATTCCCAATTTGTCATTTGAGAAGGAATTATCCTTGATCTTGAATATATATACATTACTTGTCCTTCCATTTCTTTTACAAGCATAATGCTTGCATGGTTTATTATTCAATTCTTAGTACCATGACAACCCCCATAAGAGTTCATTATATTTTTCTTTTAAATTTTGAGTTCGAGAATACCATTGTTCTTCAAAATTTCTTGTATCAAATCTTCATGTTCTTATTAAAATTGGAGTGATTAATCACTCACATTGTCTCTTTTAACTTATTTGAATGTGTGTAGGTTAAGTCAAGGGAAAATGGCTCCCAAAACAAGAGGAAACATGGCTTCTGTGGTAGCAGCAGCACCGGCCCCGGTCCCAGTCCCATTTGATGCCAACTTTTTTGTGTCTGCAGAGGCAGAGAACTTATACACCCAGACATTGCAAGCACGGAAGATTGAGACAGGGAGGGATGTCATTGCTGAGGAGCTCGTGGCCTTCAAAGTGGGGCCAAGATTCGAGCATTTGGGATGGTCAAATATGCTAGTCTTGCCCAAGCACTACTATATCAAACTGATTGGGCACTTCAATGCCAACATGACAATAGTTCACGAAAATGTGGAGATGCTTCGAATCAACTCTTTTGTGAAGGGAGTCAACATCTCATTCAATGAGATAGCGTTGGGGGTAATCCTAGGAATCAGTTCTCTTGGGCCTCAAGTATATCACTCTCCTGCAAGAGATCCTTTGTCTTGCATGTCTTTGGCAGAGTACCATCATCTATACAAGACCCTAACCAATGACAAGTGCGACAGCCAGGTAAACCTACTTGATTTTGGCTATTCTCAGAGAATTTTGACCATGATAGTCAAGTCAAACTTAGTGCCTGTCAAAGGGCACAACACCGAGCCTTCTCTTATGTCTGCCACCTTAGGGTACTGCCAGCATCAGGGAAACCAAATAAGTCTATCTTATGTCATCTTCAAGCACATGGAGCAAGTCCAGTTCAAGTCCAGAATTGAGAAAACCCTTCCCTATGGAAGGCTTCTAACCCGCATCTTCCAGTATTTTCAGGTTACCCTAAATGATGAGCCACCATGTGAAAGCTTTAAGGAACCATTTGGAAAGAATTCCCTGGCCCGCATGAAGATCATAGTCAATACATATAGCAATGGAGAGCCAGTGGTCCCAGCAGGTGGTGGAGATGCAGGAGGAGAGGCCAGTGATGAGGATGAGGGAGAGGTTCTAGTGCAATATGCTACTGGTGCCTCCAGTTCCAGAACTTCAGAGATGGGTGCAGTTCTAAGTGTCCTAGATCAGATGAACCTCAACCTGGCTAGGCTAAATTTAGAGATGTTGGATGGCTTTGCAGGTATCATGGACAGTTTGCTTCTCACAACCATCGCTTCAAAAGAATGGAGAAGGACATCCAAGACATAAATGCATATCTATACTATGAGGGCAATGATGAGGGAGAGGAGGACAATGATGGTGGAATGGGGGCTTAAACCCCGAGTCTGATGGAGTTTCTGTTAACTTTCCTTAATTTTAGTTTCTTTTGTGGTTTGGTGGAAAGTTGTGAACAATGTTTTATTTTGACTTTTCTTTTCATCTTCTCTTCTTTTTTTTTGAGTATGTAATTATGGTTCCGTTGGCTGCAATTCTGGGAACTTTACTTGTATTTTGTGTGGTTATTCGCCTCCACAGGAGGTTTGAATGGTATAGCAGTCAGATGTATACGGAATTTGCCTATATATATATATATATATATTAACTTTCAAGTTCTCATGTTGTCCCGATTATTTGCTTTAGTTCCCGAATTTCTCCCTATCTAGTCCTCTTCCTATGTTTTGCACACATTCCAATTATGCTTGTTAAAAGCTTTTGATTTAGATGCTATTGTATAGAGTAAATCAAGTAAATCAAGAGCCCTTGGTGAGCCATGGCTAGTGCAGAGCATCACGCTCTGATACCACACTGTCACGCCCCTATCCCAAGCCGATGTCCTAAGCACGGTCAAGAGGGTGATTAAGATGACACACGTCACCCCGATACCTACCAGGATCAACGACACAGTGTCCTAGCGCATAGTCACCACCCAAGGGCCCACCCAAATAAATACATTTGAGAAAAAGGAATAAATATTCCAATCATGATCAGAGTTATAAAGAGCGAAAGCAATATTTACATAAGCAGTTACAGTATGTTTAGCTATCTGAGTGATAATATAATAGTTAGTACTGACATCAGTTGACCATGACATAACTACTCAAAAGTATAATAAGTTATTATAGAAAATATTTATAATGGGCACAACGCCCCAAAAGAATAAAAAAGTAGGGAAAGTCCCCAAGTAACATCAGTGTCCATAAGCACAATCATCACAGGGGCAACCATCGCCGTGCTCCTCTAACACGTACCCAGGCTCCTCTGTACCAATACAATCATACTCCGCCGACTGTACATCTAAGCTAGCTAAGTATCCATCACCTGCATCAAAATCTAAAAGTTGAGTACACAGGGGGTTAGCTCCATTGAGCCAATGAGGGAAAAATGGGAGTACACATACACACAATCACACATAGTCCATGATGCATGAAATGTTAAATACATATTTTTCATCTAATAAACAGTCTAAGTCAGGGAATATGCTACTGTGATAACTCAGGAGACACTAAGGGTCACTTATCCTATCGCCCCAGTGAAACCACAATTATCACAAGGGACCTATGCCGGTAGAAGCCATAGGCCACCTAGTAGCAGACCCCATATAGCCGTTACTACCCCTGACCTAGCCTCTCCCACCTCCACAGATATCAGGTGCTCCGACTATCCAACACGTAAACCCCTGTTGGCAAGGGTCGTAGCACAAGGGAGTATAAATCCTAACCGCAGATATACTACATGCAGTTTTATCGTCTCAAGAGGTATTCCGGGTGCATCAACGTCTCATTCCATCTAGCACCCGGGTACCAGCACGGCATGGTACATACAGACTAGGATGGCAAGCAATGAATATAGTAATAAGAACTTCAAGGATCCCGGCACCGTGACCCGATATAATAATGTAAAGCATCATATCAACATCCCACCAAATCATAACTAGCAGGGTTTTATATGCAATGCAACATAGCAAGAATGAATGCAAGCACATAAACCATTATGTATTCCATATGATTGTATCTATATATATGTATATGTCAAGCCCAAACATCAGCCAAAACCCACTCACAGATTGTTTGCTTGCCATTCGGTGAGGTTTGCTCTAATGCACGCACTCCCATACAGATTCTAAAGTCTGAGGATGCGTGAAAGTAGTGTTAGAAGTATATAGGTGGGTCCCACAAAGGGTCCTAACAGTTTAAATGGAGTTTAGGCCAAGACAGCAGGAGCGGATGAATGAACGTAGTCAGCCAGGTGAGTCCGGTCGTGCATCTGTTCAGGCCATACCCAAAAAATGTATGGAACGAACTCTCGGATGGACATGGAACATGGATCAATTTGTGCATCCGTCCAAAACCTGAGACACACCCGAGAGCAACCTGAGCTACGGACGGATACACGACAGTCGGTCTGGTCGTTCGTCCGCTGCTATTCCTTTGGAAGCTACGAAGATTATCACCTCCAACCCATCATTCATGGATCCATAGAGGTCCTAGGGTTGGGGAGGTGAGCTCAAACCTTCGTTGGAGGTCCAATACACATGGTCCTTCAAGGAAGTAAGGGGATTTAAGGGATTTGGGTCCATCCCCAAGGTTCTTCCCAAAACCAAAGCTAGGTTTCAAATGCTTGAACAGCATTAGGGTCATTCAAGCCATGAGGGCACAATGGGGAGGGATTATAGGTCTCCAAGGAGCATTCAATGGGGTCAAAGGGTTTCCAAGAGATCCCTAGGCTTGGATTCGATCCCAAGGGGATTTCCCCAAGTTTAAAATGGAAAAGAGAGGGAGGAAGGTGAAGGTGCCTACCTCAAAGATGGATTATTCAATGCTTTCCACCTCCACAGCCTCTCCAAACCCTCCGTTTCCAAGCCTTCAATGCTCCCACAACTCCAACGTTTTGGGTAGGTGAATGAAGTAATGAGACTTGAGGACTATGTCTTGGTTTTAAGACTAATCTCCTACTTAGGGTCTGTTTGGATTGGGCTTTAAGAGCTAGAACTCATATAAGAGGTCTACCAAATGGTAAACCCATAAGTCAAGGGGATCAAGGATGAGATCAACCTCGTCCAAAAGACTAAAATAGGGTGTCCGAGGCACAGGGTGTGGGTCCCAGGCAAGGAAAACACACAGAGTCCAAAAATAGCATGGGCGGACTAACGGGTGGATTCAGTCTTGGTGAGTCTGCTCGTGCGGCCGTTGCTGCTGTAAAGGCAGAAACTTAAGGAAATTGACTGGGCTTTGGCCCATACTTCAAGGTCAACTAGAGGAGGGTACAGTAATATTCACAAGGTCAATATCTTACCCCTCGACCGTCACGATGTGTCATTCGTGATCCCGAATAGTTTTCCAATCGCGATGCTAAGCTCATCGCCAAAGGAGGTATCTAACTGTGGGGACACAGGGAACGGCTTTCGGTATTGCTCACTTTATGGACTCGTGCTACGAGGATGATCGATGAAGTCATCATCGATAAATCTTCCCCACTGCCGATTAAAGAACCTCTCCTCTATAGGCAGGCCCGTGAACTGGTCAATGATCTTGTGGCTAGGTTTGACCACAAGTGAAAACAACTCGCCAGCATACACAGCAGCAGAATCTACACGTCACACAAGAGAGAATAGTAATTAATAGTAATTCCGAGCGCGGATGTAACATCTAAGGTTGAGGTAATCCTAATCTTAGTATACTTTTCATTTTATGTATTAAGTTGAGTCCTCTTGCTCACAATCAAGATTGATTGAGTCCTTTTGCTACCAATCAAGATTAGTTGAATTCTCTTGCTCATTCTCAAGATTCTATTTAGTGGAATTCTCTTTAAAGTGAGAGGAGTGGATGTAGGCAAGTATTGGCCGAACCACTATAAATCACTTGTGTTATCTTTGTTATTTGTTAGTATTTTATTGATAACTTTTTATTGTCGCAATATTTTTTATATTCCACTACCTTCACCTATTCACCCCCCCCTCTAGGTGAATTCACAAGAGATATCTCATACATGGGTAAACCATGTCACTAAGTTAGTAAGTTATCATTACAAAGACATGAGTGTTTCATTAAAACATAATAAAGTTAGAGTTTACTAAACAAGTCACAGCAGAAATAAAATAAAATGTCACATCACAAGGCCTCCCCCATGGTGATAATAGTATGATAAACATCTTGATAAACCAAAAATACACGGGCCAGTCCTGAGATGCCACGTGTCCTTACCCAAAGAAGAGGCTGGCCTAAGCCGGGCCACAACAGAACCCATTCGATAAATCCAAGAGGAATAGACCCAAGAAGTCATCCAGAGACCAAGTCTTCCATGTAAGCCAACGAGGTCCAACCATGACGTCACCGCCAAGGTCTACGTCATTTTATCATTAGAAGGACGTTATCCCAAAAAGATGTGATCCTATCCGGACTCATACATCAAGGATCGTTATCCAACACGTGAAGAACATGCATATCTATCTATTAAGGAACCTCTTCCCTACTAGGATTCTACGTCTCATAAAGAGACACCCTACTACAAGATAGACTCTTCCACAAAGAATACTTATCACTAACAAGGACTGTCCACATCGCCATACTCAACTATAAATACTCAGGTATTCTAACCCATTATTCATCTATTGCTAAGAGAGATCTAACTAAGGCATCGGAGAGTCCTAGGCCAAAACCACACCGGTTCTTCCTTATCCCTGACATCCTTTTGTAGATTGCGACACCCAAAGGACCTACTGGAGATTTCCTGGCACAACAGATTGGCGTCGTCTGTGGGAACGATGCTAGCCAACATTTCTACTAGCTCGCTTCCTCAAGTACTTAATGGCACTGCGTAAGAAGGCCACTCCCTCTACCAATGCTCCGAGGGAGAGGAATGAGATGTCACCACCGGAGAGCTCTCGTCGCAAAGCCAACAAACATGAACTTCAAGAGACGAAGAGCCCAGAGAACGAGCACGTCAATGCAGGAGAAGTAAATCTCAATAACGAAATAGCCGTGGAGCCTGTACCTGACCCAAACGCGCCAACAACTGTGGGTCAAAGTGTACATTTATGGTGTGTCAATGGTTGATGTCTACCGAAAGGGCTGACTATACATCGGCCGCTCAGTGTGCACAATGTAAATCGTTATGGATGTGATGCTCAATAAAGTTTCCACTGCCCATAAAGGGAGAACACCAAAAAGAGAGTGAACGTTGTTGATTGTTCCAAATCCAAGGCCTTGGTATTTTGTAAAGTGTTTGCAAAGAGTATTTTATTTTATTAATATTAAATTAAATTTATTTTGGAAAAGAGTTTTCAAAGAGTTTTATGGCCAATCAAAGTCCTCCATACTCTCGTGATAAATTATAATGGACTGGATTTGTGGCGGTGACATTTATTCCATGGTTGCCCATTATAGGTGTTAGTAGTGTGGGGAGAAAATGTAATAAAATTACCTATCGCAAGGGGTTTTTCAGGTTACGCCCTGGTAGGATCGTCCTTTACTATAATTTTGGATAAGTTTTATCCTTATGTGCAATTTAGGATAATCTTATGGGCTACCATTTGGGATCACACCACTTAGTTAGATCTGGACCGTAGGTTTGCCACCTCCTCAATTAGGCCTCTATATATATAAATAGACCTAAGGCCAAAGATTATTGCTGATGATAGAGAAAAAAATCATTAGAACAATTTGCATAAAATTGTGAGAGAGCTTAGAGAGAGAAAAAGAGAGTCTTCTTCTTCCTCAAACACTATTAGCCATTGAAGGTGAAGCAAGCTTGGGAGATCTTCTTCAAGTGTTGTATTCCTTTGGAGGAACACACCATTTGAGTGTTCTAGGTGACCTTGCTCTCCCCTTGAGGTTAGTACATTAATGCGTTTATTGAGATCCTTGCATGCTCATAAAATTTTGTGATTACATGAGAATCCCATCACTTTCGCCGCCACTAACATTGGGTCACAACATGGAACCCTAAGCTAGGTCCAGTCTAAAGGGAAAACTCCTTGGTCCATAGGAGAAGAGGAGAGAGTGAGAGAGTGTGTATGTGGAGGGCTTACTTACAAGACCTAGGTCCTTCAATGGCTTAGCTCCACCTCAAGACCCCCACCACCTCCTTTTGCTTCTTTCCTCTCTTCTCCTTCTTAATGACCGGTCCTTAGGTTGGTAGGAGAAGTAAATGGTCAATGGGAGCCTTAACTCCAATTTATAGTAAGTGGCCCTTAAGGCCTGTTTATCTAGGCCTGCTAAGTATATTTAAAATAGGAAAAACATTAAATAGAAATTGGGCCTTGCGTGCCACAGCAATGGCCCAACAATCATAGGGTAGGTTAGGGGTAGGTCCCACCAAATCCGGGAACATGGTCATGATGTCCGAAACACGGGCATGTGGGTCTCATACGAAAGAAACACTTGATAGCCCAATTAGCATGAACGGATTATCGGGCAGACTCACCAATAGTGGATCTGTTCATAAATCCGTTGCAGCTAAAAAGGGTAGGAGCCCTCCAGAAGGCTTGGGGGCTTATATCCGCACCCCAATACCATAATGAGGAGGATGCACAAACATACCTAATGTCAGTAACTTACCCCTCGACCTTCACGATGTGTCCTTCATAATCTCGAAGAGTTTCCTTACAGCGATGCTAAGCTCATCACTGAGTGAGGTGTCTACGTGTGGCGACACGAGAAAAGTCTTTCGGTACTCTTTACTCCTGGGGCTCATACTGGGAGGATAGTCGACGAAGTCACCATCGACGAATCTCCCCCACTTTCAGTTGAGGAACCTTTCCTCGATAGGCAGACCTATGAACTGATTGATGATCTTGTGACTAGGCTTGACCACCAATGAGAACAGCTCACTGGTGTACAAGGCAATAGTGTCTACACGTCACGAGGAAGAAATAAATAATCAATTAGTAATCCCGGGTGCGGGTATAACACTCCCCCTCCGGCCCCTGCTCCTGTCGGAACACCTTTGGCACAAGCGGTGCCAGTGCCCTTGCCTCCTACTTTTGTTGCTCCACAAGTCCAATTGGCGGCACCAACTTATAGTGATCTCTCTAAACTCTCAGAGAAGTTCTAGAAGCATCGCCCACCTACTTTCAATCAGCCGGCTAATGATACTCTACTCCTAGTCCACTAGATTCAGGATTTAGAGAGGATTTTTTAAGTGCTTCAATGTACCGACGCGGAGAAGATTAGATGCACGGTATTTCAATTCTGTGGTGATGTTGATGCTTGGTGGTGTTCCACCAAGGAAAACTTATGGGCTACATACTCTAATGCTATATGGGCCTTGTTCACCAAAGTTTTCCTCCAGAACTACTTTCCTCGGAACTTCTAAGATAAGAAGGAGGTTGAGTTCATGAACCTTTATCAAGGGTCTAGGTTGGTCCTCGACTATCAACAATTGTTCGAGGAACTCTTTTACTTTGCACCGATGCACCAGAAGCCCGACAATGTTAAAGCAAGGAAGTTTAGGACGGGGCTTAGGCCTAGCATTAGTACTTCAGTAGTGTTGCATAACTACCCTACTTATGCAAAGGTAGTTCAAGCAGCCAAGATAATTGAGGATCAACAGAGGGAGAATTACAGAGCAATACAGGTCGGTAAGATGCCCATGACTTCTAGAGAGGGACCTATTCCACTGCCTCTCCTATCCAGTACCATAGGCCTAATGCGACCCAGGCTCCCAAGCATGCATCAAACCCTTACTATGGGACTTAGTCCCTCTCATGCTACAACTATAAAGAAGCAGGGCGCATGATCAAGGACTGCCCGCATCCTCGAATGATAGGTCCTCCATGTCCTCTTCCTCCTAAGGCACCCCGGACACAGATAGCTGGACATGCTTATTCTACCCCGACTATCAACCGAGCCCAAGGGTGTGTCTACTGAATCACCAATGAGGAAGCCCAAGCGAATCTGAGTGTCATCACATGTATTACACTCAACTCTTGAAATGGTGCATACTTGTAGGATTATGTTATTATGGCTGGTTTGTTTTGGTGTCTATCAAGTACAATTTTGTATATTCGAAACTTGCATATGTATTGTTTGACTCAGGGGCATCACATTCATTTGTGTCCCCTTCTTTTGCCAAGAAGATGCTAATCAAGCCAAGGCAAATGGCTCAGAACCTAATTGTTAGCATGCCAATGGGTAGCAAGGTCTAACTTAGCTTAATTTATGATCCTTGCCCCGTATGCATATGTGAGCGAGGGCTAGTAGCAAATTGATAGTGCTGGACATGAAGGGCTTTGACGTGATCTTGGAGATGGACTGGCTATCCACTCATGGGGCCAATCTGATTTGTGTAGAGAGGAAGATCCTGTTCAAGCCAGAAGAAGGCGTAGAATTTCTATTCAAGGCCATGAAATGGGAGAAACCCAAGAAGGCCACCATCTCTGCCCTTCAAGTCTATAAATTGTTGGAGGAGGGATGTCAGTGTTATCTGGCGTCTGTTGTAGACACTGAAGCAGAGGTCAAACCACTGAAAGAGATGAATGTGGTGAGGATTTTTCTGGATGTTTTTCCAGAAGATCTGACAAGTTGCCAGCGGATCGTGAGACGGAGTTTATGATAGAAGTGATACCGGGTGCGGCCCCAGTATCTAAGGTTCCTTTAGGATGGCTCCAACTGAGTTAAAGGAGCTATAGGTGCAACTTCAAGACTTGTTGAAGAAGGGCTTCATTAGACCCACCGTATCTCTGTTGGGAGCGCCAGTGTTGTTTGTAAAGAAAAAAGACGATAGTATGAGAATGTGAATTGACTACCGTGAGCTCAACAAGTTGACAATAAAGAACCGGTACCCTTTGCCCAGGATCGATGACCTGTTCGATCAACTACAAGATGCCAAAGTATTCTTAAAGATTGATCTCCGATCTAGGTACCATCAGCTGAAAATTAGGGATAGTGACATCAACAAGACAATATGGTTACTATGAATTCTTGGTCACGTCCTTTGGATT
Organism: Telopea speciosissima; assembly: GCF_018873765.1. Taxonomy (NCBI): domain Eukaryota; kingdom Viridiplantae; phylum Streptophyta; class Magnoliopsida; order Proteales; family Proteaceae; genus Telopea; species Telopea speciosissima. The sequence goes on from NC_057921.1 coordinate 3,782,333, forward strand.
GACCAATGCCCCAGTCACTTTCATGGAGTTAATGAATCAAGTGTTCCATAATGTTGTAGATAAGTATGTCATTGTCTTCATTAATGACATCTTGATCTACTCCAAGAGGGAAAAGGAGGATGCAGACCATCTCTGTCTAGTACTACAGCGGTTAAGGGAGAAGCAGTTGTACACCAAGTTCAGTAAGTGTGAAGTTTGGCTGCAACAAGTACCATTTCTGAGCCACTTGGTCTCAGCCAAGGTTATTAAAGTTGACCCGGCAAGTTGAAGTCGATAGTTGATTTGGAGACTCCCAAGAATGTGGCAGACATTCACAGTTTCTTGGACTTAGCTGGTTACTACAGAAGGTTCGTCGAGAACTTCTCAAGAATTTCAGCTTCGATGACACGACTGACTCGGAAGGGAGTGAAGTTTGAGTGGTTTGATGATTGTGAGAAGAGCTTCCAGGAATTGAAGTAGAGGTGATTTTTGCTCTAGTACTCACCATTCCTAATGGTACTGGAGGGATGGTAGTCTACAGTGACGCATCCAAAATGGGTCTGGGATGTGTCCTGATGCATGGGAAGGTTGTGGCTTATACTTCTTGGTAGTTGAAAGATTATGAGAAGAATTATCCAACTCATGATCTGGAACATGCCGCTGTGGTTTTTGCTTTGAAGATCTGGAGATACTACTTGTAAGGTGAGAAGAGCGAAATCTACAATGACCATAAGAGTCTCAAGTACTTCTTTACCTAGAAGGAGCTCAACATGAGGTAGCAACGGTGGTTAAAGTTGATGAAGGATTATGACTACATCATCCCTAACCACCTCGACAAAGAAAACATGGTAGCGGATGCTCTGAGCCAAAAATCTTAGACCTTGTCACTAGCATCACTAGCTGTCAGCGAAGAACTTGTTGAGGAAGCAAGGAACATGGACTTGGAGTTACTAGTAGAAGGTGTTATCCTATCTTTGGCAGCCTTATTAGTACAGTCAACATTTGTGGAAAGAATCCAATCAGCCCAGGCTTCTGATGAGGACTCATAGAAAATCATTGAAGCTATTCTGGAAAACACACAGCCGGATCTAGACTTTACATTGACCAGAGGGGGTGTCCTCATATTTAGAGACCAATTATTTGTTCCAAATGATGTGTAGTTCAGAAAGGAAGTTATGGCAGAAGCTCACGACTCCCCTTATTTAATCCACCCAGGTAGCACAAAAATGTATAAAGATTTGAAGGGGCACTACTGGCAGAGTGGAATGAAGAGAGATGTGGCCGAGTTTATGGCAAGATGTCTCACTTGCCAACAGGTGAAGGTGGATAGGCAACGACCCCACAGTCTACTGCAGTCATTGCCCGTCCCAGAATGGAAGTAGGAGCATGCTACTATGGACTTTGTCACCAAATTACCCCGTGCACCTAGGGGTGTTGATGCCATATGGATTATAGTTGATAGATTGACAAAGACAGCTCACTTCATCCCTATGAAGATCACCTAGTCGATGGACAAACTGGCTTGCTTATACATTGATAATGTGGTTCGCTTACACGACGTTCTAGTTAGCATCATCTCCGACAGAGATCCCAGGTTCACATCTAAGTTCTAGGGTGTATTCCAGAAGGCCTTGGGCATATTGTGGAGTTTTAGCACATGATTCCACCCTCAGACAGACATGCAAATGGAGAGGACCATACAGACTCTAGAAGACATGCTTCGAGCATGTGCCATAGACATGCAAGGTAGCTGGGATGAGCATATCTCGCTCATCGAGTTTGCTTATAATAACAGTTACCAAGCTACTATTAGAATGGCACCATTTGAAGCTCAGTATGAAAAGAAGTGCAAAGCACCTTTGTACTGGGATGAAGTAGGTGAATGGTGCATCCTTGGTCCGCAGTTGATCCAAGAAACTTGTGAGAAGGTGGATCTAATTCGCAAGCGAATCAAGGCATCCCAGTTCAGACAGAAGGGTTATGTAGACATGAGAAGGAAAGACTTAGAGTTCACTGTCGGGGACAAAGTGCTTCTCAAGGTGTCGCCCACTAAAGGGGTGATGCGTTCAACAAAAAGGGCAAGCTGAGTCTAATGTTTATTGGACCTTATGAGATTCTTGCAAGGATCAAGCCGGTAGCTTATCGGTTGGCGCTTCCTCCATCCTTGGAGGGTGTACATGACATATTTCATGTGTCTATACTGTGGAAGTACGTTCACGACCCGAGCCATGTTCTATCACAAGAACCACCAGAGCTCGCAGCTGACATGACCTACAAGGAGCAACCCAAGATCATTTTGGACAACAAGATTGTTCACCTTCGCAATTGGCCTATCTTTTATGTGAAGGAGAAATGGTGTAACCATCCAGAAAGAGGTGTCTTGGGAATCAGAAGTAGAGATGCGGCCGAAGTACCCTTCCCTTGACTTACAAGGTACGTCAAATTTTTGGGACAAAATTTCTTGTAAGGTGTAGGGAATGTTACACCCGCACCCAAGATCCTAATATTTTATTATTATTATTCTTGTGATGTGTAGATGGTGCATCGTGTATGCCAGTGAGTTGTTCGCCATGGTCGTCATGCCCAGTCACAAGATCATTGACTATGACATAGGTTTGCCCGTCGAAGAAAGGTTCCTCAACTGGGAGTAGGGGAAATTCGTCGATGATGACTTCACCAACTATCCTCCTAGCACAAGTCCCAAGAGCGAGGAGTACCAGAGAGCACACCATGTGTTGTGCCATATCGACACTTCGTCTCACAACGAGGTTAGCATCGAAGTGAGAAAACTCTTCGGGATCACAGAGGACACATCGTGATGGTCAAGGGGTAAGTTACCCACCTTGTTTATACTTGTGTATCCTCCCCTCTATGACCTTGAAGTGCAGACCTAGGCCCAGAGACCAATCATTGTCTGTTTAACTCTTTTGATTGGAATGGATTAACGAACGGACCCACTGTTGGTGGGTTACGTCCGTGAATCCACTCGTACTGTTGTATGAATGTGTTGTTTTCCTTGTGTGGCACTCATGTGCCGAGTCTTGGACAAGATGATTATGTCCCCGAACATGGTGGACCCCACCCTTGACCTACCCCTTGTATTGTTGGACCATGTTGGTGGGCCCACAAGCCTATTAATATGTTTAGAATGATTTATGGCCTTAGGACCCCAAGCCAAACAGACCCTAAGTGGGTCACTTACTATATATATATACTTGGGCCCTATTCATTAGGCATTCAACATAAATACTTACCAAGGACTGTGGGTGTCACACCCCTATCCCAAGCTTATGCGATTAGCACAGTCAAGAGGGTGATTAGGATGACAAACGTCACCCCAATTCCTACCAGTATCAACGACACAGTGTCCCAAAGCATGGTCATCACACAAGGACCCACCCAAATAGTTACATTTAAGCAAAAGAAATAAATATTTCCATTCATTGTCAGAGTTATCATAAGCGGAAACATTAATTACATAAGCAGTTACAATATGTTTAGCTGACCAAGTGATAAGATAATAGTTAGTGTTTACCATCGGCTGACCATGACATAACTACTCAAAATACTAGTAAGTTATTACATAAAATGTTTATAACGAGCACAAAGCCCTAAAAGAATCAAAAGGTGGGGGGAATCCCCAAGTAACCTCAGTGCCCATAAGCACAATCATCACAGGGGCAACCATCGTCGTGTTCCTCTGACACGTACTCAGGCTCTTCGTTACCAATACCATCGTACTCTGCTGACTGTATATCTAGGCCGACCAAGTAATCATCACCTGCATCAAAATCTAAAAGGTGTGTACACAGGGGGTTAGCTCCATTGAGCCAGTGAAGGGAAAGGGGAGTGCACATACTCACAATCTAAGTCATGGTATATGCTACTGTGATAACTCGGGAGACACTGAGAGTCACTTATCCTATCGCCCCAGTGAAACCTCGATTATCACAAGGGAGCTACGCTGGTAGAAGCCGTAGACCACCCAGTGGCAGCCCCCAAATAGCCGTTACTACCCCTGACCTGGCCTCTCCCACCTCCACAAACATCAGGTGCTCCGACTACCCAACACATAAACCTCTGTTAGCAAGGGCTGTAGCATAAGGGATCGTTAATCCTAACCACAGATATGCTACATGCAATTCCTATCGTCCTGGGAGGTATTCCAGGTGCATCAACGTCCCATTCCATCTAGCACCCGAGCACCAGCATGGCATGATGCATACAAACCAGGATGACAATCAATGAATATAATAATAAGAACTTCGAGGTTCCGGCACCGGCATACCCGACACTGTAACCCAATATAACAATGTAAAGCGTCATATCCACATTTCATCAGTTCACATCCAACATGGTTTTATATGCAAAATGCAACATGGCAAAAATGAATGCAAGCACATAAACCATTATATATTCCATATGATTGTATCTATATAAATGTATATGTCAAGCCCAAACATTACCCAAAACCCACTCATAGTTCATTTGCTTGGCGTTTGGTGAGGTTTGCTCTAAAGCACGGACTCCCTTATAGATTCCGAAGTCTGAGGATGCGTGAAAGTAGTGTTAGAAGTATACAAGTGGGTCCCGCAAAGGGTCCAAACAGTTTAACTGAGGTTTGGGTTAAGATAGTAGGGGCAGATGAAGGAACGGAGTCAGCCATGTGAGTTCGGTCATGGATCCGTCCAGGCCATACCCAAAAAATATATGGAATGGACTCACAGGCGGATGCGGAACATGGATCCGCTCGTGCATCCGTCCAAACCCTGAGACACATCCGAGAGAGACCTGAGCTACGGGCGGATTCACCTAAGTGGGTCCGCTCGTGGCTTCGCCCAGATTAAACAGCCAGGTTAGGCTGAACGGACTAACAAGCGGATACACGACAGTGAGTCCGGTCGTTCGTCCGCCGCCATTCCTTTGAAAGCTACGAAGTTTATCACCTCCAGCCCTTCATTCATGGATCCATAAAGGTCCTAGGGTTGGGGAGGTAAGTCCAAACCTTCGTTGGAGGTCCAATATACATAGCCCTTTAAGAAGGTAAGGGGATTCAAGGGAATTGGATCCATCCCAAAGGTTCTTCCCAAACCCAAACTAGGTCTTTAATGCTTGAACAACATTTAGGTCATCAAAGCCATAGAGGCACTAAAGGAAAGGAAATGTGAGTCTCAAAGGGAGCATTGAATAGGGATTATAGGGTTTCCAAGAGAGACCCCAAGCTTGGAATCGATCCCAAGGGGATCCCCAAACCCAAAAATGGAAAAGAGAGGGAGGAAGATGAGGACATTTATCTCACGGATCGATTAATGGGTGATTTTCACCTCCACAGTCCCTCCAAGCTTTTCTTCTCCATGACCTTCAATGCTTCGCAGCTCCCAACATTTTGGGTTGATAGGAGAAGAAATGAGCCTTAAAGGCCAAGTCTTGCCCTAAAGACTAATCCCCACTTAGGGCCTGTTTGGCTTGGGCTTTAAGAGCAAAAACTCATTTAAGAGGTCTACCAAGCTGATGGGTCCACCCAAATGGTAAACCCACAAGCCAAGGGGATTAAGGATGAGACCAACCTCGTCTAAAATACTAGATAGAGTGCCCGAGGCACGGGGTGTGGGTCCCACACAAGGAAAGTCCTCAAACAGCATGGGCGGACTAACAGGTGGATACAGTCTTGGTGAGTCCTCTTGTGCGTCTGTTGCTGTTGTAAAGGCAAAAATTTAAGGAGATTGGTCGAGCTTTGGCCCACACTTCAAGGTCAACTAGGGGAGGGTACAGTAACATTCACAAGGTCAGTATCTTACCCCTCGACCGTCAGGACGTGTCCTTCGTGATCCCGAATAGTGTCCCAATCGTGATGCTAAGCTCATCGCCAAAGGAGGTGTCTAGCTGTAGGGACACAGGGAACGCCTTCCGGTACTTCTAGCTCCGTGGACTCGTGCTAGGAGGATGATTGATGAAGTCATCATCGATAAATTTTCCCCACTGCCGATTAAGGAAACTCTCCTCCACTGGCAGGCCCGTGAACTGGTCAATTATCTTGTGGTTAGGTTTGACCACCAATGAAAACAGCTCGCCCGTGTACACGATAGCGGAATCTACACGTCACACGAGAGAGAAATTATTATTTAATAGTAAATCCGAGCGCGGATGTAACAGTGGGAGTTAAGAGAGTGAGAGAAGAAGTGAAAGGAAAGGAGGAAGAAGGTGGTTAGGTGGAGGCTTGCTGATTTGGGAGGTTACTATTAGAGCCCTCTTCCTTAGCCACCAAGTAAGTAACCCTCCTCTTCCCTCTAGAACCTAAATCTAGAAGACCCTAGTTAATCGATTGGGCTTAGGGTTCCACTTGGGGCCCAAGTTCTATGTATGAATCTTCACCAATACTCATGAATGGGCTATTTGACCATCATCCTATGCATTTAAAAAACTCCCTAAGCAACCAAGTTATTGTCCTAATAACTTATGACCTAACCCTATTAAATCAATCCTAGAAAGGATCCCAACTCTCAAATTCCTAAGACCAAGCTTAGGCTAGGTTATGGTAACCTTGATGGGCATGGTAATGATCCTCCTAAGCCTTAAGACCCTAACACATATAGGGATTTAGGTTGGAAAGCTACAACTTGGACAATACATGTTCTACCTAGAATGGATTCACGACCGGACCCAAGCATCGGGCCTCCGTTCGAGAATCCGTTCCATATAAATGGGTTAATATTGAACAAATGGCTTGGGCAGATCCACGGACGGACCTAGGGTCCTGGCTCCGTTTGAGGTTCTGTCTGATTTGGGAAGCTTCTATCTCTCTTGATTGAGGATGGATTCTCCAACGGATTCGCAGAGGTGGGTTACTTCCGTGAATCCGTTCGCCCTTTTTTGACTTTGCTGACCTGTAACTTGTAGGGATTCTTTATGGGACCCACCTATACTCTTCTAACCTATGTTCACACATCCCTAGGCTATCTAACTAGTATGAGGGAACGTGTACTAAAGCAACCTATATTAGACACAACAAAATATATGCGGATTATTGGTGAGTGGGTTTTGGGCTATTGTTTGGGTTTGTTTTCTATTAAATGTACATGTATCATGTTATGTGCATCATCATTGAACATGATTTGCATTTTGCATAATTATATTTTGTTTGATTGATGTGACAATATTATGAAAATGTATTCCTTTTCATATCTGGTTACGGTGCTGGGAAGTGCCGGCATCGGGGTCCTAGGAATATGTAAACTTTTGTTGCATGCCTTGATGATCTGTATGCGCCGTGTCATGCTGGTACGCAGGTGGTAGATGGTATGGGACGTTGATGCACACTGAATACCTCTCGAGACGATAGGATTGCATGTAGTATAATTGTGGTTAGGATTTGCTCCCTATGCTACGACCCTTACCAATAGGGGATTAGGTGTTGGGTGATCAGGGCTCCCTGTTGCTTGTAAGGGAGAGAAGCCAGGTTAGGATGATCACTAGTTATCGAGGTCTGCCTCTGGGTGGTAATGAGGTTATGACCAACATGGGCCCCCTCTTGACAATTGATGCTTCACTGTGGCGATAAGTTAAGTGACCTATGGTGTCTCCCGAGTTGTTACAGTAGCATATACCATGGACTTAGAACTATTTTTTAGGTGAAAAATCAATTAACATTTACATGCATCATGGACTATGTGTGAATTGCTTGTTTGTGTATTCCCCATCCCCTCACTGACTCAATGGAGTTAACCCCCTTTGTGCACACTCTTTTAGATGTTGCTGCGGGTGGTGGGTATTTTGCTGGACTCGAGGTTCAATCCTCGGGATATGATGATATTGGTTATGAGGACCCAGAGACTGCTACCAAGGAGCACGACGATGGATGTCCTTGCGATGATTGTGCCTATGGGGCATATTGACTTTTGGGATTTGTTCCCTTTTGATCCTTTTGGGGCTTTGAGCCCATGTATAAACATTCATTGTTACACTATTATTTTGAGTAGTTATATGAGGGTTAGTCGGATAACTGTTAAAGTTATTTAAGTATCATGTAGTCGATTGTACATACTGTAACTACCGTAAACGCTTCCGCTTAATTATCATTTGAAATGTAATAATTCTTCCCCCCGCACTCTGATATTATTATTGGGATGATGTGTGTCGTCCTAGTCACACCTTTTATTGTATTATATCCCTGATTGGGATAGGGGCGTGGCAATTTGCCTCTCAGCACATGTCACATTTGTCTTATAGGCTGATAACCAATCCATCAAAGATGACGTCAAAGTCAGTCATGTTGAGTTCGATGAGATGTGCTATCGTCTCACGATCACATATTTGAACTGAGCATGACTCATAAACTACATCCAACTTCACAACGTTACTTGTAGGTATACTAACAGCTAACCCTTGTATCAAGCTCTTCAGGGTAACATGCATCTTATTGGAAAATGTTGGGAACACAAATGAATGGGATGCACCAGAATCAAACTATACACGTGCAGGTGCAAAGGAAATGTTTAAAGTACCTGACACATGAATTAAATCAATTTTCCTGCTATGCATGCATGGGAATACTGCTGCAGGCACGATCAATTATTGGTAAGACAGATAATATACTTGTCACAACTCCCTGGGTGCTCTCTGCCTCTGCATTGGTGACCGTAAAGACTTGCCCAGGTACTTGGTTGCCTGGGTGTGGCTGAATAGCACAGCCGACAGGATGAGGATAAGCTGGCCATGGAGGTAAAGACTGAGCCATATCAGGTTTCCGTTGAGGGCAATTATTTGAAATGTGCCCGAATTGTTGGCAAGAGAAACATTGCACACTGGTACCCATGGGTTGTGAAGATGTCGTTGAACCAATAGAATGGGTGGGTTGTGGTGCCTTTAGCCTCTTGTACTGTACTGGTGCAGGGCTGATACAAGATCGTCGAGGGAACTTGCTAGGTCCCTGAGTACTTTGTGAGGGCATATTCCCTGTCCCGTATTGGGCATGATAGGTGTCTCTTTGACGATCTTCTACTAATTTAGCCATCTAAACCACATCTTCATATCGCTGTAGATTATGTGGCACTGGTATGGCCCCAATAGCATGTCTCAATCCCCTCTCAAATCTACTCGCCTTCCCCTGGTCATTTCTCAAATGGGGAGGTGCAAAGTAGTGCAGCTCTTCATATTTTTGTTGGTACTTCAACACAAATTTGGCCCCCTGAGTTAGAGTCATAAATTCTCCTTCCTTCCTTTCCCAAAAATTCTTGGGAAAATAGTTATCGTAGAAAGTCGTCTTGAATTGGTCCTAAGAGAGATTGGGATGAATGGCTGCAAGAATTCGTTGAGTGGATCTCCACCATGTTTCGGCTTCACCCTCTAGTTGGAAGCCGGCACATGAAATCTTTTGCTCGTCTGTACAAGCGAGCAAGGTGAAGATCTTCTCCATGTGTTGGATCCATTTAGAGGGAAACAACATATCACTTGTGGGCCCAGAGAAAGTGCCAAATACATGGAATTTTTTAGGATTTTGAGTCTGAATAGCAGTGTAAGATTGATCAAAATCATGATCTATCACTGACGATTTTGATAAGAATCGTCCGATTCAACGATCCGATTCCCAGTTTGTAACACCATGGTTTGAGGTGAAAGACCTTAAAAAACTCAACCAAATCAATGCTGGTATCTTCAAAAGAAAGGGACCAACCCCACCCTTTATTTTCCGACGAACCAACCCTCTCTCGTATTCCTCCTATTGGAAGTTGAACCTGAGACAGGGCTTCACTTTCGTCAACTGAAAGATCTTTGCATGGATCAACGCACGATTTGCAGGTTCGTCCCTTCTCTCTCATGTTATCTTCAATCTTTGCTCGTCCGTTCAATCTTTCATCCACTGGTTCAGTTTTCTGTTGCAATCTTTCAATTTTCTTGTGTGCTGAATTGGTTTCCAATATGGCTATTTTTTTCTGCATTGTTTAATTTCCACTTTGCTGGGCTTTTGTTACTGAACCCGAGCTCTGATTCCAACTCTTTTTGAAGCTGTAGCAGGACTCTAATTTAGGCGAGTTTAATTCCGTGATCTGATTCTTTTAGATTTTCTTGAGTTAAAATGGGTGTTTCTCTAAATGATCGCAGTTGATCGCCTCTGAAAAATGTATGCTGCTGGTTTGTAATTGTGCACGGAGGTGACTGCTTATGAACTTCTTGAGGTTTGACTGTTTGACAGTAAGAAATTTATTTTTTTATTTTGTAGATCTGTGCTTGATTTTCAACAATTCTATGTCACATTCACATTTTGGTCCTAGAGCAAGTTGACTATTATTTTTGCAATTAATTTCTTTCGAGATATTTGGTGCATTGCAAGCTTGGACCCTATGAAAATGTGCATATAGCTCATAATCGTATGAAGTTTGGGTGAAGGTGATTTGACGTTTAAAGCTTCGCTAGTTTGCTCCCAAATTCTTTAGAACAGCTTAAACAAAGACTGAGATGATGTTAACTTACCGTAGTCAATGATGTGGTTAGGCCCCCCAAAGTTGCAACATGAAGCCTAGTTAATATGTTGGTTTCTTACTTTACATGTTTCCTTATTTTAATGAAGTTTGAAGTGTCATTAATTTTTTGAATCTAATTGTGATCAAACGTTCCCCAACTGTATTTTTTCCTGCATATATTTGCTAGCCTTGATCAAAAGCCTAGCCAGTTGGTTAACCTTTCAATACTATGGCACATACTATTTAAGCTGAAAGTCCAAGAAGTTTGGTAAGAAAGACCCCATTTGAAACCAATTTTGTGGCATCTGATTGATACCAAATTTTGCCTAAATGGGGTATCAATGGTTAGTTTTAGATGATCAATGTAAATTGCATAAATGTAGGTGATAGTTTTTTTTTTAATAAAATTAATATCCCTTAATATTTTTAAACCATTTCTGTGACTTGACTTAGGCATCCCCTTTTGGCTTTTGATCGGTCTATTGATTTCAAATGGTAGACTCTTGATTGCATCGCTTCAGCATTTTTTTCCCATTTGGAAATATTACTGCTTCTCTTCTAATCTTTTCAAGGCAGAAGAATCAATGGGTAGTTTTAGCTAATCTATGCAAATTGCTGAACTATAGACCCTAGTATTTTGTGAACCCTTTTGACTCGACCAAGGATCCATCTTTTGCTTATGATTCTTATATTGATATATTGAGTTCAAATGGTCTTCTCTTAATTGACTCGACCAAGGATCCATCTTTTGCTTATGATTCTTATATTGATATATTTAGTTCAAACGGTCTTCTCTTAAATGCATCACTTTAGCATTTTGGTCTTATTTGGAAATCCCATTGCTTATTTTCTTATATTTTCAAGCCAGAAGAATCTTTTATATTGGATAGGTACAGTTGTCTTTTTTGATAGTTCTCCAAAACTTTATTTTTGCAGGCTTCTATGATAGGTACGAAAACATAGAAGCCATCTTATATTCCATCTTCACCTATGTTTGGAAGTCCTGTAGCAGTTCCTTCTTACAGTCCTCATCTACGGCGTTCTGGTAGCAGGCCTGTTTTCTTAGACCTAGGTATGAGGATGCTTTGAGTTGTGCATGCAAAGAAAAATAAAATGTTTTCCTCTAGTGTTGCATTCTGTGGATATATCAGGCACAGGTCTAATTTTGTTTAGGTTCTTTTAGGATCAAGCGAACTGGGAAAGAGCACTGAGGAGCATTATCAACATCAGCTAGAACTGAATGAAATGAAGAGTGGAAGTTCACCATTGCATGCTACTGCTATAATGCCATCCCCAATTTTCTTATGGAGATTCAAGGTCTGGTTTGTGATTCCTTATCAATAACTATGTTACTCTATCTTTTTGTTCCTCATTTTTATTTTGGTACCTTGAAAGTTATTTGTTGAATGAATTAGGATGTGATGCTTGTTAGTCCAAATGGATAATGCTTGTTGGAAAATGGTAGACCTCCCAAAGCAAGCAATAGTTCCTTACAGTGGCACCATGGGAAACAATCAATTGGTCAATAGAAAACTTCAATTCTATTTTGTTAATGTAAATAAGTGCAAGAATTCAAGTTTGCGCATCATTCTTATAGTTCTAAATGTTGTATCCAAACCACTAAAAAATCTGGTAACAATGAATGACTATCTCTGAATTTGACAGACTCCCTAGCTCCCTAACCTATTGCATACTTTTCAAATACTAGACTAATTTCTAAGTAGCTTACTAAGCTAGATTCCTGAGTGCTAAATAATTGGGGATTAAAACGTGGCCTTCTAAGAGCTGCAAAAAGCAAGTGCAAAACCCAGTGCTGGACAACTAGTAGACAAAGCCCTTTAATTATGAGCATTTTTCTATGTCTACTAGTTTCTGGTTAAGTCCTAGTTGTCAAACTCTTCTTGGGTTATTATAGTTTCAATGATGACTCACTTTATTGCTTCCCTGTCCTTTGGCGACTTTTGTAGCTGGGTTCTTTAGACTCTGAAGAATAGGCTGATCTATTACTCAGCCTCCCATCTACGGAGTCTTGAATTGATGAACATACCCTCAAATTAGCTGAGTAAATTCACACTAAAGTCCAATACTGGTTTTAGTTCTGAGATAGAATCTCCTTAAAAGCCTAAACGATTCCCGTAGTAGCGGCGAGCGAAATGGGAGCAGCCTAAACCATGAAAACGGGGTTGTGGGAGAGCAATACAAGCGTCGTGCTGCTAGGCGACGCGGTGGAGTACTGCACCCTAGATGGCGAGAGTCCAGTAGCCGAAAGCATCACTAGTGTATGCTCTGACCTGAGTAGCATGGGGCATGTGGAATCCCGTGTGAATCAGCAAGGACCACCTTGCAAGGCTAAATACTCCTGGGTGACCGATAGCAAAGTAGTACCGTGAGGGAAGGGTGAAAAGAACCCCCATCGGGGAGTGAAATAGAACATGAAACCGTAAGCTCCCAAGCAGTGGTAGGAGTCCAGGGCTCTGACCGCGTGCCTGTTGAAGAATGAGCCGGTGACTCATAGGCAGTGGCTTGGTTAAGGGAACCCACCGGAGCCGTAGCGAAAGCGAGTCTTCATAGGGCAATTGTCACTGCTTATGGACCCGAACCCTTACCTTTCTAGTTCATAGAAAAAAATTTACTGGGTTTAGTTCACAGTCCTTTTCTTTTTGATAGCTGTCTATGCAATATAAAGAAGTAAAGCTTTCTCTTTCCTTTGAGTATCTGTACATTGTGGCTCTTTTCTTGGTGCCTGTTGTAAGATGATTGGTGAATAAATGGTCTATATATTCTGTATGTCCTTCTTTATGGTGATGTCAAATCCACAAGTGCCTTTATTTTCATTGCTCCTCTGAATTCACCTTTGGACTGAGAGAGAGGGCTCTTTTGCTCCAGTTTACAATCTTTTTGCTTGTTTATATGTTGAGCAATCCTTCTGTAACTATGTTCAACAGTTTTCTTCTGTGTTGTTTTGGAAATAAGTTCTGCATGGTGGGGAAAGAAAGAGAAAAGCAACTTTTGACTGGGTTGTCTGGTTTGAAGTGAAGTTATTTCCATGAGAAAAATTTAATTTTCCGCCACTCCAAAACCAAAGGAAAGTTTTAACGTCGAATGAATGAAAGTTTGGTGAGGGGACAAGTAGTATAATCAAGGCCTTTTACATCAATTCTTTGCATTTCAACCAAGCATAGTAAAGATCAGTTTTTGAGTAAAATCCATTCCATTTTTCAATTTTCACTAATTTTTGCAATTTTCATTTACTTTACATCTAACCAAACATTTCCTGGTCTTCCATAAGAATTAAAAAAAAAAAAAATAGCCTGACCCTTGCAGGAAAATTGATGTTTTTGTGTAAAAGATCTTCTTCTATGGCCAGTGACATATTGATCATGATTTAATTGTGGTTGATTTTCCAGGTGCTCCTGTTTCTTATCTGGGGCTTCGGGTGTTGCAAGGTCAGTTATGATCCTTATATTTTTATACTGCAGAGAGGAGGTCCAGTAGTTGTCCAGGAAGTGCAACAGATCTTTGAAACTGGTCATTTTGCTTATCTGTTCTTAGTTGGGTTTATCTCTTAAATCTGCAGATTGGTTGGGACTCTGTCATGAGAATGAGTGCTGATTTGCGGGATCTATTTCTGTATGAGGCCTTTTTGTATTATAATCCTCTTCTTCTTGTGGTAAGATCTTTTGTTTTGTTATGTTTCTTAAATGGCCAGACTACTTTAAACATCTACAATTTGAGGAGGTGCTGGATGCTTTCATTTCCTCCATGGAAGCCTTACTTTCTGTTTTGATTTTGCAGACATTGATGGTGTGGCTTTGGGGAGTGAATTTATGGGTGTTTGCTCAGTCTACTATCAATTATACTAAAATATTTGATCTTGACCAGGATCATCTTTCTCATAGAGAAATATGGAAGGTACTAAAGTTCCCATCTAGTACATTAATTAGATATATGATGCAGTGAAGATTGTCCAATTGGGTCTCATAAGATTTTATTTTGGCCCATGGTTAGGTTCGATGGACCTTAGGTTTCTTATTTTTGAGTTTATTGATGTAATGAACATCTTTTATAAGCCCATATTTGAGTTATTAATTCTGTACATGGGATGAAGAATATCGATAAGATTGTGTGGGTCCCATGTGTTGTTAAATAAGTTAGTTTAGTCCCTTTTAGTTAAGTATTTGATTAGAGTAGGATACTTAATAGTTAGATAGACTTCTGTTTTCAGTCTATTTACTTTATTAAGTGTGTTAGAGTGATTAGGAGTCCTTTTATGAGTCGATTTAGGAGTTTAGATGGTCATTATATATGTAATACCATTATTTAAGTAGTACATTCCCCATCAACTGGAGATGATTTTAATGAGTTTTGGTGGTATTGAGCAGTTCATACAAGATTGGTACCCTAGATCTAATTTCTTCTCTTCTCTCTTTTCCCGACAACTTCTCCCTTCCTTTCATCTTTGCAATTCCCTTTCTTCCTTATCCTTGCGGCCTCATTGCTACAGTCTCTTTCCTTCTATCTTAGAAAACCCCCAACACTAGAAGATCCTCTGATTGATCTGCATTAATTAGTTACAGAGCAAAACCTGGCCATGGATACCTTTGCATTCAAGAGTAGAGTTCGTATGCCCAATGGAAAGACTTCTTATCTGTTCATTGATGAAGGAGGGAGTGAGAATTTTTTTCGCAGTCCATGGTGGAGCTGTTTTCTAAGATAGATGAGAACATCATTGACTCTGATAGTGATGTTTTCATCAAGTTTTTAGTTTCTTCCTACTTTTATGGTGCTAGATTTCATGTATTTCTTTGTTCCAAACATATCATCATACTTGGTCAATCATGGATGGAAGAACGGAAGGTTTGTCCTTGTTTGTGAAATGTGAAGGGAACTCATGTACGTTAATGCCTTCCCATCTTTTGCACACTATTTTCTTGAAAGGGTTGGAACATGATAGCTTTTTAAAGCCGGTTGAAGCCATAGTTGTCAAGGCGGTAAAGCGACCCAAGTCGCTGGAGGGGTGTCTAAGCGATTAGGCGATAAGTCACCCACCTAGGCATCGCCTAGGCGACCAAGGCGCCCCCAAGTGCTATTTTTTTATTTCCCTTTTTTCAAAATTATTTAGTATGCTACAATACATACTTTATAACATCAGAAATCAACAGTAAGCCTTCTCAAGTCATCAGAAATCAACATTAAGCGACATCAAGTCATCAAAAATCAATATTAGGCCACATCAAGTCATTAAACATCAACATCGAACTAGAAGACAACAAAACTGGAGAAGCAAACTATTGGAAGTTTGAAACAATCAAACATACATTTGGTTTATACTAGTCTCACATTTGGTTTATACTGTTCTTAGAAAATAAGATCTTATCTATAACTAATTAAATTGTTCTCTATTTAGAGAAATATTCTTGCTCTCTAAAAAGTTTGACTAGTCAAATAATTTTATTTTTACATGAGACTTATAGTATTAGGTAGAGCACAAAACAAGCTTTCCAACAAATCCAAAATTGCTTAAATTTGATTTATATTGAAGAAGTTATGTTCCGGTCAAACTTTATTTGATATGCTCGAATGCTGTCAAAATCGCTCTGAATGAAAATATTTTTTTAGATATCAAAACAAATGAATATTTTACCGCACTTTTGGTTTTTAGCAATGTTTTACCATATTAAGATTTATACAATTTTTAGATTTGAGAAAAACCCCAACATTAGAAAGTTGAAAATTTTACAACAAACAACAACAACAACCATGACCTTATCCCAACTAAATGGGGTCGGCTACATGGATCCGATAGATGCTATGACAGTAATGGAAGTAAGAGAAATAAAAGGAGTAAAAGGGAGTTGGAAGAAAATAAGTAAAGGTATAAGTCGAAGCAGTAGTGAAAGTAGCATCCTGGGAACAATCCCCTCCAAACAACTCTATCTGCGATGATACTAGGATCGAGCCCTACTGCATGCATATCCTTTCTTACCACTTCTCCAATAGTCATTTTAGGTCTGCCCCTACCTCTTTTGGCTTCGTCAAGCTGAATCTGGTCACTCTTCCTTATTGGTGTATCCATGGGTCTCCGTTGGACATGGCCATACCACTGCAACTGGCTCTCACGGAGTTTGTCCTGTATTGATGCAACTCCCAAATTAGTTCTAATACAATCATTCCTTACTCTATCTCTCCTGGTCTTGCCGCACATCCATCTCAACATCCTCATCTCCGCTACACTCATATTGTCTATATTACTCTTCTTTATTGCCCAACATTCCGCCCCATAAGTTATAGCTGATCTTATTACTGTCTTGTAGAATTTCCCCTTAAGCTTAACGGGCATGCGTTTGTCACATAACACTCCTGATGCACATCTCCATTTCATCCACCCTACTTTAATTCTGTGGGACACATCATCCTCTATATCCCCCTCTTTATTAATGATTGACCCCAGGTATCGAAAGCATTCACTTTGTGGTAGCTCTTGCTCCTCAAGTTTCACCAGTTCATCACCTCTCCTGTTTTGACTGAAGTTACACATCATATATTTTGTCTTTGTTCTGCTTAACTTAAAACCTCTTGATTCCAAGCTTGATCTCCAAACCTCTAGTTTCGCATTAATCCCTTCCACTGTCTCATTGATCAAAACAATATCATCAGCAAATAGCATACACCAAGGAACCTCATCTTGGATGTGTCTGGTTAAATCATCCACGATAAGTGCAAACAAATAAGGGCTTAGAGCTGATCCTTGGTGTAACCTAATTGTAATTAGGAATTCACTACTTTGGTCATCTGCAGTTCGAACACTCATCATCACGCCCTCATACATGTCCTTAATTATACCTACATAATTACTTGAGCTCCTTCTCTTGCTTAGGACATGCCAAATGAGCTCTCTAGGGACTCTGTCATAGGCCTTTTCTAGGTCGATAAAGATCATATGGAGGTTCCTTTTGTGAGCTCTAAAAATTTCCATGAGTCTCCTAAGAAGGTAAATAGCTTCTGCCGTGGATCTCCCTGGCATAAATCCAAATTGGTTCTCCGATATATCAGTTTCTCTTCTTATGTGTGCTTCAATGATTTTTTCCCATAGCTTCATGGTATGACTCATTAGTTTTATGCCTCTATAGTTATTGTAGTTCTGGATATCACCTTTATTCTTATAAATCGGAACTACAGTGCTTCTCCTCCAATCATTTGGCATTTTCTTTGTATTCAAAATCTTGTTAAACAACTTGGTTAGCCAAGATACCCCCGTACTCCTAAGCTCTTCCACATCTCAATTGGAATCTCATCCGGTCCCGGAGTTTTACCTACCTGCATCTTTTGTAGGGCCTCTTTAACTTCGACCTTGTCAACTAGTTGTAGATGTCCATAATGTGGGTTGGCTTCAAGACTATTCCTCTCCACTTCCGAATTCATCCTATCGGTCAAGGTAGTTCCATTTAAGAGGTTGTAAAAATATTCACCCCATTTCTCCAAAATGTTTTCATCTTGTATTAGTACTCTACCATCCTCACTCTTAATGCATCTAACATGGTCCAGATCTTTGTTTTTCCTTTCTCTTATTTTAGCTATCCGATAAATTGCATTTTCCCCTTCTTTTGTATTAAGTTTTTCAGAAAGGTCATCATATTTCTTCGCTCTTGCTTTCCCCACAATATTCCGAGCTTCTTTTCTAGTTGCATAATATCTCACTTTATCCTCTGTTTCGTTAGTCTTTTGCCAGATCTTAAAATGATCTTTCTTAGTCTTAATGGCTGCTTGGACCTCGTCATCCCACCACCAAGTCTTTCTAGGGGCTAGGTGCATACCCTTTGAAATCCCTAGTACTTCTTTAGCCACCTTCTTAATACAATTCGTCATCTCAATCCCCATCTCGTTGGTATCTCCCTTGAAGTCCCACTTTCCTTGTAGAGCTATTTTATTGATAAAAGACTCTAAGAGAACTCGTTGTAGTCGCCCCCATCTTATCCTAGGGCAAACCTGTTTCACCTTCTTACGTTGCGTCGTACCAAGGTACATATCTAAGACCACCAGTCTATGTTGAGCAGTTAAGTTCTCTCCAGGTATAACCTTACAATCCTTACATAGAAGTCTGTTAGACCTTTTAGTTAGGAAGAAATCTATTTGGCTTGCATGTTGTCCACTTTTGTAGGTAACTAAATGGTCTTCTTTCTTTTTAAAAAAAGTATTTGTAATGCACATATCAAATGCTAATGCAAAATCTAACACTTAGATCCCCGCTTTATTCCTCTCCCCAACTCAGTAACCTCCATGAACTTCTTCATATCTTCTACGATCTCTGCCCACATGTTTGTTAAGGTCACCTCCGATAATAATTCTCTCCCTGGCTAATATCTTGCACTAAACCATCCAT
The DNA here is from genome assembly GCF_018873765.1 of Telopea speciosissima. Classification (NCBI taxonomy): domain Eukaryota; kingdom Viridiplantae; phylum Streptophyta; class Magnoliopsida; order Proteales; family Proteaceae; genus Telopea; species Telopea speciosissima. Next base: position 3,801,149 of record NC_057921.1, read on the forward strand.
GTATTCCCATAATTGCATTTTAACACTCTCATCCAATCCTGCCTGGGGCGCGTAGGTGCTAACTATGTTGATAATCTCGTTGTCTAGCACTAGTTTGATAGATAGGGTCCTCTCTCCAAATCTTCTAACATCCACTACTTCGTTCTTAAGGTCTTTGTCCACAACTATGCCCACTCCACCTGTCCTGCTTTCATTTCCCAAGTACCATTGTTTGAAGTCATCTAATGCCTTGGCTTTGTGGCCCTTCCGGCTTTGTGGCCCTTCCATCTCATTCCTTGAATGAATGCAACATTAATCCTTCTTCTCTGCATAACATCTATCAGCTCCATATGCTTGCCTGTCAAAGATCCGATGTTACAGGATGCAAATCTAATCCTATGCTTATGACCAAGATTAGTATTAAAGGGTATGATGCAAGAAAAGATAATGGATACTCAAAAAATATTAGAAAAGAATATTTTAGGATCCATGCAAAAGTGATTGGCTGGATATAATATGGTGCCGGCTGCCTACCTGACGCACCAATATAGGTGAAATACTATATAATATATAGATGTGGTACGAAAGGTAAGGTTAATAGGGTAACATACCAAGAGGTTACTTAAACATTATACAGGTAGTTCCGACAAAGTACAATGTGAAAAATCAGGACAAAGTAAGCTAAACAAGTCAGTTAAATAAGATTCAAGTCAAGCCAGGATAGACCAGAGTACTACACAGTAAGTCACACTGTACAAAGGGGTAAAAAAGTGCAATAAAACAGTAAGCAATAAGAGATAATGCAAAGTAATGGTACAGTAAATACTAAGATAATGGTAGGAATAACTCAACACAATGAGGTACAGTTGTGTAAATGAACAATATGCAAACATAGATAATACAACAAGTAGAGGCAACAATACAATACATCAAGTAGAGGTGCACAAAATACAGCAATATGCAAAGCAATTCAGCTAGCACTGAGACAATAACTACTAAGGCAATGGTAAAAGCAATCCACTTTAAAGGGGTATAGTAACCTACCGCTGAAAATCCAGTTTTTGTTCTTGAATTGGGGGTTCACTTTTTATCTTTTGGAATTTTATTTTTTAACTATTTTTATTGGATTCAAATAGGGGGTATTTGCTTATTTATGAATAATGTCTTAAGTAAATGAAATACTATATTTGGCATAAATAAGTGCCAGACCCTGGTCCGATACCAATTAAACCAGTGCAAGGCGCCCTGCAATAAGGCGGTGGTCGCCTAGGCCCCAACAAAACCACCTGGATGCCTAGGCAGTGCCTAGGTGACGCCTTGACAACTATGGACATAGTTGTCACGGCGGCATGGCGGTGGAGGCCTGTCTAAGCGCTTAGGCTGTAAAGGCGGTCTAGTGTTAGTTTTCCCCCTCCCCGCCCCAAACACTCAATACATGATGGCATGATGCATCATAGTATCATACCTTATATCATTAAAAATTAAATTTAAGCCACCTCAAGTCATCAAAATGAAAAATCATACATGACACATAAAAAGCATAGAAGTTACAGACTTAAAAAAAAAGCCTAGATAGTTACAGATTTCAAAAAAAAAAAAAAGCAGCAGCAGTAGAACAAAGAAGAAGTTACCGTTACAGACTAGTGACTGCAGAGTAGAAGCATAGATAGAAGTTACTGTTGGAATATGTAATCCAGAATACCGTGGGGGTATTATGGTCTTTTGGGTGTTTTATTTATTCTTTATTTATGTATTTATGAGCAAGGGTAGAAATGTAATTAGGGATGTGACACTGTTCACGTGAACAATGTCGTGAATAGTGTTTTTCCCTTTTTATCTCTTTTATTATTACAAATAGAGAGCTTGACTGATCTCATAGATAATTCAAGCCATTCTCCCATTCTTGGTTCAAGTCAACATGGTATCAGAGCTGGTCTGATCTAGGTTAGAAAAAGAGGAAAAAACCCTACTCCTTCTCTCCAATCGACTTCTTCCTTCTTCTCTCTTTCTCGGCTTCTCCTCCTTCTGGTTTTCTTCTTCTCATCCTTGTAAGGGGGCAGCACTAATGAGGTAAAAACCTTAACCAATGATTTAGTTGCTGCCCTCCTACATTCAATCTCTTTTTTCCATTAAAATTCTGCTGGAACCATCTTTGCGAATTAGAGCTTTCCAGAATTTTTGGAGATCAACTTCCTATCACTATTTAAGGCTGACCTTCCACCATTGGAGCTCCCTTTGCTCTTTTTCCAGCACCTTCCTACCCTATTCCATTGACCTCCTTCCCTTTTTTCTATTTCTCCATCGTTCATTAACCTTTCCAGCCCCTACCCTAATTGATCTCAACTTGTCAGGGTTTTGATGGTTTTTCAAAACCCTGACTCCAATCGATTTTAGGGTTTCCCTTTTCAGATGCAGCTAATTTTTTGGGGGTGATTCCCTACTACTACAAGCCATACTCAACCTTAGTTTGGACCCTTTCTGATGGCTGGATTTGTTTCTACAGCAAACTTTCTTAACCTGCTAAAACCCTGACTCCAATCGAAATTAGGGTTACAGGTTTCAGCTTTTGCTGATTTTTGGAGGGCTGATTACTTCATCTACAAGGACCACTCGACCTCAATATTGGCCTCTTTCCAAGTGTTTGAAGACCCCTAACCCCAATCAATCCTTATTTTCAGGGTTTTACAAAATCCTGACACAAATCGATTTTTTGGGTTAGGGTTATTTGCTGCTGTTGGAGTTTTTTGGAGGTGTTTCTACCATCATGAGACACAGCCTACTTCAACTATTCATGGCTTGAAGAAGTTCTATTTCGTGTGATAGCTGCTGCTCTATTTTTCTACATTTTTTTTGGTGTTTCTCCCTCTTGAAGATCAAGTCTCAATCACAAAAAGAGGTTGGTTATTCGTATTGGAGATCCATTCAAGCAGCTTTGGACAGCATCTATTACACACCATCAACAAATTTTACAAGTCATCATCTCTTTTATGAAGGCCCCCCCTTTCCCTACAATCGATCTCAACTTTCAGGTTTTTTACAAAACCCTGATTATAATCGATCTAAGGGTTAAGGCAGTCCTCTCTTGCTGATTTTTTGAGGAGAGTTTTATAACCATCAAAGGAGTACTCGACCTAAGTTTCAGCATCATTCATGGATTTATTTTGAAAAAAAATTCAGGTTCACACTTATGGCTCGATTTCATCATTTATCAACCTATTCTTTTACTTGTTCCTATGTGGCTGGCTGCTTCAACTACCTATGGATCTGTTGGGTTAATTAATTTATACTTGCTGGTTCTATCAAGCTTTACTACATACCTTGCTCTATTGATTGGCTTCTGTAAGCATGACTGGTTGACATGTTACTGCTGCCCTATTATTGTGTCTGAATATCCTACTATTGGAGTTTGAATGTCTTTCATTGTTGAAGACTCGAATTTACTACCTTGGAGATCAGCTTATTTGGGATTACAACAGCATTGTTCCATGGTTATTGGTTGCAACTACGAACCTGTTCAGTTGTGTGAAGCTCTTCTACTGCTTCATATCCGGCTTACTTTGGAGCTTGTTCCTAGCAGTGTTTACTAATTCAGATCTGTTTCAAGTTTTTTGTTGAAGTTTATTATATCACTTCTGTCCAGCTATCTTCGTTAGTTCTATTTAGCATGAGGGAGTTTATAAATTGGAGTTTTGTACACTTGTTCTTCCTTGTTTGAAGATTGATCAAGCCTTGAAGATTGGAGCTTTTCCATACTTCAAATCCGATCTGTATACTTATCAGATGTGAATATTGGAGTTCGGTGTTTCTCCCCTGCAGGAGTTTCCATCTAAGGAGTTTGTTTGGTCGTTTGAAGATGGTGGACAATTTCTATGTTGCATTGTTTTTCTCTATAATTCATTATCCTACAACTTTTCTTTTCACTTTACCACCTCTCCTAACATACCTTTGGCATATACCCATAACCACTTTGGACGATAATGGTATTCTCTAAATTACCATTTCTTCCTCTTCCATTCCCTTAGCACCTTTTGGAAAATTCTGGAATATTATATTTTTGCATTATCTCTGTTATGTCCACGTGTACTACTACACGTGAGGGGGAGATTATGTACAGTACACCTGCAGACATTGTAGAAGCAGAACTTGCAGAAATACTTGGTGCAAAACATAGAAGATCAGTGTTTCCACCATTGCTATTGGGAATCCTTCTTTATTGGGTTGAATTTGCTGTAAGGGGGAGATGAAGAGTAGTGAAGATGTTTGGTTATTGCCTGCCTATATGAGGTTCTACAGTTGGGTTGATCTTTTCCGCTGCCTGATTCATTTGTTTCCGCTGCTCGCTGTCCTAGTTGCTTGTCTTCAAGATTATCAGTCAGAGATTCATCACTGGATAGCTATAGAAGATTGGTAAAAGCTGCCTTTTTTTGCTGATCAAGTCTGCCCAGTTTTTTGAAGATCTGTATTTAAAGTTCTTAAAGGTTTATTTGGGAGCTGCATTCATCTCTGTCAAGCTGGATTCTGCTGCAACTTAGTTTCTTCCTATTTTGTTCAAGTTGGGCATTAGTACCTTGTATGCATCAACTTGAGGGGGAGTGTTAGCATTATTATGGAGTTATTTTTTTCTTTTTAGTTCAAGCTGGTTTTTCTTTCTTCTCTTATTTGTATAATCCAGCTTAAGGGGGAGTGTTGGAATATGTAATCCAGAATACCCTGATGGGTGTTTTATTTATTCTTTATTTATGTATTTATGAGCAAGGGTAGAAATGCAATTAGGGATGTGATACTGTTCACGTGAACAGTGTTATGAATAGTGTTTTTCCCTTGTTATCTCTTTTATTATTATAAATAGAGAGCTTCACTGATCTCATAGATAATTCAAGCCATTCTCCCATTCTCGGTTCAAGTCAACAGTTACCGTTACAGACAAGTGACTACAGAGAAGAAGCATAGATAGAAGTTACTAAGCAAAAAAAAAAAACAGAGAAGAAGTTACCGTTACAGACTACACTCTACAGAGAAGAAGAAGCATAGAACTATAGAAGTTACCATGCAAACAAGGTGCCGCTGGTCAAGAAGAAACAACAGAATAGAGAAAAAGGGAAAAAAAAACTCAACAGATGAATCGATGTTGGAGGAGGAAAGAAGAAGAATGAAAAAATGGATAACAATACGAAGAGGAAGAACAGAGAAAAAAATCGCAAAAGAGAGGAAGAGAACTTACCGGAGAAAATCTGAGGTTGCAGTCGTTACTGGAGCCAGGTTTGTGGTCGCCGGAGTCGCTGGAGCTGGAGCTTGAGCAGAAAAGCAATCGGAATAAAGAAAAGAAAAGAAAAAAACAGAGAATAGTCGAGGTCGGAGGAGGGGAAGAAGAAGAACAAAGAAAAAAAAATACTAAAAGAGAAGAAGAAGAAACATAGAATTAATCGCAAAAGAGAGGAAGAGAACTTACCGGGGAAAATCTGAGATTGCAATCGTTACCGGAACCAGGTTTGTGGTCGCCGGAGCCGTTGGAGCTTGAGTAGAAAAACAATCAGAATAAAGAATAGAAAAAAAAAAACAGAGAATAGTTGAAGTCGGAGGAGGGGATGAAGAACTTACAGGATCATTGGAGCCTAATTCGTGGTCGTCGGAGTCGTTGGAGGCAAGAGCTGGGGCAGGAAACGAAGAATTTACAGAAAGCACAATCATCACACGAGCACGAGGCATCGTGCTCCACAATCAGCGGAGTATCAACTCCATGAACAGTAGGAGAGTCTTGAGTGGATGTAGCTCCCACAGGTACAGCAGCAGCAGAAGTAGTATCATCTGAAAAAGAAGGTTAACCATAGGGGTGAGCTCCATTGAGCCAAGCAAGGAAAGACATACAAGCATATGCAGATAGTCCATGATGAATGACCTAAGTTAAACATGCTCCTAACATGGATACTAGGTCTCATGGGGTATAAGTACTACTGTAATAGAATGATAGTCTCGATCCCGGAAACACATAACCAGACGTCGGTCACCCGAGCGAAACCATTCTACTATGGTGAGACCCGGCAGCTCAGACATTACACATCTGACGCTAACGAACCCCGAGTGACTAACCCTACTGTTTGTTCCCATTCCTGTAATGTTCTTCGGATAGACAGTGAATGGCATTCCGGAATCATCCCTTCGGACCTACCACGGGTTATCCAGCACCTCTCCCCTGTTGGTAAGGGCCGTAGTACTGGGTTTATGTCAGTCCTAACCATATGCAGTCTAAAATGATGGCATATGTTTCAATAAGAGTAATACAGTAAGCTGTCCAGTAACATCATCATAATCAAGTAATTCCAAGAACAATATTATGTGCAATGCAATATGAAGATGCATCCTAAATCATGCATATCTAATGCAAAGAAATAAAAGCTAATAAACTATATGATTAAAGTTGTGAGGATGGTGCATGATATGGCATACTTAACAAAACAACAATTAATTTCACAGACACACCAAATTAAGGTCAAATTCCCTTACCTGAGATAGTTGATAATCCTAGCCAGATAGAAACCCAAAAGCCCAAGAAATCCACAGCAAAATAGAGTAAAACAGTCTTAGGTAGACACAAAACATCATCAATTAGTTATGGAAGGAGCCCTAGATCAAAGCCCTAACATCTGGGTTCAAAACTGGGCCAAAATAGTGAACCGGATTCACACTTGGGACCCTACGGTCGACCGGTGGCAAGCCTGCAACTCCATCTGGTCCAAAAGCCAGAATTGGGGATTTTTGTTGTCGTACATGGATCTTGACATGCAAAGGTCCAATTTCATAATTCAAGCTTTAATTAAGGTAGGTTAGTGATGCTGGGTTAATTAAATCCAAAACCACAAACCAATTTGGGGATTTGTCCAAATCTATCTAATTTCCTATGCTAGGGTTTAATAGGGTAGAAGATTCAACAAAAATTGAAGGAGAAGGAGAGAAATTCAGGGTATCTTGCTAATTGGATCAAATTGGATCCAACAATAAGATAAATTTGGGGATTTGGTTAAATTCTTATCAATCCCTAAGCTTAGGGCTGAATTGGGTTTAAAACCCAATTGAAATTATGAGAAAGGAGAGGAAGGATCAGGTACAACAATCATAATTAAAGACCTACCTGAAATTGAATATGAAAGAGATGGTAGCACCCAAGTTTCCAAGTTGTAGTGTAAGCTTCAAGTCTCAAGCTCCAATGGATTCCAATTTCTCAAACCCTAGCTTCCTTCCCTTCTCTTTTCTTTTCTTTTTCTCTAGAACTCCCAAGCTGAATCGGTTTTGGTTTAGATGTAGGAATGAAATGAAAATTAAGCTAAGTATTCCTTATATACTAGTGTTTGACTAAGGCATGTTTGCCTTAGTATAGTCAAAAACAGATTTTAGAATGTATTTTTATAATCTGATTGTCTATAAAATAACTACCTAATTAGCTATAATTAAGTCATTGGGGTGATGTCATGTGACATAAGTGGGAAGCCAGTGTGTATAGTCTTCAGGGATCTGGATTCCATATTGGGGATGTGGGTCCCACAAGTGATAATTACCATTCTGCCCCTAATATTCATTTTAAACAAATAAACTACATATAAACATATAGGAACAGTATAATACTTACAACTCAGGCTATGCAATAGAGAGTTTTTGCATTTGTACATCCAAACATGTCTGACACACGTAGCTCAGATGCAGGCAGCCTGCAGAACCCTCAGAAGCAAGAATGGCTTGTTATGACGACTCCCCAGAATCCTCCATAGGTGAGTCAGTTTGATGTGCATCTTCCACTGATGCAGCCACAGCATCGAGGCAACCATAGACACTGAACTGGAACCTGAAATCACACAAGTTCCAAAGTTCAAATTTATAGTGGATTTACAGCGGTCGATCTTACGGTCTGTGTTTTTGATCGATCGCAGGCTCAGCTTGCATGATCCGCACAAGCCAAAAGTGCTGAGTTGAAGTCCAAATGGTCTGGGTTTTTCTCCGGGGTGTTCGTACATGTAAGGGGGGGGGGGGGTTTAAGTAGAGACATAATATGGCCTAGATGCACATGATACAAAGTACAAATTCAACCTAGGGCACGAACAGTCCTACCCTTTGACTTATATTCTAAACATGATTTCAAGAGGTTTAAAGCATGGTGCTCACCTAGTCGAAGTCTTCCTCCGGAACTCCAAAGAACTTTCTCATCTCGATGCACACCTCATAAAGACATCAAGTGTCAATGGTACAAGGCACCAGGTTCCTCCTTCGATATTCTTCACTTCTGGGACTAGTGCTTGGAGGATAGTCAGTTAACTTAAAATCAACGAATCTTCCCCACTTCTGATTGAGGAATCTCTCTTCGACATACTCCCCCGTCCTCGGGTCAATGATCTTATGTGTTGGCTTTATTGTCAGCTTGAACAGCTCGCTGGCGTAGGGAGCTTCCCAAGCTACGCTACATCACACACAACACAAGTTCAAATTAGTACGGATGGGGCACGAGTGTAACAAATGTAGTATAAAAGGAGAGGCGAGGGAAAGTAGGCAAGATGCAAGATGTTGGTTTTGAATAATAAAGAGGGAGAGAGTGAATGATGGGACAGGGAGTTATTGCAATGGTTTTTTTGTGTGGTAATATTTTATTTTAATTTCTTTTCTTTTCCATCCCAACCAAACACTAGAAGAGCAAATTTTTTTTCATTTCATTTATTTTTTTCTTCTTTTCTTTCAAGACAAACACAGCCTTAATGTAATTATAGAATTGCCATGGGTTTTGTGTTATCCCTTGTATAGCCTCCTTTTTACCTCCAATTGGAATTTCTATTTTATAAAATAATTTCTAATTTTGGATATTTTAAAAATAAAAAAAATTCATGAAACTATGGAAAATACTAGATTTTTGCAGGTTTGACCTAAGATTATTGGTTGAATTTTTTATATGTTGTAAGTCGTGTATTTTATGATTCAGGTGAACTATAGAAATATTTGAATATTCTTTAAATTTTTTTTTATTTTCTTTCTAATTCATAAAATTAGAAAACTGTATATTTGGGGAAATTTTTTGGGTCTTTTTTTTTTGTTTCTCAAATGATCTATAATTTAAAAAAAAAAATATGTCAATAGATAAATTATGATATTGGGATTTGTTTAATTGTTTCAGATCCTTTGAATTTTTATTTATGGTTTGAAAATTTAAAGAAAATGCATCCATGTGTATTTTTTTTTGTTTTATCTCCAAATGATCTAAAATTGGAAGAAAAAAGAAACCATGCCAATACATATGTTTTATTGTCATGTGCTAAGTAAGCTTGTGATGCCATCGTGAAAGAAACTAGAATCCTCTTGATTTATATCAACTTGTTTTAGTGATTATATATCATCACTTATTGCTTATTTATGGTTTGTTATAGTTAAAAGCACTAGCTTTGTATGTACCCATACATATCTTGAGCCTATCCAGCTTCTCTTATGGTCATACCTAATTACTGCTTATTTATGGTGTTTTATGCTTCAAAACTGTATTTTGCATGCATTCTAAGCCTTTCCATGCATTTCTTGACCATTTCCGTGTTTATCTTGTGTGTCTCTGATTTGTTTGCGAGACATTTCTGAAAACCACCCTCCCGATATGCTGACCAATACTGATACTTGACACATTGGTAGTAGTGTACTACTAAACCAATACCTCACCATATAGTCCAGTGAATATCTTAGAACAAAGTCAGTGTTGCTACCTCAGTAAGCAATTCATTGTGACTCTATCAATCACCTCATGAGTGCGACAGTGATCCTCTTGTAAAATCGCGTAGAATGGTTATCCATAATCCAATACACTTACAAGTGCTTATGGGAGGGTAAAAAGACCTGCCGAAGCACCTTTCCTTTTCCCAAGGGGATCGATTGCCATCTCTAATCATGGGCAACCAAGGAATTAGGGCGAACCTGCTAAACCACACATAAACCTTATATTTATAAGGAATAAACAGAATAACATTTTGCTTGTCCTGTTAAAAGATTCATCTCTTGATTTTGCATTATGTTGTAACAAACTTTCTTCAATGTATTCCTTCTGCCAGTAGCGATAATTTTATGATCAATGTAGACTGGTTAAGATTTTTATAGTAACATATTGCTAAACTCTTCTAGGTTATGTTTTGACATTTTCAGTGTGCTACTTGGATGACAATCATTGTGCCAACAAGCATGACAGCATACCTTTATCTTTACTCTCATGGAGAAGTGTCTTTGGCAGCGTCACAACCAGTGTAATATCTACTTCCTCTCATAAGATTCTCACGAATGATTTCTCTACTAGTGTTTAATATTTGCCAATCTTGCCTTTTGGTTGTGGTTTGTGTGTTGGGGGAGGGAGTGAGGTGTAAACATTTTCCAGTCTTACTTTGTTTCTTTAATTTTTTTAATATCTAATTCGGAGCTGTATTACCTGTATTGAGTCTGTTCAAATATATTGTAGTTAATCTAGGACTCTATTTTTTTAACATTCTACAGAGTATGGCATTATCATAAAATTTCTTACCATTTCCAAAAGAGTGGTATTATTCTAAGACTCCACCTTATTGACAAGTTCAGTGTCTAGGAGCAGACACAAACTTTACTTGGTGCCTTAATGCAGGAAATCGACCTCGAACCAGGGAAACGAGCGGGAGATCGTTTGCAGCCAGGATTAACGCAATAAGGATGAACAAATTGAATAACTGAAACTTTATTGCCTTTTTTTGTTCTGTTTACATATGAAAGAAGAACATAGAGAAGGATAAGAAGAAGAAGAAGAGGATATAGTGAAGAAGGGGGAATAGGGATAGTAGGCTATCTCAGCCTTGAGCTTCTCTCCCACAAATATATCAGTTGTTGAACACAAGTCTTCTCAGACCAAAAACATGCAAGCAAGCAATAGAAAATCCATTAGTCAAGTCGTAATTCAAGTACAACTGATGGGGCCTATTTATAGCTCGGCCTAAGCTTCAGAAAAGAGAAAGTCTCAAATTTTGAAACCATACGAAAATAGAAACTTAATCTAACTAAAAGGAAACAAAGGACTGAAGTAGAAACTTAAGAAAATAGAGACTTCTAAATGAAAGCTAAGCCTACTTTCTAAATCTTAAATTAGAAACTAGTACTAACTTGCTAAAACTGAATTTAGAAACTAATCTCCTATTACAACCAAACTGGAAAATAGAAACAAAGTAAACTAACATAGCTAAACAAAAATAGGAACAAAGCTGTCCATATGTGCCCCCAAATCACTGTTCATGTGAACAGTAACTCCCCCCCCCCCCCCCCCTTAATTTCTGTTTTGGTCTGTTATCTTCTTCATGCTTCTCTCTGGGCTGGGGCTGCCTTAGATGATGCTACATCGAACCAACAAAAACTTGCCACATCATCAGACCAGGCTGCCTCTCACAGCAGTTGAATCCGTCAACCTTTCTGGGCCGGTTTAGGGGCTTGTTCCTGCGGGTACATATGGACTTGTGATCTACATCATGCCTTCTAGTTTATGTGCAGTGAGAGTCCGGGTTTCCACTTGGGTTACTGGGTGTGATCCATTAGGATAAGACCTTTTGATGTCCAGCCCAATACTTGTGCTTCCAGAAGAAGTGTATATAGGGCTACGAAGTGTAGTTTTAAGGTGCTGGATGTTTTCTGTACATGCTTTCTCTGAAACTGTCATCCTGGATATAATTTACTGGTGCAAATTATCTATAACCTAGATGACATCTGAGCAAATTTGTATCTTTGAATCTATGAAAAAAGCATCATTCATTTCTGTGAATCCTATAGTTTCTTTTTGTGTTTTTTTCGGCAACTTGTAATTTCTTTCTATTGTGTATTAGTCTGTGCCACATTTACTCTGATCACTGTATACTTGTAACTTGTAACCTACTAAAGAAGTCTCAAACAATTTCTGCAGAGCGCATCATTCCTATAATTTTGGAAATCTGTCGTCACCTTTTTAGTTTCCTTAGTTATTTCTAAGAGATATCATGGGGGATGTTTTGGTTCTATTTGTGCTCCCTCTCATCTGATGAACAGCTTCCTTTTGGAATTCCTTTTTTATGCTTCTTGTTTGGTTATTTAGGAGGGGATAAGGAATATTTAACGATAGAAAGATATTTATCCTAGAAAATTGCTTGAGGATTTGGAGGTTGATGGTGGAGTGGGTTCTGTTCTGTTCTGTGGATTTGTTGTGCTTATAAAACATGCCATAACATTAAATGAGTTGTGATAGCAATCTATTTCTAGAACCCTTACTTGTACATCCGATGATACATTTTAAAGTTTAATTTGAATGTGGCAGGTACTCTTGTATGCAGCTGTCATGATGATTCTCATATTTCCTTTTGAAATTTTTTATCTATCATCACGCTATTTCTTTTTAAGGACTCTTTGGCGGATAATACTTCCATTGCAGGCAAGTTCTAATTTGGTACTATTTATGTTTTTTGTCCATTGTTTACTTGTTAAGAACACACTTGGTACTACTCTTTCCAATTTGTTTAGCTTTGACATAAGTCATCGTGTCACACCTCGGCCTGGTTAATAAGGTCATGGTGTGACCGGATGCCAACTGACACCCAATCAACCTCCAGGATCTCAAGTGTAGTACTTCCATTCACAGTTTATCATAATACAGTAAATCAAACGCAGCGGAAGAGAATAAATAATAATGATAACAACAATAAGGAGATCTGAGTGATAACCTTGATATTTATATAGATTGAAACTTGTATTACATCTATACGGCTCTCACAAGAGAAATACAAGTCAGAAATATAAACAACTACTATAAGCTTCACTATACAAAAATAATATATAAACACAAAAGAGAATAGCCTGCTCCGTCAGGCCAAATCATAGGAACGCGCAAGCATCACATACGTAAGACACATCATGTACTTCAAACTCCTGCATCGCACGACCCTCATCGGTGTGGAAGTCCGAAGCAGCATCAAGTCCAATACTTGGTTTCTCAGAACCAGCCATACCACCTGAAAAAGAGGGATCCACAGGGGTGAGCTTCACTAAGCCCAGCAAGGAAAAACATGCAAGCAAATGCAAATAGTCCATGATGCATGTCCTAAACTAAGCATGCAACTAGCAACAGATCTAGGTCTCATGAGGTTTAAGTGCTATTGTAGTAGGTATGATATTCTCAGTCCCGAAAACGCAAACCAAACATCGGTCACCCGAGAATACCACTCTACTACGGTGAAGACCCGCCAGTTCCGGAATGTACACATCAGACCCCGGCGGACCCTCAATGCTAACCCTGTTGTTTGTTCCCATTCTGGTAGTACTCTTCAGACCTGGGATAGTGAATGGCATTCCGGAATTACCATTCAGACCTACCACAGGTTATCGAACACCTCACCTTGTTGGCAAGGGTCGTAGCACTGGGTTTATGATAACCTAACCATATGCATTCTAACATGGATGACATATGAGGCAGTAGATAGTATAGTAAGCAGTTTCCTACATCATTTGTCAACACATCAATATATATATCACAGTGAAAATTATGCAAATGCAGTATGAAATGATAACCTATAATCATGCATTCATCTAATCTAAAAGAAAGCTACAAAACTACATGCCTAATAATCCTATATTGATGCATGTCAATGATAGCCAACATAAAAGCAAATTAAGTAAATAAACACTCTCAAAATAAGTCAAAAAATCCCTTACCTGGAGTTGAATGACCGTACTAGTCCGTAGATGATACAACTCCACCAAAAAAACCTCACCCAACAGGAATTTATAGTCCTAACAGGTAGCAAACAACATAAATTAGACACTACATAGACCTAGGAATAAGTGAATAAGACCAAACCATTTAGGATCCAAGCTGGGATAGCAAGAGTGATTCAGAACTGCCCTAAATCTGGTTGGCCGTAGGGGTCACCTGCCTGAATCCGGTGGGTGAAACAATGGCTGATTTTTGAGGTTTAACACATGGATCTTGCCTTGCATGGAACCCCATCCCCCAAATTAGCTTAGGGAAACTCTAGAGTACTGCCATGGGGTCATTTTGACCCAATTGTATGTATGATCAATCCATGGGTTCCAATCATAGAAGAAAATGAAAGGATTCTTGAAACCCATATGAACATGGCAGGTTACTATGGGAAGAGGGCAATTGGTGCACAAGGGGTTGGAGGTGCTGCCCAATGTGTTGGATTAACCCAATAGAGTTAGGGTTTAGGGTCCCAATAGGTCAACCTACCTAATTACAAGAAGATTGAGTTGATTGAGCTATAAGCTCAAAGAAAATCAAAGAAGAGGAGAGGAAAAGAAAATTCAGAATTTTGGAAGGCCTACCTACCTTGTTCTTGCTGTGAAGAAGGCAGTAGCATCCACCAAAGATCCTCTCCCAAGCTCCCCAACCTTCAATTTGACAAGGATCCACAAACCCTAGGTTCTTCTGCCTTTCTCCTCTTTATCTCCTTCTCTTCCCAGGGCAGAATCGTTTTTGGTTGAGGTTGGAAATGAATCTCAAAAACTATGGATGGTTTATATATGAGGTAATAACTAAAGGCTGTTTGGTTCAGCCTCATGAGAATCAGTTTTTAGAATGAGTTATGTAAACTGATAAAACCAGGATTCTACAGCCTAAAGTCCTATATTTAAGTCACGGGTTAGACATAAGAGGCCATAATTGTGGGCCCGGGCATGTTGGCACACAGGCAGCCCCGGACCACAAGGGATGTGGGTCCCACAAGGGTAAATTTACGTTTTAGCCCCCCATTATACTATTAAAACTTCAGTCCTGTTTGTAAAAACAAGTTCTTACCTAACTTGGCCTATGAAATTGTGCGGTTCTGCATATGCTCAATCCAGCATGTTTGGCATATGAAACTAATGTGCTGGGACCCGGCAGGATCTTCGGATTCAATGATGGCTAGCTGTGTTGGCTCCCCGAAATCCTCCATAGGCGAGTCAACGGATTGACCCGAATCCACCACCGATGCAGCCCACGACATAGAGGCAAGCATGGACACAGAACCAGAACCTGAAATCATACAAGTTCAACAAGGTTCAAATTAGAGGTGGGTTTCACACATCGATGTCCTCTAATGGTTCTAGATTTGTTTAGGAAAAATTATATATGAAGTTACTCTACTCATTAAAAGTTTGTTCTAGGAGATTTTTTTTTCAGGTTCAAAGAAATGAAATAATACAAAGCAGAATATTTTTTTTAAAGATTAAATTTCTTAGAGATTAGTATGGCTAGAATTATTCTACTTTTTTGGAGGAGTATGTTTAATTTCTTTGATAATTTCATTTACATGTAGGAGTATCAAATTTCTTGGGGCTATGTGGTGCTTTCCACTTGATGAATTTTTTATTGATACAGGCGATAACATTTTCCGACTTTTTCTTGGCTGATATCCTAACATCCATGGCCAAGGTATTGCTTCCTCTGACCTTAGTCAATCTCCCCTGATCTTTTTGCACGTCTCCCTTATTTTTATTAAAAAAGAAATGTCGTGATTTTTTGTTGCTGCAGTAGAAATGATGGAATGGATATTGATAAATCCCTCGACTTTTTGGTTTTTAGGGGATTTGTGTTTTGGCAAGAACCTGTTATTTAACCAAATTCTTTCAATTACTCATATGTTGGCAATATAAGGTACTGTGAGGTCTTGTAGAAACTGAACGAATAACGATTTAACGTTACCAAATTTCACTGTAAATGGAGAATTTTCAACCAAATAATTTCTTTCTAGTACGTTTGCACATGGTGCACTCAAAAGAAGTTTCCTCTCACTACTGAATAGATCATTAATTAAAGCCCATAGAACTACCTGACATCTAATTTTCTCCTGCTCCAAAGAAAACTCCCCTTCTTGCCCACCCCTTAAAATTTGTTAAAAAAGTAAGTATAACTCAGTACCGCAAGGGTATTTCAGACCTTGCAGTTTATTGTTTTAGGTTTATGTGCGTATATACATAAACCGCGAATACCCTTGTAATTTTAGCAGGTCTAATTGATTGTCAATACAGTGGCTACCAGTGGGAGAGTTTACACACTTTGTCTCTCATCCGATAGTCTTCTCCTCCGTCTTTTCTTCTTCAATTGATTCCTACCTCTTGTTTATTTTGTCACATGGTATCAGAGTAGGTTTAACTTGGACTTTTTGTCTAGTTAAATTTTGAGAGTCCTCAAAGGAGTTTGGTCATCTTTTCAGCAAGTTTTCTGGTTGGTTCCTGTTCTTGAATGGTCATGAGCTCTGAACATGAAGAATGTTGGTTGGTTTATACCTTGGTCATCAGATCTCTCTTCTACAAGTTATTTGGAAGCTTGTTGATGATTAAAAGTCCTGCAGCTGCTGTTTACTTGATGATCTGATCTTTCCCAGTTGATTTGGTCGATTTCTGCACATACTTTTTGTGGTGTATTCCTGCTGACACTAGGAAACATCATAACTAGGAATCAAACTGTTGAGTTATGTAACCCGATAAGGGTATATTGGGGTTTTTACCTTTTCTCTTGTTTATTCCCTGTTATAAGCATAGTCGTCTATACAGGGGCAGTATTGTAATTCTATTTATAAGTGAAAAATATAAATGAAGGGGCTGTGAGTGAAGGAAACAATTCACTCAAGCATAGTTATCAAGGCGTCGCCAAGGTGTTGCCATGGCGACGCCATGGCTTCCAGGCTCCTTGGTCGCCTTGGGCGCCATGGCAGGTGCCTTGCTGCCATGGAGGTGTTGCCTTGAAATTTGCCCCTCTAAAACGCCATGGTCGCTTTCCCACCTTGATAACTATGCACTCAAGCCATTCTCCCATTCTTCTTTCATTCTTTTAGCATGGTATCAGGACTAATCTGATCTAGGGTTAGAACCAGCTTTAACCCCATCGTTTCGTCCTCTCTCTAACAGCCCTCTCTTCACCTTCGACCTTCTTTACCTTCTCCACCTTCTTCTTCTTCTTCTTCTCCTCCCTTTCTTCTTGGTCTGAAATCTGCAATACGGACAACACAAATGAGGTGATCGATTGATCTTGTGCTGTCCTCTACCTACCTCAATCAGATTATGGTTTAGAAGATGCTGTTGGATTGATTAGCTGCTGCCACTTTCTGCGATTTTTGGAGTCTTCATCTCTTGAAGATCGAATTTGCCCAAACATTGGAGATCGAGCCCTTCCATCCTTGAAGATCCACATCAGCATCCTTGGCCAGCTGCTATCTATAGTCTTTCTACACCAAACAACATCCTGCAACAGCAGCCTCAGCCCTTTTGCCTGCAAATCGATATCTCTATTGTCAGGTGTCAGGTTTTTCAAAACCCTGACACTCAAATCGATTTGGGGTTTCTCTTATCTGTTGCCGCTGATTTTTTGAGAGAGGCTTCCCTCATTCTAGAAGAGTGTTTGATCCAAATTTGAGGCTCTTCCTCCAAGTATTGGTCAAGATATCAACACTCGTTGATTTCAACATACAAGTATGCTCACGAGGTGTTTGATGAATTGCCTCTTATAGTTCTCCTTCTCAGTTTGGTGTGATATTTGAGGGTTTCTTCCATCATCATTGAAGAGTACTCAGTCAATATTTCAGCCTTGTTTATTGGAGCATTTCTTTGGATCATCATGACTGGCTCAAATGCCTCTTCTGCAACCTCTTGGCAAGATGGACAGCCTCGGACAGACTTCCTTCCACTTTCTGCTCCCATCAAGCTCTATGGAACAAATTACCTCAAGTGGTCTCGGACCACTTACTTGACCATTGCTGGTCGAGGGCTGGCTGCCCATATACTTGGGACTAACCCCATGCCAGCTACCATTGGGGCTCCGCAAGAGAAGTGGCTGTCCAATGATGCCATGGTGATGTCCTACTTGTTGCAATCTATACAACCAGATCTGTCCGACAATTTCGTGCTTCTGGAGACAGCCAATCAGATCTGGAGTGCTACCGAAGAGACTTATGGGCGTATTGGGAATGCTGCCCAAGTGTATGAGATTTGCAAAAGGCTCATGACCTAACTCAGAAGGAGTTGTTTGTCTCTACCTATTATGCTGCCCTCAAAAGCTTGTGGCAGCAATTGGATCATAAATCCACCTATCAGCCCTCTACACCTACTGATGTTGCTGCCTACCGTAAATACATTGACAGTATCCATTTGTACGACTTTTTGGCTTGCATGAATGTGGAGTATGACCCCATTAAAATGCAAGTGCTGATCCAGTCTCCCTTTTCTACACTTGAGCAGTCCTTTGCCCTGGTTCATACGGAAGAGACTCGTCGGGCTGCGATGTTACATGCTCCTACTGTTGATAGGTCTGCCCTATAGACTACTTCCAGTCCTGCTACTATTGCCACTACTGATAGTGGTAATGTTGCCTCCAAAGAGCCTGTCAAGTGTGAGCATTATCACAAGCCCTATCACACCAAGGCTAAGTGTTGGAAGTTATATGGGAAGCCTACTGATTTTGAGGCGAAATGAGGCAAGGGGAAGCTCAAACCGAAGGCAAATCTGACTGAAGCTACTGCTCTTACTGCTACAGTCCCCTCCATTGACACTGGTTTCACTCAGGATGAGCTACTAGCCCTCCGTCGCATGCTCTAGCCATATTCCGTTGCACCTTCTACGGCACCTGCACCTGCTGCCTCTCCTGGTTCTTACTTTGCCTCAGGTATTCTGGTCGGTAGTCATTTTGCATCAGTGGTCTCCAGTCCTTGGATCATAGACTCCGGTGCCACTGACCATATGCCTGGTTCCTCTCATGTCTTTCATCATTATTCTCCTTGTTCTGGAAAGGATACTGTTCGAGCAGCGAATGGTTCCCTTTCTCCCATTCATGGAAAGAAATCTATTCACTGCTCTCCTACCATTACCTTAAATTCTGTTTTGCACGTTCCTTCATTTCCTACTAATCTTCTTTCCATTAGTAGTTTAACTAGAGATTTGAACTGCTAAATAACCTTCTTTCCCTCTCATTGTTGTTTACATCCCTATTTCGGTCATCACTGGGCTGTACAATCGGGTTAAACAAATACGGTTGCGAAACTTTCCCAGGGAATTATTCAAATTTCAAATTTGAATAGGAGCAGTTGCTGACAGGAACCACCCTAACTACCATGCTGCTTATAAAAGAGGAAGCCCAACAACAAATAAGGGGATCCACAAATCAAATCAAACAAGTCTTTACATTTATCTTTTATGTTCTTTTTCTTTTTCTTTGATGTAAATGGTTTCTGTTCTTTTCCTTAAAAGAACTTGTTGGGGTTACTCTCCAACAGTACTATCAGATGCAATGATGCATCATTCTGAATCAAATTGAAGGTCTATACGGTCCTTCAATGGCAAGATGGGAGCATGTCAAAAGAGGCATCATTGGCTACTGGCAGTCGGCAATTTGGTGTTGTTAGCACACTTTTAAGACCTGTATGGCGCACTGGTGCTAGCATCAAATTGAGGCTTTGACCCGGCAATTGGGTGTTGTTAGCAAACTTTTGATTTCTTCTTTTTCTTTTTCTTGGCATTGCAATCTTTGCATGTGTTTTGAAAAGTCCTTAGATTACCAAGGCACTGGTAGAACCCACCCTTTGATTCAATTCGTTTTGTGGCATCTTTAATTCACGCCGTCAATGCCGAATTTAGTGGAAACATTTTTGGCACGCCCAGTGGACACCAGTCAGAATTAATCTTATTGCCAAGAAGAAGAATTGCCAATGAAGGGATAATTCCTGAATCAGGCATTGTAAGGTGCTCAACCAGGGGCATTGTAAAGTGAGCACCGAGAAGCCGTAACCCATTGGATTCTGGTGAATAAGTGGCCAAGCAAGGGGGCACGGTTTGCAGATACAGAGAATGGAAGAAGAAATGATAGATTCGACTATCTCTGTTTCTTGCTACTCTCCTGCAAGTAACCAAGTGATCAGTTTTCAGTAAGCATTCGCTCCCGCAGTTTCACAGCGCTAACACCTTCGCTTGAGTGCTTCATGCCGATGTTAATGGCGTTCTGTTGCAGAGCGAGATTCTTGAAACAATCTAAAAACTGGTTATTTATCTTTAAAGGGATTCCAATGCATTGCTTATGATCCTGATGTCAACCAATGACATCATCTGCCTGCAATTCAAAGTGCCAATCTTTGGTGGCACCATTATGGATTTTTCACATTTCATTGAGTGCAACAAATTTTTAGTGATTGGGGTCTCATATGCACCATACCTACTGCTGTTCACACACGCACCACCATCACCAACATAGGCACACTCAAGTGGCAATGTGAAGGAGAATCCTGCATTTCAAAAAGCGCCAACAAAGACGGAACGGAACGCAAGAGATAAAATTAGTTGCGGCGTGGTCGGAGAGGACTAGTGCTGGCAGCCGTGTGATTTCTTGTCAAGCGTATTTGTGCCGTTGGATGTGTTCAAGGGGCAAGTGCGTTAATTACGGAGGGATCGTCGTATTTTTGGTGGTTGATTTGATCACGGAAATGACCTTCCCCATGTACCGGGTTTTTCTAACTGCCTCGATGAGGTTAAAGATGAAACGAATTCTGAAATCGTGAACTCCTACAAGAATATGCTGGGATAAATGGCTGAGTTCAACGACCGACACTATCTGCGAGAAGGTTTTGGAAAAGCACGTTATCGCTTTGGGTGTTTTTCTCTTGCAGGGCTCATAAGTGCTTGTTTGTTCAATGCTTGGAACAGCAAAGGGATAATTGATAATCCATGACGGTCACTATTTTGTGGTACAACGGTCACCATTTTGTGGTTTCACAAATCTACATGTGGCCTTGATGTTCCAAGTTTCGGTCACTATTTTTTGGCTTCTTTCAATGCACAAACAAAATCTGTCAAGTGCATAATAAAAATATTGACCGATTCATTTCGGTCAATACGAAGTTTCCAAAGAATGGAATTGGCAATGGAATTAGTCACTGTAGATTCCAATGGTGCAGCCAAGGTTATCTACGCCAATCCTAGATCCTCTTCAGTTCTTCATGCACAAATCTGGGTTTCCAAAACCCTAACTCTCAAATACTCGAGAGTAAGAAGGAGAGAGAAGAGATCACAAGAGAGAGAGAGAGGGAGAGCCAAATTCGTCCAAGGAAGGGGGGAGCCAATTCGTCCAAGGGCTGCCCCCTCTCCTTGGTGTGTTTAAATAATAGAGTTTCTAAAACCCTGCTTGGATGATTCCCAGTGAGAGTCTAACACTCTCTCTCCTCATTGGCTTGATCCCGTTTAATCCTGAAGTGCTTCTAATTGGTACAGAAGCAAAATCTAATAGGGAATAGTATAATTAATTATTTTAATTATAATTAGGACCATATCCATTAATTAAATAAATAGCAAATTATTTTAGTAAATTCCAAATAAACCCCTACATAATAATAAATCATCATGTACCAACCCTCCACTAATCAACACCATCATTATGGAATCAGGCATTGTAAGGTGCTCAACCAGGGGCATTGTAAAGTGAGCACCGAGAAGCCGTAACCCATTGGATTCTGGTGAATAAGTGGCCAAGCAAGGGGGCACGGTTTGCAGATACAGAGAATGGAAGAAGAAATGATAGATTCGACTATCTCTGTTTCTTGCTACTCTCCTGCAAGTAACCAAGTGATCAGTTTTCAGTAAGCATTCGCTCCCACAGTTTCACAGCGCTAACACCTTCGCTTGAGTGCTTCATGCCGATGTTAATGGCGTTCTGTTGCAGAGCGAGATTCTTGAAACAATATAAAAACTGGTTATTTATCTTTAAAGGGATTCCAATACATTGCTTATGATCCTGATGTCAACCAATGACATCATCTGCCTGCAATTCAAAGTGCCAATCTTTGGTGGCACCATTATGGATTTTTCACATTTCATCGAGTGCAACAAATTTTTAGTGATTGGGGTCTCATATGCACCATACCTACTGCTGTTCACACACGCACCACCATCACCAACATAGGCACACTCAAGTGGCAATGTGAAGGAGAATCCTGCATTTCAAAAAGCGCCAACAAAGACGGAACGGAACGCAAGAGATAAAATTAGTTGCGGCGTGGTCGGAGAGGACTAGTGCTGGCAGCCGTGTGATTTCTTGTCAAGCGTATTTGTGCCGTTGGATGTGTTCAAGGGGCAAGTGCGTTAATTACGGAGGGATCGTCGTATTTTTGGTGGTTGATTTGATCACGGAAATGACCTTCCCCATGTACCGGGTTTTTCTAACTGCCTCGATGAGGTTAAAGATGAAACGAATTCTGAAATCGTGAACTCCTACAAGAATATGCTGGGATAAATGGCTGAGTTCAACGACCGACACTATCTGCGAGAAGGTTTTGGAAAAGCACGTTATCGCTTTGGGTGTTTTTCTCTTGCAGGGCTCATAAGTGCTTGTTTGTTCAATGCTTGGAACAGCAAAGGGATAATTGATAATCCATGACGGTCACTATTTTGTGGTACAACGGTCACCATTTTGTGGTTTCACAAATCTACATGTGGCCTTGATGTTCCAAGTTTCGGTCACTATTTTTTGGCTTCTTTCAATGCACAAACAGAATCGGTCAAGTGCATAATAAAAATATTAACCGATTCATTTCGGTCAATACGAAGTTTCCAAAGAATGGAATTGGCAATGGATATAGTCACTGTAGATTCCGAAATAAATCGGAAAACAAACTCGACCGAGTTAATTCCAATTTAAGCCCTAGAGCCAATTTCAAGTTGCATCTATCCCAAGCCGATTGCACGGCCTTGGCTTCCCTGACCGAATACGGTCGCATATACACAATCCCATCGAACTAGCATGGTGACACTGTTCAATGGGATTGTGATGGGCATTGTTTACCCCCTATTTCGGTCATCACTGGGCCGCACAATCGGGTTAAACAAATATGGTTGCATACCGTTCCTAGGGAATTATTCAAATTTGAAATTTGAATAAGAGCAGTTGTTGAAAGGAACCACCCTAACTACCGGGCTGCTTGTAAAAGAGGAAGCCCAACAACAAATAAGAGGATCCACAAATCAAATCAAACAAGTCTTTACATTTATCTTTTATTTTCTTTTTCTTTTTCTTAGTTGTAAATGGTTTCTGTTCTTTTCCTTAAAAGAACCTGTTGGGGTTACTCTCCAACAGTACTATCAGATGCAATGATGCATCATTCCAATTCAAATTGCAGATCTCTACAGTCCTTCAATGGCAAGATGGGAGCATCTCAAAAGAGGCGTCATTGGCCACTGGCAGTCGGCAATTTGGTGTTGTCAGCACACTTTTAAAACCTGTATAGCGCTCTGGTGCCAACATCAAATTGAGGCTTTGACCTGGCAATTGGGTGTTGTTAGCACACTTTTAAGACCTGTATGGCGTTCTAGTACCGGCATCATATTGAAGCATCGACGGTGCATTAATGGAGGGTTTGTAAACATTTTACCATAGATGTATCTGGAGAGAAAATTAATTTGATTTCTTCTTTTTCTTTTTCTTGGCATTGCAATCTTTGCATGTGTTTTGAAAAGTCCTTGGATTACTAAGGCATTGGTAGAACCCCCTCTTTGATTCAATTCGTTTTCTGGCATCTTTAATTCACGCCGTCGATGCCGAATTTAGTGGAAACAATTGTGTCATATAGGATCTGGTGCAGGGCTACCCGATTGGGGGTGGTAAGGTACATGGTGGTCTCTACATCCTCGACACGGGTTAGACTAATCTACCATCAGTTCCTTCTTCGGCTCCTCAGTTACATTCAACAACTTCTTTGGATCTCCATCTATGGCATTGTCGGCTTGGTCACCCTCTTTTGTTTCCTCAGTTAGTTAAAAGTTGTAACAAGGATGAGTTTTTATGTGAAGCTTGTGTCTTGGGTAAGCAGACTCGTTCCACTTACTCTTCAATCAATAAAATAAGTACTTCTTCATTTGCTTTAGTTCATACTGATGTGTGGGGCCCTGCACGTTGTGTTTCTATTTTTGGCTATAGATGGTTTGTTTCCTTCATTGATTGCTTTATTAGGACCACTTGGGTGTATATGGTGCAACAAAAGATTGAGGTTTTTCGATGTTTCTAGCACTTCCATCGTATGATTCAGACCCAATTCAATGCTACATTAAAAATTCTGAACTGATAATGGCAGGGAATAACATGGAAGGTTAGTTCCAAACCTATTTGGCTGAGAATGGCATCCTCCATCTGACCAGTTGTGTACACACCCCTGCTCAGAATGGAGTCGCTGAAAGGAAAAATCGGCACCATTTGGAAGTGGCTAGGGCAATTATGTTTGCACGGCAAGTTCCTCCTCAATAATGGAGTGATGTTATCCTCACCGCTACCTACCTCATAAACTCTATGCCTACCCTTATACTTGATGGTCATACTCTTATTGACCTCCTTCAAGGTTCTTCCTCATTTGTGGCTCCCCGAAAAATGTTTGGTTGTGTCTGTTATGCTCGCAATCATCATCTTCATGGTAAACTCAATCCTCGGAGCATCCGGTGTATATTTTTGGGCTACTCCACCACCTAGAAAGGATACAAATGTTATCATCCACCTTCTCGGCGTGCATTTGTTACCATAGACATTGTCTTCCATGAATCCTTGGCATATTATTCTCAGCCACCTCTTTTGGGGGAGCATGATCCAATTTTTGAAGATGTGCCTGATCCTCTACCATCTTCTATTCTGGGGGAGCCAACTTCTGTCTCTAGTTTGCTTCCTATTCAGGGGGAGTGTAGACCTGTGAGTTAAATTCTTATGGATCAAGTCTACATCCGGAAGCACACAGAGCAAGTTGAGACTACCACTATTGTACCACTTATCCAACCGTCAGAGCTTGATCTAGATCCAGATTCCGTTGCATTACCTGGTATGGATCCCTCTCTTGATTTACCCATTGCTTTCCGGAAAGGCATTAGATCTTGCACCCAACACCCTATGACCAATTTTGTTTCCTATGATGCTTTGCCTCCTTCCTGTTGTGCTTTTGTGTCCTCTCTTTCCTCTGTTTCTATTCCTAAAAAATGGCAGGAGGCAATGGCAGATCCAAAGTGGAAAGCAGCCATGTTGGAAAAGATGATGACCTTATCTAAAAATGAGACATGGGAGTTGGTGACTCTTCCTTCAGGTAAGAAAACAGTGGGATGCAAATTGGTGTTTGTTGTCAATCAGAATCCTGATGGAACAATGGACAGATATAAGGCCAGTTGGTGGCCAAAGGCTTTACCCAGACCTATGGGATTGGTTATCAGGAGACATTTGCCCCAGTGGCAAAGTTGAACACTGTTCGGGTTTTGATATCATATACTGTCAATCTTAGCTGGGATTTGCAGCAATTGGATGTGAAAAATGCATTCCTTTATGGAGAGCTGGAGGAGGAAGTCTATATGGAGGTCCCTCTAGGTTTTAGTTGTGACAAGACTCATGGGAAGGTTTACAGACTGGAGAGAGCATTGTATGGGCTGAAACAATCTCCTCGAGCTTGGTTTGGCAGGTTCCATAAAGCAATGATCTTTGTAGGATACAAACAGAGTAATGCTGATCACACCTTGTTCATCAAGCGGAATGGAGATAAGGTTACCCTTCTCATAGTCTATGTCGATGACATAGTGGTGATTAGCAATGATGCTGATGAAGTCTCTCACCTTAAGACTTTCTTGGGATGAGAATTTGAAATAAAAGACCTAGGACAAGTTAGGTATTTTCTTGGGATTGAAGTTGCACGTTTTCCCAGAGGCATCTTTCTCTCCCAAAGGAAATATGTTCTAGACTTACTCTCAGAGACTGGTTTGTTAGGATGTCACCCATGTGACACCCCTTTGGAGGCTACTACTTGTCTACAAGAAAAGGATGGTGATCCTATTGATAAGGGGCGCTATCAGAGGTTGGTGGGTAAACTAATCTATCTCTCCCACACTAGACTAGACATTGCATTTGCTGTTTAGTCAGTCAGTTCATGCATGATCCCTACTCTACCTATATGGCTGCTGTTCTTCGTATTCTCCATTACTTGAAGTCAGCTCCAGGGAAATGGATTCTCCTATCCCCACATGGTCATCTTCGTATTGAAGCTTACACAAATGTTGACTAGGGTGGTAACCCTGACAGAAAGTCCACTTCAGGCTATTGTACCGTTGTAGGAGGTAACCTTATCACATGGCGAAGTAAAAAGCAAAATATGGTGGCTAGGTCTAGCGCTGAAGCAGAATTCCGTGCCATGGCCCAGGGCATATGTGAAGTATTGTGGTTCTGTTCTGTAGGTCAAACTACGGTCCATGGGATCATCCATGCTTGCCTTGGAAACTAATGACATATTTTATTTGAGTTCCCAACTCTTGGAATCTCCAGGGTTGTCCCTAGGGTACCCCAGGGTTGCCCTAGAGCTCCCTATTTAATTTTTAGTGATTCGCATGGCCTCCCATGGGAACCCTAATGGTATTTGGTATAAAAATACTTTACCAAATCCTTTTCTTTCTTGTCTTGTAAAATTATGGGATCCCCAAGAGAGAGAAATTCCATCTCTTTTCCATCCCATGGAAAGAGAGATCATTCCCATCCCCGAATGCGCAGCGGAAAGAGATCGATTCGGGTTTCTTTCACATCCCATGAATAATCAATAATTAATAACAAGAAGAAATAATTAGAACTTGCTAACCTGATGAGCCTCAAGTGTTGCTCCTTCAATAAACAGTGGTTCTTCCTCCAACGAGCACTCCAGGTAAACAGATCTGAACCTCCAATGGTGCAGCCAAGGTTATCCAAGCCAATCCTAGATCCTCTTCAGTTCTTCATGCACAAATCTGGGTTTCCAAAACCCTAACTCTCAAATACTCGAGAGTAAGAAGGAGAGAGAAGAGATCACAAGAGAGAGAGAGAGGGAGAGCCAAATTCGTCCAAGGAAGGGGGGAGCCAATTCGTCCAAGGACTGCCCCCTCTCCTTGGTGTGTTTAAATAATAGAGTTTCTAAAACCCTGCTTGGATGATTCCCAGTGAGAGTCTGACACTCTCTCTCCTCATTGGCTTGATCCCGTTTAATCCTGAAGTGCTTCTAATTGGTACA
Organism: Telopea speciosissima; assembly: GCF_018873765.1. NCBI lineage: Eukaryota > Viridiplantae > Streptophyta > Magnoliopsida > Proteales > Proteaceae > Telopea > Telopea speciosissima. The sequence goes on from NC_057921.1 coordinate 3,828,133, forward strand.
GAAGCAAAATCTAATAGGGAATAGTATAATTAATTATTTTAATTATAATTAGCACCATATCCATTAATTAAATAAATAGCAAATTATTTTAGTAAATTCCAAATAAACCCCTACATAATAATAAATCATCATGTACCAACCCTCCACTAATCAACACCATCATTATGGAATCTAGGGCATGTACAGTAGTACTACCAAAGCCCATTCCATAGAACATGTCCAGATAAGAGTGTCTGTGTAAATGATCGGGTCCGACATAACTCGATAAAACATTTTATCCATCATTTTATGTAAAATAGGTTTTGCAAAAAACCATTTCCAAAAGGGCACTGGATCTAGATTTCGATCCAACCATTCACAGACAACCTCAATCTCGGTGATCCCTAATCGGGCAGTGGCATAGTTGTTAAGGCGGCAAAGTGAACCAAGGCGTTGAGGGGTGTCTAAGTGCTTAGGCGGGCGCCTCTAAGGCACCCCCAAGTGCTATTTTTTTTTTATTTCCCCTTTTTTTAACATTATTTAGTATGCTACAATATATGCCTTATATCATCAAAAATTAACATTAAGCCTTCTCAAGTCATAAAAAGTCAACATTAAGCCACATTAAGTCACATCCAGTCATCAAAAATCAATATTAAGCCACATAAAAAATCAACATAGAGCTAGAAGACAACAGAACTGACGAAGCACGCTATTGGAATTTTGAAACAATCAAACATACATTTGGTTTATACTGTTGTTAGAAAATATGATCTTATCTATAAGTAATTAAATTGTTCCCGATTTAGAGAAATGTTCTTGTTCTCTAAGAAGTTTGACTAGTCAAATGATTTTATTTTTACATGAGGCTTTTAGTATTAGGTAGAGCACAAAACCAGCTTTCCAACAAATCCAAAATTGCTTAAATCTGATTTATATTGAAGAAGTTATGTTCCGGTCAAACCTTATTTGATATGCGCGAATACTGTCAAAATCGCTCTGAATGAAAATATTTTTTTAGATATCAAAACAAATGAATATTTTACCGCACTTTTGGGTTTTAGTAATGTTTGACCATATTAAGATTTATAGAATTTTTAGATTTGAGAAAAACCCCAGCATTAGAAAATTAAAAATTTTACCTATCGCTAAAAATCCGGTTTTTGTTCTTGAACTGGGGGGTTGATTTTTTATCCTTTCAGAATTTGATTTTTTAACTATTTTTATTGGATTCAAATAGGGGATATTTGCTTATTTATGAATAATATATAAAACATTTACTGAAATGATATTTGACGTAAATAAGTGCCAGAACCTGGTCTGATACCAATTAAACCAATGCAAAGCACCCTGCAATAAGGCGAAACTTGCCTAGGCCCCAACAAAACCGCCTGGATGCCTTGGCGGCGCCTAGGTGACACCTTGACAACTATGGGCAGTGGAGACCATGTTGAGTAACTCCTTCACTCACAAAATGTTTGCACATTCCTAGAACATCGGATTTGACTCACTTGAGTCACAATCATTGATGAACCAAAGAATGCGGTCACATTTTGCAGTGACAGGGTCTTCTCAGGTACAGGGTTTCGGTGACATGTCTATCCCATCCTACATCTGGCGGTAATACATGAGGGAATTGACAAAGTAGATTCTTCGCCAATACACACATCAAACATGTGAGTACTCGCATTCGTATTCTGACATCACATGCCTAGGCATACCTAATGCGACGACCATATGATAAGGGTGCCCAGCCTAAACCCTAGTCGTGACTACCATTTTAAGTATAACTTATGGACACATAATGCTCAAAACTTTATATCGCATGTGATAAAATTAAACCAAAATGAATAAAAGGTTTAATACAAAGTAAACCGGACCAAACCGGACCGAACCAGGTTTGATGGACACATAAATCCAACATGTTTATCGTCCAATGATATTGTACTGTGATAACAAAGCAGCAATCAACATTGCTCACAATCTAGTGCAACATGATCGTACCAAACATGTGGAGATCGACAGACATTTTATAAAGGAGAAGTTAGAAAGTGGGCAGATTTCTATACCCTTTGTGAAATCTGGTGACCAACTTGCAGATGTATTTACTAAAGGGTTAAGTGGAAAGTTATTTCATCCTAGTCTAGTCAAGTTGGGCATGTGTGATACCTATGCACCAACTTGAGGGGGAGTGTTGAGTTATATAACCCGATAACGGTATTTTGGGGTTTTTTTAAACCTTTTCTCTTGTTTATTCCCTGTTATAAGCATAGTTGGCTATATAAGAGCAGTATTGTAACTCTGCTTATAAGTGAAAAATATAAATGAAGGGGCTGTGAGTGAAGGAAACAATTCACTCAAGCCATTCTGCCGTTCTTCTCTCATTCTTTTAACACAAACCCTTGGATGTCTATCGTCTTTTGATAAGTTATTCTCTGCCCTATAAAGTGTATTCGATTGAATTTTCAACCTTAATAGTTTGATGGAAAGTTCTGCTGTTTCCTATATGTTAGGATCTGGAGTTGCTAATTTTGTTATTCTTCAGTTTATATTTAGCTGCAGGGTTCAAGGTTTTGCAGTTTCGCGAAATTTCGGTTGAAACCTAGAAGGTTTCGGTTGCTGGTTTTGATTGATGGTTTCAAGGCCCAAATGGCCAGATTGGGTCCTGAAACTTTTGGCAAACCCTATTTTAGGCCCTTTAAATATAGTGGAGCCAGTAGATTATAAAAACACAGCCAAAATGGTAGTTTTTCTTTGGACCCTAGGAAAACCTATGTTGTAAGATGCTATATGCACAAAATTTAGTAATAGAATATACACATAATTCTATCAAAACATCTGAAATATGCTTTAAGAATGATTAAACATAAAATTATAAACCATTACATAATTATCAAATGTTATACATGGTTCATTACAAAGAGATGGGATTGATTTGGCCAAAATTCACAAAAATTGAGGTTTTCTAGGAAGTTTCCCTCTTTGGAGTTGAAACTAGCGAAACATGGTTGAAATTTCATTGAAACTACAAAATTTCGATTGAAACCATGCAAGTAATACAAAGGGTTTGTCCGAAACGATACCGAAATTTGAAACATGGTCAAAGTTTTGCCGAAACTGCGAAATTTCAGTCGATACTTTGACAAAAATGTATATCGCAGTAGGTTTTGAGACCTTAGGAAACCAAAACGAAACCCGAAATTTGGCTGAAATCTCGTGAAACCTCGTACAATGCTTAGCTATCCATGAGATTTTTACCAAATTTTGGGAGTTGTTTCTTGCATTTAAGACCTTCACTCTATTTGAGTTTTAAGATCATCAGATTGTGAGATATGGGTTTGCCTATTTTTCTTCTCCTTTTTGGTTCCTAGGATTAAGGAGTTTTACATATCTATCTGTCTATCTATCTGTCATATATATATATACACACACTTGATATTATCTCCTGCCCTGCATTATATGATACTGTATCTGGTTGAGCTAATCGCATATGCTGAAAAAGTGTTAAGAGTCAGTACTTTTGGCTCAACGCATCAGCCACTGTATTCTCCTTTCCAGCCTTGTACTTTATTGTGAACACGAACTTCTGTAGGTAAGCTACCTACTTGGCATGCCTGTTACTAATTGGCTTCTATCAATAGAGGTGCTTGAGTGCCTCATGATTAGTGTAGAGAATGAATTCTTTACCTATAAGATAATGTCTCCAATGGTGTAACACTTGGACGACCGCATAAAGCTCAAGATCATATGTTGAATAATATCGCTTGGCATCGTTGAGTTTCTTGGTATAGAAACTGATAGGGTGCCCACCTTGCATCTGTAGCAACTTCAAATATACGGTCAAAATCTGGTAGGTATAGTACCGGGCCTTTGTCATCTTCTTCTTGATAAGATGAATGGCTTTTGTCGCAGCGGCTGTCCGTTCAAACTTGCCCTTACTATGCTTCATACATTCAATGATGGGGGCATGACTACACTAAAATTCCGAATGAATCTCCTGTAAAATAAGGGTTGGCTTTGGAAGTTGCGGACCTCAATGATTGCTTCGGGGTTGGCCAGTTAGTGATGCTCTTGATCTTCTTTGGGTAAAGCTTCCATACCCTTGATGAGATAATAAAGCCAAGGAATATAACCTAGGGCAGCATGAAAGAACACTTCTTGAGATTGATACATAGCTTCTCTGTGCGGAGCACACTCAAGAGTGGTGAACGATATGTTCATCTAGATCCTTGCTGTAAATCAAGAAATCATCAAAGTATACGACAAAAAATCGACCAATAAGGGATGAAGTGCATGTGTCATAACTCGCATGAAGTGGCTAAGTGCATTTGTAAGACCAAGAGGCATGTCTTTCCACTCGAACAATCCATCCTTGGTCTTGAAGAGGGTCTTCCATTTGTCTCTTGGCTGAATACGAATCTGATGGTGGCCGCTCCTAAGGTCCAATTTGTAGAAAACCTTAGATCCAGATAGCATGTGTAGCATGTCATCAAGCCATGATATAGGAAACCTGTACTTGACTGTTTATTGATAGCCCTGCTGTCCATACACATACACCATGAACCATCCTTCTTCGGAGTAAGCAATGCTGGTACAGCACACAAGCTTAAGCTCTCCTTGATAAACCCTTTGTGTAGTAGCTCATCCACTTGCTGTTTGAGTTCCGTATGCTCTGTAGGATTGTAAGCTGGAAGATTCGGTAGCATTGAACCAGGTACCAAATTGATAACTTTGGGAATTGTGACTTGTGTCAATGAGACACAATCACATGTCTATTTATAATAAATGCAATGAGAGTACAAGAACAGAAATGCCCCTAGGGCAACACAACATAAAACATCTAGGACAATTCTACCCTTATATCCCATATTACAACACTCCCCTTCAAGTTGGAGCATTGATATCACACATGCCCAACTTGCATACAAGAGGACAAAAAACTTTACTATTCAACCCCTTAGTGAAGATATCAGCCAACTGGTTGCCAGACTTGGCAAAGGGAATATAGATCAGTCCTTGCTCGAGTTTCTCTTTGATGAAGTGACGATCTATCTCCACATGCTTGGTGCGATCATACTGGACAGGGTTATGGGCAATAATAATAGCAGACTTGTTGTCACAATACAATAACATGCCAGGGAAGTAGGAAGTGCCAAATCGTTTAGTAGTCCCTGAAACCACATCAACTCACATATGCTCAAGGTTTGAGATCTCGTCTCGTCTCGCCATTTTGGGCAGGTCGAGATTTCCGAAATATCCGAAATTTACCAAAATTTTGCTGAAATATGGTATTTTTTTTGCCATATTTCGGCAGTCCATCTCGGTGGGTTTTTGGCCATATTAAGGCCTGATACTTCATGGATACCCTTATTTAAGCTAAATAAACACTCCTTTTCTGCAATGACTTAGTTCGAGGGTTTGATCGGAAAAATCACTCTCCCTCCTTCCTCTTGAAGATTGACATTCACAAGGCCTTTGACTCTCTTAGGTGGGATTTTATTACTCAGGTGATGACTAAGATGGGATTCCCTCTGCCTTATGTAAATTGGGTTAGCTCTTGCATTTCTTCCCCCAAGTTCTCAGTTCTGGTCAATGGTAGCCCAACGGGTTATTTTGGTGCTTCTGTGGGGATTCGCCAAGGCTGCCCTCTATCTCCCTACCTGTTCACCTTGGCTTTGGAAGTCCTATCCAGAGAGATTCAGATTTGTACTGATCAACAGATTATTATGCCAATGCCTAAGTGTAAAGCCATTAAGCTCACTCATCTGGCCTTTGTAGATGATTTGATGATATTCTCAAAGGCCTCAGTCACCTCTCTTGAGTGCATTTTAAATTGCCTTCGGCATTTCCATGAGCGCTCGGGTCTCCGCATCAACCCCTTAAAGTCTTTTATATTTTTGGCTGGAGTCTCAGAGGTTCTCAAAACAGCTCTTCTTGCCAGATCTGGCTTCCTAGAGGGCAAGCTTCCAGTCAAGTACTTGGGTATTCCTCTGATCCCGGCCAGGCTTACTGCTCACCATTGCACTCCTATGCTTGATTTGATCAGGAAAAGGCTTCAACTTTGGAAAAGCAAACTTCTCTCCTATGAAGGCAGGTTAATCCTTATCAAATCAGTATTGGAGTCATCTTATATCTATTGGTCTTGGATTTGTGGGCTACCTCAGGCCACCATCAAGTCCTTGGAAACTCTCATGGCATCCTTTCTCTGGAAGGGCAATGATTCCTCTAGATTTCTCCATCCCCTAAGCTAGGCCGCTGTGTGTCTCCCTAAGACGGAAGGTGGGCTGGGCATCCGAAGAATCAAAGAGGTGAACACTGTGGGTATCATCAAGCTTATTTGGAAGATTGCTTCCAAGAAGAAAAGCATCTGGGTTGACTGGATTTATTCGGGTCCTCTTCGAAATGACTCTATCTGGACGGCTTCCCCTTCCTCTGATGCTTCTTGGGTCTGGCGCAAAATTCTTGCTAGCCGACACCTTGTGCTACGGGTCATTCGGTCCCAGGTTGGTGATGGTCTCTCCGCTTACCTTTGGCTGGACAATTGGCACCCTTCGGGGATTCTTCTGCATCAGGTCACTTCCCGCTCTATTTATGCCATGGGTCTTCACAGGCTATCTTTGGTTGCTGATATTCTTGATCAGGATGGCTGGGCTCCCCCTCCCTCTGGCAACTCTCTTAGCCTTATTTGGACTGAGCTCCCCTCTATTCCAAGAAGGCCTACTGCCCAAGGAGATTGTGTTCTTTGGATAACAAACAGATCTGGCTTCTTCTCTTCTAAGGCAGCTTGGAACTACATTCGTTTGAAAGGCCAGCTGGTTCCTTGGCGTAAGCTTCTTTGGTTCAAGCATCACATTCCTCGCCACTGTTTTACAGCATGGAGGGTTTTCAACAACTGTCTCCCAACCCAGGCTTTTCTTCGAAGCCGCCAGATCCAAGTCTCTTCTGCTTGCTGCCTATGCTGGAACAATGCTGAAGACTTGAGTCATGTTTTCTTTGAGTGCCCTACCGCTGCCGCTATTTGGAAAGGCATCCTCCTCAAGTGCTGGCCGGTCCGTAGAAGAATTCTCCCCTTCTCTAGAGAGTGGATTTGGATTGATATGACCTTCGCTGGTTCCTCTATTTGTGATGTGGTAGGGAGGTTGGCTTTCTGTGCCACTATCAACCATATTTGGATGGAGCGTAATATCAGGAAATGGACCTCCAATTCTCGTCCTTACCAAAAGATTTGGGATTCCATTTCCTTTGAGATTAAAGCAAAGTTATCTCTTGTCCACCCCTCTAGTTGTTTAGACTCCCCAAGGAACAGGCTCATTGTTGACCCCTGGGGCCTCTCTAATGTTTCTCTTATTTCTTCAGCCTCTCTTGGCTAAGGCTTTGGCTGTTTGTGTTTTTCTTGCCCCTAGGGGCCCTCTGTATTTCTTTTCTTCTCTTCGGCAATGATATTATTTATTCACTAAAAAAAAGAGCTAAATAAACACATTTAAACCTTCGTATTCCTAAAAAGTGAACTCAAAGTGATGTTTTGGGTTTGCACCCTTAATTGACAGTATATGGTCAGACCCTGATGTATAAATAGTTAATTACACATTGTATAAGTACTAAAAGACATAATAATAAATTTAAACAAAGTAATGAAACAAAAATGAAGTCAAATGTAGCCTTTAGTTTAAACTTTAAACTCAAAGTCATAAGTGCATAAGTTCATAAGTCATAACTCATAAAGTCCATAAAAGAAACTCAATATAAGTCATTAGTTCAATACTCAATAGTCAATACACAAAGTCACAACTTACAACTCACAACTCACAAGACTCACAACTCTTATAAAACAAATCCTAGTAATAATTGTTATGCCTTCCTTGATCGACCCCACTCATGCTCCGCTGGAGTTAACATCCATTGCTCTCTGTCTGAAGGACATACGTGGACCACGGTATAGTTTTGGAGAAGAAACGAGTGTGGTCATCCACAATTGCCATGTAAATCCCTAAATATCCCGAAATATCACGAATTTTCCCAAAATATCCCGAAATATCACGAAATTTCGGAAAATTTTGCCAAAATTTGTACTTTTTTCATTTTGTATGGCCATTTCGTATCGTTAGTGCCGAGATTTTCGAAATATGCCGATATATCGGCGATATTTCTTAAAATCTTGAACCATGCATATGCCATGGGACATGGCACGAAATTCAGCCTCAACACTAGAACGGGCAACAACAGTCTGTTTCTTACTTTGCCAGGTTACCAAATTACCTCCAACCAGAGTCCAATAGCCAGAAGTGGAATGGCGGTCATCAGGAGAACTAGCCCAATCAGAGTCTATAAAAGCTTCCACTCGCAAATGATCATTAGGAGAAAATAAAATCCCCTTGCCTGGAGTAGTCTTTAAATACCTGAGGATACAGATCACAACATCCCAATGAGTGGAATAAGGATCATGCATATATTAGCTCACCATGCTGACAACAAATGCAATATCCGGCCTAGTATGGGAGAGGTAAATCAGCTTCCTAACCAATCTCTGATATCTCCCTTTGTCTACAGAGTCACCTATTTTACTGGAGAGACGAACATTAGCTTCAAGTGGGGTATCGGCTGGCTTGCACCCTAACATTCCAGTCTCTGATAGTAAGTCTAGAGTGTATTTCCGCTGAGAGAGAAATGCCCCGTTGGTAGAACGGGCAGCCTCAATGCCCAGAAAAAATCGTAGGGGCCCCAAATGTTTTATCTCAAATTCCTTGCCAAGAAGTAGTTTCAAGCTTTCAATTTCTTTCATATTGCTGCCTGTGACCATTATATCATCCACATAAACAATGAGGATGGCAATTTTGGTTCCTGACTGGTTGATGAAGAGGGTGTGATCAACATTACTCTGGGTATAACCAAACTTCACCATAACACTGTGGAATCTGCCAAACCATGCTCTAGGAGACTGCTTCAAACCATAGAGAGCATGTTTGAGTTTGCATACCTTCCCATGAGTTTCCCTAGTAACAAATCCCGGATGAAAATCTAGATAAATTTCTTCTAACTCCCCATGAAGAAATGCATTCTTCACATCCAACTGGTGCAGCTCCCTACCAAGATTGACAACACATGACAGGATAACCCGGATGGTGTTCATCTTTGCAACTGGGGCAAAGGTCTCCTGATAGTCAAGACCCTATGTTTGGGTAAATCCCCTAGCAACCAATCTGGCTTTGTATCTTGCCACTGTGCCATCAGAATTTTGTTTGACAGTGAAAACCCACTTGCAACGGACTGTTATTTTTTTGGGAGGAAGTGATACTAAATCCCAAGTGCCATTTTTTGCAAGGGCATGTATTTCGTCCATCATAGCTGCCTTCCATTTGGGATCTTGAAGAGCCTCCTACCAGTTCTGAGGAATAGAAACAGAGGACAAGGAAGTCACAAATGCACGATATATAGGTGAAAAAGACTCATACGAGTGATACGACACCACTTGAGAAATGGGGTGTTGCGTACAAGTTCTAACCCCTTTGCGATGTGCAATGGGTAAGTCTAAAGAAGTGTCTTAAATAATGGGAGGTGGTGATGGATTAGAAATATTACCTGGAGGTGATGGATTTGGGGTAGGAGGAGCTGTTAGATTTGGAGCAGCTGTAGTAGTGTCAAGTTGCATCCCACGACGAGAGCGTTGGCGAGTGTAGGTTTGAATAATAGGAGGTGGGATGACAGTACGTTGAGTTTCCTTTGGTGTGGAAGACTCCCCCTATCAGGCATATTGACACTAACCAGCTCACCCCCTTGACGAGATGCCACATCATAAAAAGGGTCAACTTCATTAAAGATAACGTCCATGGTGACAAACATCCTATGAGAATGGGGATGATAGCAGCGGTTGCCCTTTTGGGTAGGAGAGTAACCTACAAAAATACACTTGAAGCCCCGCGGTTCTAATTTACTGGAGTGTTGATGGTTACGAACATACCACACACAGCCAGCCAAAAATTTTGGGTGGAATAATAAAGGTGGTGGATCCTTGAAGGACTTGAATGGGAGATCGAAACTCAAGGACACGAGTAGGCATTCGGTTAATTAAATGAGCAGCAGTCATAACCGTTTTACCCCAAAAATTGGAAGGGACATTCATTTCAAAGAGAAGGGCACGGGCAACCTCTAATAGGTGACGGTTGGTACGTTCAGCTACCCCATTCTGAACCGGGGTGTCGACGAAGCTGGTTTCATGCAAAATACCATGGGATGCAAGATATGCTATGAATGCCCCATCATAATATTCTCTCCCATTATCACTGTGGAGAATTTTTATTTGGGCATCATACTGGGTCTGAACAAAAGAATGAAAGTTTTGAAAATAGGAAAAAACCTCATTTTTATGATGCATCAAATAAATCCAAGTCCAACGGGTGTAGCAATCCATAAAAGAAACAAACCATTTATAACCGGAAAGCGAAGAGCAAAGGGTGGGGCCCAACACATCAGAATGAATTAATCAAAAAGGTGAAGTACTTCTAGAATTTAAAGGAGAATACGAAGAACGAGTTTGCTTGGCTAAAACACAAGCATCACAAAAAATATCCTTCAGTTTACAACCAGAAAATAAATTTGGAAAAGTTTTAACTAAGGTGCCCACAGGAGGGTGGCCTAAACGGCGATGCCAAAGTAATAACTCAGGAGAACTAGAAGACTCAGCAACAGTGGGATGAGCATGTCGAAGAGAGGAAGAAGCGACATCAAGGAAATAAAGACCTCCATCAGCTTTACTAGATCCAATCGTTTCTCCCGTTACTAGATCCTAAAACAAACAATGAGAGGGAAAAAAAAGTTACTTTGCAATTAAGATTAGATGTGAAGCGACTAATGGAGAGAAGGTTGGTAGCAAAATTCGGAACTTGTAAAACCGAATGCAAAGACATGGTAGGAGAACAAGTGATGGTCCACTTTCCAGAAATGGATGAAAGAGAACAATCAGCAATGCGAACTTTATACTTACCAAAACATGGGGAATATGTAGAGAAAAGATTTGCCTTACCATATGGTCGGAGGCACCAGAGTCAAAGATCCAACAATTGGAAATGGTAGAGTGACATAAAACAGCAAAAGAAATACTTGGAGTGTCAGAAGAAGCCAAAGTAGAGGTAGAAGCGGAAGCAGGAGCAGAACTAGCATTGGAGTCCAACTTGGTTACCAAATGGCACGGATACTTAGTCAATTCATCTGGAATATTGGCGGGAGGACCAATGGGAGAAGAAGCAGTACCAATAGGTGTATCGGGTACCATAGTTTCAGTAATATGGGCAGCTAGTCTCCCACGACCACGGCCCTTAGTAGAAGTAGTGGTGGGGCGCCCATGAAGCTTCCAACAAAAATCCTTTGTGTGCCTCTCCTTCCCACAGTAATCACATTTAATAGGTTCTTTATCAAAACGATCACTGGGGTGAGAGGAGTTACCTTTAGGTGGTGCAGGAAAACTAGATACAAGAGCTGATCTCTCCTGGGAAGAAGGGGGCATCATAGCATTGTGCCGACTATCCTCCAGTTGGATCAGTGAATATGCCTGCTCCAAGGTGGGAAAGGGATCCCTACTAAGAACCTAGGCATGGAGTTGATTGTACTCTACATTTAGCCAAGCAAGAAAATCATACACCCTGAATTTATCCTCCCGTTTCTTGAACTTGATCACATCTTCAGTGGTAGAAGCCTGGAAAGTGTCATAAAAATCTAACACCTGCCACAGACTTCGCAACTCGAAGTAGTAATGGGACAGGCTGAGTTCTTTCTGCTTGGTCTCATGAAGTTTCTTTCGCAACTTATAGACCTTGGCATCATTCTTAACCTGAGAGTAAGTCTCCTGAGCGGCCTTCCAAATTTATGCAGCAGTGTCAAGCAACAAATAACCATGAGCAAGTTGTGGTGTCATGTTGGAGAGTAAATAAGACATCACAAGGGAGTTGGAAGAACTCCATTTGTCTTGTTCAGGACCTGCAGTGAGGAGTTTCTCCTTTGCACTAGAGGGATAACCCACAAATCTGTGAGAATCGATGTTGAGATAACAAGATCTGGACCACATCAAATAGTTGCTGCCATCTAGTCGGTAAGTGGTGGCGACGCTAGGGTAATGAAAGAGGCGAGAGATAGAGAGAGGCGGCGGTAGGTGGTGGCGGCGCTAGGGAAAAGAAAAAGAAAGGAGAGAGAGAGAGACGGCAGCGGTGGGAAACCCTAGGTTGAGTCTCCCTGCTCTGATACCATGATAACTTTGAGAATTGTGGCTTGTATCAATGAGGCACAATCACATGTCTATTTATAATAAATGCAATGAGAGTACAAGGACAGAAATGCCCCTAGGGCAACACAACATTAAACACCTAGGACAATTCTACTCTTATATTCCATATTACAACACAAAACAATGACATGCTGAATGTCTCGCATGGGATGTAGCTCTTCTAGCAGCTAGATCAGCAAAATTGGAAAGTAGCTCATTGATAGGCTTTGTGAGCTTGACTTCTGGTTGAGGAGTGACTTCTCTAGTAGCAAGAGCTAATATCATGCCTATATCGTGGCTGGTTTGAATAAATTCCTTCTTTGGGATGGCTAACAACTTCTCAGAGTCGATACTCTTCTGATTAGTTCTCAAGGACTGTAGCTTGTGCATCTCAGCTGGTACATTAACAGGATGAAAAACGGTTTGCTGTTCCTTATACTTGGAACACATTAGTTCTTCTTACCCCCAACCATAACATTATTGTCATACATCCATGGTTTACTGAGTAAGACATCAGTGAGTTTCATTGGAATTACATCACACCACACATCCTCTGAATAATGATGAAGCTGTAGAGGTACAGAACAACGCTGATTTATCTCCAAAGTGTTAGCATTCAGCAGTGACACTTTATTTGGTTGTGGATGCTTCTCAGTCTTCAATTTGCCTTCCAAGGTAACATTGACACAGCTGCCACCGTCAACTATCACCTGTATAGTATGATCACCTAAATGCATATGACTTGTTGAAATAGGCTGCTTACCCGATTGGGGTAAGTAGTCCTAGTTAGATTAGGATTAGTCCTACTAGTCCTAGCAGATTAGGATTAGTCCTAGTCAAGTTAGGAGTAGTACTAGTCAGATTATGATTCTCTTCTTTTATTTTTTCCCTTTGTTTTATTGTTCTTCCCTCAGCCGAGTCCTATTCTGGCATTCCTAGTTGTATTAGGAATTCCTAATAGGATTAGGACCGAGGCAATATTCCTATTTGTACTTTGATTAATTGTACTTCAATTCTATATAAATAAAGGGCCTTGGTGATCGGTTAAGATCATCCAGGCATTCTCTAAATTCTCTCTTCTCACATGATATCAGAGCAGGTCTCTTTGACCTAACCTGGTTCCTACCCCTCCCCCCTTCCATCGTTCTCTTTTCCTTTTTTTTCACTCGATATCCATTCCCCTCCCCTCCCACTCGAATTTCTTCACCTTTTTTTTGTTTTTTCTCTCCAATTAGGGCAGATCTAATGAGGTGATCTGTGAGATAGATGCTGCCCTAATTTATCACCTCACCAATTGATGAATTAAGAAGGTTTTGGTTCGATAGCTGCTGCCCATACTTCTGCGATATTTTTTGGAGTTCTCCCCTGCTGAAGACCAATATCTCCTTGCCATTAAAGCTGGTTTTCTTGGGATCCATCACTGCAGGCTTTCTGGACAGCTGCTGCCTCTGTTTCTCTTCCCACCATTGAGGCATATCTCCACATCGATCTCTTTTCCAGGTTTTTTTGACATAAACCTGCTATTTCTCGATCTGGTTTTTTTTCTCCTCTCTGTGTGGGCTGCTGTTTGAACACATCTGCATCAAATTTCAAGGCTGTCTCTACAGTATTTTATCACTATTTGAAGACCCCTAAATCCCAATCGATATTTCTCCTCTAGGGTTTTTTTTCAAACCCTACCTAGCGAACTTTGGATTTAGGGCTGCTTGTTGCTGCCACAGGGATTCATCCCTTTTTTTTATTTCTGTTTTGCTGCCACTGTGTTGTCTACAATATGGGGGACTCAGAAGTGACCACGGCCAACTCTGGAGTTGATTCTCAGCCGCGGACAGAATTCCTCCCTTATGCTGCATCTATTAAACTTGATGGATCTAATTACCTCATCTGGGCCAGATCTCTCTCCTTGACTGTGGCTGGTAGGGGGCTTAGTGGGCATCTTCATGGCACCACCAAACAACCTGCTGAAGAAGGTGCTGCCCGTACTAAATGGGCTGCCAACGATGCTATGGTGATGTCATTTGTTTTAAATTCTATGACCACTGATCTATCCAGTCAATATCTCCTCCTTGACACTGCTACTCAGATATGGACTGCTATCAAGGGAACTTATGGTCGATCAGGAAGTGGTGCTCAGGTGTATGAAATTAGGAAGACACTACTTAGAAGGAGATGTCTGTTACTAAATACTATGCTGCCCTCCAGTGTTTATGGCAGCAATTGGATCATAATGCTAGGTTTCAACCTACTACTACTACTGATATTACTGCCTATTATTCTTCTGTTGATCAGTTTCGGGTCTATGATTTCCTAGCTGGACTCAATGATGATTATGACCCTATCCGGGTGCAAGTCCTTGGTCGAGTTCCTTTCCCCACTCTAGAGGAGACTTTTTCTTATGTTCACAGTGAAGAGACACGAACGGCTGCCATGATGCTTACTCCCAAAGTTGAGAGATCAGCCTTACAGACTATTGGCTCTACCCCTGTTACTTCTTCTGACAGTGTTGTTGCTACTACCACCAAAGAGCCTGTGAAGTGTGAGCATTGTCACAAACCATATCACACTAAGGCTCAATGTTGGAAATTACATGGGAAGCCAGCTGATTTTGAGGCCAAACGTGATCGTGCTAAGTCTAAAACCAAAGCCAATCACACTGGAAGTGTAGCTCCAACTCCCACTGCTGACATCGGTTTCTCCCAGGATGAACTCCAGGCTCTACGTCGTATGTTGAACACATCCGTTGCCTCTACTACATCTGCTGCCAATTCAGGTTCCTTCTTTGCCCGTACAGGTATTTCCTTTGCTGGTCATTGTGCATCAGTAGTTTCCACTCCATGGATCATAGACTCCGATGCTACTGATCACATGACAGGTTCTTCTAGCCTTTTTAATACATATTCTCCTGCTTCTGGTAAGGATAAAGTCAAAATTGCTGATGGGTCCCTCTCCTCCATATTAGGGAAAGGATCCATTGGTTGTTCTCCTTCTCTTACCCTGTCATCTGTGTTGCATATTCCCAAATTTACAACTAACCTTCTTTCCATTAGCAGTCTCACTAAATCCCTGAATTGTAAAGTGACTTTTTTTTCCCACTCACTGTGTTTTTCAGGAACTGGACCCGGGGAAGACGATTGGCTCGAGTAAAGTGCATGGCGGATTGTACCTGCTTGATGGCGATCCTACACCTACCCAGGCTTTACCATCGGCATCTTTCTCTTCTGAATTACATAAATGGCACTCTAGGCTAGGCCATCCCCCTTTAGGTGCTTTATCACATTTATTTCCAGCATTAGATAAAGATTGTAATAAGGAAGACTTTTTTTGTGAGCCTTGTGTCTTGGTTAAACAGACACGTTCAACTTATCCTATTTCTAATAATAGATCCTCTTCCTTATTTCATGTTGTTCATACTGATGTGTGGGGTCCTAGTAGGAAAGCTTCCCTGTCTGGACATCGGTGGTATGTCACTTTTATTGACTGCTATTCTAGGTTCACTTGGGTATGCCTTATGCACACAAAAAATGAAGTTTTTTCATGTTTTCAGCACTTTCATCAGTTGGTTACAACCCAATTTAATGCCACTCTTCAAATTTTGAGGAGTAACAATGGGAAAGAGTATATGGAAGGTCAGTTCCAAAAATACCTTGCTGCCCATGGAATTCTCCATCAGACCAGCTGTGTCGACACTTCAGCCCAAAATGGTGTGGTTGAGAGAAAAAACCGCCACCTCTTGGAGGTGGCTAGCGCTCTTCTATTTGCTCGCAATGTCCCTTCCCTTTATTGGGGGGATGCTGTCCTTACTGCAACCTATTTAATTAATAGGCTGCCCAGCCGTGTTCTTCTTTCCAAAGCCCTTATTGAGCTATTACGTGGCTCTTCTTCCTTTATAGTCCCACCTAAGGTGTTTGGCTGCGTTTGTTATGCCAGGGATACAAGGTCCTCTTTTAAACTTGACCCACGTAGTCTCCGCTGCATTTTCTTGGGATACTCTGCTACTTTGAAGGGGTACAAATGTTATTACCCTCCATCCCGCAGGACTTTTGTCAACATGGATGTTGTTTTTCATGAAAACGTTCCATATTTTATGTCCCCACCTCTTCAGGGGGAGAGTGCTAGTGAAAATGTGCTGAATATTGACTCTCAACCTCCACTTCAGTCTGGTTACCATGAGTCTGAACCAGTTCGGCCTGCCCCTAATAGTCCCCCTGACTCAGGGGGAGAGGTTCCTATACAGGGGGAGACTATTTCTATTCAGTGGGAGCAATCTACCCCTGTCCAGACTCCTATCCAGAGGACTATTAGTGAATTTCAGAAGAGGATTGATGCTAGTAACATGAAGACCTATGTAAGGAAACATTAGTAGGTTCAATCAATTGTTGCTCCAGTACCCATCAAATTGCCGAACCTGGATCCAGAACCTGCCTCTCCACCTTTTAATTTTCCTTCTCCTGAGTTACCTATTGCTCTTCGCAAAGGGGTCAGGACTTGCACTCAGCATCCCATATCTCATGTTGTTTCTTATGACTCTGTTTCCCCATCTTTTCGTGCTTTTGTTTCTTCTCTTTCTTCTGTTCGTATTCCTAACAAATGGCAGGAAGCTCTATCAGATGGAAAGTGGAACGCAGCTATGATGGAAGAAATGGAAGCGTTGAAGAAAAATAACACATGGGAGCTTGTGGTTCTTCCACCTGGGAAGAAAACCGTTGGATGTAAATGGGTGTTTGTGGTGAAACAGAAGGTGGATGACACTGTGGATAGGTATAAGGCACGACTTGTGGCCAAGGGGTTCACTCAGACATACGGCATTGATTACCAGGAAACTTTTGCACCTGTTGCAAAGTTAAATACTGTTCGTGTGTTATTATCTTATGCAGTCAACCTTGGATGGGATTTGCAACAACTAGATGTAAAAAATGCTTTCCTAAATGGAACACTGGATGCAGAGGTGTATATGGACATTCCACCAGGGTTCTCTTGTGACAGAAAACAAGGAAAAGTGTGTAGGCTGGAGCGTGCACTTTATGGGCTGAAGCAGTCACCTCGAGTATGGTTTGGTCGGTTCCACAAGGCCATGATTTCTGTGGGCTATAAGCAGAGTAATGCTGATCGCACACTCTTTATAAAGAGGGCTGGTGAAAAACTCACTGTTCTTATAGTCTACGTTGATGATATAGTGGTTACCGGCAATGATGGTAATGAGATCAGACGGTTGAAGACCTTCCTTGGACAAGAATTTGAGATTAAAGATCTAGGAAAACTACGATATTTTCTTGGGATTGAAGTGGCCAGATCTTCTAAAGGCATTTTTCTCTCCCAGAGGAAGTATGTCCTAGACTTATTGGCTGAGACCGGGTTGCTAGGCTGTCGTCCTTCAGATACTCCTATGGATCCTACTGTTCGACTGAAGGAAAAAGAGGGTGAGCCTGTTGATAAAGACCGGTACCAAAGACTTGTAGGGAAGTTGATTTATCTTTCACACACTCGTCTTGACATTGCTGTCGCCGTGAGTACTGTGAGCCAGTTTATGCATGATCCCTACTCTTCTCATTTGGAGGTTGTTCTTCGTATCTTACACTATTTGAAGTCAGCTCCTGGAAAAGGAATTCTTTTGTCTACGCATGGTCATCTACGGATAGAAACATACACTGATGTTGATTGGGCTGGTTCTGCAGATCGCAAGTCTATTTCTGGGTATTGCTCATTTGTAGGTGGAAATCTTGTCACGTGGTGTAGCAAGAAGCAAAATGTTGTTGCTCGTTCTAGTGCCGAAGCTGAGTTTCGAGCTATGGCACAGGGTATTTGTGAGTTACTCTGGCTTAAAGGGTTGCTATAAGATCTTGGTGTTCCTATTCGTCTTCCTATGATGTTGTATTGTGACAACAAGGCTGCAATCAGCATAGCACACAATCCTGTACAGTATGTTCGTACCAAGCATGTTGAGGTGGATATGCATTTCATCAAAGACAAGTTAGAAGATGGGCTGATTTGTATTCCCTTTGTGACATCTGCGGATCAACTTGCTGATATCTTCACCAAGGGATTGTCTGGAAAATTGTTTCGTCCCAATCTAGTCAAGTTGGGCATGATCGACATCTTTGCTCCAATTTGAGGGGGAGTGTTGAAATAGGCTGCTTACCCGATTGGGGTAAATAGTCCTAGTTAGATTAGGATTAGTCCTACTAGTCCTAGCAGATTAGGATTAGTCATAGTCAAGTTAGGAGTAGTACTAGTCAGATTATGATTCTCTTCTTTTATTTTTTCCCTTTGTTTTATTGTTCTTCCCTCAGCCGAGTCCTATTCTGGCATTCCTAGTTGTATTAGGAATTCCTAATAGGATTAGGACTGAGGCAATATTCCTATTTGTATTTTGATTAATTGTACTTCAATTCTATATAAATAAAGGGCCTTGGCGATCGGTTAAGATCATCCAAGCATTCTCTAATTTCTCTCTTCTCACATGACTGTAGAAGATGCAGGTACGTCACCAATCCTCCCCTTTGGTTTCAGCCACCAAAATACGAGTAATCAGAGTAGAAAAGCCAGAGAAAGCCTAACCCAAAATGTTGAATAATAGGAGACGGGTATACCTCCAGGAAACTTGTAGTTTTCCGTCCGATAGTAAGTTGTTCAGTCTTCCTTCTTGTGCAACACGGCTAGAGCAGCTGTGGCCGAACCCTTGTCAAATTCAAAGGTAACAACTTCTCTATATTAACCAAACTTGTATGACCGACCAAAAAGCAAGGAAAGCAACGTACTCTCAGCTTCGGATAAATTTGAATTTCTTTATTTTGCCTCCTAGTTTGAAATGATCAACATGTTCCATTTTTTTTTAATTAAAGGTATATGCGTGACACTCAATCTACTAATTGTTATTGATGTATTTCAGATACTAGACTATTATGCCATGGTCTCATCGACTAGCATTTACAATACCTCAGGAGCTAATGAGACTATTTTAGTGAAATTCAGCTGTCTCAATTCTTGCACCAAAAACTTGAGTTCTTTTTGATTTCTTTCTTGATCAATGACAACTGCTGCATCGGTATCATGTCGTATACCATAGGAGCCATCTTCATTCTCATCAGTTGCATCATAATAATCCACATCAAATTCTCTATTGGACATCTTCCAATGGATATGTGTACAAGTCATGATCATCATCATCATCTGGAGTGCCCGCCTTTTCAACAACAATGTTCATGTTCTGACGATTTGGACAAGATTTGGCATAGTGTCCCATCTCTTGACATTGATAGCACTACACCTTATTGTTGCTGACCATAGCTGCCTTGCCCATATTATCATACTGGGTAGGTGTTGTGGTACACGAAGGGCTGGCGGTAGTAGGCTTAGGTGATGGAAAATTTTTCTTGTTCCCCCTAGCTTGAAACCCAAATCTTCTATCTGTAGCTAATAACTCCTTTGCACAAATGGCTTTCTCGAAGCAATCTCGAATATTTGACACATTTGTAACACCAATAACTCTATTTGTGTAAACTCTCAATTGCAATCTGAATCAAGATAATGCCTGTATGTCGTTCTCTCTAATGCTAGTACGAGAAGACATAGTCGAACTGCTCCATGTACTCCGCCACAATTAAATTCCGTTGAAGAAGAGAATCCAACTTATCTTGTAACCATGATTTGAAATGTCGTGTTAGATGGTTGTCACTCAGATCTTATTTCATTTCCTCCAAGGTAACTGGTGTTCTACCTCAGTCTTCAAGATTCCTCTCATAAGTCCTCCATCATTCACGGGCTAACCCAATTAGCTTAGTTCGAGTCAGTTTCATCTTCCTTGACTCAGATAATTTCGAATTAATCAAAGTAATCATCCAGACATACTAACCATTTTGTAAAATAATTGTGGATCATGTTTGCCATTGTGCTCCTTTAGTTTGAGCTTAACCTTCTGTGTATCGTCAAAGTGTCGATGGGGTACACCAGTTTCAGCATCGAAGTAAGATCTCATGTGGTCCTCGAA
Organism: Telopea speciosissima; assembly: GCF_018873765.1. NCBI lineage: Eukaryota > Viridiplantae > Streptophyta > Magnoliopsida > Proteales > Proteaceae > Telopea > Telopea speciosissima. The sequence continues at coordinate 3,848,346 of NC_057921.1, forward strand.
TGTAGGCGGCACTATAGGAACCATTGGTTGTTCCCTTCCTATGGTCCTCCTGTTGTGGTGATATACTGTGGGTTGTACCTGAATTCTCTGCTCACCTTCAGTGGTAAGTTACTATTTTATGCAAGAGTAGATCTGTGATTTTGAAGTTTTTGCAACCTCTCACTTATAGTCCTCTGTTCAACAGAGAACTGCTGAAACATATCAATAACCTTTGCCATCAGATTGGAAGGACCCCATAGCCTTGGTGAAACATCCTCTGCCATGTTCTGATACCACTTAATGTAGTATTGGTTTGATGGCTCAAATCAATGGCCAATAACAAGACCTTTACTCAAAGGAAAGGTTCAGAATAGGGTGATTTAAGATAATCAGGTGGTTGGATGAGGCTGTCAATAAAGTCGAGTGTAACAATTAGGGGTGAGAAGGTTTGCTGAAAGTTTCAGCCAAATCAGATGGTTAAAATAGTAGTTAGGTGCAATTGCTAGTGGCAACAGGAATTGGGTAAAACAGTAATTTGTTGGCAAACTACAGTCCATGGGATCATGAATCAACCTGGGTTCACAAATATTGGAATCTGGGTCAGCCCATGGTCTCTCATAATGACCCTAGGGCATTCCCATGGTTGCCCAAGGGAACCCTAAATAAAATTCGGGTCTCCCATGGTTGTCCAACCCTCTTTTTTCTTGTCCCATAAAATTGTGGGATACATAAGAAGAGAGAAATCAACTCCTTTTCATCCCATGGAAAGAGGGAACCATCCCATACTCGAATGCGTCGCGGAAAATAGATCGATTTGGGTTTCTTTCACATCCCATGGTTATCAAATAATTAAAAACACTTAATGTAAATATAAACATCAATTTGCTAACCTGTTGAGCCTCAAATGTTGCTCCTCCTCCTACGGATAATGGTTCTTCCCCTAATGAGCTGATCAACCAAGCCCTAATCTGGATCTCCTTGATGCAATAGAAATTCCCTAAGCCAAACCAGAATTTCTTCTCAAAGACTTGGATCCAATCGAAAAACCAAGTTTCCAAAACCCTAACCAGATCTCAAAGCTATAGAGAGCAAGAGAGCAAAAGAGGAGGAGAGGGGCTGCGATTTTCCAGAGGGGGCAGAAAATTTGTCTAGGCCTTGGATGGGTTCTGCTCTCCCTGTGGTGTGTTTAAATAGGAGAGGCTCTAAAGAGCCTCCTTTCCCAGTGAGAATTTGACTCTGTCTCTCTCTCTCTTGTTTGACTTGAAACCCCAATGGGCTTAAGTGATGGGCTTCTAATTAGTGAAAAAGCATAATCTAAAAGGGAATAATTTTAATTAATTAATTAAACATTAATGGGCCTATTAATTAATTAGCATCAAGCCCATAAGTTTAAATAAATCAATTATTAATTAGCGAATCCCAGAAATACCCCTGCATATCAAATATGCACCAACCCTCCACTAAACAACATTATCATCATGGAGTCTAGGGCATGTACACTAGTACTGCCAAACCCCATTCCATGGTACATGTCTGTATCGAAGCGTCTGTGTACGTGATCGGAATCTACAAAACACGATTAAACTCTTTAATCAAATACATAATTATAAATTATCATTTTATGTGAAAATATGTTTTGCAAAAACCATTTAACAAAATGATATAGGATCCTGATTCAAATCCGGCCATCCACAGACTAACTCCCCTTGATGTTCCTCAATCGAGCAGTGGAGACCTTGTTGAATGACTCTTTCACTCACATAATATTTATGCATTCCCAGAACACCGGCTTTAGTTCTCTTGAACCGCAGTCATTGGTGAACCAAAGAATATGCTCACATCATGCAGTGACAAGGCCCTCTCAGGTACTAGGTCTCGGTGACACATGTCTATCCCAAACCTATATCTGGCAGTAATACATGAGGGAATCGACAAAATAAGTTTCTTCTCCAATGCACACATCAACATGTGCGTACTCGCTATCGTACCCCAACATCAAACATGTCTAGGCATACCCAATGCAACGACTATATGATAAGGGCTGCCCAACCCAAACCCTAGTCGTGACTACCAATTTAAAGTAATACTTATGGACGTACATTGCTCAAAAAGTTTATATCGCATGTGATCATATTAAACAAAAATGTATGAAATGTTTAATACATAATAAACCAGTTTGAACTGGATTGAACCGGGTTTGATAGACACACATATCCAACAAATTTAGGGCCAGAAATTAGGGTTTGAAAAGTGAAATGAGGTAGCTGCTTTCTGACATAAATCATCCTTATATCAGCAGCCTAATCGATTCATGAAATCAGAATCAGATTCAGATATGTAGTTAGGGTTCTATAGTTCTATGATAGGAGGGAAAATAGAGATTTCACAATATCAGCCAATCGGTTGGTCAGAAAAGGCTGAAATTTGAATCGAATTTCTCCTATATTCAGGGAAATCCAACGGCTGGTTTGCTTAGTCTCAAAAAATATGTTGTATATGATCTTCTAGAAGATAGGTTCAAGTTGCAGAAATTTTCAGATTAAGAACTCACCTGTTAATGACTGTGAACTGAGAATAGATGATAATAAAACCAATAGAACAGTAGTAACAGTAGAGCAATAGACTTAGATGAACCAACCGGGCTTTACACCGCAAAGTGTTGATTGGATCAAACACCAATCCCTTCTTCCTTGATCAAACACAAGGATCTCCATTGAAGAAGACTAGCAGCAGCAGCAATTCTATTTTAAAAATTGTGGTTAAGAGAGAACTTCCTCATGCGTACGTTTTTATAAAGCCAAAGAAAAGAGTTTGAGTTGGATTGGGACATCCCCCAACCTACTCAATTACAACTCACAATCACTTTAAGTCTAGCTATGTCGACTTAAGTGATGTGGACCCACTTATTTAGTTTCTAACTAAAGACTCAATACTAAACAACTTAAATTGACCCACAATTTAACCAACATAGACCACGATTCAATTGGAAATTGGAAAATAAAATATTACAAAATATATGAAAATAAACTAAGTATAGAAACCAATAAAACAATAAATCAACAACGAGACTAGGCCATGGTTTGGCTTCTTTTGTTGGACTTCTTCCTACGGATGTAGTTCTTCAGATCTGCATCATGTGGGCTCTTAATTTTTTACATAAAGTATCATTTGTTGAACTTTTCTTCACTATCTGAGAATAAATAATTTTGTGTTCTACTTTGGAAATATGAAGAGTTGATTTTGATATTGATGTATTGTTGTCAACTGTTAGTTCTTTGCTGTCATTCTGGTACCGCTTGTAATTGTTAAAATGTTCAGGTACTTTCCGATTTAGAGCGTTCTGTCTGCCGAATGGTCAATCGACAGGTTAGTGTTTACATGTTTTTTTTGGGTGTGATAGTGTTTACATGTTATAGTCAGTTTGTTTGCATAAAGGTATCTCCCTGTTTCTTACTCCAACCAAAATGAATTGACTAATGTTGTATCCTGTGTAATATCCGCTGACTTAGTACTTAGTATGTTTCGTTTTGCTTCCAGCTATCTTTTTTGTGGTATTCTTCAATTTATATTCTCATCTCTACGCAAATGATAATCATTCTTTTGCTACTGCAATGGAAATCCGTGTGAAAAAACTAAAACTGAAATACATTATGTGAAGAAAATGCTTTTCTTAATCCATTCCTTCTCTCCCCCCATTCTTGGATTTCTTAATCCATTTCTTAATCAATTTTAATTACAAATCACCATTCTTGGATTTCATTGTCTTCAAAGTCATAGCTGAAGTGTCTGCCACCTGGACCGCCTGATTTGTCACAGCCTATTCCTTACAGCACCGGAGATGTGACTAGGATGCTTACCGCCATCCTATTCGACCTAACAGGATCTCAAATGCACTACCTTAATCTCACAATCCACAATTGAGAATCATAAATAATATCAGAGATAGGGGAAATAATTACTTAGTATTGAACTATTGATTCTCATAATTGGAAAACTAAATGTGATAGTATATTACATATTTAAAATTTATTCTTCTTCCAACCATTAACCAAAACATAAATAGAAATATTTACATCAAATGTACAATCCCATCAAAAAGTCAGAAAGGGTGGACACCACATCCTCGATCACAGTGCACCGTATGCACAGTCATCACAGCCATAACCCGGATCATGTTCCTTGGGCTTTGGAATCCTCCACTCTCCACCGCAATCAGTAGCAGAGGGAGAAGTGTCGGTACTCATCGATATAGCACCACCTGCATCATTATCTAAAAAGAGGCACACACGTGGTGTGAACTTTACTAAGCTCAATGAGGGGATGGGGGCATGTCAACATACACAAATAGTCCATGATGCGGTGCATGAGTTAATTTATTATTATCCACCTAACAACAAAATTAAGTCAAGGTAAATGCACTACTGCAACACAATAAGTAGTATCCCTGGTCCCGGAATCGTCCATCGGTCACCTAGCAATAACAAACTCTAGTTGTGAAACAGGAGCCTGCCGGTCCCCGAATGTTCCATGAGTCTCCCAACAAGCCCCGATAATTCTATCCTGGTGCCAAGGTCCCAGAATCATACATTGGTCACTAGGCTCGGTCCGCCTCCGACAATAATCAGATCGTACTGTGGAAATGGTATTTCGGAAAGTCTCAACAAACCTACTGTAACGACCCAAACTCAGATACAAGTAAAGGTATAGCCCTCACGGGCACTGATCAAATGATTGCTAAAATCATGCGGAATCATTCAAAACAAAACACAAAATTCAACCCTCAAACATAAAATATTCAATTAATAGCCTTAAATCCCCAAAACTCCTACTGGTGGCAGTCTAATGTTTGTCCAAACTAAAATCTCAAATTCCAATCTCTCAAAGTTTACCTCTCAAACTGCTCCTTATTGCATCCAATTAATGAATTAAAATAGTGAGAATGAAAACAAGTCTTCGAATCACTCTCGAACTCTCCAACTGAAGCATACCTTCGGCTCAAACCTTTGTAATGTTAAAAATGGGGTGAGCTAAACAGCTCAGCAAGACAAAATAGCAAGAGCACAACACAGTAGCAACAATCAAGCATTCACGACAATTAAATCAAACACTTTTTAAATTTTCTCAAAACAACACCACTTGATAAAACACTTGCTTAATAATCCAACACATTTAAAAGAACTCTATCATTTGAAATCACCCTTTTTGTCACTTTAGCCGGCACTGAGGGAAACAAGCTGCCACCACCCACAACACGAGAGGAAAACACTGCCCCCTTACAATCACTTACGATCACTTATGGTTGTCACCCACTCTGTGACTAATTATACACCACTGACCACTCATTTGTGCACAGTGGGTATGATTTCCGTGGCTCCACGGAATACCTCTCTGGTGGCTATGACTCTCCACCGGCACGGGGCAGTCTAATTACACTTACATCACTTACCACTCTTTAAAACCCATACTTTTAAAACACTCTCTTTAACAATTACACCTTTAAAATTTCACCAAGTGAAAACACAGGTAAAAATCCACAAATAAGATCCCAAAACCACTTTCTCAATCATCACACACAGATTTCATCATCACTAGAATTTACTTACACAATCACAAGGCACACTTTATCACTATTAAATCGTCATATATCAACAAATATAATGCAAATCACTATAAGCATTTGACATCTAATGACAAACACTTTACAAAATACAAGTCAAACATACCACACACCTGTGGTGTACACTCACTATAATCCACTTACCTCAATTTGTGAACGTGTTAATTCGACTCTCCAAACTCCAAGTACTCGAATTAGTCATAACGCCAAATTTGGATATTGAGCATCACAAACTGCACAAATACAATTATTACTTGTTAGCATCATTATGGAGTTCTTTTTTTATTTAGTTCAAGCTGGATTTTCCTTGTTCTCTTATTTGTATAATCCAGCTTGAGGGGGAGTGTTGGAATATGTAATCCAGAATACCATGGGGGTATTTTGGTCTTTTTTGGGGTAATTTTATTCTTCTTATATTATTAAGTTTATGTCGGCTATGTGGGTTTTAGTCCCACATCGCCTAGTTTAGTCACTTTGTAATTACCTATCAATTAATCAACTCAAGCATTACAATCAATTCTTCTTCTATCTTCTCTTCTCTCTCAAGTTACTGGTTACAGGTCTTAGGTTTTCTACATGGTATCGGAGCTAGGCAACCAGTGACTGATTCTCTCCAAGATAGCCGTTTTGAGAGTCGTTTAGGGTTTCTTATATTTTTAAAAAGAAACCCTAGTTCATCAAAGAAGAAGAACTAGGATTTCGTACATTGAGTTGCTGATTTTGACCTACTACAAGTGCTCCCTGTTTTGAAGATCGATTTCTTCCACCCACATTGAAGATCGATTGTTCCCTTTTGAGGAGATTAAAAGTATGGTTTTTTTGGGAGATTATTCTGCCTCATCAAGAATCGATTCTTCCCTCTTGAAGATCGATTTCTGCAAGTCAGTTCATCTCTTACGGCCTACTTTTGTTGCTGGAGGTTCTACTTGTGTTAGATTCCCTGTTTTCCGCCTCTGATTCACGCTGGAGGTTGGAGATGGTGCTGTTAGTTCTTGGTTCATCGATCATGGTTGTTCAGATTTAAAGTTTTTTTCAGTTTGTGGAGATCGATTCTGGTCATCATTCTGCAGATCAGATTTTTTATCTTCGATTGCAGAAATCGATGGTGCCTCTCTTTATTTTTGAAGCCCGCCCTTGGCCTACGATCCTATAAAGTCCTTCCCTGGTATCGTTGCTACAATCAACCTCAAGGAGGAGATGCTGTTTCTGCCTCTGGTTCTACATCTCCGGCTGCCGCTGCTATGGCTCTGGTATTTCCTGGCTTGAAGGATTGGTTGATGGCTACTACTGATGATCTGGTTTCAAGGGTTGATTCTTGTTGGCTTCAATTCCCTCAACACTTACTACTTTGGTTACCGCCCCCAATCTTACTGACGTGGTGTTCAAGCCTCTGTTCCAGCAAAGTGTTTGGGTTTGCCTTGGGTGTTATGTCGTGGAGAAGAAGGGTACTTCAGCATAATGACAAGTATGCCCATATTCCCTATGAGTAGAGTCCTATTCACCCTCTTATGGTATTAGATTTACGTAGTTAACCACTAATCCTTTAGTTATTTGGTTTCCCCTTTACTGTTTGGTTAATTACAACTATGCCATCCCTTTTTAACTGTGCTATTTACAATTTTGCCATCTTCCTTTATCGTCCCTGGCCCTTATTTTACTTTTCATTCCCAGTTTACCCTTTTGCCTAGTTGGGTTTATAATTAGATTTCAATTTAATTGCAATTCTGCCATTCCCCAACCAATAAATGTTAATTCCCTTCATGTCCCCTTGCTTCATTATTTTCCAATAACCCCTTGAAAATTCTGGTTATTTCCCAGATTGCCACTCTCCATAGCCATTATTTTACTTATTGCATCCCATTGCTTTTTGTTTACCAAAAAGGCCCTTGCAAAATTCTGATTATTTACGGAACTGCCATTACTTTTTCATATATTCCCCTATTTGACTACCCAATTGACCCTTGAAAATTCTGATTTGTTATCAGTTTGCCCTTTGGCTTGGATTGTATTTAAAAGTGGATTTCCACCAAATTACAGCCATGCCATCCTTTTTTTCCAATACCGTTCCCTTTCAATAATTCTAATTCCCTTCATATCCCATACATTTGGCATATACCCATAACCCCTTTGGAAGTTAATGGTATTCCCTAATTTGCCATTTCTTCATTTTCCATTACCCTTAGCACCTCTAGGAAAAATCTGGAATATTATGTTTGTGCCCTATCTCTTACATCATCTCTGTTATGTCCACGTGTACTACAAGTGCGGGGGGGATTATGTACAGTATACTTGCAGACATTGCAGAACGCAGAACTTGCAGGAACATTGGTGCAAAACATAGAAGATCAGTTTTCTCCACCATTGCCATTGGGTATCCTTCGTTATTGGGTTGAGTTTGCTGTAAGGGGGAGATTGAAGTATTGAAGAGTATTGAAGATATTTGGTTGTTGCCTATTTGAGGACTTTCAGTTAGGTTGATACAGTGTTTTTCCACTGCCTGATTCCGTTTGTTTTCGCTGCTTGCTGCTTTAGTTATTTCACTTCAAGATTCTATGTCACTATGACAATCTGAGATTCATCATTGGATAACTATTGAAGATCGTTGAAACCAGAATTAGAAACAAAGGCAGATTTAGAAGGTTAGGGTTTCAAACCAAACTAGCCATGGGAAGACATTCCAGTCCAAGTTTTGAAGATCTATTTTTTCAAGTTCTTGAAGGTTTATTTGGGAGTTGCATTCATATGTCAAGCTGGATTCTGCTGCAACTTAGTTTTTCCCATTTTATTCAAGTTGGGCATTAGTACCTTGTATGCACCAACTTGGGGGGGAGTGTTAGCATCATTATGGAGTTCTTTTTTTATTTAGTTCAAGTTGGATTTTCCTTCTTCTCTTGTTTGTATAATCTAGCTTGAGGGGGAGTGTTGGAATGTGTAATCCAGAATTCCATGGGGGTATTCTGGTCTTTTTGGGGTAATTTTATTCTTTTTATATTATTAAGTTTATGTCGGCTATGTGGGTTTTAGTCCCACATCACCTAGTTTAGTCACTTTGTAATTTCCCCTCTATTATAAATAGAGGGGCTTACCTATCAATTAATCAACTCAAGCATTACAATCAATTCTTCTTCTATCTTCTCTTCTCTCTCAAGTTACTGGTTACAGGTCCTAGGTTTTCTACATTACTTTTATGCAAAAATTCTTTTAGCTTTTTGATATTGCTAGTGAGGACCCTAATCTGGATGGGAGAACGACTCTGTTTTAGGGTTAAACCACGAGAGCAATGGACAAAAAATCATAGAATTAATTTGGGTAATCCAATGGAAACGATAGGCAATGAATCATATGGGTAAACCAAGAGAACAATGGGAATCACATAAATTTGTGGTCTGGTTAAGATTAATCATACCATCTCTTCTCATAGTCACAAGGAATTGGTTTACATGAAGATTCGCTTGAGTGTAATAAAACATGTATAAACCATCTCTTTTACCATCCTATAGTAAAAGAGAAACATCTCTTTCTCATGGGAAAATCAAGGGAACAATGGACAAGAAATCTTATAGGAGAATCAAGAGAATAATCGACAATAAATCATGGGTAATTAATCATATGAGAGAGTCGAGAGAACAATGGGTAACAAATTATATGGGAAAATCAAGGGGATAATGGGTAAGAATTCATAAAGAAATCATATGGGAAACATGAACAATGGGTAAAGATCCAATATGAGGAAATAGGTTGGATGCTTACTTGCAAGACGGTAATGGCAATTAATAGCCAGATCAGATCTTCGAAAAGAGTTGTAGAAGTAGCAGCAACTCACGAGTTCCCCCTCTCTTCTCCTTCATCTTCTTTTTCTTCTTCACGGTTTGCTGTTTACCCCTTTTTATTGTTCCCCCTCTCTCTTCTCCTTCATGTCCTTTTTCTTCTTCTTCTTCTTCATGGTTTGGTGTTTCCCCCTTTTTTTTTTTATTTTTTTATTTCTTGTTATTCTGTTTACTCTCTCTCTCTCTCTCTTGCGATATTCCTCTCTCCCTCTTTTTTCTCTTGATATATATATATATATATATATATATATCTCCCTCTCTCTCCGTCTCTTTTCTGTTTCCCTATCTTTCTCGGTTTCTCTTTTTATTTTATTTTTTTTATTTTATATATCCTAGTATCTCTCTATTTTCTAATTCCTTTCAAAATCTCTCTCATTCCCATGATTTAATTGCATATGATGCGGTCCACCATTTAAGTTAAATCCAAAAATATATAAAAGCTTAATTATAACACCTACTTCCCTTTGACGCTTATAAGACTTGAACCTAAGACCTCTTAATAAATTAGTATCTCAACCACTAGGCTAGATGCTTATTTGATTATTAAATTCCCAAATTAAATTTAAATAAAGAACCAAAGCACTCTTTAATTCTTAAATAGCATTATGTCATTCAATACTAGGTTACTCTAGAATTAAATTCTAGACATAATGGTAATAAGGAAAACTAATTATGCATTTATGGATTTGCCCTTGATGTGTACAATTACGAAAAGCTATTTACTTGGGAGACTCATGAAAAGGAGAACCAATTTGGTTTTATGCCAAGAAGATCCACGACAAAAGCTATTTACTTAGGAGACTAATGAAAAGATTTAGAGAGGCAAGAAGGATCTCTATATGATCTAGAAAAAGCTTATGACAAAGTCCCTAGAGAGTTAATTTGTCAAGTACTAAAAGAAAAGTGTTTCAAGTAAATATGTGGACATAGTTAAAGATATGTATAATGGTATGGTAACCTATGTAAGATCTGTGAGGGTCAAGGTAGTGGATTCCCAATTAATTGAGTTACATCAAGGATCAACTTTAAGCCCTCCTTTGTTTGCGCTTATCATAGATGATTGACATTCAAGATTAGGTCCGTTGGTGTATTGTTTTTTGTTGATGATATTGTTTTAGTGGATGAAACAAAAGCAAGGATTAATGTCAAGTTGGAATTATGGAGATCAACCTTGGGATCAAAAGGTTTTTAGATAAGTAGAACGATACCAGAGTATATGGTGTATAACTTCTGTTAACTAGGATGGATAATGAGGTGGTGAAAATTAATGAGGAGATTCCGCAAAGTGATTATTCTAGGTATTTGGGCTAAATCATAAATAAAAAAGGAGAAATACAGGATGATGTTACACGGAGATTTAAAATAGGATAGATGAAGTGGAGAGGTGCGTCCGAAGTGTTAGTGTGATTGATGTATTCCATTAAAACTTGAGAGGTAAATTTTATAGGCCAGTCATACGATCGGCTATGATGTGGTGTGGCATGTTTGGCAATTAAGAAACATCATATAGATAAACTCAGTGTAGCTGAGATGAGGATGTTGAGATTGATGTGTGGTAAAATTATGAAGGATAAAGTAAGGTATGAACAAATTAGAGTTGATTTTGGAGTAGCTCTGTTACATGATAAGCTACGAGAAAGTCTTTTAAGGTGGAGGATGTTGAGATAGATGTGTGGTAAAACTAGGAAGGATAAAGTAAGGAATGAACAAATTAGAGCTGATTTTGGAGTGGCTCCGATACATGATAAGCTACGAGAAAGTCATTTGAGGTGGAATGGCTATGTATAACGGAGGCCTTTAGATGCTTCAGTACGGAGAAGTAATTTGAACAAGATTGAAGGAGCTAAAAGAGCCAGGGGCAGACTTAAAATTATGCTGGGAGAAGTGGTGAGGAAAGACATGCATAGCTTAGGCATTGTATCAAGTATGACTTTGAATAGAGCTAATTAGAGGTTGAGGATCCATGTAGCCAACGTCATTTGGTAGGGATAAGGATGCGTTGAGTTGTAAATATATTTGTTTAATCTTATCTCAAAGTTTCAAATTTGGACAAATTATGTTGGCTTTTCTGAATTGTGAAAGCCGGGACTGACTCCACTTTTAATTTGGATGAGTTATACTTGTCAGAAGACTCAGAACCCAGATTTGTCAATAAACTCTAGTCTGGAGCTGATTTTAACTGTCAGACAGAATTCTTTAGTAAGGTTGGTCAAAATTTTGTCACCCCAGGGGATATTCTAGACTGGTTGGAAAGTGTTCAGTGCAGCATCCTGAGTATACAGGTTGTTCCTTTTTTGAGTATTAATACAAACTATGTTTATCTGAGAGAGATATATAGAAGTATTAATTTTTTGTGCCTGTAGTTTCTAACTTCTAACACACTTTCATTTGGTTTCCTTTGATGTTAAGTTTGCTGGTGAAACTTGGTGAAGAGATAGTAACTCATAACAATTTTATATCTTCAAATTTACATTTCTAACTTTCATCTGGTCTTCACTTCATTACCCGATAATGTTGAATAGCCTTTGTTTTGCTAAAACAAGCGTTCACCTCAATATGCAGGTTGCCACAATTGCATGGTTTGAAGCTGACTCTGTATGTGGCAGTCACTCCATCACAATCCCTTTAGTGCTTGTTTTCCCTTATATGTGCCGTTTTTTCCAATGTCTTCGGCAATACAAGGATACTAAGGAAAAAACAGCCCTTTTGAATGGTAAGAACTCTTGGTCTCTTCTTCTTTCCCCAATTTATGAAGTATTTTTCTGATATGATTTTCCTTCATCATCATTATTTTGGTGAATTATGGCATGTATAAATTGTACACTATTGTTAATAAATTGCAATCATAATTTGATTCTTAGTTTATTTAGTTACCATGTAATTTGGCAGATTCCTTGAGAACACAGTGAATGAAGTATAAATCATATGCATGCTTAATACTCAAAAGGAAACCATAATGCTTCTTTTGGTTCATATTTTAATGGTGTCCAGTTGGTCAGTTATTCTCTTTATGGTTGTTGAGATATTGATGTTCTCTTGGTTCGTAAACTATTAGCAAAGGTGGTAATTATGGAAAGGTTTCATATCTGCAGTTTGATGTATTGAATTAATATGATATCATGGTGCGTAGAAGGGGTAATTTTCTGGTTTTGTATTTGTGGGTGGGCCAAAAGGCTTTCCCATCTGGTCAGGTGGGCGATTGTCCTGGAATATTTGTTGGATATCTTATAAACATGAGTTACTGGGTTAAGCTACTTTGTGGCAGATGAGTAGGTAGATGATTTACAATTGGACTTATCCCACTGTTTAGTTTTGTAGACTATGGGAGCGGTGGTTTTCAATAAAATAGTTCATCAAAATAAATTTGGATTTTGTTGGGACTGGTATGATGGTGCGAAGATTTTATACCCAATTCTTATAACTTCTTCACTCTGCATGTCTAAGTATCAGCTGAATAAGTTATTTTAAATTTACATTTTTTCCAAAAGGTTTCTGGTGTGCCTAGCATATGCAGTGGGGTGGGATTTATTGGGTTTAGATGGGGTTTTGAAGGAGTTGCCTGCGAAAGGGGGCCAAACTCTTTAAGCATTACCTGAAAGAGGGGAATTTTTTTTTTTGGGGTACAGGAGAACAAGAATTAGGCATATATAGAATGAGTACAGCTGATGAGGATGTCCAGATGGACAGGTGGCAAGACCAGATGGATAGAGTGAGAATGCATTCGCAGGAACTGATAGTAGGCAAGCAATGGGTGAAAAGATGAAGGATACATGGTTTGGTCATGTGCAACTAAAAACTGTACCAGTGAGGAATTGTACCGTGCTAGTTGAAGGCTTGAAAAGGATAAAGGTCAAAAATAAAGTGGATCAAGGCAGTTAGGAATATGTAGGGCAGACTCATCATTGATCGGATGATATGGCCCCAGTAGAGTGGAGTAGCAGGAGAGGATCCGTTTAGCTAACCCTAACGATTTGGGCTGGGCTTTGTTAAATTTAAGGGAATATTACTTGGATACCCCCTAGACTATTGCCCGTTTTCTTAATATCCCCCCTTTTTCAAAACCTTACTTAAACATCCCCTGCATTTTACTATTTCTTTCCAGTAGGTCCTGTCCGTTAGTCAGTCACCGTCTAGTGATGACGCCATGGATTAGAAAAATTTTAAAATACCTAAACTACCCTTTAAGGGTAGTGAAGTGACCCTTTTACCCTTCTTCTTCCACATGATGGGTAATAAGGGTATGATAACTACCTGGAAACACAGCATTTTCTATTTAATCTGCGTAGAAGTCTTCACATTCTTCAGTGCTAGCTCCCACAAAATTCAGAAATGGAGAAAGATGGAACTCTGTATCAGGTTCGGAGGGGCAGATCAAAGCATCTACATCCAAACACAGCATTTTCTATTTAATCTGTGTAGAAGTCTTCACATTCTTCATTGTTAGCTTCCACAAAATTTAGAAACGGAGAAAGATGGAGCTCTGTATCGGGTTGGGGGTGGGGGGAGATCAAAGCATCTACATCCAAACATACTCTCATTTAGAACACTAGTCCCCCATTTGTAACAGAGCTCAATAACCTCTCTCAAAGCCCTAACACCAGCTTCATGATCGAAAGACGGAGGCAAATCCTTCTGTCTCGCCCACCTCACGTTTCCATCCATGATCACCACTACATGATTCGGCATAAATTCATGCCGGAGACCATGTGGCAACAAAGTCGCCTCTTCTGCTGGAGTTCCAGAACCAAAGTCTCTTCCCTTCACTTCTTCTTCTTTAAATACCACATCTGCTGGAGTCGTACTTGCACGGAAAAGATATTTGAGAAGAGAACGGAATGCTCTCGAGAGGTTTCTACTACTGCTACAAGATCGATCCTGGAGTAAACATACTGGTTTTAGGATGCAATGAGAGAACCCGTTATTGATTGAAGGAAGTGAAAGTTGCAGAGAGAGCATTTGATACAGTTAGGGTTCCAATTAGATCCGTCAGCAGTAAGGAATTGGAGGATTTGGGGAGAAATTCTGCAAACCTGCAATTTTGTGTCTTGGAGTTTGTTGTGGAGGCTTCAAATAATCAAATTAGCGGTTGACTATCACCCTAAAAAGCAAAATTTGAAAAACGTGCTAACTTTTTACTTGTTCTATTGCAGATAAGGATCGTTTAAGGAAGGGAAGACAACTTTTTACTTGTTCTTTTGCAGGCAAGGATCGAGAATTAAATTCACACTCAGCCTTAAAGGCTGGGTTTTGGATTTTCAGTTGCAGGTTTTTCCTGCGTTTTTATGGTTTAGAGGTTAGGGGTGAGGGTAAAATGGACATTTCCATTTAAACACTAACAGCAGACTAACACCGTCAGATTTCAGGGGTGTCAAGTAATTGTTTGAAAAGTTGGGTATTGTAAGAAAACGGTCAATAGTCTAGGGGGTATCCAAGTAATTTTCCCTAAATTTAATTGTTTTATAGAGCTCATATTTGTTGTAGCATTTGCTATCTTGGCGGAGTGATGCAGATACATCATCAAAAGAGGCTTATCATGATTGGAATAAGTCTAGGTGATGTAGGACAAAACATGAAGAAAAAGAGTCCAAAACACTGTTCGTTCACCTGAACAGTGTTACAGCCCCTTAATTTGGCTTGGTGAGATTATTACTAGAAGAACCGTGGGGGCAGTTTTGTCAATGTCTTTTAGTCTTTTAAACTGAACCGATGGAGACAACTTAAAGGGTGGGGACCACAAGCTATGGAGTTTGGCTGCACCTATTAAGCCATCTAAAGTGGGGTCCACATCATTCAGTTGAAGAGATTTGAAGGCTTTAGAATCAGTTATTAGTTTGTAGTTTCTATTTTCTTTTTACTTGAGGTGCAAGTTCTGCCCTCTTTATATTGTAAGGTTGTTTATGCCTCTCCCCACGATTTCTATAATGAATGAAAATTACTTTAAGCAAATTATGTTTCCTTTCTCAAGTGATGGTTGTGACTTGAAGGGTTGAGAAACCTGGCTGAGAGAGCTGAAGCATCTTTATCCCACTTTTCTCCTATCTTCTTTCTTGTTCCTCCTACCCTGCCCGAGCCCTGTTGGTGATTGCTGCTGTGAACCTGCGACTGCTGCTGCCTGTGACTGTTGCTGTTATTAAAGATCACCATCTGAAGGTTGAAGACATCCCTCCACTTCAACTGTTGCTGCCGCTGCACCCCTGCAAAACGCAAATTACTAATTCCATAACCCCCCCAATCCGTCACCAACCCTGCTGGGTTTTGAAACACCACATCTTTCTTCCATTCCCACCACTCGATCTTCACTTTCACTCCATTCGTCAGGCTGAAACCTTCTATTTTCATTCTCCCTCTTCCATCTCCACTTTTACCCATCAAGATTGACGCAAACTTGCAGGCCAAGCTTCAATTATCAAGGCCAACACTCGGTTAATGTTGGAGTCCTAGAACAACACTGTTTTGAAGGTTTTCTCTTAAACTTCTAATTTGGTGTCTCACTGATATCTCCACATCTAGCCATCAGAACTAAACGAAATTTGGAGTCAAGCACCCTTTTATCAGCCTCTACACTCGATCCAAGTTTGGTTGCATTCCCATGCCTAGTTTGGTTTGAAACCCTAACCTTCTAAATCTGCCTTTGTTTCTAATTCTGGTTTGCTTCCTTATTGATAACCTGCTGTAACATCCTATATATGTTGATATTTTTCAGATGAGGAGGCTTGTGCAACTCGTGTATGTGAGTTGAGAACCCAAGGTTAGGCCCAAAAGACATTTCGTGATGTTAAGAACAATTGACTTTTTGAATTGTAAATAACACTTTGGTATGTTTGATTCAGACTTTTATTTATGCATAAATGTGGCTATTTGCCACCAGTGCATAAATTAACTCTTAAAATGTAACTTAACCTTTAAGCTTCCGCTGTATTGTATGTTATACTGGGACTTTTGCTATTACTTTTACGTGTCTATCAGTATAACATACAATACAACGGAAGCTTAAAGGCTAAGTTACATTTTAAGAGTTAATTTATGCACTGGTGGCAAATAGCTACATTTATGCATAAATAAAAGTCTGAATCAAACGTACCAAAGTGTTATTTACAATTCAAAAAGTCAATTGTTCTTAACATCATGAAATGTCTTTTGGGCCTAACCTTGGGTTCTCAACTCACATACACTAGAGTTGCACAAGCCTCCTCATCTGAAAAATATAAATATATATGGGATGAGCTTATGCCCAGTGAGGTACACCGTACACATGACTATACACATAAGCATTCAAAGATACAATAAGGGATACAAGGACATAAATGTCAAAACATAGAAATTCATTCGTTAATTAGTTAGGTTAGGTTTTGGCCATTTAGTGAACTACCATAGTGCACCAACTGTTGAGGGTGGTTGTTGACTACATACATTCCCAGGCATTGTAGCCCAACATTATAGAGGTGCTCTACTCCCGTATGTCCAGGCACCGTAGCCCTGGGGGAGGACCCCTCATCTATATAAACATCATATTTGACGTGCTCTACTCCCATGTGTCCAGACATCATAGCCCTGGGGGAGGACCCATCGTCTAATCAAACATCATAATAGACACGCTCTACTCCCATGTGTCCAGGTACCGTGGCCCTGGGGGAGAACCCTCGTCTATTCTCTTCCTCTTTCAAGACCCTCATCCAGTACATAACCCCCTACTGGAAAGGGGTGATAGCCATAGGGTTTCTAACTTCATTACTGCTAACTATTTCATAATTTCGTTTTCTTTTTTTGATGAAAGTGTAATCACACAAACCACACACCAATCCCAAAAGGTTAACCGACTTTTAGGACCGTGGAATGGCGGATATACACAACACACACCATACTCACACACCCGATGTGGGACTAAACCCACACACAACTCTTCTTTTTTTGATGAAAGTGTAATCACACAAACCACACACCAATCCCAAAAGGTTAACCGACTTTTAGGACCGTGGAATGGCGGATATACACAACACACACCACACTTACACTCCCGATGTGGGACTAAACCCACACACACCTCTTCTTTTTTTGATGAAAGTGTAATCACATAATTTCCTTTTGTTATATTCATTTACCTTCATTTCTTTCATTTTCCTCCTTTCTCTTCCATTTCATATTCCTTTCTTACTTTCATTTAACATCATATAACTTGTCATTCCCATAAGATTCATAAATCATCCATATTATATACTAAGAGGTCAGCATACATTCTAGCATACTTGGCATTTCAGCATTACATATTCATCATTACATATCTTGCATAACCAATCATCTATGTATTATCATTTTAACCATTCAAAACAGTACAAATATGAACACCTTTCATTCTTTTTTACACAAGTTTATTTCCATTCATACATCATAGATACAATCAATCAGATAACATAACCATTAATCCTCACAGTGAAACATATGAACATTCCTTCTTTTATTTGTTAAATTATCATTTCAATTCAAGCATGTCATGCATTTCTAACCATTAATTACATATAACATACTCAAGCAACAACCAAGCATCATATAATACATCACATTAGTACAAACATGTTCCCTCACCTTGATTCGAATTCTTGACTTAATAAAATTCCAAAGAGCGTATATTCTTCAATGGTTTCAGAGATCAAAAGTGATTACCCAATACCTTGTTCCTACTGCAAGCTTTGAAAGCACTCTGCAACTCTTCTTAATCTAATGTTCAGTAGTCCAACTTGTTAAAGAACCTAAACCTTGCTGCTGCTGCTGCTTCTTCTTCTTTTATTCTCTTCATGAATCCAACTTCACTAAAGTATCTCTAGCATCTTTAACCTTCTAACTCACCTTCAATTTCAGTATCCTTTGTAGATTAGCTTCAAACCCAATTTGATTTCCTTTTTAATTTTTGAGGAACCAGCTATACTTCTTCTATTCGTCCTTCTTCTGCAATTTCTTTTTCAATTCCTATCATTTCTGTACTTGGTTTCACTTTCAGATTAACAATTCCAGCACCAATTGCACACATCCACTCCATTCCTTTTTCAATTTACACTTCCTATTTGATTCTCTTCTTCCACTTTCTTCTTCTTCTTTCTAAGTCCAGAATTCTCAGAACCTCCAGTAAAACCTCTGTACGTCAACTTCTCATCCTTTTCTTTTCTTCTTCTTTATCTTCTTAGTTTCGATTGTGTTTCCTGAGACTTTCTTAATCCTTAATCCTTATGGCGACCCAAACCCGGGATAAGGGTATGAGTATAACCCTCGCAGGCGGTGATCTTACGATCGGTTTCTTAACTTAGCATATGTCTAAAAGTTGGCTGAATTTTTTTTTTTAATTAGCATACAAGCATGCCACCTTTTCTAACTATGCGAAAGATTATCAAGCAACATATCATCGAATAAATATATGTTTTCATCCAAATCTGGTGGCAATTCCAAGTAATCATTATATGTTCATCCTACAAGCATAAGAGCTAACATAAAAGAAAATAAACAGTATCCAAGTCAAATTGTGCTACATCCAACCATTAAATCCAAATTCAATCAATAAAGTATCCTAATATCCATTATTCAAATCTTCAAGTCTATCAAGCATCATAATCGCCATCCTACTGCTCCTGGTCACCTGTGCAGTCTGTGCACTGACATGTTCCATCATCTGTGTCTGAAAAATAAAGGGGTGAGCTCGACAGCCCAGCGAGACAAAGCATAGATAATACATGCATTAATAGGCACAACTTATACATACAAACAATACATGAACTATGGTAAAAACTAGATACATTAATGCAATTTTGTTTGGTTCTACTGCATGTGCACATCTACTAAAGGTGAGGAACACGACCGTTGATCTGACGGCTGCCATTTCTTGCATTACGCGGCTGAACACTGCCGGGAGTCATTTCTCTTTTACCTCGGCTGACCGGACCGGGTCTGGGATCAAGTACGCTCCCCTGTGGGAGGTCTAGATTCGGTTCTGGTTCTTGAGGACAGTGTGCTCTCCTGTGGGAGGTCTTATCCTCAATTCTGTTCTGGTGTCCTCATCCAGCACCTAACCCCCTGCTGGAAAGGGGTGCAGTCTGGGTTCTAGGTCTGAATTCTAAATGTCTGATTCTAGGACCTTATGTCCAATTCTTTCTTATATTCTGAATGAGGTTCTATCACATGTTGTCATGGTATTTCATCACATCATATAATTCTAAACTCATGATACATACATGATATGTCACTCATATTAAAGCATAAAACAAACATCCAATATTTGTAAACATCATAAACAATCACAAAACATCTAAAATATAAGAGATAATGGTTCACTCACATAACATAGTGTAAGAGGCATATTAATCCATGCAAAATCCATGATTATACTCACCTTGGTACTTGAATAGAATTACACTTTTTCCAAGTCTTTAGTTTCTCTCCCGTACAATGTATAATCCCTAGATATGCTCACCTATCACATCATATTAATTTTCTCAGATTCTGTCCCATTCTGCGCAGTCACTTCCTAATGCCATAACTCAATAGGTATAAAACTTATATACTATTAAACTAGACTTAAAATACCATAATTCATAAGAAGGACCCATCTCCAGAATAAGCCTCCAAGGCTCTTCAAATCCAAGCCCAAACTAGGGTACTGACAGGAACTTTTTCTACTAAACAGAATGACCTTTGTGCACTAAAAGTGTCTTAATAAATCGTTAAAAATTATATTGGCTCTCAGTTTTTAATATGTTAAACTAGACTTATAAATGCACAAATCATCAGAAGACATAAACCTAATTTAAGGTCTCTAAGTCTGCTAAAAAATTGAGCACAACTCGGGTTCAAAGCTATAACAGAACCTGCACTCAGGATTGAGTACAGAGCAGTAAAAATATAATTTGTTCATCTTCCAGAAATCAATTCAATCGGGTCTTTTTATGTGTGAAACTAGACTGATAGGGCCACGTTTCATCAAAAAGGGTCATCTTCAGATTTGGCCTATAGGTCACCCGAAAATTAGTTACAAGGACAGAGAAGTGTGCTGGACAGAATTACATTAACCTCAATGTAGTACTCAAAATACATGCACTTCCAGATGAATTAGGGTCTTAACATACATGCATAGGAAGTTCTATCAGTCTATTTTGTAACCATATAAATTTGAAATACTAATCCTAAGCTGTTTAAAAACTCTGATTTTTACAAAAACGGTGCACAGAAAAGTCTGTGCAGAAAAATATCAAGAATCACAGTCTCCTAAAGATTATCATCCTTGCTAAAGACGCAATACAAGGTCTTAGAATACGATCCTATAAAATTAATCTAGGTTTATAATCCCTTACCCTAGGCAAAAATTAAATTAGGTTTAGACGAACTTACTCTTTGTTTGTGCAGCCCCAAATTTACTTGAACTCCCTAAGCTTTCACTTCTTCTATCTTTCTTCTCTTTCTCTTCTTCTTCTTTTCCTTTCTTTCCTTACTTCCACGATCTAGGTTTGGGGTATGCCTTGGAGTCCACCTTTATATTTATATCTCCTCTTAAACGGCTACTCCTTTCCTCTATCTTGTTTATCTCCAACTCACTCTCTCTCTAATCTCTAACACTCTCTCTCTCCCTCTCTCTTCTTATCTCTATTTTCCTTCTTATGTGCGATGACTCTCTTTCCTTCTCTCTCGGTTGTTCCTAGTTTATCTCAATTTATCTCAAGTTAGTCAACCACTTGATTCCTAATTTATCCCTAATTTCCCTTTGATTCCTAATTTATCTCTAATTTCCCTAAATCTCCCAATTGGACTGGCTTTCTTTCCCAGTAATCTGCCATATAGTCTACTCTCTCCTCTTTTTCTTTTTCTTTTTTTATTATTTTATTATTATCATTGTTTACATTTTTTTGCATCAAGTGACGAAATCTCAAGGTGGGGCCCATAAGGGGCTTCTTCCACCAAGCTGGCCGAACTTCTCTCCTTCTAAATTGAATTTACCTCAATTTTGATAATAATTCTAAAATAGACAAAAATTATACTTAATGTGTTGCACACAAGAATTGAACCTTGTACCTCCCACAAACAAAGCAACTACACACCAATAAGCTATGATTACATGTATGTACATAAAAACCTAAAATTTTATAAAACATTACTTTTTGCATTAAAACACATTTAATGACAAATAGTAAACTCTAACTAATCATATAGCATAATTACCATAATACCCCTAGGATGAAATTACTTTTTTACGCATAAGGTTGAGACTCAGGGTTTCTGAAATCTGGGGTTTCACAATCCTTACTTATCTATTTATATAATAACATTAATTTAATCAAAACCATAGTAATATATAATAACCCAGCTTCCCTTCTTCTTTTCCTCCCAGCTCCACAGCAACATAGGCAGCCAAAACAACTCTCCCAGCTCTAACGTAGGACTCCTTCTTCCCTATTCTTTCCTTAATCAATCATCCAGCCACCTCCAGCTTTTAATTTTTCCACCACCAGCTTCACTTAGACAATTTCTTAGTCGAAGCTCCTAGCCACCACCAGCTTAACTTAGGCAGCCTTATCAGCCACCTCCTACTTCTACTAATACAACTCCTCCTTGTTACTTGGCAGCAGCCCAAGCCTAATTAAATCCATCTTCATCCCTTGGGTTCAACCGAACTCATGGTTGGACCAACGATTCATATGAACCAAACCAAACCAAACTAGACCATACCAGACCAAGCCAAGCCACCTCCTACTTGACCATTCACACCTACTTCATAGTTGTCAAGGCGGCAAGGCGACCACGGCATTTGAGGGCCTTCCTAAGCGCCTTGGCGATAGGGCGGCCACAAGGCGTTCTAGTATTCTTTTTCTTATATAACCATTTTATTTGGTGCAAATAGCATATTAAAAATTATATAATTCTACTTTGCTAAATAAATATTAATGATTCAAACCAATGCAAGATATTCATCAAAAAAACAAATTAACAAACTAAGTTTATCATATTATCATAGAAATATAGCATATAAATGTGGAACAACATTATAAATTATTAAATATAAAGAATATAGGGTTGCTAATACTTACCTCTATGATGCCAAAATGAGTGCCTAAGCAGTAGGCCCTAAGGTAGGAACAGTAGCATAAGAATTGCTGGTGGGGGTGGAGAAGCCACACTATCATATCATGATTTCGACAAAATAACAAAATGACGTCTATGATATGTATTCACAGGTCCACATTGTCTCAGGATGAGGATATATCATTCAATTTATTATAGGCAAAAGAAATGAGGATGGAAAAATAAAAAAGAAAAGAAAGAAAAGAACATAGTGCGTCACAGGGAAGGAGAAGGAAGAAGAAAAAATTGTAAAGGAGGAGGAGGATGAGAAGAAACAGAAAAAAAATCGATTATTAGTAGGCCTAGGCAGTAGGCCCTTAGGTAGGAATCGCCGACGGGGGTGGAGGCTGGAGGAGCAGCAGCAGCAGCATAAGAAAAAAAAACAAAAAATTGAGGGGACAATGGGACATGGAGGCATAGTAGCAGAATAAGAAAAATAGAAGAGGAGAAGAAGAGTAGATGGTTACTTACCTTGCTGGAAACGTGGTAGTCGGAGGAAGCTTCGTTGAAATCAAAGCGGCTGGCAGGAGAAGACCAATGCCGGAATTGATGGAGACTTGGAGTTGTTCCTTCACCGCAGGTTTTTTCTCCCAAACCCAAATAACGAAGATGAAAAGTAGAGGGTTTCAGTTTTGGACTTTAGTTGAAAAAGAAGAAGAAAAAGTCTTTTATACCCTTGATAACATGTATCTCAGTTTAGATAATACATACACCAGCCAATGAAAAGTTAGTAAATAGAATAAAACAATAAAAATAAATAAATGGGGTTTTTATAGTATTGATCCAATGTATCTCAATGTAGATACTCCATATACACTTTCAAATAATAAGTTAGGAAATAGAATAAAAAAGTAAATACATAAAATAAATTTAACAACAAAAAGCGACCGCCTTGGTCATAAGGCGTCGCCTTGGTCGCCTAGGAGACGCCTTGGTGACCAAGGCGGTCGCCTTTCTTACATACCATAAGGCGCTCCACCGCCTTGCTCCCATATTTTCGCCTGGACGTGGTGACGCCTTGATAACTATGACCTACCTCACTATTCATTTAGTGTATAACACACTTATAAAATCCTATAATTTGTAAAACTTATATGTAAAGTGATAAAATAATCATAGTTGTCATGGCGTCGCCATGGCGCTGGAGAGGGTTGCATGGCGACCTACGCCATGGCGTCCCTCTTTGATTTCTTCTTCCTGTCTCTCTTTCCCTCTTCGATTTCTTCTTCCCTCTTCGATTTCTTCTTTCCCTCTTCAATTTCTTTCGATTTCTTCTTTCCCTCTTCGATTTCTTCTTCGATTTCTTCTTCCTGTCTTCTTTCCCTCTTCGATTTCTTCTTCGATTTCTGAATTTTCTTCTTAAAACTTGAGAAACAATAGAGAAAAAATAAAACATGGCTTGAGTATACATCTATTAACATATTAAAAATAGAGAAAATAAAAAATAAAACATGGTCGACATGCTCGCCATGGCGGGCGACATGTCGATATATCGACGTGACACCCCTCCACCGACTTGGATCGCCGTGACGCCGTGACAACTATGAAAATAATATGCCCTACACTGACATACTATAAAATCTCACTTTTCACAATAAAATATATATTAAATAACGATAACGCCCACCTTCTCAGTGCAAATATTATTTAAATATTCTCACAAAAACATTAAAATTGTGGACATCTAAAATAATAATATAATAGTCATGACATGCATGCGGGGTGTTACACTTGCTGCATCTATTATCGATCCTTCTGTAGAGTGGTTCTTAGCTGAACCCTTTCTTCATTACTAGGGTTAGGTTCTATACATGTTGGGCCTTTGGTCCATGGGTTTTCAATGTAATAGGCCACTTTAATGGGTCTAAAATATGTGTAATTAGGTTGCATACGGGATTAGTTGTTTTAGTTCTTTAGTGTTTTTTGTTCATAGATTGAACCATTTCAACCAATGGTTCAAGTTAAGTCATTTTTGTAGTTTTCTTTTAAGTGTTTAGTGGGGCTGGATTAGGACTCTGTTTTAAGTCTATTTTAGTTTCTTAATCAGTTTAAGTTAACTAATAGGTTAAGGATTGGGTTAGGCCTTTCCTTTTTAGCGTAGGTGTAATGACCCCAAACTCGGACAAGGTATAAGGTACTGCCCTCATAAGCATTGGTCAGAAACCACCATTTTCATTTGTATAATAATCCAACTCCCATACATCACATACATACACAGCGGAAGACTTAACAACAATTGGAGTTGGATTTAAGGTTTACATATTGTATATGCAACTACTGGTGGCAAATACTAAAGTTTAGCATAGTTATCAAAAGTTATATTACATCAAAAGATTGTGTTATCACATTGTTTATTCAAACATCATAAGTTCTCATGACTTGTCTCTAAGGTTAGTGTACTATGTGCACTCATAGCCTATAGAGTCTGGAGCTGTGAACACCTCTCCTCTGAACTCATCATCTGAAAATCATCTGAAAATAAGATTCATAACAGAGATGAGCCAATAGCTCAGTGAGGAAAACACATGTTAGAACCGTAGGGGTATTTTAGATCCTTTTCTTATGTTTCTATTATGTGGGCTTTAGTCCCACATTGCTTATTTGTACTTTTATTCTCTATTCTCATTGATATATATAAAGAGCTTGGGATGATCATTAATCATCCAAGCCTTACTCTAATTCTAAATCTGTTAACATGGTATCAGAGCAGGTTTTGAATTAGGGTCCACTACCTTCTATTTTCGGCTCTTTCTTTCTCTTCTCTCTCTCTCTCTCTCAATCTCCTCTTCTCTTCTCTCGTCTTCTTTTGTTTTCTATTCTTCAATAGGGCAGCACTGATGAGGTGATCCATAGATCCAGCTGCTGCCTTTTCTCACCTCATTCCATGATTATATAAGTTTCCATATCAACAACACCTTGGCAGCGATATTTGAAGCTTCCCATGTTTGATTGATTCCACTTCACGTGTAAGGAATCAATCTCCCTTATTGAAGATCAAGAACTGCAGCAGGTTCCTTTGTTGAATTTTTTTTTATCTAAGATCTGCCTTGAAGACCCCCTAGATTGATTTCTCCAAAAACAGGGTTTTTTTCAAAACCCTGACAAATATCGATCTAGGGGCTGCTGTCCTCTGTTGGGGCTGATGTTTGGAGGGGTGCTTAGTCTCTTCTAGACCCACACTCGAGCCAAGTTTCTGTTCAATCCAGTCCTTTTTTGCAGGTTTCTCTCCCTATATCGATCTCAACAAAATCAGGGTTTTGAAAAAAACCCTGAAAAAATCGATCTTAGGGTTTTGAGCCTCTGTTGGAGCTGATTTTTTGAAGGTTGGTTCTCCACTTATAATGACATATCTGCCCCAAATTTGAGCCTCAACTATTCAGTTTTTGGGCCGATTCTTCCCTATATTGATTTCAGCCTAGCATGAAAAAATCGATATAAGGGCTACACTTGTTTGCTGCTGCTGATTTTTGGAGACACATCTTTTGACATTGAAAGGGGATTCTCCTTCAATTTTCAGCCTTTGATTTGGAGGATATCTTGTGTTTCTTGTTACCACAGCCTTCTCTGCGATTTGGTTTGTTCTGCTGCACTTATGGCTGAATCTGTAAAATCTGCAACAAATTTAAATTTTTGGAACTTGTGTGATTTTAGGTTCCAGTTCCGTGTCGATGTTTGCTTCGATGCTTTGGGCTGCATCGGTCGAGGTCTTAGATCAATCCCCCGACACATCTGTGGAGGATTCTAAGGAGTCTTCTTCTCAACCAGCCCTTCTAGAGTTAGAGGACCCTAGTGGGATCCCGCATCTAAGCTACCTGTGTTGGATTTGCTACCTGGAGGGCATGCATAACCTTTCCCTTAACTAAACTCATGGTAAGTATGATGTTATATGTATTTTATTGTATATGGTATGACCAATTAGAGTTATAGGGGTATTTTGGTCATTTTGTCTCTGTGGAACCCGCATCCCCAGTGGGGAATCTTATTTCCAGCAATTACCCGTACTCTGTTTTCCCATGATGTCATATGACATCATCCTATGATTAGATCAAGATAATGTACGAAATTCTGGTTAAAATCAATTTGAAGAATTAGTTTTAAAAACAGAGTTTTAGTAATTAACAAACAAACAACACCTAATTAACCCACTATATATATATATATATATATATATATATATATATATATCACTTATTTGTACTATTTACAAATCATAAGACCAAGGAGAAGGCAGAATCGTATTCAGCTTTGGGACCCTAGAGGAGAAGGAGAAAAGAGAAACAGAAGAAGGGAAAGAAGGACTGCTCCATAGGGCTTTGCATTTTCTACTTGACCTTAAGGCCTTAAATCATCTTTGGAGTTTTTGCTGCCCAAATTGAACCTGCCATCGTCTCCTACTACTGTTGGATTCAGGTAAGACCTATATTCAGTCTTCCCATCTTCTTCTCCTCTATTTCTCAGTCCTAATCAAGCCCTACCCCTATGGCTGCCATTAAAACCTTAAACATTAAGCTGTGATAATAAAATTTCAGCATCCCAGGGACTGATTTAGGTCAATTTTTACTCAATTACACCTGAATTTCATGGCAGCCCTTCTAATTGTATCCCAATTTGGTTCTAGAGACCAGATTTATGAACCCTAACCCATTAATTTGGAAGTAAATAACCAAAACCCCCAATTTAATAATTAATTTTGAAAATCAACAAACAAGAGAACTGACCCACCTTGAATTAGGCTTAGAACTTCAAATTGACAGCTTGCATGTCAAGATCCACCATATACAGTCCAAACCCCCAATTATGCCCCTTGAACCGGATGTAAAACCAGGGTTTGAACCGGTCATCCGATTCAGGTGCCCTGTGAATCCGGTTAAGCCAAATATGACCAAAATGCCCCTGACCCTTTGGACTGACCTCTGGCTGTTTTTTGATCCCCAAAGCTTGGTGATTTTCTGCTGTTTAGGACTGTTTCAGCCTGTTCTTCGCTGATCTTGTCTGTGTTGCTGGTATATTTGGAGGGTAGTTGTTTAGACCTAATCTACAGATCCAGGTAAGGGAATTTTGACTTATTTTATGTGTGTTTATTACTTAATTATTATTTATTGTGTGTCATGACATGTTCATAAACAATACATTTTCCATGTAGTTTGTTAGTTTATTTCTCTTTTGCACTAGTCTGCATATATTACTAGGTTGCATTGGCATTTGCATTTGCATTGATATTTATTATTACTCTTCAGTTGATGAACGTGAAGTACTGTGTATTCTTTCAACTCAGCTATCCATACATGTTCTTTCATGCATAGATTGCACTGGGTTAGGCTGATATATCATAACCCAGTACTACGCCCCTTACCAACAGGGGGTAAGGTGTTGGACAACCTGTGGTACAGCCGAAGGGTATGCCAGGGTGCCATTTACTGTCCCATGTTAGCGTGTGTATTCCGTTGTGGGAACAAATAGTAGGGTTGGTCATTGGGGGTCTGTTGGGTTAGCTGCCTGGTGATATGCTTTCCTGGCGGGTCCTCACCGTGGTAGAATGGTTTCGCTCGGGTGATCGACGTCTAGTTATGTGTTTCCGGGACTGAGGTTAGCATCTACCACAGTAGTACTTGAACCTCATGAGACTTAGTTTCCATGATAGGTGCATGGTAGACTAGAACATGCATCATGTTTAATGTGTTTGTTTTGCATGCATTCCCTTATTGGGCTCAGTCGAGAGCTCATCCCTCGTGATCACTGTATTTTTACAGATGAGACTACTGTCGCTGCTGCTTGTATTCCTATGGGAACTCCTTCTGTTCAGGATTCTCCTGTTGATCGTGGAGTTGATACTTATGTACTGGTGGAGCACGAAGCATCGTGCTCCTATGACGACTGCTCGTTCTCCTGATCTCCTAGACTGATCAGGCTCCTTCCTTTCTTTTTGTTATATCACTTTTGTAGTCTATTGTATATAATCTTTTTGAGTTAGTATTACATCTTTTGTGAACCAGCATTGTAACCCTGCTGTAAATGAATGTTCATAAATATAAATATAACTGTTATCACTAGTTCCCCTTAATTATTGTCTTATGTCTTATTAAATTGCTTCCGCTGCACTTTGATTCAGTATATTGTGAATGAAACTGCGAATAGAGAATTGCTTTGTGATCTTGATTGGATGTTTGGAACATCCTGTCACACTTGGCCCTTATGAACCGGGCCGGGGTGTTATAGAATCTGAAATTTTTAATGGAACTTCTACTGACAATGGGTACAGTAGGAATGATACCTTTGATCTTCTCCCTAATCCTATCAAACTGGATGGGAGCAATTACCTGATATGGTCTCGCTCTGCCTACTTTGCCATTGCTGGCCATGGGCTTACTAGCCATATTGATGGCACTACTGTCATGCTGGCTGAAGCTGGCCCTTCTCTTACCATGTGGATCTCCAACAATGGTGTACTTATGTCCTATTTGATTGGCTCAATGCACTCATACCTTGCCGATGGTTTTCTTCTCATTGATACAGCCCATCAAATTTGGTCTACTTGCGAGGAGACATATGGACAGCCCGGTAATGATGCACAGATGTATGAGCTTCGGAAGAAGGCCAATATTACTACTCAGGGGGAGTTATCTGTCTCCAAATACTACGCTACTTTGCGTAGTCTCTGGCAACAACTAGACCATTTTTTTGATTACCATCCCACTACAACAGTTGATATCACTGCATATAAGAAACATCTGGACAAAACCAGGGTCTATTATTTCTTGGCTGGTTTAAACATGGAGTATGACCAGATTCGTGTTCAGGTATTGGTCATTCCCCTTTTCCCACACTTGAACAATCCTATGCTTTGGTCTCCTTTGAAGAAAACCGTCGGGCTGCTATGCTCCACCCTCCTGTTTTTGACATAACAACCCTCCAGTCTACTGCCCAGGCTACTCTTGCCCTTGTCGGACATGTTTCTCTTGGTGATTCTACTACAGGGACTGTTCCTTGTGAGCATTGTCACAAGCCTTACCACACCAAAGAGAAGTACTGGAAACTTCACGGGAAGCCAGCTGACTTTGAGGCTAAACGGGCTGCCAAGAAAAAGACAAAAAATAAGGCAAACCACTCTGAATCTGTTCCTACAGCCCCGGCTACTGACACTGGCCTATCCCAGGATGATCTATAGGTTTCCTACGACTGCTAAGGTCTTCCGCTGCTGCTGCCTCTACTACATCAGCTCCTGCCACCTCTTCTGCTCCTTCTGGTTCACACTTTACCAGGTCAGGTATTCCATTTGGTGGTCTCTGTAGCTTCCCATCCTTAGATCATAGATTCTGGGGCTACGGATCACATGACTGGTTCCTCTAGCCTGTTCCATCAGTATGCTCCCACTTTTGGGAAAGACAAGGTCAAAGTAGCTGATGGTTCCCTTTCCTCCATATCTGGAAAAGGAATCATCAACTGCACTTCCTCCCTTACTTTGTCTTCAGTTTTGCATATTCTTAATTTTACTATTAACCTTCTTTCTATTAGTAGTCTTACTCGTGATCTTAATTGTAAAGTTACTTTTTTTCCTTCCCATTGTGTGTTTGAGGATTTGGCCTCTGGGAAGACGATTGGATTGGGTAAAGTGCATGGTAGCTTGTACTTGCTTGTTGATGGTCGTCTCACTCCACCCGCGTTACCATCTCCACATCAGAACTCCTTAGTCTCTTCTGAAATTTACCAGTGGCACTCTAGATTAGGTTACCCTCCATTAGGAATATTAGCATCTTTATTTCCTACTTTGGTCAAATCATGTGATAAGACCGATTTTTTTTTATGAGGCTTGTGTTCTGGCCAAACAGACACGTTCTACTTATTCAGTTTCAAATAAAAGGAGTTCTTCATTTTTTCAGTTGGTGCATTTTGATGTTTGGGGCCCTAGTCGTAAAACTTCCCTTTCTGGTGATCGTTGGTTTGTTTCTTTTATTGATTGTCATTTTAGGCATACATGGGTTTATCTTATGCACACTAAGAGTCATTTTTTTCTTCCTGTTTTCAGCATTTCCATAGAATGCTCCAAACTCAGTTCGAGGCTAATCTCAAGGTTTTGAGAAGTGATAATGGCACAGAATGGTGTGGCTGAAAGGAAGAATCGACATTTGTTGGAAGTGACCAGGGCGTTGATGTTTTTGCGCCATGTCCCCTCCCAATATTGGGGGGATGCTATCCTCACTGCAACCTATCTCATTAATCGGTTGCCTTCTCGTGTTCTTGAATTACATGAGAATTCCACCTTTGTGGTTCCTCCCAAGGTTTTTGGTTGTGTGTGCTATGCCAGAGACAAGAAATTTCATGGTAATCTTGGCCCTCGTGGGTTGCGGTGTGTTTTTTTGGGTTACTCTCCAACCCAGAAAGGTTATAAGTGTTACCATCCCCCTACCCGTTGTACTCTGGTCAGTATGGATGTTGTTTTTGACGAACATCTTTCCTATTATCCTTCTCCACATCTTTAGGGGGAGAATTCTAGTTCTAGTGAGGATGTGTTTGTGCTTCCTCCCCTTGAGGCTCCTCCTACTTTGGACCCTATGGCTGGTGTCCAGCCTACTTTGGAGCCTACTTTGGCTGCTGCCCCTTCTTCAACAGGGATTCATTTACAAGGGGAGCTTGTAGAAAATAATGATGTTCATGTTCCTAGTCAAGGGGAGTTGACTCTAGTCCAGAAGATCATTAGTGAATTTCAGAAGAGAATTGACAACTCGAATGTTATCTCCTACCAAAAGAGATGCTCCAAAAGAGGGCAGCATCAATCCACTGTGGTACCCATACCTATCCAATTGCCGACTCAGGATCCAAATCCTCGTCATCCTTCTCCTGGTAAGATTTCTCCTTCCAAACTACCTATTGCTCTTCGCAAAGGTACTAGGACTTGCACCTTGCATCCTATTTCTTGCTTTGTTTCTTATAGTTCTCTTTCTCCGTCTTTCGTGCGTTCGTGTCTTCTCTTTCTTTTGTTTCTGTTCCTAAAAATTGGTAGGAAGCTTATGTAGATGGAAAGTGGAAGACAGCTATGTTGGAAGAAATGAAAGCCTTAAGAAAAAATAATACTTGGGATCTTGTAGATCTTCTTCCAGGGAAAAAACCAATGGGATGTAAATGGGTGTTTGTGGTACAGAAGGTTGATGGCACTGTGGATCGGTATAAGGCACGTCTGGTTGCAAGCGGCTTTACTCAGACATATGGGATTCACTACCAAAAGACTTTTGTTCCTGTTGCAAAGTTGAATACAATTCGGGTTTTGCTATCTTGTGTAGTCGATCTTGGATGGGATCTACAACAGCTAGATGTGAAGAATGCCTTCCTAAATGGAGAACTTAGTGAGGAGGTGTACATGAATATTCCACCAGGGTTTTCTTTGGACAGTAATCAAGGTAAAGTGTGCAAGTTGAAGCGAACACTTTACGGGTTGAAGCAGTCACCTAGAGCTTGGTTTGGTCGGTTTCACAAGGCCATGATTTCTGTGGGCCATAAACAGAATGCTAATCACACTCTCTTTATAAAAAGGGCTGGAAAAACCATCACTGTTCTTATAGTTTATGTGGATGATATTGTGGTTACTGGCAACGATGGTGATGAGATTAACCGGTTGAAGAAGTTTCTTGGGCAGGAGTTTGAGATTAAAGATCTAGGGAAGCTACGGTACTTTCTAGGGATTGAGGTTGCCAGGTCTTCTAAAGGCTTCTGTCTCTCCCAAAGGAAGTATGTCCTAGACTTGTTGTCTGAAACTGGGTTGTTAGGATGTCATCCTTCAGATACTCCTATAGAGGCTATTGTTTGTCTCAAAGAAAAGGAGGGTGAACCTGTTGATAAAGGCTGGTACCAAAGACTAGTAGGGAAGCTGATTTATCTCTCACACACATGTCCAGACATTGCTGTTGCTGTGAGTACTGTGAGTTAGTTTATGCATGACCCCTATTCTTCTCATATGGAGGCTGTCCTTCAGATTCTTCACTACTTGAAGTCAGCTCTTGGTAAAGGCATTCTTTTGTCTCCTCATGGTCACCTACGGATAGAGGCATATACCGATGCTGACTGGGCTGGTTCTGCTGATCGGAAATCTATCTCTGGGTATTGTTCTTTCGTAGGAGGCAATCTTGTCACTTGGCGTAGCAAGAAGCAGAATGTGGTGGCTCGGTCTAGTGCTGAAGTAGAGTTTCGTGCTATGGTATAGGGCATTTGTGAGTTACTTTGGCTGAAAGGCTTGCTACAAAACCTTGGTGTTCCTGTTCATCTTCTTATATGTTGTACTGTTGCAACAAAGCTACAATCAGCATTGCTCACAATCCAGTACAACATGATCGCACCAAGCATATTGAAGTGGACAAACATTTTATCGAGGAAAAGTTGGAAGACGGATTGATTTGTGTTCCCTTTGTGAAGTCTACTGATCAGGTTGCTGATATTTTCACCAACGGATTGTCTGGAAAATCGTTCCACCCTAATCTAGTCAAGTTGGGCATGATTGACATATTTGCTCCAATTTGAGGGGGAGTGTTAGAACTGTAGGAGTATTTTAGACCCTTTTCTTATGTTTTTTATGTTTCTATTATGTGGGCTTTAGTCCCACATTGCTTATTTGTACTTTTATTCTCTATTCTCATTGATATAAATAAAGAGTTTAGGATGATCATTAATCATCCAAGCCTTACTCTAATTCTAAATCTATTAACAACATATTACAATATAAACAAGTGCTCATGTGCTTCAATAACAGTGTACAGATATGCAATTATGCATACAACGTTTTACTGTTCGGTTAGGTCTTAGTCAATATTGTGAAATACCACTAGTGCACTATATAGAAGAGGTTAGCCTGACCCTATATCATCTATTTAACTCTTCATCCCAATACTGTAACCTAGAAGAGGAATGACATGACTCATACTCGTAATCTCATATTACATATAGGATTTTACTGAGTCCTTAGCTTGTCCACATATAAGATTTTACCAAGTCCTTAGCACGCTCTCATATCACATACATGATTTTATCGAGTCCTTAGCTTGTCCACATATAGGATTTTAATGAGTCTTTAGCTCATCCTCACATTCAGGATTACTGAGTCCTTAGCTCATAAGAAACCTCATCTAGTACATAACCCTATTGGCGTCTAGGCGACCCAAGGCATTGGAGAGAGTCAAAGCTCAAGTCGACACCAACTAGGCGACCAAAGCGTCTAAGTCGACCAAGGCGTCTAGATGCCTAGGCGAGGCCTTGACAACTACGAGGGACGGTATTCATAGGGTCATGCTCTCATAGTGTACTACCATTATCAATCTCATTTACTTGATTAATATATCTTGTACACTTGTTCACATAAGTCCTACTCTTATTCACATATCTTGTACACATATTTATATTTCTCATTCGCACATGCTCATATTTCTTGTACGCAAACATATACTCATACAACTTGTCTTATAGCATCTTAACATATACTTAACATCATATCATTCACCTCATAATCATATCATTTTAAATGTGTCATGTCAAACATTTCAATACACCTCATATTGCAACACATACAATTCTCTCACATTCATTAATCATGCATAAAAGTCAAACATTCAATAATCCATATCATGTTGATACACTATATTTTTTTTCTTCATAAAACACAAAGCAATGCTCATATTTTTCAATATACATCATATAGAAATACTAGTATGATTCCCTCACCTTGCTTGTTACAATGATTTACAGATTCAATCTGTTTATTGTAGCACCTAAGTCTCTCATGTCCTAAAATATCAAGCTTAAGTATCCTGTCAATACATCTTACAATCATATTATACCTACCATAGTACATATAAATATACTTTAGTGTATTAAATTACAATATATTCACGAATTTTTGTTAATGAAATTTTTTTCTACTGCTCTTCTCTTCTTCTCCATTGAAGATTTTTATCGTGTTTGATCAAGGCTAGTGGTATCGGTGTTTGATCCGATCGACACCTTGCGGTGGGAAGCCAGGGTGGTTCGTTGAAGGAATTGGTGTTTCATTTTGGTTACTTTGTTTTCTCCATTACTGTTCTACAGTCAAGCAATCTGATATCAAGTTCTTTGGTGTTTCATTTTCCATGGTCATCATCTCCAGAGTATGTTTGAAGCTCTAAACCCTAGCCTTTCTTCTTCTAATCTTCTGAACCACCCAAACCCTAAACATCCCATCCCATTCTGGATATCATTCCATCTCCCAAATTCTTCACAGCCAATCCAACCATCAGAAACACACCATACCTGAATCAAATTTCATTCCCTATACTAGGAATAATTGATCCAAACCCTAGCCGCAAATTCCCGTCCTAAACCCTAGATTCCCCTCTTTTCCTCTTTTCCAAAACCTAAAACCCTAAACCTAAGTTGCTGCCCATTCAAGTTTACACACTTCCATCCATCAAAACATCTCAGGACCTTCACTGATAGACTCCCTGACCTCTACTTGACATAAACCATACATCAAACCCTAACCCAAATTTCACCAAAAACCCTATTTTTGACCTAGCCGATTTCACCTATTCATAACAGACCCTGGTTTACTGGGTCCTAATTGTTCTCCTACCAATCTAGGACTACATTACTGAGAGCTTAATGGGAAGCCCAAACCAAATTACATTGACCCTGGGATTGCATAAATTTCAACAAAAGCTGAACTTGTTGAACAAAACAGAAAGCATAGTAGAGTGGAGCAGCAATAGAGTGGCGCCAGTAGAGTAGGATAGTTGGAGAGGATTTGTTTAGCTTACCCTAAGGATTTGGGCTGGGCTTTGTTAAATTTATTTATTTTATGGATCTCATATTTGTTGTAGCATTTGTTATCCTGTCTGAGAGCTTGAAGGGAAGCCCAAACCAAATTACATAGACCCTGGCATTGCATAAATTTCAGCCAAAACTTAACTTGTTGAACAAAACAGAAAGCATAGTCCATCCAAAGCCCTTATTCTGGAAAAATGTTCTCATGGACCCATAACAATGAAAGTACGAATATACATGTTTTCAAATGAGATTTATTTTTTCCTTGGTTGAAATTAAGGAAAGCCTTGTAAACTAAAGAAGATAGCTGGCCATTTAGAGTGACTTATCTCTAAATATGTTGTATGGTTCTCTCCAAAAATTGTGATTTGGGTGATTCCTTGGTTCTCTGATGGTTGCTTCTGAAATTCCAACACAGTTAAGGAAATTGCAAGGATTTTCCTTCCAAATCTGTCTTATCCCCCTCCTACTAAGGAAGGAAACCTTTTTAAAAACTACGAGAGAAGACATCCAGAGAGAAGTTGTTAGATATATGACCAGAATACCATGGGGTTATTCTGGACCTTTTTTTCCTTTATTATTTGTTTATTCTTATATGTGATTTAGTCCCACATTGCTTATGTACTAATATTTATTTCTTCATTATGATTATAAATATAGAAGTGCTTGGGATGAATTAAACATCCAAGCCTTACCCTAATTTAAGTCTCTCTACATGGTATCAGAGCTGACTTCGAATTTGGGACCACCCCCCATCGATTTCTTTTCCTCTTTTTTCTCTTCCATCGTTTTTTTCTCTTTGTTTCTCCTTTTTTCTCCTTGGTTCTCCCTCTTCCATAAGGGCAGGCACTACAAGAGGTGGTTGTATGATCTGTTTGCTGCCCCTCCCTACCTCTTTTTCCTTTTTTCTCATGAATTAATACTTGCTTGATAGCTGCTGGACATCACTTGCCGTATTGAAGACTTCAAGTTTTTTTTGGAGATCAGCCCCTACCTTTATTGCAGGCTGTTTTTCACTTATTGGAGCTTCATCAGCACCCTTTCCAGCATCTGTCCAGCCTTTTCTCATTGATTGAAGACCCCCACTCCCAATCGACCTCCATCTTTAGGGTTTTTTTTTCAAAACCCTGATAATTGTCGACTTTGGGTGTGGGGCTGCTTGTTGCTGACGTTTGGTTCTGATTTTTTTGTAGGGTGTTTCTTCCATCATAGAGGGTCCCTCGACCTCAGTTGCAGCCACTTCTCTGCAGATTTTTGACACCTTATTCGCTTCATCGATTTCAGCGTTACAGGGTTTTTTTTAAAGACCTTGACAATATCGATATAGGGTTTCTACTTGGCTGCTGTTTCTGATTTTTTGGAGACTGATTACAGCCCTTCACTTAAGGATATTATTGGGCTTATTTGCTGCCAGTATGGGTGATTCTATTGATTCTTCAGCTACTTCAGATCGGCCACCTAATGATGGTCACAGCAAGATAGACTACCACAGCTTTCCACCCAATCCTATTAAGCTTGATGGCTCCAATTACCTTCTATGGTCCAGATCTGCCTCCTTTGCCATTGCTGGTCGTGGTCTCACCAGCCATATTAATGGGACTAGTGTTATGCCCAGTACACAAGGACCTGCTCAGGAAAGGTGGCTTGCCAGTAATGGTGTTCTCATGTCCTACCTGATAGGCTCTATGACTTCAGATTTGCATCATAACTTTCTGCTTCTGGACACTGCCTCTCAGATTTGGGCTGCTTGCAAGAAAACCTACGGGCAACTTGGCAATGATGCCCAAGTATATGAACTTCGGAAGAAAATCCTTCACACCACTCAGGGAGAACTTTTAGTTTCGAAATACTATGCTACTCTAC
The DNA here is from genome assembly GCF_018873765.1 of Telopea speciosissima. Taxonomy (NCBI): domain Eukaryota; kingdom Viridiplantae; phylum Streptophyta; class Magnoliopsida; order Proteales; family Proteaceae; genus Telopea; species Telopea speciosissima. The sequence goes on from NC_057921.1 coordinate 3,885,501, forward strand.
GCAGTCTGTGGCAACAGTTGGACCACTTCTTTGACTTTCACCCTCTACAGTTGCTGACATTGCTTCCTATAAGAAGCATGTGGACAAGATCAGGGTCTATGATTTCTTGGCTGGTTTGAATGTAGAGTATGATCAGATTCGTGTTCAAGTGTTGGGCCATACTCCTTTTCCCACACTTGAACAATCTTATGCCTTGGTGTCCTCTGAGGAGAACCGTAGGGCTGCCATGTTGCACCCTCCTATTACTGATAGATCAGCTCTCAAGGTTGCTGCCCTGGCCCCTCCTGCACCTAGTGGCACTGCTTCTCTTAGTGAATCTACTACAGCTATTGTTGTTTGTGAGCACTGTCACAAACCTTATCACACCAAAGAGAAGTGTTGGAAACTTCATGGGAAACCGGCTGATTTTGAAGCTAAAAGGGCTGCCAAGACAAAGATAAAGACAAAAACCAAGGCCCATCAGACTGAGACTGTTACTCCAGCCCTTGCTACTGACACTGGTCTATCCCAGGATGATCTACAGGCACTCCTACGTATGCTCAGGTCTTCCGCTGCTGCTGCCTCTACTACATCAGCTACTGCCAATTCTTCGGCTCCTTCAGGTTCACACTTTACCCGGTCAGGTATTCCATTTGGAGGTCATTGTGCTTCTGTGGCTTCCCATCCTTGGATCATAGATGCTGGAGCTACAGATCATATGACCGGTTCCTCTAGTCTGTTTCACAGATATTCTCCCACTTCTAGGAAAGATAAGGTCAAAGTGGCTGATGGTTCCCTTTCTTCCATATCTGGAAAAGGAATTATCAACTGCACTTCTTCTCTTCCCTTGTCTTCTGTTTTGCACATCCCTAATTTTACTACTAACTTTCTTTCAATTAGTAGTATTACTCGTGATCTTAACTGCAAAGTCACTTTTTTTCCTTCTCATTGTGTGTTTCAGGATCTGGACTTTGGGAAGACGATTGGATTGGGTAAAGTGCATGGTGGCCTGTACCTGCTTGATGATGGTCGCTTCTCTCCACCACCACTACTATCTCCGCTGCATCAGAACTCCTTAGTCTCTTCTGAACTCTACCAATGGCACTCTCGGTTAGGTCACCCCCCTTTAGGAATTTTAGCTCATTTATTTCCTAGTTTGGTCACCCTACATACTAAGGATGACTTTTTTTATGAGGCTTGTGTTTTGGCCAAACAGACACGTTCAACTTATCCTATTTCAAATAAAAGGAGTTCTTCTTGTTTTCATATGGTACATTCTGATGTTTGGGGCCCTAGTCGTAAGCCATCTATTTCTGGTCATCGTTGGTTTGTCTCTTTCATTTATTGTCATTCTAGGAATACTTGGGTATATCTTTTACACACTAAAAATCAGGTTTTCTCTTGTTTTCAGCATTTTCATAAAATGATACAAACTCAGTTCCAGGTTACTCTCCAAATATTGAGAAGTGATAATGGAACTTAGTATACTGAATCCCAATTTAAAAAATATATGGCTGATCATGGTATTATTCACCAAATTAGTTGTGTTAATACCCCTGCCCAGAATGGTGTGGCAAAAAGAAAGAATCGCCACTTGTTGGAAATGGCCAGGGCTTTGATGTTTGCGAGGAATGTTCTATCTCAATATTGGGGGGATGTGGTTCTAACTGCCGCCTATCTCATCAATAGGCTACCTTCTCGGGTTCTTGATTCCCGTACCCCCTCTGATATTTTGCTGGGCCATTCCTCCTTTATCTTACATCCCAAAGTATTTGGGTGTTTGTGTTATGCTAGAGATACCAGATCTCCCGGCAAACTTGAGCCTCGGGGGCTCCGTTGTATTTTCTTGGGTTATTCTCCAACCCAGAAAAGTTATAAGTGTTACCATGGTTAGTATGGATGTTGTTTTCCATGAGACCCTTGCTTATTATTCTTCACCACCTCTTCAGGGGGAGAGTTCTAGTGAAGATGTGTCTTTCGAGATTCCTCCACTGGAGGTTCCTTTGGCTACTGCCCAGCCTCCTTTACCACCACCCAGGGCTGCTCCACCACCCACGTCTGCTGCCCAACCTCATTTGACTGCTGCCCAGTCTTTTTTGGACACTGCCCATCCTACTTTAATTAATGCCCAACCTCCTCAGGCTGTTCCTCCCTCACCTAATGGGAATCCTTTACAGGGGGAGACCGTAGAAAATAGTGTTGTTAATGTTCCTATTCAGGGGGAGCTGACTCCAGTCCAGAGAACTATTGGTGAATTTCAGAAGAGAATTGACAACTCCAACATACTCATCTACACAAGGGGCAGAACCAACAGAGGGCAGCTGCAATCCACTTTAGCACCAATACCCTTCCAATTGGCGGATCCAGATCCAGATCCTCCATCTCCTGGTAATCCCTCTTCTTCTGACCTACCTATTGCTCATTGCATAGGTACTAGGACTTGTACTTTACATCCCATATCTCGTGTTATTTCTTATAGTTCTCTTTCTCCTTATTTTCGTGCTTTTGTATCATCTCTTTTTTCAGTTTCGATTCCTAGAAATTGGCAGGAAGCATCTACAGATGGAAAGTGGAAGGTAGCAATGTTGGAAGAAATGAGAGCACTACATAAAAATAATACATGGGAGCTTGTGACTCTTCCTCCAGGGAAAAAACCAGTTGGATGTAAATGGGTCTTTGTGGTCAAACAGAAGGCTGATGGTTCTGTGGATCGATATAAGACACGTCTTGTTGTAAAGGGGTTCACTCAAACTTATGGAGTTGACTATCAGGAGACCTTTGCACTAGTGGCAAAGCTTAACACTGTCAGGGTGCTATTATCTTGTGCTGTAAATCTTGGGTGGGATCTTTAACAGTTAGATGTAAAGAATGCCTTCCTCCATGGGGAGCTTGAGGAGGAGGTATATATGGACATTCCACCAGGCTTCTCTGATGATACCAAGGGCAAGGTTTGTAGACTGAAGCGTGCACTTTATGGGCTGAAACAGTCACCTAGGGCCTAGTTTGGCAGATTTCACAAGGCTATGATTTGAGCAGGTTATAAGCAGAGTAATGCTGATCACACTTTGTTTATCAGACGAGTTGGTGACAAGGTAACTCTTCTAATAGTATATGTGGATGATATTGTGGTCACTGGTAATGATGGTGATGTTATCAGGGATTTGAAGCTCCTCCTTGGCCGTGAGTTTGAGGTTAAAGATCTTGGTCCTCTAAAATATTTTTTAGGGATAGAAGTTGCTCGATCTTCAAAGGGCATCTTTCTTTCTCAAAGAAAATATGTCCTTGATCTATTGACTGAGACAGGGCTGCTAGGCTGTCATCCTTCAGATACTCCTATGGAAGCTACTACAAAACTTAGGGAGAAAGAGGGTGAGCCTATTGACAAGGGTGTTTATCAGCGGTTAATGGGCAAACTAATCTACCTTTCTCACACACGACCTGACATAGCAGTTGCTGTAAGTTTGGTGAGCCAGTTCATGCATGATCCCTATTCCTTTCATATGGATGCGGTTCGTCGTATTTTGAGGTATTTGTAGTCTGCTCCAGGAAAGGGAATCCTTCTATCTCCCACTGGTTACCTTAAGATTGAAGCCTATACTGATGCCGATTGGGCTGGTTCTCCTGATAGGAAATCTATCTCTGACTACTGTTCTTTTGTGGGTGGGAACCTTGTCACATGGCGTAGCAAAAAGCAGAATGTTGTGGCAAGGTGCAGTGCTGAAGCCGAGTTTCGTGGGATGGCACAAGAAATTTGTGAACTTCTGTGGCTTAGGGGATTATTGCAGGATATCGGTGTTGTTGTCCATCTTCCTGTGATGCTTTATTGTGACAATAAAGCCGCCATTAGCATTGCTCATAACCCTGTCCAGCATGATCGTACTAAACACGTGGAGGTTGACCGACATTTCATCAAGGAGAAGCTTGAAGCCGGCCTCATTTGTGTTCCCTTTGTGAAGTCTACCGATCAACTGGCTGATGTGTTCACTAAGGGACTTAGTAGCAAGCTGTTTCATCCTATCTTAGTCAAGTTGGGCATGCATGATATATATGCTCCAACTTGAGGATGAGTGTTAGATATATGGCTAGAATACCGTGGCGGTATTCTGGACCTTTTTTTCCTTTATTATTTGTTTATTCTTATATGTGGTTTAGTCCCACATTGCTTATGTACTAATATTTATTTCTTCATTATGATTATAAATATAGAAGTGCTTGGGATGAATTAAACATCCAAGCCTTACCCTAATTTAAGTCTCTCTACAGAAGTGAAAGCCTCAGACTTCTTAGGAATTTAGGAAGTAAGTACGCAAGAAGTTTATGAGGTTTTAGTTCTGAATTGAAGTGGAGAGAATAATATGACTTGTCATTAATGACAGAGGTCTACTTTATTTATAATGAGAATTACAAGCCTAAGGGCAAACTAGTCAAATAGGGAAAAGTAATAAAACACATAAAACCCTAAAGTAAAGAGAAATTATTCCAATCTCACGGTTCTCAACATTTCCCCCCCTCAAGTTGGTGCAAAAATCTCAAACATGCCCAAATTGGACACCAATGAGTGGAACACCTAACAATTTAAGCCCTTTGTTACACCCCACTCCCTAAGTCTAGGCAGTGTGGCTGGGAGTCTGAGATGTACACCTACATCCCACCCACCTACTAGGATCGTAGACGCAATGGCTAACACTCACAGTCCATAATCAAAATAATTAGAATCAGAGCAGCGGAAGATAGACTAAACCTATAAAATCAAATAGAAAGAAATCTACCTGTTATATCATCTAACATAACCGCGTGTGTGTTATCCCAAATGTTTACATCCAATTGTATATCATGACATAAATACAATATTCAACAAATATATATATATATATATATATATATATATATATATACATATATACATCAATGGCAAAAAGAAGATAAAACATCGATGTATCAAAAAGAAGGGCCACACCATCAATCAACATGCCCCGTAGGCATAATCATCACACGTGCAGCCCAGACCATGCTCCTCCTCAGGAGCACTCCAGATATCAAGTCCATAAATATAGGGGTAGGGAGGATCTGAGCTCGCCAACACATGTACACCTGCATCACCATCTAAAAGGGGGAAACCATGTGATATGTGCTTCACTAAGCCCAATGAGCGGTTAGAACATGCAAGTACACACATGTAATCCATGAATGCAATCATATGATGAATGAATGTGTTCATTTTATTATCCACCTAGCAACAATGTCTAATTCTGGGTAAAGTACTACTGCAACACCTTAAGCAGCATCCTTGGTCCCGAAAACGGCGGAGCCCAATGATGTTAAACCCGACTTGCGAATAGAAGCTTGCGGATCCGGACTCCCACATGAGTTGACCGTAAACCCCAACCCTCGTCTTGGCGTTCGGTCCCAAAATATGGTCGGAATCCGAACTCAGTCCGCTTTCGGAAGAATTCTCATCATACCTTGGATGCAATACCCCGACTAATCATCATCGGGCCTTATCCCGTGGGTTGTCTGACACCTAAACTGCTGTCGGCAAGAGTTCGTAGTACAAGGTCATATATCATCCTAACCAGCATGCATCTACATGGATGATGGTGCATACGTATGCATATACCAGAGGTCGGGATCATAGTACCGGAATCCCCTTCGCCAACACTATCCACCGGTCTCCGCTAGCATACACACCCACATACCAGTAGTGTGGCGAATACGGTACCAGCTATCCCCTCGGTCACTTCGCAACCCGTTTCCCGGCCTAATGCAACAACCATAACTAATGTAACAGTATATCAAATAACAATACAGCAACTAGCACGGCGGCTATAGTACCGGAATTCCCGTTGACCACACCATACCTCGATTCCAAGGCTTAGTCTATATGCATGTTTCTTACTTAAAAGATGGCAATCCCAAGTCCGGCATCCACTGGGATCCGATAACTCATCACCGTCTCATTCATCGCAATAAAAATAAATCAAGAGATCCTAACATCTAGCAACAGGTACATACATATATAGCAGCAATCCTAGATATAACTAACCTAAACTATCAAACATAGTGAGGATTATCAAAAAAAAAACATAGTATTCGCAATTAAGTCAAACATGCAACAATCATTATGCATGAATGCTCACACACATCGCATAACCAAACACTCCGTAAATTAAGTCGCTGATCCAACCCACTCACCTTCGGTACGTAGGTGATTCGATGCACTCGAGTGTGTACCTTCAATTCGACCTCACCGAGACCTTGTTTAAGACCTATTACATGTGTATAATATTATTTTAATCAAGAGTTACTTAGTGGTATAAGTGTCCCCATAGAAATTGGGAAAAACTACCCAAATACAGCCACAGGTCAATCCTGAGGACAATCATGTCTGATTAGTCGCTCGATCGACCTCAGGCTGGACAAAAGCTCCCACAGAGCCTCAAGTCAATCCTGTGGTCGATGGTGTCTGATTGTCCGCTCGATTAACGGGTCAGGCATCCAAGCTATGTTCAGCAAGGCCTTCGTCAATCTTGGGTCTTGGTTGAAGGTCAATCCTGAGGACAATCATGTCTAATCAGCTGCTTGATCGACCTCAGGCTAGACAGAAGCTCCAACAGAGCGTCAGGTTGATCCTACGGTCGATGGTGTCTGACCGTCCGCTCGATCAACCAGTCAGGCATTCGAGCTATTTCAGCAAGGCCTTGGTCAATCTTGGGTCTTGGTTGAAGGGCACTTCATGGTGGCTGAGGTACATCACCTACTCACCTATTTTGACATAAATACTTCTATGAATAACCCTAACTAATGGGGAAATGATTCCCGTATGATTTCATACTTGGAAACCCTAATTTTGGCCCCCAATTCCCATTTGATATCAAAGGGATGGTGGACAGCATGTACTCCACCATCGAAGGGTTGTAAATACATAGAAAACCCATTCCAAATGTTTGGGAGCATGAGGGGACCATCGGATACGGTCTAGAACACTAAGCTTGGGTCATTCTTACCATTGGGTAGTGAGCATGCTTGGTTTTGGGATGGGAGATGTGCATAGAAGGGTGAACTTCTAAGGAGCACATAGAAGTGGTCACAAGAGTAGCCCTAGGTCCCAAATCCCCTAATCCAAAAGGAAATCTAAAACCCTAGGTCAAGCATGTAAGGGAATGAAGAAGAACACACAAGGCATAGAGGTTTACCTTAGGTGGAGCTTGGAATCCAAGGGCGGTGCCCTAGCTCTCTCCTTCTCCTTATTTCCTTCTCTTTCTTCTTCTTTTCTTCCTTTCTTCTCTTCTTTATCTCCTTCCCACGTTTTTGACTGAGGAGAATGTGAAGTGAATCATTTAAAAACAAAAGTCTATTTATAGACTTGAGTTTACTGAGTCCTGTTTGGCAGGCATGTTATTTCCCAAACTTAAATTAGTTTAAACCCCATATATGAGTAAGTGGGCCCACTACTAAGCACAAGGGTGTGATTGACATGGTGGGCAGCCATACTTTACAAGGCCATAAGGGGTTGGGACCCACCTCAAGGTTCAATGTGGCCCACAAGGTCTATAATCCATTTTTTAGCACCATTGGTCGATCCTGAGGTCGATGGTGTTTGATCGACCTCAGCTGCTTGGACAACAGTTTTTAGGTCCAAGGTGCTACTGTCCAAGGTCAAATGCAAGGGGCCTTTGTGTGGGGCCCTAGGTGCGATATTGGTAACATGTCTACATGCCATGTGAGGTAAATGCATTATGGTTTAGAACACGTACTAAACATCTGGAAGGTCACCGGTGTCACACGCCTGTCGCTCCTATACACAAGTTCAAATTAGTACGTGTTTGGGCACGGTTGTCACATTCTCCAACCTTACAAGAAATTTCGTCCTTGAAATTTGTCGTACTTGATAACTCGAATAAGTGAGGATGCTTTGCCTTTAACTCACTCTCGAGCTCCTAAGACACTTATTGGTATGTATCTCCACCGTACCTTCACAAATGATATAGTATGGTTGTGAAGATTGTGCTCCTTACTCTCCAGAATCTCCTCGGGCTTCTCTTCATGGGTCATGTCGGCAACAAGCTCAGGTGGCTCCTGAGTCAAAACATGAGTCGGGTCCGGGATATACTTCCACAGCATCGATACATGGAATACATCATGGACTCCTGCCAATGATGGGGGTAGTGCCAATCTGTACGCCACTGGTCCAATCCTACCTAAGATCTCATAAGGCCCAATGAATATCGGACTCAACTTCCCTTTCTTACCGAACTGCATTTTCCCTTTTGTTGGTGATACCCAAAGAAATACTTTGTCGGCCATAGTGAAATTCAGGTACTTCCGTCTCTTATCAGCATAGCTCTTTTGTCTTGATTGAGCGTCCTTGATTCGGTCCCTGATCAAGTCTACTTTTTCACAAGTGGCATGTATCAATTCTGGCCCCAAAGTATGCCGCTCGCCAACTTCATCCCAGTACAATGGTTTCCGGCATCTCCTACCATACTGTGCCTCGAACGGTGCCATGCTGATGGTAGCTTGGTAACTGTTGTTGTAAGCAAACTCAATGTACGAGATATGCTCATCCCAACTACCCTTCAAATCAATGGCACAAGATCTAAGCATATCCTTTAATGTCTGAATGGTCCTCTTCGATTGCCCATCCGTCTGTGGGTGGAATGTCGTGCTAAAGTTTAGCAATGTGCCCATGGCTTTCTGGAAACCACCCCAAGATTTCGATGTGAACTTGGGGTCGCGATCGAAAATGATACTTACTGGGACTCCGTGCAAGCGAACTACATTATCCATATACAACTTGGCCAACTTGTCCATAGGGAATGTCACCTTCATTGGAATAAAATGGTCTATCTTGTTTAGCCAGTCAACAATGACCCAAATGGCATCCATATCTCTAGCTGTGCGGGGCAGTCCGGTGACAAAGTCCATTGTGATGTGCTCCCACTTCCGTTCCGGACTGGGAAGTAATTGCAATAACCCATGTGACCGCTGCCTCTCCACTTTAACTTGTTGACAGGTAAGGCACTTTGATACAAATGTGGCCACATCGGCCTTCATCCCTGTCCGCCAGTAATTTCTCTTCAAATCTTTGTACATCTTGGTGCTGCCCGGATGTACAGAGTTTGGTGAACAATGTGCTTCACTCAACACCTCTTCCCTCGAGTACTCATCACTGGGTACACATAATCTGCCTCTAAATTGAAGGATGCCGTCCTCTGTCAAAGTAAAGTCCGGTTCCTGCTATTTCTCCTCCCGAATGCCATCTATCATTTTTTGTAATGCTATGTCAGTAGGTTGGGCTTCTTTAATCTTCTCTACCAATGATGGTTGTACCACTAAAGTTGCAAGTGACATAGTGGCACCCTCTATTAACAGTTCTAAATCAATCCTCTTGGCTTCTTCAGTGTCCTCCTCACTAACAACCAAAGATGCTAATGATAGCGTCTGGGGTTTTTTGCTAAGTACGTCAGCTACAACATTTGCTTACCTGGATGGTAGTGGATAGTACGGTTATAGTCCTTCATGAGTTCCAACCACCTTCTCTGCCTCATATTCAATTCCTTCTGAGTAAAGAAGTACTTCAGGCTTTTGTGGTTATTGTATATCTCACCCTTCTCGCCATATAAGTAGTGGCACCAAATCTCCAATGTAAATACTACCGCCGCCAACTCAAGTTCATGGGTGGGGTAGTTCTTTTCATAGTCCTTCTGTTGCCTAGAGGCGTAGGCGACTATCTTGTCATTTTGCATCAACACACAGCCGACTTCCAACTTCTATGCATCACTATATACTGTCATTCCTCTTGTGCCGGACAGAAGAGTCAAAACTGGGGCTGTGCTCAATCTCCACTTCAATTCCTGGAAGCTCTTTTCACACTCTGTAGACCACTCGAATTTAACACCTTTCCTTGTCAACCAGGTCATTGGGGCTGAGATGCATGAGAAGTTCTCAATAAACCTCCGGTAGTATCCAGCTAATCCCAGTAAACTACGGATCTCGCCAACATTCTTTGGCGCTTCCCATTCAAGTACTGCTTTTACCTTGCCAGGGTCTACTTCAATACCTCTTTTTGAAACTATGTGTCCCAGAAAAGCCACTTGAGGAAGCCAAAACTCGCACTTGCTGAGCTTGGCGTACAACTTCTTTTCCCTCAGTCTTCACAATACCATTTTAAGGTGTTCGACATGCTCTTCTTTACTTTTGGAGTAGATTAAGATATCATCAATGTAAACAATGACAAACTTGTCTAAAACATCCTAGAACACTTTATTCATCAGTTCCATAAAGACCGAGGCTAACCAAGAACTCGTAGTGTCCATATCGAGATCTGAAGGTCGTCTTACTTATATCACTCTCCTTGATCTTGAGATGATGGTAGCCCGATCTCAAATCAATTTTTGGAGAAAAGCTTTGGGCCTTGCAACTGATCGAATAAATCATCTATCCTTGGCAATGAGTTCCGGTTTTTGATGGTTAGCTTATTAAGCTCCTGATAGTCAATACACATCCTCATATTGTCGTCCTTCTTAACGAAGAGGACCGGTGCTCCCCACGGAGACACACTTGGTCGGATAAAACTCTTCTTAATAAGTCTTGCAGCTGGGTCTACAACTCCTTTAATTCTAATAGCGCCATCCTGTATGGTGCCTTTAATACAGGTGCTGCTCCTGGGAGTAGGTCAATCACAAACTCCATTTCCCTATCGGGTGGCAACTCTGTCAAGTCATCTGGAAACATGCCCGGGAAGTCCCTTACTATGTTCAACTCTGTCAATGGCCTCACTTTGGCTTCAATGTCCATCACAGAGGCTAAGTAGCACTGGCAACCTTGATCCATCAACTTCTTTGCCTGAAGGGCGGATATGACCAACTTCCTTGATTTCTTCAACTTATCGCCTATGACGAGGAACTCTTCTTCTCCCCTTGGTTGAAACACTATTTGTCTCTCCACACACAACACATTTGCCCTGTAGGCTGACAACCAATCCATACCCAATATGACGTCGAAATCAGTCATGCTGAGCTCAATAAGTTGTGCTATAGTGTCACGGCCACAGACTTGTATCGGACAAGTCTCATAGACGATATCCAATCCCATAACACCTCCAGTTGGGGTACTAACTGCTAAGCCTGAGGCTAGCTTCTTTGGAGGGATGCTTATCTTCTTAGTGAATGTGGGAGATATGAACGAATGAGATGCTCCAGAATCAAACAATACATGCGTGGGTACAAGAGATATATGAAGAGTACCTGACAAAAGTTAATGCTATGCATGCATGGGAATACAAATGCAGCACGAACAATCATTGGTGAGATAGGAAAGATACCTGTCACGATGCCCAGTGCACTCTCTGCCTCAGCATTAGTCACTGCGAAGACTTGTCTAGGTACTCGGTTGCCTGGGTGAGGCTGTATGGCATGGCTTGCTGTGGAGACTGCTGTGCTCTCGGAGGTAGACGGTAAGGTGCATTCGGCTTCTTCTGTGGGCAATTTCTGGAGATGTGCCCATACTGGTTGCATGAGTAGCAACGGATGGCTGGTGCAACAGACTGATGCAGCTATCGACTGAGTGAGTAGAACGAGCTGGTTGGGCTGTCTGAACTGGCTGAGTTGGTTCCAGCCTTTTGAACTGTGCCGGTGGCATTCCATACTAAGGTCCCCTTTGGAACTTGTTGGGTCCCTTAGCTTTTTATGATGCCTTAGGTCTCTTTCCCGATCCATGCAAAGCTACATAGCTGTCCCTCTGTCTGTCTTCCATAGACTTTGCCAACTGGACAACCTTGGAGTAGGTCTGTAGTTGATGGCATACTAGATGAGTGCTGATCCCGGGCCTTATCCCCTTCTCAAACTTCTTCGCCTTCTCACAGTCCACTCTCAAGTGTGCCGGGGCAAAATAGAACAAGTCCTCAAATCGCTGTTGATAGTCTAACACAGACTTGGATCCCTTTGTCAGTTCCATGAACTCTACTTCTTTTTGGTCTCTGAAACTCTCAGGGAAGTAATTCCCAAAGAAGGCCTCCTTAAAATGCTCCCATGTGAGCTCAAGGTAAGTGGCAGTCAATATGGGCTGTGTGGCGCTCCACCAAGCATCCGCCTCACCCTGGAGCTGGTAGCTAGCACATATGAGCTTGTGCTCATCAGTACACCGTAGTACGGTGAATGCCTTCTCCATTTCACGGGCCCCACTTTACTGGATATAGTGAATCCCGTGTGAGCCCAAAGAAAATGAGAAGTCGAAGCTTTTAGAAACTTTCCATAAGTTTTAGACACGTCGGTCGAAACAGGTGTTGGCATTGGCAACTGGCCTGGCAGTGTTTCGGGTATCACTGGTGCCACAGGTGTAGAAGGTGTAGCTGGCGCAAGTTGTGCTTGTCCCGGAGCTTGGAACTGAGAGTTCACATGAGCCATAAATTCTTGTTGTTACTCCCTCATGGAAGCCCGCATATCCTCCATGTACATGTTTTGCTGTTGTTGGAAACCTCTCATTATATCACCAACCATGGTGGTGACATCATGAGCAGCAAGGGAGGGTTGGGCCGCAGGCATAGTATGATCGGAGGTCCCGGCTGCCTCCCTATTTTGGGATGGCGGGTCTCCAGTAGCTTGGTTACAGGTCAAAACCATTCTTGATTCCTGGGGAAGGAATCACATAAGCATGAATACATGTACTTTTAGTTATGAGTGACATGCATTCATTTGTGCATCATGCATGATAAGAGTGTAGAGCATGCATGACTATTCATATGAGCATGATCATCGCAAAGAATCAACCCATTTCAAAATTTCAGCAATTTGGCCCGACAGTTGCTAACATCACAAGGTTGAAATTTTGGAGACTCAATCCCAACCTTAAACAAGAAATTACATGTGTATTTGCCACTACTTTAGTGTATTTGGGAGGGTAAAAATGTCCATGTATTGTACACATGAATGAACGAATCAAGTGCTCAAAACTGGGCAAAATTGCACCCTGAGGTTGATGGTGCGGTTGATGCTGCTTGATCGACCTCAGATGCTGCGGTTGATCCTGCAGAAGTGCCGCTGCGGTTGATGGGACCACTTCAAAGGGGTTGACCGGTGCAGCATCCAAAATTTATATTTGAGCTGTGGCTCATTTCTTCATTTCACAAATTAGAGGTTGGTTTGCAGAGGATAGGGAGCATCCACGCAAAAAGGTATGGTTTCTCCTCCCAAACCCATTTCTTGTGATTTTTCCCAAATTTTCAAACCCTAGGTTCTCCATGTTTGGGATTTCTTCAAGTTCTTCATGTAATGTACCTTTCTCTTTTCAATTTCGGTTATAAACATCATGCCTCCATGCCATGCTCGCCAAGTGCTGCCCTTTGACGAGTTCCATTTCCGTTCCGCCGAGGATGAACAAAATTGATACCGTTATGCGGAAAGAAAGTGGAAAATGGGCGATTCGTGTTCACCAACGACTTCACCAATTTCAAGGTGGAGGAAAGGTTTGCGGCGATGGGTTGGCTAGGCATTATACGACCTCCTAGACCTTGCTACCCAAACTTGGTCGGCCATGTCTACTGCAAACTCACATTGAGAAGGGAAGGTGCAGAAGGCCTTTACATGACCAGTCGTGTGAAGGGCAGGAATATCTCCTTCGATATGGAAGAGTTGGCTCACATTTTGGGTGTCTCATCCGCAGGAGACTTTATCTTCAACCCACCTAGGACGAAGACCTACCAATTCGTCCATCCAACCATGTATGATGAGATATTTCGGACTCTCACCAATGGAGTTGTAGGTGAGATTAATGAGACGGACTACAGGCCCATGCCTAGAGTATTGAGCCGGATTGTACAGCTCAATATTGTTCCTAAGGGAGTCCATTGGTCCCAAATTTCAATGTTGGCTGTGTATGTCACTTTTTGCATCTACATAGGCCATCCTCTCAACCTACCATAACTGCTGATGAAGAATATGGTGTACAGAGGTGACCATCCAAGGGATGGTAACTTACCATATGGGAGGATGTCTACTAAGGTCTTTGACTACTTTGGGGTGGATTGTGAGGGTGAGGTTGAGGGAGGACAAGGCTCTGCGCCTTTTGATTATGCCATACCTCACACGTGTGGGGTTGAGTAACGTAGAGGGGACTGATAATGAGAAAGATGAGGTTGTTCGCAGGTAATGTGGTTTGATTGCCAAGTTGGGCGTCAACCAAGACCAAGTCGAGGAAGAAGAGAAAAATCAGGGTGTCTGGCCTAATAATGATGAGGATGATCAGGACATTGGGGCACAGGGTATCCCTGCCCCACCTACTCATGGTTCTGGGACTTCTTCTACTGTACCACCACCACCACTTACCAATACCCGGTGTCTTGAGAATCTCGTCTAGGCTATAGGATTAGGGTTTAACAAGATGGATGGGCGACTTGCCTGGATGGAGGGGAAGATTGATGCTATGAGTGGTCGGATCAATAGCATCGAGGATGTTTGAAGACCTTGGCTCCACCATCACCACCACCAACAACAGAGCAACAGTGACCGGCAGATAGCCTAGGACGTGTTTAGGTTTCTTAGAAATTTATTTTCTTGTCTTATGTACTTTTCTGTGTTTCTACTGTAGTGTTGAAGGTGTTACTCTACTGTCTTAGTTGTTGTGAAAGAAAGTCCGAACTATGTTGGTTGTAAAGTATTGTTTATCATCAATGCAACAAGGTTTAGTTTTATTCATTGGCTCCTAATTTATTTACAATTGTTTGTGTTTGTTGATAAAGCTTTTATTGGTTCGATCCTAATACAGAGTAAGTCAATAGTCCGCCAGACTGTGAGTTAGGACAGAGCATCTTGCTCTGATACCACACTCACACCCCACTCCCTAAGGCTAGGCAGTGTAACTGGGATGTACACCTACATCCCAACAACCTACTAGGATCGCATATGCAGTGGCTAGCACTCACAATCCATAATCAAAACAATTGGAATCAGAGCAGCGGAAGATAGATTAAAACTATAAAATCAATAGAAAGAAATCTAATTGTTATATCATATAACTGTGTGTGTGTTATCCCAAATGCTTACATCCAATTGTATATCATGAGTCATGACATAACATTATTCCACAAATATATATATATATATATATATATATATATATATACATACATCAATGGCAAAAACAAGATAAAACATCCATGTATGAAAAAGAAGGGCCATGCACTCAATCAACATGCCTCGTAGGCACAATCATCACACTTGCAGCCCAGACCATGCTCCTCCTCAGGAGCACTCCAAATATCGAGACCATCAATATAGGGGTAGGGAGGATCTGAGCTCGCCAACTCTGGTACACCTACATCACCATCTAAAAGGGGGTAAGCACGTGGTATGAGCTTCACTAAGCCCAATGATCGGTCTGAACATGCAAGCACATGCATATAATCCATGAATGCAATCACATGATGCATGAATGTGTTCATTTTATTATCCACCTAGCAACATGTCTAAGTTTGGGTAAAGTACTATTGCAACACCATAGGTAGCATCCTTGGTCCCGAAAATGGCGGAGCCCAATGATATCAAACCCGAGTTGCGAATAGAAGCCTGCGGCTCCAGACTCCGACATGAGTTGACCGCAAACCCGAACAACCCCGTCCGGGCGTTCAGTCCCGAAATACGGTCGGAACCCGAACCCAGTCTGCTTCTGAAAAAACTCTCATCGTACCATGAATAGAATACCCTGGCTAATCATCATCGGGCCTATCTCGTGGGTTGTCCGACACCTAGACCGCTATCAGCAAGAGTTCAAAGTACATGGTCATATATCATCCTAACCAGCATGCATCTACATGGATGATGGTGCATGCGGATGCATATACCAGAGGCTGGGATCATAGTACCGGAATCCCCTTCACCCACACTATCCACCCGTCTCTGCTGGCATACACACCCACATACCAGTAGTATGGCGAATACGGTACCAGCTATCCCCTCGGTCTTACCGCAACATGTTTCCCGTCCTTATGCAACAATTATATCTAATGCAACAATATATCAAATAAAAATACAGCAACTAGCACGGCGGCTATAGTACCGGAATTACTGTCGGCCACACCGTACCCCGATTCCAAGGCCTAGTCTATATGCATGTGTCTTACTTAAAAGATGGAAATCTCAAGTCCAGCATTCCCTTCGGCACTGGGATCCGATAACACATCACCATCTCATTCATCACAATAAACATAATTCAAGAGATCCTAACTTCTAGCAACACATACATACATATAGCAGCAATCCTTAAGATAACTAACCTAAACTATCAAGCATAGTGAGGATTATTAAAAATAATTATAGTATTCGCATCTATGTCAAACATGCATCAATCATTATGCATGAATGCTCACACACATCGCATAACCAAACACTCCGTAAATTAAGTCGAGGATCCAATCACTCACCTTCGGTACGTAGGTAATTCGATGCACTCGAGCGTGCACCTTCGATTCGACCTCACCGGGACCTTTGTTAAGACCTATTACATGTGTATAATATTAGTTTAGTTAAGTGTCACTGAGTGGTATAAGAGTCCCCAAAGAAATTGGGAAAAACTACCCAAATACAGCCATAGGTCGATCATGCCTTATTAGCCGCTCGATCGACCGGTCAGGCATCCGTGCTGTGTTCAGTAAGGCCTTGGTCATTCTTGGGTCTAGGTTGAAGGGGGCTTCATGGGGCCTGAGGTACATCACCTACACACCTATTTGGACATAAATACCTCAATGAATAACCCCAACTCATGGGAAAATGATTTCATACTTGGAAACCCGAAGTTTGGCCCCAAAATCCCATTTGATATCAAAGGGAAGGTGGACAGCATGTACTCCACCGTCAAAGGGTTGTAAATACATAGAAAACCCATTCCAAAAATTTGGGAGCATGAAGGGACCATCGGTTAGGGTCTAGAACACTAAGCTTGGGTCATTCTTACCATTGGGTAGTGAGCATGCTTGGTTTTGGGATGGGAGATGTGCATAGAAGGTTGAACTTCTAAGGGAGCACATAGAAGTGGCCACAAGAGTAGCCCTAGGCCTCTAATCCAAAAGGAAATCTAAAATCCTAGGTCAAGCATGTAAGGAAATGAAGAAGAACACAAGCATAGAGGTAGAATCCAAGGGGGGTGCCCTAGCTCTTTCCTTCCCTTTCTTCTTCTTTTCTTCCTTTCTTCTCTTCTTTCTCTCCTTCCCACATTTTTGACTGAGAATGTGAAGTGAATCATTTAGAAACACAAGTCTATTTATAGACTTGAGTTTATTGAGGCCCGTTTGACAGACAGGCAATTTCCTAAACTTAAATCACTTTAAACCCCATGTATGGGTAAGTGGGCCCACTACCAAGCATCACAAGGGTGTGATTGACATGGTGGGCAGCCATACTTTACAAGGTCGTAAGGGGTTGAGACCCACCTTAAGGTTCGGCCCACAAGGTCTATAATCCATTTTTTAGCACCACAGGTCGATGGTGTCTGATCGACCTCAACTGCTTGGACAGCAATTTTGAGGTCCAATGTGCTGCTATCCAAGGTCGAATGCAAGAGGGCTCTGTGTGGGGCCCTAGGTGCGATATTGGCAACATGTTTACATGCCATGTGTGGTAAATGCATTATGGTTTGGAACACGTACCAAAAATCCAGAAGGTCACCGGTGTCACACGGCTGCCGCAGTTACACACAAGTTCGAATTCGTATGGGTTTGGGCACGGTTGTAATACCCTTAGTATAGACATCAGCTAATTGGTTAACAAAACTGGCAAAAGGAAAGCAGACGACTCCCTGTTCAAGCTTTTCTTTGATGAAGGATAATGGAGAAATCTACTGACGATGCCCACAGCATAGGCAATATCTAGTATGATATGGGATAGGTAAATCAATCGTTCCACAAGTTGTTGGTAATGTTCTCTGTTAACCGGGTCACCCATGTCCCTGCATAACTGATGATTGACCTTAATGGGAGAATCTGTAGGCTTACAGCCTAACATGCTAGTTTCTTGCAGAAGGTCTAAGACATTTCCGTTGGGAGATAAAAATTCCTTTGTCCGACCTGGTAACTTCGATACCAAGGAAGTACCGAAGAGATCCCAAATCTTTAGTTTCAAACTCTTTTGCAAGTAGGGATTTAAGATGGGGAATTTCATCATTACTATTCCCGGTAATTATGATATCGTCTACATACACGATGGGGGCTGTAATCTGGGAACCATTTCTTTTCACAAACAAGGTGTGATCAGCCTGACTCTGTCTATACCAAATTTCTGCATAGCTTTTAAGAACCGACCAAACCAGGCCTTGGGCGATTGCTTGAGACCATACATGGACTTCTTTAGCTTGCAAACATGGCCAACAACAAAGGGAAAAGAAAAACCAGGAGGTGGGTCCATATGGACTTTTTCTTCAAGATCCCCATTCAAGAATGCATTCTTGACATCTAATTGTTGGAGATCCCAATCCAAATTTCTAGCACAAGACAGTAATGCCCTCACTGAGTTCATCTTTGCTATGGGAGCAAAGGTTTCTTGATAGTTGATCTCATAGGTTTCAGTGAAGCCCTTTGCAACTAGACGTGCCTTCTATCTTTCAACAGTGCCATTCGCACTCTACTTAACTGTGAACACCCATTTGCATCCAACCAATTTCTTCCCCTCAGGGCAAGGACAAGTTGCCAAGTACCATTTTTGTCCAATGCCTGCATTTCCTCTACCATGGAAGCCTTCCACTTTGGATCTTTAACGACGACTTTCCAATCCTGTGGGATAAACACAAAAGACAAAGAGGAGACAAAGGCCCATAGGAGGCTGATAAAGATCATAAGAGACAAAATGAGAAATGAGATGTTGTGTGCAGAAATGAACACCTTTCCTGATAGCAATAGGGCGGTCATCATGCGAAGGGTCAACAAGATCAGGTAAATTATCAGAAGTAGGAGAACTGTTACCTGACAATGAGGGCGAATCTGATGGAGACACCACACTAGGTAATGGTGGGTTGTTCATGGTACTCTGTTTCTATGATCTATCCCGAGTGTAGGTTCTAATGTCCAAAGGGGCAGTAATATTCTCATCTGTGTTGTCGTTTTTGTCAATTGTAGGCTGCCCCTGACCAGAAATTTCTCGAACAATCACCGGAAAATTATTATCAACAACTCTAGGGGCAGTAGAACCTGTAACCAACTCTTCCTCGAAACTCTCCCCTGAAGAGGTGTCGTGAAATAAGATTCAGATTCATGAAAGATGACATCCATGGTGACATAGAGAGGCGGCGGGAAGGAGGGTGATAACATTTGTAACCTTTTTGAGTAGCCGAGTAACCAAGGAAAACACACCTAAGAGCACAGGGATCCAACTTGGACCAAGAAGGAGAGGAATTTTGTGCGAACCAAACACATCCAAATATTTTGGGAGGAAAGGAAGAGGCAATAGTAGTACCCGAAAGAAAGGAGAGAGGTGTCTTAAAGTTAAGGACACTAGAGGGAACCCTATTGATGAGATAGGCAGTAGTAAGAACAGCATCTCCCCAGTAGATCTTGGGAACACCAATGGTGAACATTAAAGCACGGGTCACATCCAAGAGATGACGATTCTTCTTTTCAGGGATGCTATTTTGTTTTGGTGTCTTGACACAAAAGTTTGGGAAAGTATGCCATGGGAGGAGAGATAGTCTTGAAAAACATGGTCAACATATTCCGTACTGCTATCACTACGAAGCACTCTAACAGTAGCATTAAATTGAGTGTGAAGCATGGTATGAAAAGATTGAACACAAGAAAAAGCATCAGATTTGTGATGGAGAAGATAAACCCATGTGAAGTGTGTGCAATTATAAATAAAAATAATGAACCAATGAATACCATTGCGATCAACGGTCCTAGAGGGACCTCATATATCAGAATGAATAATTGAAAAAGGCACATCACTTTTACCATTAGTAATGGGGTAAGAGTTTCCGTGTATTTAGCAAATTCACACACATCACAATTCAATTGTTCCAAACCACAAAAATCTTAATTAAATCAAGAAACATAAAACGTAAAATATGAAATGAAAGATGTACCAAACGGCGATGCCATTAAAGAAGCTTTATCAAAGCACCATCAGAACAAAGAGTGTGAGCAGAAGATGGCGTCGGGACAACTGCTCGAGACTCCAAGTAATAGAAACCATCACGGACCCGACCATACCCAATCGTTCCACCCGTCACCAGATCCTGAAACAAGTAATAGGTAGAAAAAAGTGAACAAAACAATTTAATTAACTGGTTAAATGATAAATAGATAAAAGATTGGCACATAACTTTGGGACATGCAAAATTGAGGAAAGAGGAAGGTGGGAACCACAAGAAACAGAACCTTTACCCGAGATGTATGACACAGACCCATCAACAACATGTACCTTATCCCAACCAGAACAAGGGGAATAGGTATGGAAAACCGTGGAGTCACTAGTCATATGTTCAATACCACCAGAGTCAATTAACCAAAGAGGACTCATAAAGGAGACATGGAAATTACTTGACTGGGCAAGGTCAGAAACAGGAGAAGAAGAAGAAGAAGAAGAACTAGTAGTCAATTGTGTCATCAATTTTTGGATAGCAGCCTTTGATCCACAGAAAAAGGTGTCGTGGCAAGAGGAGTAGGGCCTATGTTTGATACTTCCGAGAGATGAGCCTGGGATCGAGTATTGGCCGGTTTAGGGTTGCATCCTTCCTTGGGATGCCCATAGAGCTTCCAACAAGTTTCCCTTGTATGACGGGGCCGAGTACAATAATCACATTTCATAGGTTCTCGTGTAGGAGCCTTCAAGGAATCCGTGGGGAGAGATGCAGGTGGCGTGGTAAGCAAAGTAGACCTGATTGGAACAGTGGTGGGCATCATAACAGTTCGGTGATGTTCCTCAGACTGAACCGGGTTGTAAGCTTGGAGGAGAGTAGGGAATGTCTCACGCCCAAATATTTGCACTCGAACTTGGTCATACTTTGGATTGAGACCTGTCAGAAAATCATACACACGTTCCATCTCCCTCTCTTTTTGGAAAGTACCAGGCTACTAGCATCCTCAGAGTGAACCATGGGAACAGGATGATAGTAGTCCAATTGCTCTGCCAAAGTGTAGTCAGGGTAGTGTAATAGGTAGTGAGAGGCAGCTCCTTCTGAGAAGTGTTGCGAACCTGTCGTCGAATCTCATAGATCTGGGCATAATCCCATAGGTCTTTGGCGGAGTTAAAGAGAACAAAGCTGAGACTAATAGAAGGTTCCATGGAATTAATCAGAAAGGACATTACTAAAGCATCATTGGAGGACCGTGTAGCAGCAGCAGTAGGATCTGTAGGCTTTGAGGTATCTCTTGTAACAATTCCAGCATAATTATATCCTCGAAGGGTGAGAAGACAGGCACGGGACCATGTGAGATAATTCTGGCCATTCACTTTATGGGGCCAGGTTTGAGAGTATTTGAATGCCCAGTGGAGGTACCAAAATGCCCAAGAGGTGGCAATAGAGAGGTACCTGTGGATGTGACACTTGTGTTCTCATCAGCCATGGTAACAAGGTAGGGAGATCACCCTACAACTGAAAAGAAGCAGCGGGGCGGTAACGCCGGATGGACCAAGTGCAGCGAGAGAGGCTGGTAGATGAGAGACTGGCAGAGAGGAGCACGACGATTGGTGAGTCGTGGCAGTGACGGCGTCGGGCAAGGAGAGGGCTGGCTGAGATGGGTACAACGACCTGCGGGTCGCGCTGGCAGCACTGGCACAGAGAGAGAGTGCCGGCGAAGAGAGGGCACGACGACCTGAATCACAGTTGTAGCACCGGCAGAGAGAGGGCACGATGACCAGGGGTTGCGACAGCAGCACCGGCCAAGAGAGAAGGTCGGTGGAGAGAGGGCAGCGACTGGTGGATCGCGGCGGTGGCAGCACCAGTAGAGAAGAGCCGACTGATGAGGCGCGACAACTTGTGAGTCGCGGTGGACAGTGGCGTGGCGACTAGTTGTCGCTGCAGCACCGGAAAAGGGTGCCGGCAAGGTGGAGCGGGGATGTGGGTCGCAGCGGACAGAAACAAGGCGATTGGTTGTTGCAGCGGCACCGGCAAAGAGGGCTGGTGAGGTGGAGTGGCGACGTGGGTCGCAACTAAGAGCGGCGGTCAATGGTGCAGTGAAAAACTACCAGCAAGGAAGGCTGGTGGACAAGGCGGTGGAATGCGCGGTGATGAGTAGAATGAAAAATCAAGACTGCATGGTGCGGTGATCGTCTACCATGCTAAACGAGGAGGCTACGGCCTCCAACGAGAGGCGTAGGCGGTGGTGGAGTAGAACAATGAAAAAATGAGGAAGATATCTTAGGGTTTTCGGCTTTGATACCAAGTTCAGAATCAGAGTTGAGAGAATAATATGACTTGTCATTAATGACAGAGGTCCACTTTATTTATAATGAGAGTTACAGCCTAAGGGCAAACTAGCCAAATAGGGAAAAATAATAAAACACATAAATCCCTAAAGTAAAGAGAAATTATTCCAATCCCACGGTTCTCAAAAGTTTTCTTAAAGGAAGATGAGTACCTTTAACCTTCCACTATTAGGAAATATGAGTACCTTCCTACTTCTCAGGAATTTAGGAAGTAAGTAAACAAGAAATTTATAAGGTTTTCTTAAAGGAAGATGAGTACCTTTAACCTTCCACTATCTTGCTAACATGCTACATATCCAGCCAATGACACAGAAGACCATGTTCCATTCCAGATCAAATATGATGCCCTGGAGAAAGACAATACTTTCACTGTTGAGCACGTCAAAAATGCCTGAGAAACAGTTTAGATAGCTTTGGTCTTATGTTAATAAGGATTGGAGATTTTTTGTATTTTTTCTAAGATTTTTAACCAAATCATATTTCACTCATTCATTTCATAAAAATTTATATCTCATCAACTCATATGCTTTTTCTTATTGAATTTCATGAAAGCAAATTGTGTTGACACCGATTGCCATGATGATAAAGTGAACATGGAGTAAGTAAAACTAATAGGTTCAGAAGAAGATACGTGGCCTTTGCAGATGTTTCCTTCATTGTTTTGAGTAAGCATAAAATATTTGTGTTTAGAATTCTAGGTATTCTCATGTCAAGATGCTAGTTATGATTTTTTCCTTGTTTTATCCACTTCTCCTATTCTTTTTTTTTTCCAGTTCTATTTTAATAAACGTTCATGCTTACTGCAACAAATGCATTGATTTCAAATATTTAGCTCCTCATCTGGCCTAAGCATTTATTTGCCAATGAATGGCTGCTGTTTTAGCTTTTTCTGCCTTCATTGTTGTGAATATCCTCTGTCCTTAGTTGATTTTTTGTTCCCATGTTCATCCTTTATTATGTTAGTCTTTTTTTCTTGTGACTCGAGTTTTATTTGGTTTTCAGCTTTAAAATATTCGACGGCAGTACCTGTGATTTTTCTTTCAGCTCTTAAATATCATGTCTTCCCTGATAGATGGACTAACATTTATCGCCCCCTATGGCTTCTCTCAAGTGTCATTAACTCATTATATTCATTTTACTGGGATGTGACCCGGGATTGGGACCTGAGGTATGCAGAATGTTCTTTTACCCCCATTATTAAATGTTACTTTTTACAATAAAATATTTTTCATGTTGGACACAGTTCAACAGTGTAAGATGTTTTGTTAATTTCCTGCTAGATATTACCTTGGAGATATCCTATGTCACAACCTGAATTTAGTAATGGGAATTTATTCAATGATCAGTAATGGTACAGACAAAGTCTAAAGTAGGACTACAGTAACCCTCAGTCTGGTTTCTGACCTGGGAGATCTTCCAAGTGGACAACCTGGATATTGAACCCTCTCTCTCTCTCTTGTATGGGATGAAGAGAAAGGCAGGATCCAATCTGAACAATGACCTACATTATAGCAGTATAATATTGCATTCATTTTAAAAATAAGGTTTGACATTTGATAACTAATATATTATTAAAGAAATGTAAATTAGAGCCTTTAGTATTAGTGGGGTACTGTGTTGGTGTCCATGTCATTATTATGTAGCTTTTAACTGAAACTTCTGTAAAACTTGAATATTCGCTATAATTTCTTAAAGCACACCTCATCAAATTTCTTTTGGCAGTGGTTTCTCTCGGATTTTCAAGTTTAGCAAGCCACATATCTGCTCAAGTCTGTTATATGGACGTTCATGGGTAAGGTTTTGTGGATCCACCTGTAAAATTACCATGTTCTGGTTTTGGGTTATATTATAAATGTCTATGGATATGGGGTTGCAGATTTACTTTTGGGCTATTGGAAGCAATTTGATTCTCCGTTGTACCTGGACATACAAGCTCTCTGCTCATCTCCGCCATAATTACATGACTGTATTCACAATCATGGCCTTGGAGATTCTTCGTCGTTTCCAATGGATCTTTTTCCGTGTAGAGAATGAGTGGAATAAGATGATGATGAAGACAAACATGGAACTCTCAATGAGTGATATCCCAAAGGAGGAAGAAAAATTACTTGGCTCCACTAACCACACTGTATAAACAAACCTCACGGCTATTGTGCCCCAGAGTAGCATCATATTAAATTCATTTTTGTTACTGACTCAATATTTTGGCCATTTTGATTGCCAATTTCAATTGAATCTTCAAAATTTTATTATTATTATTATTTTTTTCAGTACACTTGTTATAAGTTTTTGAAAGAAAATATCTTCATACACCAACGCTGCTTGGTGCAGTTGGTGAGCCGTGGTGCGCTTCATGCCCATGTTCACTAGGAGGTCTCGAGTTTGAGTCTCTTGGCTCGTACCTTATCCTCTCCCTATTCCCCCCCCCCGCCTCCCCTTCCCCCTAAAAAGTAGAATATATATAAAAGCTCCCAATTACACAAAAAAAAAAAACAAAAATATGTTCATACTTTTATTTATTTATTTATTATTATTTTTTTGGAATTGGAGGTGTTTGCCCTTTTGGCCGACTAATTCTCCCAAGGCTTGTGCATGACCTAGCAACACACGAACCGGGAGATACTGCCCCCCCCCCCCCCCCCCATGTTCACCATGGAGTTTCCTCTCAAGCGGGTGGCCCCAAGTGATCCTATCTATGTTAAAAAATGACAGTTCTGTTTTTTTTGTTTGTTTGATAAGAACACACAGAGTTCTTAAATAACCAAAAATGTTGCAATAAAGCTCTATAAAGTAGAGACCGAACATTAAAATCCAGGGTTGAATATATATATATATATATACTAGTAAACTCGCACGTGCAAATACACGTGTATTTGTGTGCAATTACATGTGACAAAATAAAAGTTAAAAAAAAAGAAACACTGTGAGTATAAAAAGAAACAATGTGAGTATAATTACTTGGAGTTCGTAACATATATGAGCTTGAAATTTCTCCACCCCACATTGTTCTCGAACTAAAGAACTTGGTTTTTTAAATGAAATTTGTTTCCTTGCGTATAAACAGTCTTACCAACCCATGGTTCCAAGTGGTCTCCCCAGTCTAAACTATAAAGTAGCCTTTGTTACCCAGTCTTTGACCTTCATCTTCAAGAGTTTGCCTCACTTTCAATGCCAGATCTTATGTAGATCTTCTCAAAGTCCTCTGAATCCATCTGAAAATGTTGATCAAAGCAGTAATACTAAAAGATATACGGGCTAATTATAGGAATGCAGAATGCAGATCAGTTACAGTCATAACAGGGCTTCGTTGTTAATTGAGTTGAATAGATGAACAAATAAGTTATCACAGAGGAACGAGTTTTTCAGCAGGTTTATTTTTGTGTGTGTGTGTGTGTGTGAGAGAGAGAGAGAGAGAGAGAGAGAGAGAAGTTTCCTGAGGACCTTTTTACACCTGTATATTTCATAGCACTTGACTTTGCTTTATCTACGAACTAATCATATACACATTCATGTACAAATTAAGAAACCAATCACAAACCCAGCACAACATCAATTTACGATTCCATCATCATAAGAATCTAATTTTTTTTGGCAAAACTCTCGATCGAACAAACCTGATTAAAGAACAGAGCAAAGTGTGCAAGCTCAACAGCCTGGTCAATGTCGACTTCCCTCCAAGCTCTAATGTCACAGGTTTATAAGATCAGAGCTCCTAACAAAATCGAAAACAAGAGGAGAAAACAATGTGGGGTGGAGTTGAGATGAGCATTGAGAAGTTCCTGATGATCCACATCCCAGAGTATCTTATCTTGTGGTGCATTGAAGAAACAATGGAGAATCACAGAAAGGACAACCACTCCAAGGCTTGAACCCAGAAGACCTTCGGTAGTAGAGACGTTGAAGATGACATTGTAACGTAGCTCATTGTTGAGTTGTTTAAGTTCCTACATTAGAAGATGATACAGGGATTAGACAATGCAGTCCGTCTAATTCAAAGAATGACTTGTAACAGAATATGAAAATTATTTTTCTTTTCTTCTTGTAGTATTGTACTATGGATATCATTAAGTGAATCACATGTATTGGTAGGCTGTAAATTTGTGAATTTTAAATATACTAACCAGCAAAAATCAAACACCCAACCGAAAGCTTTAATAAACCAATTCCAATAATCAAATAAAGAGGACAGGAGCTATAATGACATTTCGACACCAAACAAACAATTGATGCATACAAGAACAATAAAAATCAGAATGGAGAATTGGGGGAAAAAAAAAAAAGAAGGTTGAAGTTCAAGTAGATGAAGGTCACAATACTTTAGAAATTGGAAAACAGTCGAGATGTTACAGAATAATAAGTCGGAAGAAATTTACAAAGATCTCCTTGCACCAAAATAGAATTTCAAGGTCCCACATACCTTCCCCAATAAATGGAATTTGTCCTCTGTGATCCTGTTTCCCCCTCATATGTTTTTAATTTTCACTCACTAAAAAACTTTAAGCTTCCTTCCTCTTAAGTTTCTCTCTCCCTTTCTTGAGAGTTGTTTGTGAGACTATCTTTGAGGCCTTAACCTAAAGCATTGTATTATACATTTGTTCAATTGCAGTTTCTTGGCTCAAATTGTGGTGAATTTACCATTTATATATGTTTACCAAAACTCCTAATTGGTATTTTTCATCTGTTTCATACAGCTTTTCTTTTTATGGTCCAGGCTATTAAAATGCTCCAGCTTTTGCTCTGAACCCTCCATCCTTGTACCAATTTGATTAGGTTAAAAGGTGTAGTGCAATGTAGTGAATTGTATATAGTGGTGAAAATTTTTAATCTAGAATATTCTCTAGAGCCTTGGTCATGTCTTCTGGTTATTCTTTCAATTAGCAATGCAAGGGAGGTTGCCCTTATACATAGACCACATTACATTCAGAATTAATTAGCCATGCCTAAGAAAGCCCTAAGGCAGCCCTAATTCAGAGTACAAGCTGCTCAAGAGCAGTCAAGGGGTGAAGGAAGTTTCCTTCTCATCTCTACTTATATATAAAATAAAAGTTACATCCAAAATGGGGTACATAAACCTTGCCTTGTGCACTCTATAACAAAATTATCCCAAATTATAGAAAAAGGATGGAGGAGAAAAATCTTACTTGTAGTATGCATGTAAACACTCTTATCTGGACCAAGTATTTAAAAAAATAATTTTATTTAGAGAAACCAATCTCTGAGGCCATTCTGGCAAATGATCTGTATAATTTATTTTAACATAAGAAATTGGCGGCTTCACTACTCTCTAGATAGGTATGGTAATCTTCATTCAACAAGAATTTTCTGAAGTCTCCCTAAAGGATTGCACCAGAGGGATCATTTTCCTCGGCTATAGCTGATACCATCAATAATTATGCTTATTTTTGCCACAACATTGGTTCAAAACCCATAAAAACGACGGAAGAACTGCCCCCCATTATCTCGCTCTATCATAGATAACCAGGTTTTGGATGAAAGCACAACCTATATATGGAACTTATTTTATATGTTTTTGGGTAGCTTTAGACTTATTGATCGTTGTACAGGGGTGCTTATTTTATTTTCAATAAACATTTGATCACACAAAATCTCAAACACAATTCATCACTCATTTAATGAATTTCCTACAATTTAACTTTCATAGATTTGTCTCAATTATCTAAACCATAATTTAAGTATAATTAGTTATCTTTGTGTTTCTGTTAATCGAATATGGGCCTGAGGCCCGGTCCAGGCCGCCCACATGGGGCAAGCCAGTCTAACCCACAAGCATGGGAGAGAGTCAGCCACTCAAGTGGCTGGCTCTCTCCCCCCTCTTTCTCTTGGACGATTCCTAGAGGGAGTCTACAAGGGGAAGGGAGTTTTAGGGTTTTAGGTTATAAATAGATAATCTCCCTAACCCTAAGACTAGGCTATTAGTCAATCAATTTTCTATCTCTCTCTGCTCTCCAAGTGTTTGTGTTCTTTGTGGGATTCCATCTCTTCCCAGAGATTTGTGGTGTGGAGTTCTCTGTGAAGAAGCCTATCGTGATTGTGGAGATTCGTTCATGTGCTCATAATCAAAAATTTGACTTTTGATCCTTCTTCCGCTATGTTTCCGCACATATTCAGGTATGATCTAAACCCGAGTTTATTTGGATTTGGTTTATGTGTTCTAACAAAGCCATCAGAGTTATTGGTTGATTGTTCGCTTTTGATTTGAAATTTTTTTTTTTTATGAAGTTTCTTTTAGTCCGCAACTAACGGCGGTGCATACCCATGGCAATGCGCGTGCACCGCAGTTGGCTGCCGCGCATGCTGGCCCCTTGCGTCTGCTTGTCGACCCTCCTGGCCTTTATTTCTTGTACGCGCCTGCGCTCTGCTGTTGCACGTCTTATGGTCGCATGTCGCAAGCCTCGGTCGTGACCCCTTGCTCTTGCGAGCCTTCAAAACCAGATCTATTTAATGATCAGGTTAGGTTGTTGGATTGTTTTAATAAAAAAAAATAATTAATGATTATGCAATCATTACTTTTCAAAAGACATAATGAACTTTTGAGTGCCGTCATTAAGCTTTTTTTAAATCTTTTTATTAAAAAGAAAAAAAGGAAGTCAGAACCATGATTGTGGATTCTGTTGGTGCGCATGAACGTAAGTGGAATACAGCGAGGGCCGAGTTAGGCTCGGGGGCAAGGGTTGCTGCCCATGCCGTCTGTCGCATAGTGATGGGTGCACGAATAAAATAAAAATAAATAAGAAAAAGAAGAGAAATAATAAGGAGAGAAAGAGAAAAGATAGGAGAAAAGAAGAGTTTGGGGTTTTACTGACGAAGCCACCATACTTCTAGCTTGTTCGGAGGAAGCCACCTCTCTCAAGATAATCTCTAGAGAATGGTTAGGGATTCAAAGTCTCCATATCCTTTCAATTACTTCCTAATAAATAGTTACACTAGTTATTTACTACTAAAATAACTACCCTTCCCACTTCCCACTTCCCACTTCCCACTTCCACGTTTGATTAATGATAACTCCCATTAACTTCCCATTACATTAATCACTATTAACTACATATTCAAATTCATAACTAAATAAGATACCCACAAAATAGGTACGTAACAAATTCCTCCCCCATGAAATTGATCTTGTCCTCAAGGACAAACCGGCCTGGATTATATGGAAAAGACTGGTCAAATGATCGAAGGATCTTTTTGCCCTGGAATTGTTCTTGATGCTCGCCTTCCTTAACAATAAATGCTAACACTCCACCGAGTCTTGAAATTCCTAGAACATGATCCGCAAGAGTTCTACCAGTGCTCTTCTTAAATGATGGTGCTTTTGCTAGGGAAACTCTACCAATAGAGCTATTATGTGGGTTTTCGCTTCTCACATCTGCAGGAAGAGATTTCAGTTCACCATTAACGCTATTGAAATGGGGAAGTTCAAGCTTGTCCACTTTGGGTAGCATTGGCATGGAGTGTCCAACCCGTATAGTTCCATTTTGACCATTGCCACCAGCTACCAACTGCTCAAGGCGGGGAAACATCTACTCAAGGCGAGTGAGCATCACCCATATTTTCTCTTGTCCAATGACAAGGGATGTCACCTTTGCCTCCAACCTACAAATCCTTTGCTCCTCCACCATGTCTGGCTCTGAATACCAAATGATGTGTGCACGAATAATATAAAAATAAATAAGAAAGAAAAGAGAAAGAGAGAAGATAGGAGAAAAGAGCAGTTTGGTGCTTTATTGATGAAGCCACCGTACGTCTAGCTTGTTGGGAGGTAACCTACCTCTCTCAAGATAATCTCTAGAGAATAATTAGGAATTCCAAGTCTCCGTATCCTTTCAATTACTTCCTAATATATAGTTACATATTCCAGTAGTTATTTACTACTAAAATAACTACCCTTCCCACTTCCCACGTTTGATTAATGATAACTCCTATTAACTTCCCATTACATTAATCACTATTAACTACATATTCAAACTCATAACTAAATAAGATACCCACAAAATAGGTACGTAACACATAGCCTGTACTATTGGATTCCATTAGATATACAACCAAAAAAAAAAAATTTAATAAAAAAAAAGATAGATTCTTTTTTTTTTTTTGTGGATTTGTTTTAGGTTTTTTTGGAAGAAGATGGGTGAAGAGAATCTCTTCACCTACATTCTTTCTTTTCCCAAAATTGTGGCATTATTTATGTTTGTGGGCAGCAATTTTGAGGTTTTAATTGTCCTTTTTTTTTTTTTGCTATTATGTGTTTGCATTTGTGTCTATCGAATTCTAAAAAAGATCCTAATTTTCTTATTAAAAATTTAAATAAGAAAACTAAGATAGATAAAGAAGTATAAACACAACATAGAAACTTTAAGTTCCCCTTTCTGTTTAGTATGTGTTAGGGAAACATGCATCCTATTCCATATACACATTGGTTTAGGGATTACTTGAACCGAATGGAATCGCAGTGGAATAGATGATCGAATGCGGCTTGCAGTTACAAGCACCACGTGATCTCTACAGGCTTCTCCACAGAGAACTCCACACCACAAAACCCTAGGCAATGCTAGAAACCCTAGGAAAACACAGAACTTGAAAGAGGGAGAGATCTGATTAATTAATACACTCCTAGGGTTTATGCCTTATATCTATATATGGGCTAAAACCCTGGGATAGGCCAATCAGGGAGAGGGACGGTCACTTAACCTCTTTTGTTTTTGACTCAGCCGGCCTGCCCCATGTGGGCGGACCAGCTGGGCCTCAGGCCCATCACCAATTTACATCTTCCACTTGCCCACACAGGACGCATTTATTATGCATTCAAGTTTCTCTCATTCCGCGTTATCCTCCACATAGGTAATGGGGCGTGCGACCTGTCGAGATGATATAAGGTAGAAGTACTATATCAAACTTCCATCTAGCCAACATAGTACATCATTCTCAAAAGTCTCGAAATACCCTAAACGATCTACTTACACCCGATCTAACACTCTCAACCCCTCATGATGAGCAGTGTCAATCCTTGGTATGTAATGTACTCATGACTGCGCCGATCATAAATACGACACGTCGCCCGGGCAATGAGTCACATAACAAAGGTGTAACGTCCAATGGTATTCCCTGAGCCCCTCATGTCAATCCAAATATCCCCAACGGCTTTCCCAATCGCTTCCCGCTGGACCGCATCATCCATGGTCCTAAGGAGAATGTCAAAGTAGCGTCATTGGGTGTCTTTTGCATGACATTATCTCAGGTAATAAGGGTACTGTGGGATTAATATAATCCACGTGGCTCACACAGTGACGAAGCAGGGATCCAGTCGGTCACTCTCACTATCGGTCGTCATGAGCACATGCAGTATGATGTGCATGCTATGGCGTAACTCCCACTACGGTGGGCATGTCACTTGCAATAAATAAATGCCATACAGATCTTAGTCTAGTCACTTCTCTAAGCACCTAACCTAAGTTTCTAGCACAGTCACCCTCATGGTTTCTGCCTAGAACCACACATCTAGCTTCCAATAGGCTACTTAGAAGCATGGTATCTTCCAAGTTGGACCAAGTAAAGGTCTCATCTTAGCTCTAACTAAGGCACCATAGAGCACACATGCTCATGGGCTCATCTCGCTCGCTACATCCCAACGCCGAGGTAAATCACTTGTGTGAGTGGGTCGATTCTATGCCTGATGACATCTTTACAAACAATGAATGTATACACACAAGATTACTCAAACAAATATATGCTCATCAATAAATGTAAGAGAAATACAGATAAATGTCCATCACAAACAAAGCGTTCTCAAAGAAAATACATATCAGATCCGCCTGAGTCCTAAGTTCCTAACGTGAACTAGGAAAACATCTCTGGCAATGGGCTTAGTCAATGTATCAACCAACATATTGCCAGTGGAGATATGCTGCAAAACAACTTCACCTCGTGCTACCATGTCTCGAATGTAGTGAAACCGTATGTCAATGTGCTTGGCTCTACCATGGAACTTGGGGCCCTTCGCAAATGCAAGCGCTGCCGTGCTGTCACAGTGTATAAGCACAACATCATCTGAGTGAGCAGAAATGCTAAGTCTCTGCAAGAACCTCCTGAGCCAAACGGCCTCCTGTACTGCTACCGAACATGTGACGTACTCCGACTCCATTGTGGACAGGGCGATGCAGGTCTGTTTCTTGCTACTCCAAGTGACAGCCCCGCCTCCTAGGACAAACGCATACCCCGAAGTGGACTTGCTCTCGTCTATATCACTAGCCCAATCAGCATCACTGTAGCCTTTCAGTCTCAAGTCTGAATCACTAAAGGTGAGCAAGAGGTCTGTAGTGCCATGTAGGTATCTAAG
Source organism: Telopea speciosissima (assembly GCF_018873765.1). Classification (NCBI taxonomy): domain Eukaryota; kingdom Viridiplantae; phylum Streptophyta; class Magnoliopsida; order Proteales; family Proteaceae; genus Telopea; species Telopea speciosissima. The sequence goes on from NC_057921.1 coordinate 3,918,234, forward strand.
TATCCTCTTAATTGTCTGCCAATGAACTGGCCCTGGGTTACTCTGGTAACGGCTCACCATGCCAACGGCAAAGCAAATATCTGGACGCGTGCACATCATCGCATACATCAGACTACTTACTGTCGCTGCATAGGGTATTTTGGACATTTGGTTTCTCTCTTCATCACTCTTAGCACATTGGTCTAGGCTCAGAGTGCATGCCTTGTCCATTAGAGTGTCAATGGATTTCAAGTTGCTCATATGGAATCGCTCCAGGACTTTCTTTATGTAAGTCTCTTAAGACAAACTACAAAGTCTCCTAGTGCAATCCTTCACAATCTTCACGCCCAACACAAAGTTGGCCTCACCCATATCCTTCATCTCAAAAGTGGAGGACAACTACTTTTTAGTGGCGACAATCATTTCAATGTCATTCCCAGCCAACAAGATGTCGTTAACATACAATGATAGGATGAGAAACCCCGCCTTGGACCGTTTAACATACACACAGTGGTCCTCTTCAATCATGTCAAAACCCACAGTGGTAATCGCATGGTGAAATCTAATGTACCACTGCCTGGACAATTGCTTAAGGCCATAGATGGAACGTTTAAGACGGCATACTTTGCGCTCATGTTCGTTCTTCTCAAAGCCCACAGGCTGAGCCATAAAGATCTCCTCGTCCAGTTCTCCATTGAGAAAAACAGTTTTAACGTCCATTTGGTAGAGTTCCAAATTCAACTTTGCGACAATGGCTAGAATGAGGTGTATTGAGGCCATTCTCACCACAGGGGAGAACATCTCATCATAATCTATACCCTCCTTTTAGGTATATCCCTTCCCCATAAGACATGCTTATACTTGTCAATTGATCCATTTGCCTTTCGCTTGACCTTCAGGACCCACTTGTTCCCGATGGCCTTGTGCCCAGGTGGAAGATCAACTAACTCCCAGACTTAGTTCTTGCTCATAGAACTCAACTCATCTTCCATAGTAGCTTGCCACATTTCCTTAGCTGGAGAAAAGAGCGCCTCACTCACTGAGGCTGGCTCATCCTCATCCCTTGGGACACAGACGAGGGTAACATCCCCTTCAATCTCAAAACAACATCAGGGAACGTGTCCACGTGCGCTCTTTCGCACAGAGGGTTCTTGACCTACGGGTTATGCGCTTTCATTAGGTAGCGCACTCCCACTGGGCTGATGATCAGTCTTACCCTCTTTGGCGATCTCTTGATGAGTGTTTAATTCCTCACCCTCGCCAAGGGTAGGTGAGACACTTTCATCAGTCTCTATCTCAAAAAGATCAAGGTCTCTGCTAGCGTCATTGATGCTAGGGAAATCGGCCTTAAGAAAATCCACATCGCGGGACTCACTCTCGGTCATTCCTCCATCTTGATGTTCACCGTACACTACATAGCCCTTGATCTTTTTGAGATAGAGACTGATGAAAGCGTCTCACCTACTCTTGGCGAGGGTGAGGAATTAAACACTCATCAAGAGATCGTCAGAGTGGGTGAGAGTGGCCATCAGCCCCGCGGGTTGTGCGCTTTTATTAGGTAGCGCACTCCCACTGGGCTGATGATCACTCTCACCCTCTTTGGCGATCTCTTGATGAGTGTTTAATTCTTCACCCTTGCCAAGAGTAGGTGAGACGCTTTCATCAGTCTCTATCTAAAAAAGATTAAGGTCTCTACTAGCGTCACTGATGCTAGGGAAATCAGTCTCAAGAAAATCCACATCGCGGGACTCACTCTCTGCCATTCCTCCATCTTGATGTTCACCGTACACTACATAGCCTTTCGAGGTATCAGAATATCTTTTAAAGATACTCTTTTTAGCTATGGGGTCAAGTTTCCCAAACTTATGGGAGGTACTATAAACATATCCTGCATATCCCCATGGTTGCATATGCCCCAAAGTGGGCTTTGCGCCTTTCCACAATTCATAGGGAGTGGACGAAACTAACTGTGATGGCACGCGATTAAGGATGTAGGCAGCAGTCAACATAGCATCCCCCTAGAAAGATATTGGGAGGTTGGCCTGCGCCATCATCGATCTAACCATATCTAAAAGCGTCTTATTCCTCCACTCTGCTACACCATTTTGCTGTGGAGTGTGGGGAATAGTCAGCTGCCTAGTGATTCCTTTTTCCTTACACATCTCTTTAAATTGATCGGACAGATACTCGTGTTCTCGGTCAGTGCACAGAGTTTTTAATCTCTTGCCTTGCTGATTTTCAACCACTACTACAAAGCGTTTGAAGAAATCTAGCACTTCGTAGTGGTGAGCAATCAGATACACATAACCATATCGTGAATAATCATCGATAAATGTGAGAAAATAGGAAGCACCATGACGTGCCTTCACTTTCATTGGTTCGTAGATGTCCGAATGGACAAGCTCTAGGGTTTGGGTTATCCGTTTAGCCTTTCCAAAAGGCTTTCGGTGGGCCTTACCCGCTAAACAAGCCTCACACATCGGTAGATTAACTTTAGCGAGTGAGCCAAGAAGGCCTTCTCGAGCTAGCCGTCCCATCCTATCTCGACCTATGTGTCCTAGTCTAGCATGCCAAGTAATTGAATCAGGACTAGTATTAGAATCAACTACAAAAGATGAAGAGGAAACAATAGGAATTATCAAATCTAATTTAATAAAACCATTCTCAAGCCTACAATGTCCAAAACTACTACCATCCAATCGTATCTCAAAAGAGTTACCATAAAAAATAAATGAATATCCTAAAGTCAATAATGCAGTAACTAAAAGTAGATTATGCTGGATTTCTGGTGCGTATAACACATCATGAAGTAGCAAGATGCACCCAGTGCGCAAGGTGAGCTGGTAGGTACCAACTCCTCGAATTGATTCACTTAGCCATTCCCCATGTAGATACTTAGGGCGCCATCCAGAATCTTTCTATAATCTACGAACCCTCTCGATCTCGCGCTATGTGTCTTATTGCACCTGTATCCACAATCCAATCAGATTGGGTTTGGGCAGCCAAAATGTGTGTACATACAAAAGTACAAGGAGAGAGAGGCAAAAATAGCACCTGCTTCGCTTCAGTGCAGTCACGAGCGAAGTACCCCATCTTCTGGCAGTTATAGCACTTAACCTTGGTGATATCTTTCTTTCCACCTCGCTTGCCACGTCGGCGCTTGGTGGTCTTATGCCTAGTTGGCACAGCTTTCTAAGCTTGATCTTGATTTCCAGTGTTTCTCTGTCTCTTGCGCTTAGACCCATTCTTGCACTGCCCCCACTTGGGCGACAAGGGCATGTGATTGGGTCGCCTCTAGGCCCTCCGCCTCTAGTTCCATATGAGCGGCAATGTCATTAAATATTTTGACAGTGTCGTTATGTGTCAGAACTATCTTCATTTGCCCCCAAGAATCAAGCAACATCCTGATGACGGCCTGTACTTGCTACTCATCGGTAAGGTGTACCCCAACATCATCTAATTTTTTGATCATGTCTTACATGACCCTGAGGTGTTCAACCATAGTGTGCTTGGGTTCCTTATGGTACATCTTAAACTTCAAGGTCATGGACCTAAGTCTGGTTATGGATGTACCACCACAGTCGAGCCTTACTTGGTCACAGATGGATTTTGCAGTCTCGTACTTCTTATGCTGGCCGATGAGATCATCGTGCATCATGCTTAACATAAGAAAGCGTGCACTATGATCTCTCTTAAATCAATTGTCGTAAGCCTCTTTTTCTTGACGGTGACGGGCGGTAGTACCCACTTCAGGTGGGGCCATCTCAGTGGTCAGGAGGTCTAGGTAATCTTGCTCATTAAGCAAGAACTTGGCCTTTCGGTGCCACATGTCATAGTTGGTGCCATCCAACTTGTTGCCTTGATTAAGGTCAACAACAACACTTTTCGAGGCCATCACTACAATGTGCAAGGGAGGACATTTAGTATACATCCATAAATCCACAAATTTGTTCAAGAAACCCTAATTAAAATTAATGGTACCCGTCCCTACACGGTGAGACCAAAAACTGCGCTAAGCTGGTAATCAAATCTCACAATGTGTGGGTCTGGGGACGTATAACTTTAACTGATTTTGAACAAATGTAGGAGAAAAAACAAGAATCTCCTAACCACATTTTAATGCGCTATACACACGGGTGCGCAAGGGACTCACACAAGAAACCCAAATTTGGTACTTGAAGTGATATGCCGAGTCGGTACGGGGTTGTGATACGCAGTGCAGTAGCTCCCATTACATGGCTTCTCAACAAATATTAAAAATACAACTGACTCTTTACATACAACATCCCTACTACAAACTACCGGCGAATACTGCACTTTGTATCACTTCCAGGTACTAACTCTAACGCACATCTATCCAAATAAAACACATCACTTAAAGTACCAAATCCATCCCATGAAGATATCAAAAAATAACAAAACATATGGTGTGCATGGGATGGGGTGTTTGACAGCTATACCCGAATGGCAGTGCCAAACAGGGCTGTACCACAATGGGGGGAATCACATGTTTCTTTATTAACAAAGTGGCCTTGGGCGATCTCCAATACACATGGGAAAAATATGGGACAATTTGGGACAACACCCTATCTCCCATTTTTCTCCCATGGATCTCACAAAATGATTTCTCACTAATGGGGGGTGCACATGACATAAATAAAATACCCCCAAAAACGAGAAACCCTACAAGGGAGATCCCTAAAATTTGTTAGGAGCCACAAAACAAAACACAAACACAAGATATGCTTCTATAAAGAAACCACATAAATAATACATCATGGACAAACCCCAATGTTTGCATAACAAAAATAAAGCATATGCATATAATAAAAACCATACCACATGCATGTAGTTAAAACTATATCAAATGCATTTTGAGAACCAAAACCCCCATATTATGCATATAGTTATAACCAAGATACAATCATATATGCAATTGTTTTATAACTAAAATAAAACAAACAAAACAGAAAAGGGTTTTTTTTTTAATTTCTATTTCTTTCTTTTTCTCTTCTTCTTCCCCTTTTCTGTTTTGGGTCTAACATGCTGCTGCAGCTTCTTCCTTTTTTTGTTTTATTTTTTATAAAACGTAGACTGTGGCAGGTCGTCCTTGGCGCTGCCGAGCATGGCTGTAGCCGCACACTTCCTTTTTTATTTAATTTTTTTAAACCACACTGCAGCCATGCTTGGCATTGCCGAGCATGGCTGCTGCCCCAGCCTGCTGCACACACGCAATCGCTATAGCCGCGGGCCGAGGCATGCTGCTGCTGCTGCCGCACGCAGCTTGCCCCTCCCCTTCTTCCCTTCGGTTTCCCTCTTCTGCACGCACTCGCACACACCCGCGGTAGCAGCCGTGTGCTGCTGCCTCGCTGTGCGCCAAGTGCCGCGGCCTCCATGTGATTCATCGAATGGGAAGAACAGAGAGGAAGGGAAAAAAAAGGCAAAAGAAAAAAGAAAGAAAGAGATCGGATTGTGCATCTTCAAAAATCTTTTTTTTTAATCTCTAAAAAAAAATATGCAACATGTGTGAACCGCAAACCCTAATGGCTCTGATGCCACTATTAGGGAAACATGCATCCTATTCCATATACACATAGGTTTAGGGATTACCTGAACCGAATGGAATCGCAGCGGAAGGGACGATCGAATGCGCCTTGCAATTATGAGCACCACGCGATCTCTACAAGCTTCTCCACAGAGTACTCCACACCACAAAACCCTAGGCAACGATCGAAACCCTAGGGAAACACATAACTTGAAAGAGGGAGAGATCTTATTAATTAATGCACTCCTAAGGTTTATGCCTTATGTCTATATATAGGCTAAAACCTTAGGATAGGCCAATTAGAGGAGGGATCGATCACTTAAGTGACCGTCCCTCTCTCTCTCTCTCTCATTTTTGGCTCAGTTGGCCTTCCCCATGTGGGCGGACCAGCTGGGCCTCAGGCCCATCACCAATTTACAGTATGTTTTTAAAATATTCAAGATGGGGATTGTTATTTTCCCCATCAATTCAATTAACTTTTCACAACACAAAAATAACACACAAATCTAGTGGATAAATAAAAAATACAGAAACGAAAACAACAATTGGACCAGAAAATGCGATTGCATTATAAGGTCGCAATTGAACAAATCGAGCAAGTTCGAATTGACGTAACATGAAACCTATTAGTCCAAAAGCACCATGGAGAGCAACAGAAGTCCACAGACCGCTTAATTGACACCAATGAGTAAAATCCCCTTGTGCTTCAAGACCCCATAGTAGCAATAAAGAATGTGCTAAACTATTAGCAGGAGTAGAAACCGCGACGGTTAAGAAATTGCAATTAACCCTTTTTCTATCGGACAAATCATTCCCTCAGGGGGATCTTATACTTATATTTTTATTTTATTAAAAAAAATCCTAATAAAAATACTAAGAAATAGAAATACTGAATTTTTATTTACATATATTTAATTATTATTAATTAATTAAATAATAATAAAATAATTCAAAAAAAAAATTTATTTCATTTTTTATTTTATTACATTTAAATTTATATTCTATTTAGAATTCTATTATTATTATTAATATTCTAATATTAATATTCTATTAGAATTATTAGAATTTCTTTATTTTTTATTTTTTATTCTATCATTACATAGAAATATAGAATCTTCGCCATATGGAATAATAAGTAACAATAGTATGGCACTTTGAGTTCGATAGAAGCAAACCTTTATTGTTTTTTCATAACATGAGATTATGTATCGAGAGAGTAGTATGAGACAAAAGTTATTTCCAATTTGACCGTATCTATCGGGGGTCCATTTCAGCGTCACAAACTTTTTTCTTTTTTGTTTTCACACCAAAAGTCTCCCCTTGACTTGCCCTCCTAGCTACTTTCTTCTTCCCGTCGTATCTCCTAACTTATCCCTTTCGGTGCCCCATGTCCCTTCTTCCTTCCTTGAGCTCCCTTGCCCTCCAGAAGGTCAAGTCTTTTTTGAACTTTCGACCACCCAACCCCAGAAGTCAGTTAGTTGTGCTGGGGTGATGAATGGAGATGAACTCAAAGACTAAGACACCAAAAGAACTGAAAAGGCTTTTCAGTTTGGCCACTAGAGATGGTGCGATGAAAGTAGGCCGAGCTGGCGAAGGGTGATGAATTTAAATTGGCAATTTTACCCTCCCGTGGCAATATTGACTTTGTTTGACTCGCACCATATGGGTAAGAGGTCAAACCCCATCCCATGCAACCCTAAATTTTATATTCCATGAGGTGGAATATTGGTGCTTGTGTAAGGGATATGTTTTGATGTATGTGCAATAGAATTGGTACCTGAACATGATACAAAGTGCAGTGCTCTCCAGTAGTGATGTAGTAGGATTCTTGAACGTAAAGAGCTGATTGTAATTTTTTAATATTTTATTGAAAAGCCATGTAATGGGAGCCTATTGCATTGCGTATCATAACCTCATATCGACTTGGTATATCACTTCAAGTACAAATCTGAGTCTCTTGTATGAGTCCCTTGCACACCCAATGTATTGTGCAATAAAATTGTGGTTTGGAGATGTCTTTTTTCATATTTTTTGTTGGAAATCAATTAAAATTATACGTTCCCAAACCCACACACTGTGAGATTTGATTATGAGCCTAGCAAAATTTTTGATCTCACCGTGTGGAAGAGGGAACCATTAATTTTAATTAGTTTCTTGAACAAAATTATTTTTTGTGGATGTATACTAAATGTCCTCCCTTGCACATTGTGGTAATGGCCACCAAGAACGTTGTTGCTGACCTTAACCAAGGCAACAATTGGGATGGAACCAACTATGACATGTGGCATCGTAAGATGAAGTTTTTACTTAATGAACAGGATTATCTTGAACACCAGACCTCTGAGATGGTTAAACTCGATGAGGGTACTACTGCCCATCACCGTCAAGAAAAGGAAGCCTATGAGGCTTGGTTTTAGAGAGACTGTAGTGCTCGCTTTATTATGTTATGCTCGATGCACGATGATCTCATCGGCCAGTATGAGAAATGCGAAGCTACTAAGTCAATGTGGGACCTGGTTAAGCTAGAATGTGGCGGTACATTAACTATAAGCTGTGGGCCATGACCTTGAAGTTTGAGATGTACCGTAAGGACCCCAAGCATAACATGGTTGAACACCTTAGATGGTTGGGGTACACCTTACCGATGAGCAATAAGTTCAAGCCATCATTAGGACGTTACCTGATTCCTGGGCCCATATGAAGGTAGTTCTCATACATAACGACAGTGTTAAAACTTTCAATGACATTGCCGCTCATGTGGAACTAGAGGCGGAGCACCTAGAGGCGACCCAAACACAAGCTCTTATCGCCCAAGCGGGACAACGCAAGACTGGGACTAAGTGCAAGAGACAAAGGGACATGGGATTTAGGGGCAAGCTCAGAATGCTACACCAAGTGGAGGTAAATCTACCAAGCTCAAACGTGGCAAGCGAGGTGGAAAGAGAGACATTACCAAGGTCAAGTGCTATAACTGCCAGAAGATGGGGCACTTCGCTTGTGATTACACTGAAGCAAAGAAGGTACCGTTTCTATCCCTCTCTCCATGTACTTTTGTCTATACACATGTTTTGGTTGCCCAAACCCGATCTGACTGGATTGTGGATAAAGGAGCAACAAGACACATAGCGCGTGATTGAGGGGGGTCGTAGAGGATCATTATCCTCTACTGTCCGCTGCCCGAACAACACCTACATTCTCCTCACGTGGGGGTGAAATGATGACTTAATCTCCCTGCCCGAACACACTACCCGAGGGAGGTTAAGTCGTCATTTTGCCCCCATATGAGGGGACATCACTGTGCTATTCGGGCAGTGAACAACAGAGGATAAAAATTCGATTCGTAGATTATAGAAAGATTCCAGATGGTGCCCAAAACATCTACATGGGAAATGGCACGAGTGAAGCAGTTTAAGGAGTTGGTACCTATTAGCTCACCTTGAGCACTGGGTGCATCTTGCTTCTTCATGATGTGTTATACGCACTGGAAATCCAGCATAATCTACTTTCTGTTACTGCACTTTTGACTTTAGGTTATTCATTTATTTTTTATGGTGATACTTTTGAGATACTTTTGGATGGTAGTTATTTTGGACAATGTTTTTTTGAGAATGGTTTTATTAAAGTAGATTTGATAGCTCTTATGGTTACTTCTTCATCTTTTGTAATTAATACTGATATTAGTTCGGAATCAATTACATGGCATGCTAGACTAAGACACATAGGTCAAGATAAGATGGGACGGTTAGCTAGAGAAGGCCTTCTTGGTCTACTCGCTAAAATCAGCCTACCGACATGTGAGCCCTATTTAGCTGGCAAGGCCCACCGAAAGCCTTTTAGAAAGATAATCCGGACAACCCAGACCCTAGAGCTTGTCCATTCGGACATCTGCGGAGCAATGAATGTGAAGGCACATCATGGTGCTTCCTATTTCCTTATTTTCATAGATGATTATTCGCGATGTGGTTGTCTTCCTGATTGCTCACCGCTACGAAGCATTAGATTGATTCAAACGCTTTGCAGCAGAGGTTGAGAATCAACAAGAAAAGAGCTTAAAAACTCTATGCACTGGCCAAGGACACAAATATCTATTTGATCAGTTTAAAGAACTCTGTGAGAAAAAAAGAATCACCAGACAGCTTACTATTTTTTACACCCCGCAATAAAATGGTGCAGAGTAAAGGAATAGAACACTTTTGGATATGGTTAGATCGATGATGGCGCAGGCCAACCTCCCAATATCTTTTTGGGGGGATGCTCTTTTGATCGCTGCCTACATCCTTAACCACGTGCCCTCACAGTCAGTTCCTTCCACTCCCTATGAATTATGGAAAGGCGCAAAGCCCACTTTGGGGCATATGCGACCACGGGGATGTGCAGGATATATTCATAGCCTCCCATAAGTTTGGAAAAATTGACCCTAGAGCTAACAAAAATATCTTTATAAGATATTCCAATAGCTCAAAAGGCTATGTGATGTACGTTGGACATAAAGATGGAGGAGTGACTGAGACTGAGTCCCGCAATGCTGATTTTATTGAGACCGATTTCCCCAGCATTAGTGACGCTAGCAGAGAGATCTTGATCTCTTTGAGATAGAGACCGATGAAAATGTTTCACCTACTCTTGGAGAGGGTGAGGAATTAATAACTCATTATGAGATCGCCAGAGAGGGTGAGAGTGATCATCAGCCCAGTGGAAGTGCGCCACTTAGTGAAAGCGCACAACCCGAAGGTCAATATCCCTTTGTGTGTAGGAGCACACGAGGACACGTTCCCCGTCATCATTTTGAGATTAAAGGGGACGCCCTTATCTATGTTCCAAGGGATGAGCATGAACCAGCCTCAATAAGTGAGGCACTCTCCCCTCCTGCTAAAGAAATGTGGTAAGCTGCTATGGAAGATGAGTTGAGTTCTATGAGTAAGAACCAAGTATGGGAGTTAGTTGACCTTCCTCCTAGACACGAAGCCATCGGGAACAAATGGATCCTGAAGGTCAAACACAAGGTAGATGATTCAATTGACAAGTATAAAACACGCCTTGTGGCGAAGGAATATACCTAAAGAGAGGGTGTAGACTATGATGAGACATTTTCTCTTGTGGTGAGAATGACCTCTATACGCCTCATTCTTGCCATTGTCACAAAGTTGGATTTAGAACTCTATCAAATAGATGTTAAAAATGCTTTTCTCAATGGAGAATTAGACAAGGAGATCTTTATGGCTCAACCCGTGGGTTTTAAGAGGGAGGAATAGGAGCGCAAAGTATGCCATCTCAAACATTCCATCTATAGCCTTAAGCAATAGACCAGGCCGTGGTACATTAGATTTCATAATATCATTACCTTTATAAGTTTTGAAATGATTGAAGAGGACCACTGCGTGTATGTTAGACTGTCCAAGGAAGGTTTCCTTATCCTATCCTTATATGTTGACAACATCTTTCTGGCTGGGAATGAAATTGAGTTGATTGTCGCCACTAAAGGGTGGTTTTCCTGTACTTTTGAGATGAAGGACATGGGTGAGGCCAACTTTGTGTTGGGCGTGAAGATTGTGAGAGACTGCACTAGGAGACTTCTTAGTTTATCTCAAGAGACTTACATAAAGAAAGTCCTGGAGCGATTCTATATGAACAACTCGAAACCCATAGACATTCCAATGGACAAGGCATGCACTTTGAGCCTAGACTAGTGCACTAAGACTAATGAAGAAAGAAACCAAATGTCCAAAATACCCTATGCGGCAGTAGTAGGTAGTTTGATGTATGCGATGATGTGCATGCATCCAGATATATGCTTTGTTGTTGGCATGGTTAGCCGTTACCAAAGAAACCCAGGACCAGTTCACTGGCAGGCAGTAAAGAGAATCCTTCTATACCTACGTGGAACTATAGACCTCTCGCTCACCTTCAATGGTTCAGACTTGAGACTGAGAGGCTATAGTGATGCTAATTGGGCTAGTGATAGAGACGAGCGCAAATCCACTTCAAGGTATGCATTTGTCCTAGGAGGCAGAGCTGTTACTTAGAGTAGCAAGAAACAGACCTGCATCGCCCTATCCATGATGGAGGCAGAGTACGTCGCATGTTCGGCAGCAGTTCAGGAGGCAGTTTGGCTCAGAAGGTTTTTTCAAAGACTTAGTGTTTCTGCTCACTCAGACGACGCTATACTTATACATTGTGATAGCACAGAAGCGCTTGCATTTACGAAGGACCCCAAGTTTCATGGTAGAGCCAAGCACATTGATATACAGTATCACTACATTCGAGATATGACGCACAAGTGAAGTTGGTCTGCAGCATATCTCCACTGGCAATATGTTGGCTGGTCCTTTGACAAAGCCCATTGCCAGAGATGTTTTCCTAGTTCATGTTAGAAACCTGGGACTCAGGCGGGTTTGATGCATTTTTTTTTGGAATACTTTTGTGGATGGACATTTATTTATATTACTCTTACATTTATTAATGCGTATATATTTATTTGAGTAATGTTGTGTGTATACATTCATTATTGTAAAGATGTCACCAGGCATTGAATCGACCCACTCACTCAGATGAGCCCATGAGCATGTGTTCTTGATAGCGCCTTAGTGAAAGCTAAGATGAGACCTTATTTGGTCCAACTTGAAAGATACCACACTTCTAAGTAGCCTGTAAAAAAGTTGGATATGAGATTCTAGCCAGGAACCATGGGGATGATGCTAGAAACTCAGGTTAGGCATTTGAAGTAGCGACTAGACTAAGATTTGTATGGCGTTTATTTTTTCGTGAGTGACATGCCCACCTCAGTGGGAGTTGTGCCATAGCATGCATATCATACTGCATGTACCTATATCAACCGACTGTGAGAGTGACTGAATAGATCCCTACTTCGTCACTGTGTGAGTCACGTGGATTATATTAATCCCACAATACCCTTATTACCTGAGACAATGTCATGAAGAGGACATCCAATGACGCTACTTTGACGTTCTTCTTAGGATCATGGATGATGCGGACCAGTGGGAAACGATTGGGAAAGCTATTGGAGATAATTGGATTGACATGAAGGGCTTAGGGAAAACCATTTGACATTACACCTTTATTTTGTGACCCATTGCCCGGGCGACTTGTCGTATTTTTAATCGAAGTAGTCATAAGTACATTGCATTCAAAGGGTTAACAATGTTCATCATGAGGGATCGAAAGTGCTAGATTTGGTGTAATTAGATTGTTTGGGGTATGTCGAGATTGTTTGTGAGTGATGTACTATGTTGGTTAGATGGAAGTTTGGTATAGTACTCCTATCCTATATTATCTCGTTAGGTCGCACGTCCCATTTCTTGTATGAAGAGTTACACAAAATGAGGGAAACTTGGATGCATAGTTGAGATAATGCGCCCTATGTGGGCGAGTAGGAGATGTTAATTGAATATGGGCATGAGGCCTGGTCCAGGCCGCTTACATGGGGCAGGCCGGTCCAACCCACGAGCATGGGAGAGAGCTGGCCACTCAAGTGGCTGACTCTCTCCCCCCTCTTTCTCTTGGACGATTCCTAGAGGGAGTCTACAAGGGGAAGGGAGTTTTAGGGTTTTAGGTTATAAATAGATAACCTCCCTAACCCTAAGACTAGGCTATTATTCAACCAATTTTCTTATCACTCTCTGCTCTCCAAGTGTTTGTGTTCTCTGTGGGATTCCATCTCTTCCCAGGGATTTATGGTGTGGAGTTCTCTGTGGAGAAGCCTATCATGATCGTGGAGATTTGTTCATGTGCTCGTAACCATAAGCTTGGCTTTTGATCATTCTTTCACTGCATTTTCGCACATATTCAGGTATGATCCAAACCCGAGTTTATTTGGATCTAGTTTATGTGTTCTAACAGTTTCACAATAATGTTCTCCAATCTCTATAATATAAACTCAAAAAGTCAAATCAAACTCCCAAAATGAAGACTTGGATATTTGGATTCCTCCAATATCCTATCATCTTTCTCTCAACCTTATATCATTATACAATTTAAAGAGTCTCCTGTGTTTTCTAGGCAGGATTATTAAGTTTCAAGCTTGATACCTATAATTTATTTAACATTCTTCATTGCTTCACTTTTTTATTAGAAAAACTTACCAACCGAGCCATGTTGTACTTTGAATCAACTGTAGCATACTTGTGAGTCAACTTGGAGGAGGATAAAGTAAGAATGACAATTATATGCACGAAAATAAATAATACAGTGAATGCAAAGAAACTACTTTAAGGATGTTAATTCTTGGCTCACTTTTGCTGCTCCAATTGAGTCTGGTAGCTTTTGTACTATGGGAACCCATGATTCAGGTCACATATGCGACCATCAGTTGACATGAGACTTGGAGACAAGATTCAAACAATCCTACAATGGATTCTTCAACCATAAACTCTACAAAAGATACTCCACATTATTTCCCAACATTTTATGATTCTTCTGTTGCTCTCAAATAATATATCCAGTTACAACCTGTCCTAGATAACAATTTCAATTCAAGAATGAATGAAAGGTGTCCAACATCCCCAATTCTGAAGCTCTAAATCATGGGAGGAGAAATGATACCAGAGGTGGTTTTGAACTCTGGACATACACTGCCATTTATAGGCTTTAATGACCACTATTTTTGTCAATCCCTTACAAAACTAACATCAAATAAATAACACACACAGACATGCTAATAGAAGATACCCATAAATTTTTGGTAATAGTAAGCATCCATTTAATCCTCATTGGTGCTTTCTTTCATTAAATTGATTTCTAATGTCTTGTAAGCATAATCTATGAAAATCCATGAAACCATTAACAAAGATTGAATAAAACAACAACTAAGGTGAACCCCTTCCTAAATCAACACTAGTAGAATAAAATTATGAAGAAGGTCAAACTCATTTTTCATTGCTCATATCCTTGGAACTAATCAAGATGATTAGACATTCACTTCCAATGAACTACTCATGTGAAACTCATATTCCATAGCTTATATACTTGGAATGAATCTAAGATGTTGACTCTTAATTGGAGGATTAACATTTTCAGATGGTTTTCGGATCATCAAAACAGCGTGGTGGAGAACTTAGCTAGCCTAATAGTAGAAATGGTTCAAAGATAGAGCTTCTAGGACTCATTGGTGTATAAGATTTAAAAGTTATTATAAGCGTTCTCATGTAATCATGCATCAATGTAGTTGAACAAATCATTCAATGTTACAAAGATATAGTTAAATACCAACCAACATTACTAATAGAATGAAGGATCACAAATTTCTAAAGTGCAGGAAAGTATTATATTCTAAGAGTAACATACCCCTTGTATCTCTCACAAATGGCCAGGAACAACTTTCACATTGATAGGAGAAAAAACGTCTTGACCAATAATAGGGAGACATGTGGAGCCGAGCTCTATCAATAGGTAAATTTGATAAAGCCGACAACATCATTAACTTACCATACAAGTTAGGAGAAACATAACCCCTGCGTAAACGGACTTCACAACCAACAGATAACCCATATTCGTTGGGGAACACTTAAGAAGAAGGGAATAACCGTCCCACTCTAACACAACTTTGAAAGACTCCAAGTAGCAATGAGCTATGAAAGCACAACTGCCTCAAAGAACACCCTTACTATAAATAGTAGATGGGGGGACCTAGTCACGACCAACTCACTTTCCCTCAGTTCCCTTTCTCTTTGACTGCAGCTTTGGCTTAACTTGAGCATCAGAGATTTCCTCCCCGGAGTCCTCTCTGGGTGATCTCTTACGTTTCTTCCTCTTGCAGGATGTCACATCATCAGGGTAAGTTTTCCATGGCATTAGATTGGTGTCGTCTATGGGAACAGAGAGAAAGTGAGCATCTACAAAAATGGCGAATACTAGAAGTACGAGAAGATCGGTTTCTAATCCTAGCAATCTCAATAACGAGGAGTCCACTCACAAGTCCCAACCACGTGAGTAGAGCAACTCTAGCCTTATAGGAAACCAACCACGTGCTCCAGCCACAGTCAATCGTGGCCAAAGAACACCGAGCTGAGGCACGTAATAGACAAACCCGGGGAGTGGAAAGGAACCCGAGCTGGCCACCGATCCATAAGCTCTGGTCACCCAAGGACGATTCCATGCACTCTAGGAACAACTTGAGATGCTGACCCAGACCCTTCTCCAGAATCTGCCTTTAGCACGCCAGGGGGACCAACCCCGTGGCGATCAAGAGAACAGGGGTGATGCCTCGATAGATTCAGGACGTAACCCTTAAAATCGAAAGTAGAAGGAAAAGGAGGTCCAGAATGAGGTGCATTCCAAGCGTCAAACAGAGGAATTCCCTAACGACTCAAGGATGGAGATCTAGGTCAAGTGGTCAAAGACCTCCAGGCGCAGATCCAGAAGATGTTGCAGGCACAAGCTGAGGCCGAGAAACCAGCTTTCTCCAGTAAAACGACATTGTCTGACGAAATCGCATGCTATCCGTTCCCTAAAGGGTTCAAGATGCCAGTACTGGAGTATTATGATGGCACTACTGATCCACTCCAACACCTTGAGGGATTCAACTCCTTGATGGCCTACTGCGGAGCCCCTGACCTTACTATGTGCCAAGCCTTCCCGACCACCTTGAAGTAAGCAGTTCAAACTTGGTTCACACATTTGGAAGCAAAGTTGATAAAATGCTTTCGGGACCTCAACACGGCTTTTGCCATCGCTTTCACTAGCAGTCGGAGTCATAAGAAGATCCCCGCGTTAATCTGACGATGGTGAAGCAAAAGAGCAACGAGACTCTCAAGGAGTATCTGGCCCATTTTAGCAGGGTAAAGTTGGAAATTGAGGATTTGGACCCTACAGTCGAGTACATAGTGTTGCTGGCAGGAATATTGGAAAAGGACCTCAACTGGGAGCTTTCTAAGAAGCACCCGAGCAACCTCGCTGAGCTGCTGGCCCAATGCGAAGAGCATATGAATGCGGTAGAAACCCTCGAGGCCAAAATGGGGCACAAGGAGGCCAAAGTGGAAAAAAGAAAATCCGGAGAAGAAGAGCAAAAAAACCTAGAATGATGACTGTAGAAAATGGTAGAAGAGGTTGAAAATCCCATTGAGGTTTGACCGCTATACACCACTCACCCATCGGCAATCCAAGATTCTGATGCAGATCGAGGGTGAACGGTGAAGTGGCCCGCTAAGATGGGTAACCACCCCAGCCATGGGAACGCTCATAAGTTTTGCAGGTTCCACAGCGGAACGACCATAACACAAATGAGTGTAAGCAACTTAAGGGAGAAATTGAAGACCTGATCTAGAGAGGATACCTCGGTCACTTCATTAATGAGAGGCATGATAGGGAAATTGAGGGAGGCCAGGTGTGGGGTAAACAACAAAATCGGTGCATCAAAAGAGAACTTGATAGGAAAAGGGATCAGTGAAACAGGAGACGGAGTAGATCATCACACTGAGAACAAAAGGTAGAGCGACTGAATAATGTTGTGTCGGCCAGAGTAATTGCTGGGGCCCTACGGCTGGTGAGTGTTCAACCTCAGCACGCAAAGCCAAAGCCTACACTAGAAGGGTGAACGTGATAGAAACCCCGGGCAAGAGGTCCAAGGCAGGGGTCACCATCTCTTTCTCCGACAAAGATTTCAAAGGGGTGTAGATGCCTCATGACGATGCGCTAGTGGTGACAATGAATGTCACCAATTATAAGATAAAAAGGATCTCGATCGACAATGGAAGTTCCGCAGACATCCTCTTTGTAGAGGCATTCAATTGGATGAAGCTAGGCCGAGAAAGGCTGAAGAAGGTAAATTACCCTCTGCAGGGATTTTCTGGGACGACGGTGAATGTGGAAGGGTCCATCGACTTACCCTTAACGGAGGGGATGGGGGATCAGTGAACCATTGTAATAATTACATTCCTAGTCGTCGACTTCCCCTCCGCCTACAACGCGATTCTTGTCCGAGTAGGGCTTAATGCCCTTAAAGCAGTTGTATCAATTCCCCACCGAAAGATGAAGTTCCCCACGACAGAAGGGGTCGGAGAATGCAAAGATGATCATCTCACTTCTCGTAGGTGTTATGCAATAGCCCTCAAATGGAAAACGGGAGGCGAGGCAATGCCAATAGTGGTGGAATATCTCAGAGACGAGTCCACTTAGGGTACTATAGCCGAAGACCTTGTTAGCATAAACATCTACGATGAGGATGACAGCAAATAGGTCCAGATTAGATCCCTGCTCTAGGGGGCACGACGAGAGGAAATTGTCGACTTCCTTAAAGCCAATTCCGATGTCTTTTCCTGGATAGCCTCAGATATGCCCAGAATTAGTAGGAGGTGATCAAGCATAGGTTGAGTGTGGACCTGAACCAGAAGCCGATTCGGAAAAAGGCCAAAAACTTCACTCCTCAAAAGTAGGAGAAGATAAAAGAAGAGGTCGACAAGTTGATCGACGCCAGATTCATAAAAGAAATCCTCTACCTAGAGTGGCTGGCGAATGTGGTTATGGTGCCTAAGGTGAACGACAAATGGAGGGTTTGTACGGACTACATGGACCTTAACAAAGCTTATCCCAAGGATACTTACCCACTACCTTGGATCGACCAGCTCATCGATGTTACTATGGGCCATAACCTTCTAACTTTCATGGATGCTTATTCGTGCTATAACCAGATCAAGTTGTACGAGCCTGATATACAAAAGACAACATTCAGGACTGGTGACAATCAATATTGTTACAAAGTGATGCCCTTCAGCCTAAAGAACGCAGGATCCACCTACTAGAGGCTCATCAACAAAATCTTCAAGGGGCAGATAGGTTGGAACATGGAGGTTTATATCAATGACATACTCCTCAAAAGTATAAAGGCAGAAAACCACATTGTCGACCTAGAGGAAGCTTTCTAGGTCCTGAGGAGGTACAACATGAAGCTGAACCCCGCCAAGTGCACATTCGGCATGACGTCAGGAAAGTTCCCCAGGTTCATGGTCTCTAAAAGAGGAATAGAAGGAAATCCAGCAAAGGTAGAGACCAAACAAAACATGAACCTGCCTAGGACAGTGAAGGAGATGCAAGAGTTAACCGAAAGAATTGCCACCCTCGGGCGTTTTATGTCCTGCTCAGCCGATAAATGCCTGCCCTTCTTCAAGACCCTAAAGAATGCTAAGTAGTACCAACAACTGAAAGAATACCTTTCCTCTCCCCCCATTCTTGTGAGTCCAAGGACTGGGGAAGAATTACAAGTGTACTTGGCAGTTTCACCGGTGGCGATAAGCGCCATTCTTGTACGAGAGGCTGAGAAGAACCAAAGTCCAGTGTATTACGTCAGTTGGGTGCTACTAGATGTGGAGACGAGGTACCAAAAAGTGGAGAAAGTGGCTTATGCCTTGGTAATAGCAGCACGAAAGCTCCGACCTTATTTCCAGGCCCATAGTATCATAGTCCAAACCGACCAGCCCTTGAAGAAAATAGTACAAAAATAAGACTTGTTTGGCCGGTTAGTCAGTTGGGCGGTGGAGCTAAGTGAATTCGACATCCAATATAGGCCAAGGAAAGCTATAAAGGCCCAAGCTCTGGTGGACTTCGTGGACGAAGGCACGCTACCAGAAGGCGAAACTAAGGAGAGAAGTACCAAAGAGAAATGGACCCTCCATGTTGACGGGTCATCAAATCCTTTGGGAAGCGGAGTAGGACTAATCCTCACAAGCCCCCTCAACTTTACTATTGAATGCACCCTCAGGATGGCTTTCCTGGCGTCAAATAATACAGCAGAATACAAGGTGTTGATAACTAGGATCCGACTAGCTGCAACAGTGATGGTAAAAAAGCTAGTCACCTACAATGAATCTTAACTCGTCCTTAGATAGGTGAATGGCGAGTATGACGCTAAGGAGCTAAGGATGGCCGAATACTTAAGGGTGGTGCAAAAGGAGATGCGTTGTTTTGAGGAATTTAAAGTCCTCCAGGTACCTCGAGCAAAAAATGTCAAGGCCAATGAACTCTCCAAGTTGGTCACCTCGGACCTTGTATATCTAGGATTAGCAATCTACATTGAGGTCCTGTCCAAACCAAGCACCAAGCAAGCTCCTAAAGTACTCCCTGTGGATGTGGAGCCAAGCTAGATGACCCAATCATGGAATACCTCTCAGAAGGAACATTACTTGTAGATAGGAACGAGGCAAGAAAAACCAGAATAAGGTCGGCACGGTATATTTTGATTGAAGGAAACCTCCACAAGCGCGGCCATACATTACCCTACCTCAGATGTCTCAGACCTTCTGAGGCCGATTATGCTCTCCGAGAGGTTCATGAAGGAATATGCGGTTAGCACCTGGGGGGCAGGGGCCTGGTGCAAAAAATACTAAGACATGAGTATTATTGGCCCAACCTGCAATGAGATGCAATAGTGTTCATGAAAAAGTGCCAACAATGCCAGTTGTTTGCTCCGGTACCCCATCTCCTGGCCACGCCGTTAGCATATATCTCAAGCCCTTTGCCTTTTGCCATGTGGGGAATGGACATCCTCGGGGCATTCCCCATGGCCCCTAGGCAGAAAAAATTTATGGGAGTGGCGATTGATTACTTCACCAAATGGGTAGAGGTAGAACCCCTTGCCACAATCACTGAGGGCCAAATGGAAAAATTTTCAGAGATTCGGCCGGTTCGGTATACCACGGGTCCTCGTGACTAATAATGGGAAACAATTTGAAAACCCAAAGTTCAAAGAGTTCTGCAAGCAATACGGGGTTGAGCACAGGAATACCTTAGTGGGGTACCCACAGGCCAATAGCCAGATAGAAGTCATGAATAGAACCTTGTTGGATGGGATAAAGAAAAAGCTCAATGATGCAAAGGGACTCTGGGCCAAGGAATTGCTAAGTTTACTCTTGGCTTATCGCACCACCACTAGGTCAACAATAGGAGAAACACCATTTAATCTCACCTATGGATCAGAGGCAGTAATACTTGCAGAGGTCAGAATGCCATCCCCTAGGTTACAGGCATATGATGAAGAGACTAATGATGAAGGTCTACGGGCAAACCTTGATCTTCTAGTTAAAGTGCGAGCAAACTCCCAACTCTGTATAGCCGCCTACCAGTAGCAAGATGCTAGATATTACGATGCAAAGGTCAAGGAAAGAACATTTAAGCTCCGAGAACTTGTGCTCCGTAAAGTAGAAGTCTCCGATCCTAGAAATCAAGGCAAGCTCGCACCAAATTGGGAAGGACCATACAAGGTTTCCAAAGTGGTCCCCCCAGGCACTTACCACCTTGAAACCTTATGGGCCAAGGAGATACCTTGGCCATGGAACTCTGAGAACTTGAAGAAGTACTACCAGTTAAGAAGTCACTCCGGAAGTCACCCCATCAATATTCTTTTCCCATTTTTTCCATCTCATTTTTCAAGCTCATCTGCTTTAAAGCTGAGAGTTTTTTGGCACCATGTAATTACTTGGAATTAATATGAAGCTAAAACTTATCGGCATTAATAATCTCAATTGCAAATTCCCAATGTAATAGACTGGGATCCCCCTAATGCTTAAGCCGGGCATTCAGGGTCGGGGTTACACCCTACCTATGCCAGGCATTCAGGGCCAAAGTCACATATACTTGGCAAGAACGGGTGGGAGATAAGGCACATGCACATGCACTTTTGAAAACTACTTAATTAATTTAAAGGTTCCATACAAAAGAAGGGCTTCTAGGCCAGTACAAAGAGAAAAGAAAAGAAAAACCCTAAGCTAAGGGATCATGCATGTGTTGTGCTTCCACCTCATTCCTCTCCCCTTCAAAGGCAACTTCGTGACCCGGGGTAGGAGGAATCTCGCGTTCAAATTTGACATCTACTTCAGTGCCGTCCTCGACTCAACGTCATCCTTAACCCTGTCTTCAACCTCTACCTCAACATCATCCTCTGTCGAGTGGGCCTCTAGAGGAGGAAGAGATAGTAACTCAAAGAGGTAGGGGAACTTGTCATAGTCGATACCTTGACACGCCTCTGGGTACTCCCGAAGGAGCTAGTCGCGAAGACCCAGAGTAACGGTCACGAACGAGGGACACCTTTACGCATAAACTCCAAGGTAAACTCCTCAGAGTTCTTATAATCCTCCATGTCCTGCGTGGTGGTGGCCTTTCCTGCGATGATGGTCTTGTCCCTCGCTCTCTCAACCGCTTGCTTGGCCGAAAGAGCGTCGTCCCCCCGATGAGTGGCCTTCCGGTATTGTCCTCAGGTTTAGACAAGCTCTCTTTGAGCTAAGCATTCTCCTTCTTCAGATGCTTCAACTCTTGGCTCGCGTCTCTATATGGCCCAGTCAAATCCTCCACCCTGGTCGTAACCTCGGATGCATACAACGCCATCTAAAATGGTTAAGTCAGGATTAGAAATCAGCTTAGCATAAAAGATTTCAAACACTCTTATACGTACCCTGGAAATGGCAATGTAGGTCGAGGCCACGAGGTTCACATTCATCATGGTTCGAACCCGATGCTGGTTAGTAGGAAGATGACCACGAATCCTTGGCCACATGAATGCTTGCCAAGGTCAAATCTGATGTCTTTATTGCCCAATCCGAGGCAAAATGAACGTCACTGGGAGGCAAGGGAGTATGGGACGAGTTCGGGTGGAGGTTCCCTCTAATGGATCATTGGGATTCCCCCCTTGCGAGGTCTCACCAGCAGCGCCGAGAGCCTAGAAAATGATTGTCTGAACCGTAGGAGGAGTCTCTTGCTTCTTGCTATGCCCCTTTGATGGGTCGGCCGCCGCCCTCGTCTTACCACAATGCTTTTCCTGCTTATGACGCCTAGTCATGGCATTTTGCTCAGCAATCATCCAAGCGAACTGCTCAGGGTTCATATCCATTATCAAATAAGAAATCAAAATGATTGGTGAACACCCACTAGAAACATATAGAACTGAAGGCCCAAGACCTTAAGGCTCACAGGGGCTCAGCTCATATCTGATGAGAAAGGCCTCCACCTCGACGTCCTCACGGAGGATAATGGAATGCTTCTTGTCCTTGATCATCCTCAAGGTCTAGACATCGGCCAAACCAATAGGAAGAGGGGTGTTAAAAGACTTCACTTCCGCGGCCAACCATTCCGTACAAAACGGAAATCCCTCCGAGGATTTGACGAAGAAAAACTTGTTCGTTCTTCCATCCGTGGATTGAAGACTGCACTTTATCTATCAACTTTATGTCTTTCCTTTGATGGAGGTAGAACCATCTGCCCCCCTCGGGAAGCGGGGTAAGTGTAACACATTGAGTGAAGAGCTCCAAGGTCACCAGGCGGTTTAACTTCTTACAAACGACAATGAAAGCCATGATGATTCTAAAAGAATTGGGTGCCAACTATGCCGACACTATACCATAATGCAGGAAAATGTGGGGATATAGGCTATAGAAAGGAAGACAAAGGCCGCCCTTGAGGTGATCCTCATACAAACATACCTCCTCAAAGTTCCAAAAACAATCTCTCTCGACTAGTGAGGGCCGCCTAAACATAAACGAATCTGGGATCCTGTAGATCGCCGTGATCCTCCTCATGTCGAACTCTGCCAAACAACACACTTCGTCCAAGGCATCAACCTGAAGAGCGAGGTTGGTCAAAGCAATGGCATCAGCGAGGTCCTCAAAATAAGTCACGTCATCCCACTAAGCTACTAGGATCACAGATACAATGTCCCAATCCAAAGTCCTAAACTAACATCAATATCACATTAATATCATAGTGCAGAAAAGAGGTAAATATTACATTTTCAAATATCAAAATGTAAGCGAAAGCGCTTACTAGAATAGTTACATTATGTTCAATCACTAGGTGATACAATAAGGTTAACAAAATGTTTCAGACTGACCATAACGTAACTACACAAAATATAATTATAACAGTGAATGTTTATATAAGGCACGAGGCCCAAAAAAAATCAAAAGGGAAAAAGTACCAAGTAATCAGTGTGCTCCATAAGCACAATCATCGCAGCGGCATCCATTGCCGTGCTCCTCAGTCATAGCCTCCAGATCCTCAACACCGATATCAACATAACCTAAGGGCTCAACCTCGAGTCCAACAAGATAGCCATCACCTGTATCATCATCTAAAAAGAGTGTATACACGGGGGTTAGCTCCACTGAGCTCGTGAGGGGATGGGGATGTACATACACACGGAAGCACAAATAGTCCATGGTGTATGCTATTATTAATTCATTTAACACCTAACACACAATACTAAGTCAAAGATATATGCTACTGCAATAACTCGGGAGACACTGCGGGTCCTTCCATTCTCACCATAGAGAAACCTCAGTTATTACCTTGGGGCCCGTGCCAACATAGCCTCAACCACCTAAAGGAAGACCCCGATAACCATTACTAACCCTGGCTTGGCCTCTGTCACTCTCCACAGGCGACAGGTGCTCTAGTTATCCAACACCTAAACCCTTGTTGGTAAGGGTCATAACATAGAGAACTGAACCTAACCATAGGTACACTACATGAAATCTATCGTGTCGAGAGGTACTCTGCTAGTATCAATGTCCCATTCCATCTAACACCCAGTACCAGTACAACACAACACATACAGGTAAAGATGACATGCAAGTTACAAGTTCACATAATATGTGGTTTCGGTATTGGTACTTCCCGACACCATAACCCAAAACAGTCCACATCATCATCAATATCATCAATGTCAAATAAGAAATAGATGCAATAATGCAATCATGCTCATAATGATGAAAATAGCAATATATATGTATAGATATATATAGGTAAACCCAAACAATGCCCAAACCCACTCACCAAAGATTCGCGTATCGTTCGGAGTGTCTAGGACCCCTTGCCTCGATACATGCTCCCCGTACTAATTAGATCACCTAGGGATGCATGAACAAGGTGTTAGAAGGTATAAGTGGGTCCCAACAAGGGTCCCCCAGGTTTACTATTTAGTTCAGCAAAACTAAGCACGAATGGACTCAGGAACGGAGGCATCAGAGTGAGTCTGTTCCTTGATCTATCCAGGCCATGGAGCCAAAATGCATTGAACAGATTTACAGACAAAGTCTACTCCTTGGATCCTTCCATTAATCTATTCATTACCCTGAGAAAGTCCTGAAGGGAACGGAACCACGGATGGTGGCAACAAGGTGAGTCTATTCGGTTAGAAGGCTCTGAATGCAAGGAACGGATCTATGGACGGAGTCCCAATGCTAGATCCGTTCATTGATCTGTTCAAGATTAAGTTTGAAACCTGAAAGTCTTTGACTCCCAACCTCCTTCCTTGGGATCCCACAGCCTCAAGAGCTAGGGGAGGGCGTCCTAAACTTTCCTAAGGTCATAATGGCACATACCATTCTTTAAATCTAGGGTTTACAAGAAGTTAACTCCTATAGACGCTGATTTTTGTCACCCCCTAATTGGCGATGATGACAACGGGACATGGACGATGGACGACGCAGCCCCCCCTCTTTTCAGACCCAAAGATACCTGGCCCATAAGACCAAGAACCATGCTGAGCACAAAATGGCCCATTTTAGGCCCAAAAACAAAGAAAAATGGCACTGCGCGCCCACGGCGCCGTACACTCTTCCCACGGCACTGTGGGGAGGTGTACCGGATTTCCACGGCGCCACGAGGGGGTGTGACATCAGCCTACTGACGTCACCCACGGTGCCGTGGAAAAGTCCCCCACGGCGCCGTGGAGGACTTTTTCGGCCAGGAGAGAGAAAAGGTCCCTCCCTATAAATAGGAGGGTCCCCTCCCACATTTCCCAAGGAAGATTGGGTAGAGAGACCCTCCCCAAATGATTCCTAGCATCTTTTCTCCCTTTTCACCCTCATTTCTCCTCCTTCTCTCATGAGTGTGTGAGTATGTGAGGTTTTCCTAGGGTGGACAGATCCTTCGATTGTCCCTCTGAGTATAGAGCGCTTTGGCTCCTTAGCTTCGGTATCCCGTCTGTGCACGGATAACCATCGAAACTCCCTTGTTACAGACATTATTCTGTCTGTTTACTCTTTTCCAAATCACTCAAAAGAGCCGTTACTCTGCCGAGAAAGAAGCAGCGCCGGTCCATTCGTCCATCTCCCTTGAGCCAGGGGCATACAACCATACAGGTATAATTATTGCATTTTTGTCGATCCAATGTAGTCCTTTCATATTTTACCGCTTTAGTCTGCACTTTTCACATATAAAATGTAGTTTATTGTACTTTAGTTTAATTCATAGCACCTGAATGTAGTTCATAATATCCTCCATCCCCGTAATAAGAGAGAAACAACATTCATCCTTACGTAGCATCTAACACAGAGAGACCGGCTTCGGCCGGGCGAGGTGGGTGCCTAACACCTTCCCACACTCGTAACCTGACCCCTTACCCGAACCTTTGGTTGGACCATATGGAGTCACGTAGCCCGATTCCACTCACCACGGGTAGGGCTACACTTAATGGATCCTAGGCCCTAACCCTAGGTGGCGACTTCTCATTAGGTTAACATATTTTAATGCATGATCCCAATCCCCTATTTATCATATATTGACAATGTTATCCACATCCATACACACACACATGTATCTCCCAAAACCCTATGTCACCAAGACACTAGCAAGAAGGGCTGAGGAAACCTTCGTCCCGGAGGACCGCGGTACTTACAGTGGCGACTTCACTGGGGAAATGGTGGGCAAATGTCCACCCGAGGTCAAACTCTCTAAATAGGTGCTATCAATAAATGACAGAATGTTCTCTCTAAACTTTTATAAAAAGAAAAAAAAATATGATAATAAAAAAAAAAAAAAAAAATATATATATATATATATATATAAAACAAAATACAAAAAAATAAATAAATAAATAAACAAATACCATAATATATTTGTCTGGCTAACCCTTGTGTGTACTAACCGCATCATGCATAGTGCTCGAAGTGAAATCAAACGGCGAGGGTACTCCCTATCGTGCCTTTACCCCCGGGGAGGTGAGGCACGTCATACTAAGTACTCTGAGATCGGATGATAGCCGCTTCCTGTACCACTCTCTTGCACACATACACTGCATGGGAACTCCTCTTACCCTCGTAGTTAGTCGTTGGACCCCATGAGTAGTCATGGGTAATTCACTGGGCTTACACCCTTGATATTTCTTGTATGAGTTTAGAATCACCAGCGAGGTATTCACTAGTGTCTTTGTGGAGTGCTCGCCACTCAAAAAAGGTACTAGCTCGATTACTCTGAGTTTGTGTGACCTATTCTCCAGGTATATCAAAAGAATCACGTGCCTACAATTTGCGACCACGAGCGATAGGTATATCGGTTCTGTCAAGGGTGGCCTTGTTCTGTCCTATGAAAGCCTACCCATTACATGCATCATGTAGGAAAATAGACCACATATGATTAGGGTACGACACAAACTAACCTTTGTTAGCTGTAAGAAAGACCAAGTTTAGGGTCATTTGACGATTAACCTGGTTTTGATATGAGATACCACCAAAGATAAGGAATTCCATAGTCCCACGATGGTCCCTCAAAGAAAAATGGAAGTCCACTTCCATATAATGGAACCTTACATGTCCCTCGAGAAAAAAAAGAAGGCATCTCACCTTGACTCCAGACATAATCATCAATGACCCGGTAACTAGGATCTTTCTTTTGTTTGTTTTTTGTTGTTGTGTTCGAAAATACTTGGGCAATGACGGCATTCGAAGTCTGGTCTCAGAAGGAGTCTGCTGAAACTCTGATGACCACTCCGATTACTTGAGTCGAATAAAATAATAAAATGAAACAAATGTTATAAAATACAAAAAAAATCATAAACAAAAAAAAAGATAAATAAAATAAAATTCTTCTTTAGCCTTCTTAGGGTCTAAACTAGGTATTCTTCTCTCTTTCGTAGAAGCACGATTCCGTCCTTATCCATCTGGATCCGACGCGACAAAAGGTTGACTCGAGCCAACCCACCATTCTCCTCAAGATCCCTGATTCCTTCTCATTCTTCTAATTAATCTTCTGAGATATCACTTGTGAGTAACATGAATCCTCCGAAGGATCATTTGTCTGAAAGTCATGTCGAAGATCGAGTGGATAGGCTGTAAGTAGACATGGCCGAAATGCGGTAACTCATGGCACAACTAGTTCAGTCGGTCAATGAACTATCTAGGGGCGGATCCATAGCTGGACCAGCAGAGCAAGAAGCCCGGAAAACTAACCCCGCAACCCTCAAGACTCCAATCATCATACCAGTAGAAGAAGGGGAAGATTGCCACCCTATGGACCCTCCTGAGACTGAAAGGGAGAAGAAAATGAGAGAAAAAGTGGCCGAGTTGGAAGTGGTTGTCAAGGGCAAAGTCAAAGAAAAAGATGAAGAAGACCTGGTGTTCTTTCCCGAAGGGAAAATCCCCGAAGATTTAAAATGGAAATTGGATAAGTTCGACGGATCGGGAGATCCTAGGGCTCATCTCAAGATTTTTGCCACCATTGCCAGATCATGGGGACTTTCTGAAAACCAAATGGGACAGGTGTTCTTATATTCTTTGGCCGGATCTGCTTTGAGATGGTTAACCCAGCTTGATCACACCCAAACCCAGTCATGGGCCTCTGTGGTTAAAGCCTTCACTAAGCAATATTCATACAACACTGAGATGGACATTACTCGAAGAGAATTGGAAACCTTGAGGCAAGAACCAAGTGAAGAGTTCTCAAACTACATCATGCGGTTCAGGGAGAAGGCCGCGAAAATGTGGAACCACCCTACTGAGGAGGAGCAGGTCAAGATATTGTTAGAAAATCTGTATGGGGAGTACCGTGAGAAGATATACTACCAGTACATCAAAACATTTGATGCTCTTATGACAATCGGGAAGAAGATTGAAGATAAGATCTTTAAAGAAAGGCAGAATCAGGGTATGACCCATGAAGCATCAGGAAGCTATTCGGCAAGGAAAAGCCCAAGAGCCAAAGGAGGAAATGTTGTAGGGACAAGCAGCCAGGCGGCAGAAGTCCAGGTGGTAGCCACAGGATCCACCCCTCTCGTGATCCAAACTGAATCAGAAGCACCCAGGAGGAATTTCAACTTTGAAGGAATGATGCCCTTGTTGTTATTCACCAAGCTCAAGAAACAGGGAATGATCAATTCTGTTCCTCCTAAGCCTATGGATTTGAACAATCCACCTACCTGGTATAAGCCCAATCTGTACTGTCATTACCACGACCAACAAGGCCATCATACGGATAGATGCCTAGCTCTTAAGCATGCGATCCAGGACTTGATTGACGAGGGTAAAATTGAACTTCAGAAGAAGCAGCCGCCAAATGTCACCACAAATCCTCTACCTAACCATGGAGCAAATATGCTTCAAGAGGGTGCCGAGCAAGCAGATCCTACTACCTTGATTCATCCAGTCGGGAAGAGGAAGCTAATGAAGGCACACGTCTATATAGCAATGTTGACCAAGAAACTCAAGGAGGAAAAAGAACCACAGATTCGACAAGAGGTGTCTCAGGAAGTGGATCGACCCGATTCCCCTTTCTATCATCCAAAGTCAGAAGGTGCCACATGGGTAGAATACCAGATACCTACATGGAAAATCGCACAACCACTGGTGAAGGGGACCTATTCCCCAGAGTCGTCTATGGGATCAGTGAACATGCTGCAGGAAGAGACACCATTCCAAGATCCTACCACATTGATCCATCCCATCCTGTGGTATTCAGGAAGAGATGAGCAGTCACGGCAAGCACGGGCAGAAAGGATGCAGATTTGCATTTATTGCGCCCGAACCAACTGTGACGGGAATATTCGAACAGGTGGGCAACCATGTGACCAAGGTAGAGGTATAGCCTCCATCAACCGGCTTCGAAAGTTGGATTTCTTGGAGTATGGATTAGAGGGTCTCGAGATAATGACACCATTGTGCAAGTATGGTTTCTCATCATCCAAAATATCTCACCTGGTTCCTGAAGAAGAAGAAGGGACTGAAATCACCAGAGTCACACCTCAGCTCCTTAAAGCAGTCTCAGCACTAGCTATTGGACAAGCTCTAACCAAAGAAGTCTCTCTTGCCCATGTAAGGGGAGATATTAACAACAGCTCAGATGAGGAAGACGACCAAGATATCCACGAGGGGTGGATAGAGTATGCCGAGCAAAGTCCAACGATGGAGGAAGAAGGAGTAGAAGAGATGGATTGGGTAAATAACATCGGAAGCGATGATAATAATGACCCTACCAGCCTTATTCAACCTGTATCATCAGATGAGTATGAAAGCAGAGATGATGAGGAGATATCATCTCCAAAGGTTCCTAGAGGTGACTGGACGGTGTCCAGAGAAGATTTTGAGTGTTGGAACATGAGCGCCTTCTATCAGGTCGCAGATATACTCGACGTTTCCACCCATACTCAAGAGATCCTGTACAAGGCTACTTCTCTATTTCCAGATCTGGTGTGTAGTAACTTTGCAGCACATTGTGAGAGCTTAGTGATGCCAAATGAGAGCGATGAACTCGCTCGAACCCTCCATCAGCTGAAAAATATGACTTGGTTAGTCAATGCTTTGGCCTGTGATATGTTCGGAACTCCTCTAGAAGACCTGGTCTTGTATTCATATTCATTCTCCTATCCAGATCCACCCCGAAGAAGTGAAACCTGGGACGCATGGATCAATGATATCAGCCTCGGGGAATTTTAGATTGACCCCACCAGAGGTATCTTTCCTATGGACATCGATGATGAAGGGGAAGAGCCGTTAGGAGAAGAACAATCGTCTGAAGAAGATGAAAGTGAACAAGAATCTGCATCAGAGGAATCCAATGTTGAAGTGTCTGAAGGGGAAGAAGAAATGGAGGATGAGGAACCTTGGCAACCAAGGACACGTCTGGAGAAGTATGAGAACATTTGCGGACCCACACCATGGGAATTATCATTCCGGGTGAACAAGATCTACCGGGATATAGATAAAATCCAGGAAACACTCATGAGGACGGTGGTCTTGGATGATAAGTACCAGGAGGAGCTTCAACAGCTGGAATCCGTTAAAGAACAGTGGGCACTCCCTCAAGCAATTCGCCATTTGGAAAACTCTGTAAAGTTAACTTTGGCCTTGACACAAGACCTATGTGGGACTCCTCCCCCGTCTCCGTATCAGGGTGACAGAGAATACCGTGCATGGGCAAGAGCACATGATGATTTCTATATGTGTCATGTCAATGAGGGAGAAGCGGTAAAAGACCCAACAGGGAATATCCACCCAGTTGTTTCAACCCAAGAAAAGAGGTCCGGAATTTCAGTTTCTCAAGGAGAAAAGAAGGATAGCAGCTTCTATAAGTCATTGCCGGAAGCAAGGAAGATGTACCAAGTGGCTTCGGAAGCCTTTCATGCCATTGGCCAATTGATACCAGAAGAACCCCATACAATCCAGCAGGTTGCTGAAAAGCGAGAAACCCTGTCAGGAATCCTAAATCAAGCCCGAAAGTCTATCGTGGCCTTGTCTGATGAAGGAGGTAAAACCCGAATTTGTCCCAAGGGTCCTCTCATCATCACTGATAGTGACGAAGAAGATGGGGACCTTTGCCCAGTCCGGTTGGTCATCAAAGAAAGAGAGTCAGAGGTGGCGGAAACCAGGAGTGGCCAAAACTTCAAGAATAAAGAGTTGACAGTGGAAAAATATCGGTCTAGCCAGTCCACGGCAGTTGTTGAGCCAGAAAATCGGGTACTAGACCAATTGAAGAAAGCCCAAGCCAACATCTCAATCTGGGGTTTATTAATGGCATCACCAACCCACCGAGAAGCTGTTCTGAAAGCTCTTACCAAGGTTCAAGTGCCCATAGAAATGGGGCCTGAGGAATTATCTCACATAGTGGGGGCCACTTATGCCATTCAGTCACTCTTTTTCTTAGAAGAGGATTTACCCCCAGGAGGAAAGAATCACAATCGGGTACTTTACATTACGGTGGAATGTAACAAGAATCGAGTCCCCAGGTTCGATAGACAATGGGTCCGCCCTCAATGTGATGCCCCTCAAAGCAGCCGGATGCATGGGTTTATCTCTAGATAAAATGAAGTCGTCGATCAAACCATCGGGGCATACGACAATTCCGAGAAGGGAGGTGATTGGGATTCTTACCACCAGTGTCAAGATTGGACCAGCCTGCTTTACCATAGACTTCCAAGTCATCGACATTCAAGCATCCTTCAATATGTTGCTTGGAAGACCATGGTTACATTCAACGGGAGCCCTAGCATCAAGTCTTCATCAAAAGCTGAAGTTCATATATGATCAGAAAGTGATTACCATTTTTGGAGACCCAGAAATGGTACACACTTTGGCCAACATTGAAGTAGGCGGTTCATCCTCGCAAGAAGTGCAGCTGGGTGGGTTTGAAATCGGCCACATTTGTACTATCTCTGCAAGTGAAAAAGACCAGAGTCTAGGGAAATTCCTGACAATATGGAGCGAAGCCTCTGTAAAGATTATGAGAAAGATGAAATATTTCCCTGGATTGGGATTGGGTAAAAACCAACAGGGGGTACCGGCGTTCCCGGAGATACCAGCCAATGCCAACCGTTGTGGATTAGGGTTTAACCCGAAGAACCCAAGGAAGAAAACCACAGGACAGAAGAATAGTACGACAATTGATGAGCCATATTTCAAGACTCTGAACGGGTACTTCATGAAAGAGGGAGAAGACTTCCCTTACTGTGGAAATCCAGAACCATGGTTCAATCAAGAACAGGGCGAACGTCTACCAGGACTTGAAATATTCTTTAAGAACGAAGTAGACTGGATAGCCATGGAATTGGATCAAGCCAGCAAGAAGGAAGTCATAGGGGATCAAGGGATCGGCAAACTGTTCGAAGTAGCAGTGATCATTGAAGAAGAAGAAGAAGGACCGGCACCACATCTTCTCATACAACCTCTCCAAGGATCCGTAGCAAATTGGGCAAGAATGATGGAGGATTTCCATATTAATGAATCGAAGTTGTAACCAGCTCTAGCATAGTCTGTCTAAGTCTCAGTATCTGAGTGCCGTATTCGAGTCCGGTGGAAATATCCAGTCCATTGGGTCTGTCTGTACTCTTCCCCTTATCATGAATGAAATTACTAATTCTGAGTATATTTCTTCTTCTTCTTCCTATTCTTCTGATGATGATAATGTCTTAGAACATCGTAATCTATTAGAACAATTGGAGCAAAGAAGAGCCCAACCCGTCCGAGAGGATACCCACCCCGTAAATATAAGGACCGATCAATGCCCTCGAATAATCAAAATTGGTGCTTCTCTCAACAATAACGAAACATCCCAAATGATCTCTCTCCTCAAGGAATTTGAGGAAGTCTTCGCCTAGTCCTACAAGGATATGCCTAGCATCGATCCAAAGATTGTGCAACATGAATTACCAACATATCCAGAGGCTCGCCCAGTCAAGCAGAAGTTAAGAAGGATGTGGCCGGAATGGAGTGAGAAGATCAGGGAAGAAGTAATCAAACAATGGAAAGCAGGATTTCTTCAAGTAACTCAGTACCCTCAATGGTTGTCCAATATTGTCCCAGTCCCTAAGAAAGATGGGAAGGTCAGAATGTGTGTGGATTTTCGTGACCTAAACAGGGTCAGCCCGAAGGATGATTTTCCGTTACCCCACATTGACATTTTGGTAGACAACACTGCAGGTCATGCTCTACTGTCCTTCATGGATGGTTTCTCAGGATATAACCAAATTAGTATGTGCCTGGAGGACAGGGAGAAAACTGCCTTCAGCACACCCTGGGACATGTTTTGTTACAAAGTAATGCCTTTTGGGTTGAAAAATGCTGGGGCAACATATCAAAGAGCGGCCATGGCTATCCTACACGACATGATATACAAAGAAGTAGAGGTATATGTCGATGATATGATAGTCAAATCTATTGACCGACAAGGCCATGTTGCAGCTCTCAGAAAGTTCTTTGAAAGAATCAAAGAATACAAGCTGAGGCTGAACCCTCAGAAGTGTGTGTTTGGGGCCAAAGCAGGAAAATTACTGGGATTTCTTGTCAGCGAAAGAGGGATAGAAGTGGACCCTGACAAGATAAAAGCCATCACGGAAATGCCACCACCCCGGATAGAAAAAGAGGCACGAGGGTTTTTGGGCCGCATCCAATACATCAGTAGATTCATATCTCGGTTGACATCCACTTGTGAACCTATCTTCAAACTCCTAAGGAAGAAAGAGCCGAAAGAATGGAACGAGAAATGTCAAGATGCCTTTATGAAAATCAAAGAGTATCTACTTTCTCCTCCTATACTTGTCCCTCCAGTGTTCGGTGAACCTTTGCTCCTATATTTGTCAGTAGGAGAAACAGCGGTCGGATCAATGATGGCCCAAGTTGGCAAGGCGGATGGAGAAGAGCATGCAATCTACTATGTGAGCAGGAAATTCATCGAGTATGAAACTCGATATGCCCCCAGTAGAAAAGACATGTACATCTCTGGTTTGGGTAACTAAGCGCCTGAGGCACTATATGGTGTCACATCCCGTCAGGTTGATCTCTCGTATGGATCCCATTAAGTACCTCTTTGAGCAACCAGCATTGACAGGAAGGATGGCTAGGTGGTTGTTGCTATTATCAGAATTTGACATAACTTATGTCAGTCAAAAGTCTGTGAAAGGGCGAGCAATCTCTGACCATCTAGCAGCATTTCCCTCAGAGCATGATTCCCGAGCAACAGAGGACCTCTTCCCAGATGAAGATTTGTACTCCGTAGAAGCCGGACCAACTAAGGGGTGGCAATTGTACTTTGATGGAGCCGCCAATCAAAAAGGATTTGGCGCAGGGGTGTTATTGATAACCCCAGAAGACTTTTACTTGCCGATGGCCTTCAGATTGGAATTTAGTTGTACCAATAACATAGCAGAGTATGAAGCTTGTGCTATTGGGTTAGAAATGGCTCTGTCTGTAGGAGTTGACAAAATTAGAGTTTACGGGGATTCCTCTGTGGTGATCTGTCAAACACAAGGAAAGTGGAAGACTAAGGATGAGAAGTTGAAGCCCTACCAAGTCTATCTGGAACAACTGATGCAATGCTTCAAGGAAGTTTCTTTTGAGTATCTGCCCAGGGATAGCAATAGGTTCGCCGATGCTTTAGCCACTTTGGCATCCATGGTAGAATGTGATACTCGAGACAAGATCCAGCCCTTCCTAATAGAAAGAAGGACTTGCCCAGCATATGGAGAACCAGTCAACACGCTCACCGAGGATGGAAGACCTTGGTATGGTCCAGTGGTCGACTACATCAAGGAAAGGAGATATCCTGAAGAGTTTTCAGAAAGAGAGAAGAGGCATTTACGAAAATATGCCACTCAGTTCATCCTCCAAGGAAACTTGTTGTATAAGAGGTCTTATGATGGTATCCAACTATTATGTGTGGATGAGGATCAAGCTCAAATCATTATGGAAGAAATCCATCAAGGAATATGTGGACCACACATGAATGCAAGGATGCTGGCCAAGAAAATTCTCAGGATGGGATACTATTGGGCCACTATGGAAGCTGAGTGCGCCACCTTCGTAAGGCGATGTCATAAATGCCAGATATTTGCCAACATCATTCATATTCCTCCAACAGAGTTGCACTCATTAAATACCCCTTGGCCATTTTCTACCTGGGGAATTGATGTAGTTGGAAAAATAACTCCAAAGGCTTCAAATGGACATCAATTCGTGTTAGTCGCCATCGACTATTTCACAAAATGGGTAGAGGCTCAATCTTATGCAGTCCTAACTTCTGCCAAGGTGGCAAAGTTCATAAAAGAGAATCTCATCTGCAGATACGGGGTGCCACAACAGTTGATTTCAGATCAAGGCCTGCATTTCAGGGGAAAAGTGGAAGAACTCTGCAACCAATTTGGCATTAAGAGGCATAAGTCTACTACTTACCGACCACAGACTAATGGAGCAGTAGAAGCAGCCAACAAGAATGTGAAGGTCATATTGCAAAAGATGGCGAGATACACACAATATGAGCGGAGAAACTTCCACTAGCTTTATGGGCATATCGGACATCTATCTGAACCTCTACCGGAGCTACCCCGTATTCTCTGGTATATGGGATGGAAGCCGTATTACCGGTAGAAATTCAGGTCCCTTCTCTTCGAGTCTTACTCGATAGTCAATTTCCAGAAGGAGAATGGGTAATGGCCAGGTACGAAGAGCTCAATCTCCTGGATGAGAAAAGGATGAAGGCCATGGATAATCTCAAGAAATGTCAGCAAAGAATGGCTAGGGCATTCAATAAAGGTGTCCGCACTTGGAGCATTGAGGAAGGAGATTTGGTCCTTAGAGAGCAGCGAGCTCCGATCCACGACCCAAGAGGAAAATTCCGACCCAATTGGAGTGGACCCTACAAAGTCAAGACTATATTGCCAGGATAGGCGGTCCAACTCTTCGATCTTGACGGAGAAGATCTTCGGGGTCTGGTCAATATGGACCAGCTAAAGAAGTATTTTGTCTGAGATATGTGAAGCAATTTTGAACTACATTCGACCTGATTCCTCCGAAGGGATACGTAGGCAACTCGATGTATTCGGGTACGATCTCAAAAAAAAAAAAAGAGGAGGCATTGTATCGGTTTCCTCCCATAAATTCCGCCAGCCGGCGTCCCTTGTACATATGGGTAAATCTTGCCATTTTGCCGTCCATTCCTTGACCTAGCTTAGAAGTAAAAGTCATCTAGAGCTGGTTATTAACAAAGGATTTATTCATTCTGTGTCGCAAAATGCTAACCCAATCCTTGATACAAGTAGCATGAGAGGATCAAAGAAAGAAGGACTCGACGAACAGTTGCGTCAGTGGACTCTCCGGATGAATGTGGACGAGCCTACACTCCTAGAGGATCACCATCTGATAGTATTGGGAAGGATCGGTTGTTTCAAGCTCCATCATGATTTACTAAGGGAAGTGTCGAAGTGCTGGAACCCCTAATTGCACGTGTTTCACTTCGAAAAAGTCTGGCTGGCTCCGACCATTGAAGAATTCCGGGCTTGCATGATGTCACCCCCTCGAGGAAAGTCGTTCCTCCCAACTATGAAGAAAGAACAGCTCTTCAAAAATTTGGGAGATTTCTTTGCCATGAATGAGAAGGAGTTAAAGCAAGTTCTCAATTATGACAAGGTGGATGCGTTGAAAGTTGTGAAGATCTTCAACAACAATGGATTTGAAGAAGAAAGACAGATCCGACGCAAAAGGTGGGCATACTTATTCTGTATGATTGGGAGGTACTTGTTAGCATCTCCAGGAAAAGGCATGTCCCCAATAATTGCGGAAGTGGTGAGGCAAATTGAAGAAGAATGCGACATCGCTCCTATCATTTTAGCAGAAACATTCAAAGGGTTTGATACCATGAGTCAGTCTCAGAAATACGGTACAGATTTCCTTCATGGATCTCCGGCGGTATTCCAAATGTGGTTCATGGAAAAACTAAAACTGGTCACACCAATTCCGTGTCCTCACCTCCGGCCTATGCATTATCAAATACAAAGGGAAAAGTCAGAATTCCACAAGGTCCAAGACTGGAAGAAATATTTGGAGGAGAGAGATGTCCAAGAAATCCAGTGGAACTGCCCTTGGATGAAGGCCGAGAGAGGAAAATCAGAAACATCAGGGAACAATTATGTGAGATTCATGGGTTTAACTCACATCAGTTTTTATATCACTTCCTTAGTATTTCCGAGGCAGGAACAACCTAAGATGGAAAATTTTAGAACCTCAGAGATGTGACACAAGAAGTGGTGATGCTATTATCCGAAAATTGTTGCAAATAAGTGATATCAATTGGATGTTCCTATCTTTACTTGTTTGTCTTTCTTTTCTCAATTTCTCTGTCCTTGCTCATGTAATGGAACCATTTACCAATGGAATTTGTGCTTCTAAGGAAAGGGATGGAGTCTCATGTGCATTTCAAAGAAAGAAATATCCAATGAATTCATAGACAATTCGTTTGTGTACAAAAAAAAAAGAGAAGAAAAGTGTACATAAAAATTGCACCAGTATCCATACCAAAGTGTATAAACAAAAAAGAGAAGGGAAGGAAAATAAATGTACATAAGTGTAACAATATTTCCAAATAAAAAAAAATATAAAAGAAAAAAAAAAAGAGGAACGGTTATGACTCAGGGGAGTAATCGTCAACATCCAAGCCTCCCCCCTCTCCGCTTTGGGACGCTATCAAGGCATCCCTCTCGACCTCAGCCCACGTAAGGTTGAACTGCAGCTGATCATTTGCAAGCCTAAGTCTCTCAATCTCACTCCGACAATGGTCGAGCTCAACCCTCTAAAAAAGGAGAGAGAAAGAGAGAGAGAGGAAAATCAAAAGATAAGCAAGAAATAACAATAATAAAAATTGAAATAAAAAAAAAGAAAGAAGAAAGGGGGGGGGGAAGAGACAAAGTATTACCATACTATGGCCCGCGTCCACACGCGAGATGATCATCTCATCCATGCTCGCCATCATGTGCCTCATATCGGCATATCGGCTCGCATCCACCTAAACATGATAACCACCCAAGATGTCAAGAGTTTGAAAAATAATGGATGAAGTTAGGAAAGTCGGATGTGCTTACCCCATCATAAGGAAGAGGGAGGCCTAGGTCCGTATCCGTAGCCCGAGGGGGTGGTAAGATGACCTCAACCATCCCAGGCTCGTGGTGGCGAATGAACCACGAACGATACCCTGGAATGTGGTCGTCTGGACCAGCAATCCGTAAGGCTGGAACCTCTCCAGAAGGCCTAACATCTGACTCCACCTCCCCTACTTGGGAGGCGCGAGAAGAACTCCCACCACCATAGACTCCTGGAATCATGGGGCGACCTGGAAACTGTCAAGAGGAGAAACACATCAGAATAAAAGATAGATTAATAATCTGAGAAGAAGAGGGGAAAATGGAGAAGATCTTACCTGAGGACCCTCGCGGGTGAGGGGGGCACAGACTGTCTCTCGAAGAAGGAAGTCGATGTAGTCCGTCTCGGCTAGCACCAACCCAATCGTGGGCTCACCAACCCTCCAGTGCCTGATCTCATCTCGATCCATCAAGGCTGGCTGATGGACCCGAGCATGAGGAGGGCAGGGCACCAAGCGAGCCTCAGACCACTGCAGGGACACTCGCTCTCCCAAGTAAAAAAGCAAACCCCCATGGGCCCTCAAAAAGGACCCTCCAAGTGGAGAGAGCTGAGGCCCTGTCAAACATGTCTGGCTCTAAAATCACCTCCCCCAAATAAGGACGAAGAGAAGCCTGTCAAGAAAGAGTCAAGATCAATGCAAAAATAAAAAGGAAGAGAAGAAAAGAGAAAATAAGATAAACAACCACTTTAAATTTACCTCGGTCGGCTGCAGCTCGTTCAGGAGGCCGCGAATGGACCCAAGGTCCTTATGGTGACCGCTCCTGAGCAAGCAGGACTTACGCCATCGCGTAGTCCGAGGAAAGGTGGTTCCAGGGTCATCCCCAGGTCTGAAAGTAAGGACCCGAAACCGAAGGATCTCATAGCTCCACGTCTACAATAGGCGATCATAAATGAGCTCAAAAAATAATAATAATAATAATAATAATAAGAATAAAATAAAAACAAAAAAGGGAAAAGAGAAAAAGACAAAGTTGAGAGAACTCACCCATAAGACATAGCAGCACTTGATTAGGTTCGGTGACCCCACAACCAGATAATCTAACATATCCAGGAAGTAGGCATACGCCGAGCCCCCCCAATCGTAGCCCGCGGCCACGTCAAAATGCTCAAAGAAGCAAACATATACGGCGTCGGCTGTCACCGTACCCGTCATATCGCTGAACATCACCTCCGCCAGTAAGAATAGGAGGAAGCATCGAGCCTGCTGATCCTGAAGGGCGGACGACAACTGGTCTGTAACAACCCTCTCATCCCAGCTACCCCTCAGGACCGACGCGGGGATCTCTCTCCCTGTAACGGCAATCCCCAACTGCTGCCTGTAGTACTCCAGGCGCTCTGATGACTCTGCCGAGGCTATAATCCTCTCCTCCGGAGTCAGTGTCACGGGTAATCCACCAAAGGGGAGTCCCGTAATCATGTAGAAATCTAAGGGGGTGGTCGTCGCCTCACTAAAGGGAAGGTGAAATGTATGGGTGCTCGGCCACCACCTCTCTATCAGAGCTCTCACAGTTGGACTATCCAACTCGCGAGCTAGGGACGAGGAGATGTGCCCCAACCCGGTCCGAACAACCCACGACTGTACCGCTGGGCAAAGTGTGCGGTACCACTCTGAAACAGCCTCCAGCCCACAATATTTCTTGGGCGAAGGAAGGGAGCTGCCCTGCAAAGAAAAATAAGGCAAATGGTTAGCCGAGATAGTGAGGACAACAATTAAACAATTAAATAAAAAAAAAAAGAAAAAGAGAGAAAGAGGGAGAGGCTGTAAAAGGGGGCGTCACCCAGATTTGCGTACCAAAGGACACTTAGGGTAGTGTCTGATGGCCTTGCTTTAATTTGCGTGCCACTGGGTGCCTAAGAGGGTATCTAGAGGCGTTACCTTGATTTGTGTGCCAAAGGACACTTAAGGTGGTGTCTGATGGCCTTGCTTTGATTTGCATGCCATTGGGTGCCTAAGAGGGTATCTAGAGGTGTTACCTTGATTTGCGTGCCAAAGGACACTTAAGGTGGTGTCTCATGGCCTCGCTTTGATTTGCATGCCATTGGGTGCCTAGGAGGATATCTAGAGGCATTACCTAGATTCGTGTGCCAAAAGACACTTAAGGTAGTGTCTGATGACCTCGCTTTGATTTGTGTGCCACTAGGTGCCTAGGAGGATATCTAGAGGCGTTACCTAGATTCACGTGCCAAAGGATACTTAGGGTAGTGTCTGATGGCCTCGCTTTGATTTGTGTGCCACTAGATGCCTAGGAGGGTATCTAGAGGCATTACCTAGATTCACGTGCCAAAGGACACTTAAGGTGGTGTCTGATGGCCTCGCTTAAATTTGTGTGCTACTAGGTGCCTAGGATGATATCTGGGGGCATTACCTACATTTGCGTGCCATTAGGAGCTTGGGGCAGAATCTAGGGGCATTACCTCTAATCTATGTGGTGAGGTATGAAGCTAATATAAATAAATGCATAAATTGAAAGGGAAAGAGTAAGAATACTGACCTGGCCCCATATGGAGCGACAATCGTGGTGGGTCGTGTCTGCCAGAGTGACCCCAGAAAGATACCATGCAGCCCATGCGTCGTGAGCAGTGGTACCGAGTAGTGGCTCCCGGTGAGACTGGCGTCCTCGTCGACGGAAATACATGGTGTGAGCAAATAAAAAGGGTTTGAAGTCAAAAATAAAAAACGACAGAGCTTCGCAGCAGAAATGAGAGTGAAGGAATGAGGGAGGGAGCCCTCTATTTATAAATTTTCTATCGCGCCCACGGCGCCGTGGAATTCTCCATGGTCCCGTGGAACAGCGGCCCACGGCACCGTGGAGGATTGCCCACGGAGCCATGAAGGCTGGCACGGAGCCGTGCACACGGGGCCGAGCAAGCACGGTGCCGCCCATACAGGGAGCCGTGCGGACCCCCACACGACGCCGTGGACCAAAAAAAATAATAATAATAATAAAATAAAATAAATTAAAAAATTAAAAAAATAATAATAATAATAATAATAAATAAATAAATAAATATATATATATATAAAAGATCCCCAGTGAAATCCCTCAATACTAACTTTCGATCGAGTGGTGCCTTATCACCCTCAAATTGGATCTTCGGGCCGAGTGGTGCCTTATCTAGATCTTCGGTCGAGTGAGGCCTTATCACCCTCCAAACTTGATGGTTTCGGTCGAGTGGAACCTTATAACCATCCAAGTTTGACTTTTGGTTGAGTGGTGCCTTATCTCACCCTCAAATTGGATCTTCGGGCCAAGTGGTGCCTTATCTAGATCTTCGGTCGAGTGATGCCTTATCACCCTCCAAACTTGATGGTTTCGGTCGAGTGGAACCTTATAACCATCTAAGTTTGACTTTTGGTTGAGTGGTGCCTTATCACCCTCAAATTGGATCTTTGGGCCGAGTGGTGCCTTATCTAGATCTTCGGTCGAGTGATGCCTTATCACCCTCCAAACTTGATGGTTTCGGTCGAGTGGAATCTTATAACCATCCAAGTTTGACTTTTGGTTGAGTGGTGCCTTATCACCCTCAAATTGGATCTTCGGGCCGAGTGGTGCCTTATCTAGATCTTCAGTCGAGTGGTGCCTTATCACCCTCCAAACTTGATGGTTTCGGTCGAGTGGAACCTTATAACCATTCAAGTTTGACTTTTGGTTGAGTGGTGCCTCATCACCCTTAAATTGGGTCTTCGGGCCGAGTGATGCCTTATCTAGATCTTCGGTCGAGTGGTGCCTTATCACCCTCCAAACTTGATGGTTTCGGTCGAGTGGAACCTTATAACCATCCAAGTTTGACTTTTGGTTGAGTGGTGCCTTATCACCCTCAAATTGGATCTCCGGGCCGAGTGGTGCCTTATTTAGATCTTCGGCTGAGTGGTGCCTTATCACCCCCCAAAATTTTATCCCAGTGGAGTCCCCCATATTCGATTTGGTGGGCCGAGTGGTGCCTTACCTAGGTCTTTGGTCGAGCGGTGCCTTATCACCCTCAAAAATTGTTTGAGCAATGCTCACAAGATAAAGATTTGGTTCTTCCAAGTTTTTCTTTTGAGGATTATCGAAAGATTTCATCGCGATTAACCTTTGTTTTTAGCAACTCTGCCGCCTTTGAGCAAAGCGTCAGCAGTACATGCTCTTGGTGACAAAATTAGTTGGTCTTTTGTCTTTACCCTTCGGCTGTTGGCACAGGCCTCGGCCAAAGAGGGGCAAACAGTAGACGCTGATTTTTGTTACCCCCTAATTGGCGATGATGACAACGGGACATGGACGATGGATGACGCACCCCCCCTCTTTTCAGACCCAAAGATACCTGGCCCATAAGACCAAGAACCATGCTGAGCACAAAATGGCCCATTTTAGGCCCAAAAATAAAGAACAATGGCACTCCGCGCCCACGGCACCGTGGGTACCTTCCCACGGCACTGTGGGGAGGTGTACCGGATTTCCACGGCGCCATGAGGGGGTGTGACATCAGCCTGCTAACGTCACCCATGGCGCCGTGGAAAAGTCTCCCACGGCGCCGTGGAGGACTTTTTCGGCTAGGAGAGAGAAAAGGTCCCTCCCTATAAATAGGAGGGTCCCCTCCCACATTTCCCAAGGAAGATTGGGTAGAGAGACCCTCCCCAAGTGATTTCTAGCATCTTTTCTCCCATTTCACCCTCATTTCTCCTCCTTCTCTCATGAGTGTGTGAGTGTGTGAGTATGTGAGGTTTTCCTGGGGTGGGCAGATCCTTCGATTGTCCCTCTGAGTATAGAGCGCTTTGGCTCCTTAGCTTTGGTATCCCGTCTGTGCACGGATAACCATCGAAACTCCCTTGTTACAGATGTTATTCTGTCTGTTTACTCTTTTCCAAATCACTCGAAAGAGCCGTTACTCTGCCAAGAAAGAAGCAGCGCCGATCCATTCGTCCATCTCCCCTGAGCCAGGGGCATATAACCATACAGGTATAATTATTGCATTTTTGTCGATCCAATGTAGTCCTTTCATATTTTACCGCTTTAGTCTGCACTTTTCACATATATAATGTAGTTTATTGTACTTTAGTTTAATTCATAGCACCTGAATGTAGTTCATAATATCCCCCATCCCCGTAATAAGAGAGAAACAACATTCGTCCTTACGTAGCATCTAACACAGAGAGACCGGCTTCGACCGGGCAAGGTGGGTGCCTAACACCTTCCCACACTCGTAACCTAACCCCTTACCCGAACCTTTGGTTGGACCATATGGAGTCACGTAGCCCGATTCCTCTCACCACGGGTAGGGCTACACTTAATGGGTCCTAGGCCCTAACCCTAGGTGGCGACTTCTCATTAGGTTAACATATTTTAATGCATGATCCCAATCCCCTATTTATCATATATTGACAATGTTATCCACATCCATACACACACACATGTATCTCCCAAAACCCTATGTCACCAATACACTAGCAAGAAGGGCTGAGGAAACCTTCATCCGGGAGGACCGCGGTACTTACAACTCCCATTTATCTTTAGTTAGGGTTTAGGTTGAATGAAACCTAGATTTAGCAACAATGTTGCAACTTGGGTCTTTAAATGATCATAAATAGGGAATGGAACCTCATCAATGAAGTCCCCTTCCCTATCCAACTTATGGTTTGGACTCCAAATGGAATCCTAGGTCGATCCTTCCCAAGGTGAGATCCCTAAAACCCAAAATAGAATAGAGAGGGAGAGAAAGAGGAGTGCTAGGTTACTTAATACTTGGAAGTCCAATGCAAACCCTCCAAATGAGCAAGCCATTAATGCCTCCACCTTCTTCGTCACCTCCCACTCTCCCTTCCTTCTTCTTCTCCCTTCACTTCAATGCCCAATCGGTTGGTGGGAGAAATGAATAAGCCAATAAAGGCCAAGGTTCCTATTATCTAACTAAATGGCCTTAAGGCCTATTTGGTTGGGTTCAAAAGTCATGAAAACACTTAAAACATATTATAAGGCTTATGGGCCCACTAACAAGGCTTAACAATGCAAGGGTAAGAAGGGGGATAGGTCCCACCAGGTTAGGGAATATAGCATCGTGTCTGAAACACGGGCACGTGGGTCCTACACATGGAAACACTCAAAATAGGCATGATAGCACGAACGGGTTATCGGACGAACTTACCAGCAGTGGGTCCATTTGTTGATCCGTTCTTGTTGAAAGGGCTGAACAACCAAAGAAATGCCTCTGGGCCTTGGCCTGCACTTCAAGGGCTTCGAGGAGGCTTTGACCACATGAGTGCGAGGGCAAGGACCATACCTATAATGTAGACTCATTTTTCATCAAGGGCTAACTCCTAAACCCCAAACAACAGTTTCTTCTCAATGCATACTGCACAGAGGCACCACTTGTTGATGCAAGCGAGCACCGGGTTCTCCTTACGATCCTCTTTGCTTTTGGGGCTGGTGCTAAGAGGGTAATATAGAAAGTCACCGTCCACGAACCTTCCTCAATCCCGATTAAGGAATCTTTCTTCAACCGCGAGTCTGATGTATTGATCAACGATCTTATGAGTTGGCTTAACGACCATCGCAAATAATTCACCTGTGTACACTGTTGTCTCACCTACGTGGCACAAAATTACAATTATATGTTAGGGTCTTAGGTGCGGTTATAACATTCCCCACACCTTATAAGAAATTTCGTCCTTAAAATTTGACTTAGCTTCTAAGTCAAACAGGGAGGGATACTTCGCCCCCCGCAGCTCAACTTCAGATTCCCAAGGCACCTCTTCTATCGAATGATTGAACCACTTCACCTTCAGATATGAGAGAGGACGGGTGCAAAGGTGAAGTATATTAT
This sequence comes from Telopea speciosissima, assembly GCF_018873765.1. Taxonomy (NCBI): domain Eukaryota; kingdom Viridiplantae; phylum Streptophyta; class Magnoliopsida; order Proteales; family Proteaceae; genus Telopea; species Telopea speciosissima. Next base: position 3,963,162 of record NC_057921.1, read on the forward strand.
TATCCTTTTGGGCCACTCCTCATAGGTCATGTCAGCCACAAGCTCTGGTGGTTCTTATGATAGCATGTGGCTCGGGTCATGAACGTACTTTCGTAACATGGACACATGGAATACGTTCTGTACACCTTCTAAAGATGGAGGAAGTGCCAACTGATAAGCCATTAGCCTGACACGTACGAGAATCTTATAAGGTCCAATAAACCTCGGACTCAACTTACCCTTCTTACTGAATTGCATCACCCCTTTAGTGGGTGACACCTTGAGAAATACTTTGTCCTCGACAGTGAACTCTAAATCCTTCCTTCTCAGGTTTGCATACCCCTTCTGTCTGGACTGAGTAGCCTTGATTCATTCTCTGATTAGGTTCACCTTCTCACAATTTTTCTGGATTAGTTCGGGTCGCAAAAGATGGCGCTCACCAAATTCATCCAGTAAAGTGGTGTTCTACATTTCTTCCCATACTGGGCTTCGAACGGTGCCATACCAATTATAGCTTGATAATTATTGTTGTAAGCCAACTCAATGAGTGAGATGTGCTCATCCTAGCTGCCTTGCATGTCAATAGCACAAGCTCGTAGCATGTCTTCCAATGTCTATTTGGTCCTCTCCGACTGTCCATCTAAGGACGAAAAGCTGTACTAAAACTCAATAATGTGCCCATTGCCTTCTGGAATCCACCCCAAAACTTGGATGTAAACCTTGGATTATGGTCAGAGATGATGCTAACAGGAACTCTGTGCTAGCGGACCACATTATCAATATACAAGTGGGCCAGCTTGTCCATTGAGTAGGTGATCTTCATAGGAATGAAGTGAGCTATCTTCGTCAATCTGTCTACCACAACCCAGATGGCATCGACACCTCTAGGTGTACGGGGTAACCCGGTGATGAAGTCCATAGTAACATGCTCCCATTTCCACTCCGGGATGGGCAACGACTCTAAAAGGCCATGAGCTCACTGCCTATCCGCCTTCACCTGCTGACAGGTGAGACACTTAGCCAAAAAAACTCAGCCGCATCTCTCTTCATTTCGCTCCACCAGTAATGTCCCTTCAAATCCTGGTACATCTTTATGCTACCTGGATGGATTACATATGGAGAGTCGTGGACTTCTGTTAGGATTTCCTTCCGCAACTGTGCATCCTTAGGAACATATAGCTGATCTCTAAATAGGAGGACGCCATCCCCGGTCAATGTAAAATTTAACTCTCGTTGTGTGTCCTCCCGAATACCTCTAATTATTTCTTGAAAATTCTCATCGAAAGCTTGGGCTGACTGGATTCTCCCCACCAATGTTGACTGTACTGATAAGGCTGTCAAAGATAGGGTAGCACCCTCTTTTAGTAACTCTAGGTCCATCCTCCTAGCTTCCTCAATATGTCTTTCATTGACCGCCAATGACTCCAGTGATAAGGTCTGGGATTTTTGGCTCAGTGCATCAGCTACAACATTTGCTTTACCAGGGTGGTAATGGATGGTGCAGTCATAATCTTTCATCAACTCCAACCATCACCGTTGTCTCATGTTGAGTTCATTTTGTGTAAAGAAGTACTTGAGACTCTTGTGGTCACGGTAGATCTCACTCTTCTCACCATATAGATAATGTCTCTAGATTTTCAAAACTAAAACCACAGCTACGAGCTCCAGGTCATGGGTCAGATAATTCTTCTCATAATCTTTCAACTATCAAGAACTGTAGGCTACTACCTTCCCATCTTACATCAAGACACTAACCAAGCCCATCTTGGATGCATCACTGTAGACCACCATCCCTCTAGTACCATTAGGAATGGTAAGTACTGGAGTGGAAACTAACCACTTCTTCAGCTCCTGGCAACTTTTCTCACAGTTAGCAGATCACTCGAACTTCACTCCCTTTTGGGTCAGTTGTGTCATAGGAGCTAAAATCCTTGAGAAGTTTTCGATGAATCTCCTGTAGTAGCCAGCTAGACCCAAGAAGTTACGAATATCTACCACACCCTTGGGGGTCTCCCAGTCAACTACTGATTTCACCTTGCCAGGATCAACTTCAATACCCTTGACAGAGATAAGGTGTCCTAAGAATGCAACTTGTTGTAGCTAGAATTCACACTTACTGAACTTGGCGTACAATAGCTTCTCTCTCAAGCATTGCAATACCAGATGGAGGTGGTCTGCATGCTCTTCTTCACTCTTGGAGTAGTAGATTAAGATATCATCAATGAAGACTATGAAATACTTATCTAGGACATAATGGAATATCCAGTTCATTAACTCCATGAAGGCTGTCGGGGCATTGGTCAGGCCGAAAGACATGACTAAGAATTTGTACTGACCATAGTGAGATCTGAAGGCTGTCTTCCTAATATAACTGTCTCTGATCTTCAACTGGTGGTACCCCGATCAGAGATCAATCTTTAAGAATACTCTAGCACCTTGCAGTTGATCAAACAAGTCGTCGATCCTGGGTAAAGGGTACCTATTCTTAATTGTCAATTAATTGAGTTCACGGTAGTCAATGCACATCCTCATACTACTGTCCTTCTTCTTCACAAATAACAGGTGCTCCCCACGGAGATACACTGGATAATGAAGCCTTTCTTCAATAGGTCTTGAAGTTGTGCTTGTAGCTCCTTCAACTCAATCAGTGCCATCCTATAGGGGGCTTTAGACACTGGGGTTGCACCTAGTATCAAGTCTATCATGAATTCCATCTCACGATCCGGCGGCAATCGTGTGAGGTCTTCCGAAAAGACGTCCGAAAATTCTCTCACCACACTGATTTCTTTGAGTGGTTTAACCCTTGCCTCAACATCTATCACCGATGCCAAATAGCACTGACATCCTTCATTCATCAGTTTCTAGACTTGCAATGCAGAGATAATCATTTTCTTGGGCTTCTTCCATTCATTGCCCTTGAACTCAAACTCTACGCCCTTCTTTGGTTTGAATAGTATCTTCTTCTCTGCACAGATTAGATTAGCCCCATGTATAGATAGCCAATCCATGCCCAGAATTACGTCAAAATCCTTCATATTTAGCTCTATCAAACGGGCCACCATCCCTCTATCGCTCACTTGAACATGATAAGGTTCATATATCTGATTGAGTTCAACTACACTACTTGTTGGTGTGCTAACCATCAAGCCTTGAGTCATTTATTTTGGTTTAGTTTTTATCTTCCCGGCAAATGAGGGAGAGATAAAAGAGTGAGAAGCCCCCAAATCGAACAATACATAAGCAGGTTGTACACATACAAAGATCATACTTGACAGACACCAACAACCAAATTGTAGCAATAAATTCACACGTATGCATCACTTTGAGGACTAATTGTGATACCTGTGATGACACTTGGATCGGCATGGGCTTCCTCAGTTGTGAGGGAGTAGACACGCCCTTGGACCCGATTAGTAGTTGGGGTAGGGAGAGGATGACCGACTGTCCATGTTTGGGAAGCCATAGGAGGAAGGGCAGCTGAAGGGCCTCCCCATCGAGGTTGTGGACAATCTTTAATCATGTGCTCGGCTTCATTGTAATTATAGCACACGAGGGTCTGTGTGCCATAATGGGGTGCTAATGCTGTCTTGGGTGCCTGAGTTGCATCAGGTATGTAGTACCAGACTGGGGATGCAGTGGAGTATGATCCCCTTTGAAATTTACTGGGCCCCTTGTAACTAGAAGAACTCATGGGCCTCTTGCCAGCTTATATAGCCCTTTAACTCTCCCTATGCTAATCTTCGATTATCTTAGCAACCTAGACCACCTCTGTATAGGTGGGGTAGTTGTGCAGCACCACAGAAGTGCTGATGCTATGCCTAAGCACTTTCTTGAGCTTCCTTGCCTTGACATTGTCGGGCTTCTGTTGCTCTAGAGCAAAGTAGAAGAGTTCTTCAAATAATTGTTGGTACTTGAGGACCGATTTGGACCCTTGAATAAGGCTCACAAACTCGACTTCCTTCTTATCTTGGAAGTTTCGGGGAAAATAGTTTTGAAGAAAAACTTTGGTGAATTAGGCCCACGTGGCATCAGGGTGAGTAGCCCAAAAGTTTTCCTTGGTAGACCGCCACCACGCATCGGTATCACCACAGAATTGGAATACCGCGCACCTTATCTTTTTCGCATCGTTACATTGGAGGACCTCAAAAATCCTCTCTAGATCTCGAATCCATTGAGCGGGGAGTAAAGTATCATTAGTCATCCGATTGAAAGTAAGAGGGGGTGCTTCTGAAACTTTTCGGACAACTTGGAGGGATCAATATAGGTTGGTGTGGCCACTTGCACTTGTGGAACTTCTGGAGTAGGGAGAGGAGGAGTTGGCACCACTTGTGCCAAGAGAGTTTCGGCAGCAGTAGCATGGGCTGGAGGAGGGGTTCCTTGTGCAGCAACAACTACAGGTGCGTACAGGAGGGGGCACTTGCTGCCTTTCTCTAGCAATGTACCTGAGTTGGTTGGACATGGTTTGCATGAAAAGACGTTGCTCCTGCTGTGCATCTCTATGCTCTTTTTGCATAACTTGAAGCATATTACTCAATAACGCAGCAGCATCCGCACTATTGTTAACCGGAGGAGGCATTGGTAAGGCCATGTTAGAGGCATCATCGGCATCGTCCCTAGGAGGGGAATGGATTCGGTTCCGTGTATTAACCATGATGAGCACCTATTCATGTTTAAGATGCCTCACTTGGTTAGAACACAAAAGGCATAAGGAAACAACAAGGCTCAAGCAAGAAGGAGAGTATAATGAACAAGGGAAAGATCATAGAAAGGAGGAGTACTAAGCATAGGAGGAGTGTAGGTTAAGGAAACCAGGCAAAAATCCTTTTAAAACGCGAACGGATTCACGGACTGATGCAATCTTGTGAGTTCGTTCGTGACTCCGTACCAAAAATTTTTAAGGATGGATTTACGAAAGGATCAAGCATAGTGGATCCATCCGTGGTTCTATCCTCAGAAATAATGTTTAAATAAAAAAACACCGAATAGAATGGATTATCGGACGGATTCTTGATCGTAACTCCGTTCGATAATCTTTCCAGTTAAAGTCACGAGATTTCAAATTTTTACACGGAACGGATTTACGAATAGAGTCCCAATAGTGGATCCATTCGTGGAATTTTTATAAAAATACCCAGCCGCGAGTATTTAAACTTGTTTGGCTTTTTGCTAGGGTGGAGTTGTAGAGCAAGGGAGCCCCACAAGCGTCCGTCCGTGACTCCTTTCTCTTCTCTTGGTGTTTTTGAGGCTTAGGCTTGAAGATTTACATCTACAATCTAAAGGTAAGACCCTTTTTCTCTCTTGTTCTCATTTTCCAGATTTCCTTCTTCCTAGGTTTTTTCTAGGTTTTTGTTAATCCTTTCCCTCTTTCATTTTTCTGTACACATGTGTATGAATGGCATTTTATTTGTGATTCCTTGGTCCTATTGGGGTTATTCAAGTGTTGAGAACCCCCAAGCACCACCACCACCATAGATTCTTGTAAGGGTTGGATGAGCCCTTCCCAAAACCGAAATTATCCACTGTTTTGGTTAAAACAGCCTTGTAGCTTGAATGTGTTTATAGTTCCTCTTCAAACAACACCTATGCTTGTTGATTAGATGCTTCTACTCTTGTTTGGGTCATCTTGATAGTTTTCTAGACAATGGTTGGGAGTAAACCCTAAATATCTACTGTTTTGGGGGAAATATATTTAATACACGAATGCTTTCATTGTTTCCTTCACCATTACTTAAGATTTGTTTGTTAAATACTTTCCAAGCTAAATACTTTCCAAGCATGCTTTTGATTGTTTATGTATCTTCTAGATTCGAGTTTGAAGGAAATTCCTACACTTGTATTGATTTCTCTTCAATTCCATCCTAGTTGAGTGTTTGAACCTTACATTAATAAGCCTTGGATTTGTCTATTTCCATTAGTGACCAATAGTATAAGCTTGTTTTGTATTAGGGAGTAGCATCTCCATTTTTGCTTCATGTTTAAAGGGAACTTAGCTCCCAAATGCTGTTTTTTGGGAATTAATAGGGTGAGGCCATCATCAAAATTTATTTGGGTGTATACTTGCTGGTTTTTTTTTTTTTGTCATTTGTTATTGGTCTCACTCTTTGTTTCAATTGGCTTAACTATTTACCTGCTTGGATTCCTTGTGTGTAGATAGGCAATCACAATGGCTCCTAGGCAACGTAACGCTCGCGCACCTCAAGCGGCACCGGCACAATTCGATGCCAACTAGTTCGTATCTACTGAGGCCAAAGGATTGTTTCAAGAACACTACCATGACAGGTGCATCCTTTTGGGGAGGGACTTTGTCACTGAGGATTTGGTGGCCTTAAAAGTGGGGCCAAGGTTCAACTTGTTGGGGTGGATAAATATGCTAACACCCCTAGATTTTACTACCCCAAGTTGGTTAGGAACTTCTACTCCAACTTGGTTGTTATCCACGAGGGTGAACTGATGTGCCGGATCACCTCCTTTGTGAAGGGAGTGCCCAAATCATTTGATGAGTGATAAGCACATTTATGTGTGAAATCTTAGGGCATAAATCATACATTTTACCACATTGGACAGAGTTACTCGGTGCTTTCTTGTGCTTTTCAGGTTTTAGGTGAATTCTTGAGAAAATGGAAGAGATGATGCTAAAGAAATGTTTTTAAGCTGTTTAAAGGTGTTAATGGCTTGGATGTGTAGCCCATCGAGTCAGCTTCGCAACGGTTCAAACGGCACTTGATTCCGAGTTGAAACGAAGAAGTTACGGCCGTTTCCGTAACGAAGCGTGAAAATGGTCTGTAGGGGTTTATTTGTAATTATTGACAGTCGGCCGGAGACAAAGTGAAGCGAAAGTTCAGATTCTAGGAGCCTTAACGCAATAACCAGAAGTTATATTTCCTGTACCCGAAAGATTCCATTTGGAGGGCTCTGGACAGTCCAACTTCAACTTGAGATATCTTGGGCTCCCGAACTCCAAATTGGACGAAATTTGGGTCTATTTTGGGTGATTTTTCGTAAGGAACACAATGGTGAGGCCTATATAAGCACCCCATGCTCCACGTTTTCTGAAGGACAGAATGGGTATTTTATTTATTCTTGAAGGAATCCTAGTCATCACCCTTACTCTCTCTCTCCTCCAACTTCTGAAGGGCACTTCTGAAATTCTATTTGGGATAGATTTATATTTTCTCATCTATGGAAGGTTGAAAAATCAAAGATGCTTTGATTTTATTGCTTGGAGAAGATATCTACAAAGAAAAGGAAGCACTTGTTAGAATTGGAAGTTTATTTTTCTAGAAATAGAAGATGCCATGTAAACAATCTTCTCTTCTTCTTCTTTCTATTTTTTTCTTTTTCTTAGGATTCAAGGCATTGTAAAGAGGAAAGAGAAGAGAATATTCTCTTTTCTTAGGGAATATTTCTCCTACACTTCCATCTTCTCTCTTCTCCTCTCTTCCACCTATAAATACCCCCTACCTCTCTTGTAAAAATTTGCTCATTCACTTAGTGAAATTTCTTCTCTTCTTCTCCTTCTAATTTGTGATTTTTGGCTTTTCTAAGTTCTAGTTTGCTTTTATAATTTTTAGTTAATGCTTATAATAGGTTTAGTTTATGCTTTAATTTCAATTTAAGTCTTCAATTGGGTTGTAATTTCTTAATTCTAGTTTAGGTTTTAAGCCTTCTAGTCTAAGTTCTTAAGTTGATGACAAGACTTGAAGATTTAGAAGAGGAGGCTATGGTAAGTTTATGCAAGTATTCAAGCTTTTCATTTACATTCATGCAAGCACATCCAGGTTTTACTATCTAAACTCTCAATCTCATTCTCCATCTCCTCTATCTCTCTCTATCTTCTTCTTCTTCCCCCTCTATTTCTTTTATTTTAATTTTATATGGTTGTGGTTTATGGATGCATTTTTATTCCCTTATTTCTTTTTATGTGGTTAGTATGTGTGGCTGTATTTTTATTCCTTTCAATTCGCTTTAGTTTGATAGGTTAGATGCTCATGTGTTAGGACGCCGATTTAATCCCTTAATTTTGTTAGATGCTTATGAGTTAGGATGCATTGATTTTCGTTAGTTTAATTAGTTTAATTTAACACTTTAATTTGGTTCATTTTGCATTACTTTTAAGTTAGTTAAATAGAGTGGCGTATATCTCCTCGTGTTCGACCCGTAGCTACAATTGACCCGTACGCTTGCGGTTTTATTTTAACTCAAACAATGAGGGAGAGTTGGGAGGTATCATTGACGTCGCTTCAGAAGGGGACATAATTTATCATCCACTAGGAAGGGATCCTCTCACTTGTCTCCCAAATTTATCATCCACTGGGAAGGGATCCTCTCACTTGTCTCTCACTTGTCTCCCAAATTTATCATCCACTGGGAAGGGATCCTCTCACTTGTCTCCCAAATTTATCATCCACTGGGAAGGGATCCTCTCACTTGTCTCCCAAGGTTAGTCTACAGGCTCCTGTACTCAATACTTACAAATGAAAAGTTTGAACACAGGGTGAACATAACAGAGTTTGGTCGCTCACAACGTATCTTGGGTCACATTGTCCAGACCAACCTGGTTCCTACGAAAGGGCACAGTGTCGAACCCTCTCTCGTGGTTGCTTCTACGACGTTCTCTCTATACGAGGGTGAGCAGATATGCTTGCTTTATATCATGATAAGGCACATGGGTCAAGCAGTGGCTAAGCCCAGGCGCAAGATTACCTTACCCTATGGGGGGTTACTCACCCGAGTCTTTCTACACTTTGAGGTAGACCTTGATGGCGAAGAGGCACTGGAAAGCCGTGAAGAGCCTTTTGGTTACAATGCTCTCACCAGGATTCAGCTCAGCTCTTACACCTTTAGTGATGGGGAGCCTGTCGACCCAATAGTGGACAAAGAAGCCCAGGAAGATGAGGGGAATGAGGAGGGAAACATAGAACCGGTGCAGAACACTGTGGGAGCCCCCGCTTAGGGAGCATGAATATGAGTGCGGTCATGTCTGTCATATGACAGCTAGGTAGTAGTGTATCCCAGCTGACCAACAACATGGTCCAGCTCAACACCAAAATGACACAGGGATTCGCTGACATCCGAGGGCAGTTTACATCTTATGACCATCGCTATGAGAAGATGGAGAAAGATATCCATGATATCTACAACTATGTGACCTACGAGGGAAACGATGAGGATGACTATTGGGGTGGTGATGATGGTGATATGGGGGACTAGGCCCCATGGCATTGACTATTATCTTTTGCTTATGGTAGCACTGTCTATTGTTTTCTTTTTAATGTTATATTTCAGTCCATGTAGAACTTAATATGTTTAGTTGTAATTTTGTAGTTTCTTTTTGGTTTCAAATATGATGTGATCGCCTTTAAGCAAGTTTGGAATGTAAGAGACAACTAGAACTCTAAGTAGTTAGATACATACACTTACACGTGCCATATGTTGGAGAGAGAGAGAGCATGTTGTCTAGGCTCATATTATTAGCATTTTATCTTTGGAGCCAACAGATGTTGCATTTTTTATTATTACTCTTGTTATCATATTGGATGAGCTGAAAAGTATAGGAAGTTAATTTGTTCCACAATTGTGTGCTATCAATAGGGGTTCCTTCCCCCCCCCCCCCTCTCTCTCTCTCTCTCTCGTGCAAATGCAAATAATATCATATTACTCATTATAATTCAAAATGCTCTTGGAGAGAGGAGGTGAATGACTATGTACAAACATTAAAGGTGAATCTAGATTGTAATACATAAGCAATGTATGAGGACTTAGTTAAACATTTTATCTAGCCAAAACTCTTACTCTCTCTTTCTCTTCTCTCTTAAGATTTGACATTATTACAAGGACAAAATAGCAGATTTATTAGCCAACTTAATGTCTACAGGTCAAGGAAACCTTTTGTTTCGTACCCATAGGGCAACCATAATGAAAATGGTATGGCAAGGAATGGTATGTGCTCTAGATATTTCACAATGCAAATAGGAAACTCTTCTATGTATGTTTCTCCTTTATACTCATTTCACTTTTGAAGATATCTATGAAAAACATATCTTATTGCAAAGATTTGATTATCCATTTTTTACTGTATAATCAATCAAACCTAAAGAAAACCATACTTTTGTACTCGGCTTTTGCTGTTCTTCATCCACTGTTTTCTTTTTCTTTCATTTTACCCCCATGGCCTCTCTAGGGTAGTGATATCAAGGATCTAAGTCATTCTATCCGTCGCTTATTGAGAATTTGAGATGGCACGAGAAGGGAAACCTTGTTTGTAGTTGCATAGCATTTTGATCAAATTTTAGGAGGAAAAAGGTGCCATACTCATATTCGAACCCATAATGGTTACGTCTTCGTTCATGAATTGCTTAGGCTTTAACTCATTGGGCTCTGATTGGAGAGCTTCATCATGGGTTATCATCTACACATTCACCAAGGCAGTTGCTCTTGAGTGAGAACATAAATAAAGTTCATCCAAGAAACCATGCTGACTGGCTTATGCTATTAAGAACACTGATCTTGCAAAGCAAACATACCAACACTTCTGATCTGGGAATCATTCATTGGCTCCCCATGTTCAACCAATTGGGCTGGTGGAAAAATTTTAATGTATAAATATTGTGAGATATGCTTTGTGATCTGTATTTAGGTTGTAATGGGTTAGATATGAAAATTTTAAATGTATAAATATTGTGAGATATGCTTTGTTATCTGTATTTAGATTGTAATGGGTTAGATATGTTCAAAACTTATTAACAAGAAGTTACAAAGTTTCCAATCATCGTTCTCCACCAACATTTGCACAGAATATACAAACAGAGTATGTATATTTCAAATGCCGATTGTTTTAATAATCTAGCTTTACAAGCCATCGGTTCAACCATCCTTGATGGAAGGTCCGTTAAACAAGTTAATAGGCATGAGTGAAATTGTGTCATTAAGGTTGACCATTCCTTCTTGTGGATGATAGTAAGTTGAAAAGTTTAAAAGTTAGGATGCCACACTAATTCATTAGCCTTTATTTCAACTCTTAGTAATTAATTTGTTTCATTGGCTTTGATTCTAAATCCCTAGCATTGGCATTCAACATAAGATTTAGGATGCCACACTAATTCATTAGCCTTTATTTCAACTCTTAGTAATTAATTTGTTTCATTGGCTTTGATTCTAAATCCCTAGCATTGGCATTCAGCATAAGATTATTTAAAGGAGACAAAAAAAAATTATATAACTAATTTTGATCTTGAAGTAAAAGGCAATTCACCTGATCCTTATATATTTCGAATATAGATGCCAAATGCTCCGCCATTAATTTGATCAATTCTCTATCTCTCAACCTCTCATCTTCTCAATATGACCTTCACTTTATGATCTAGTTTTTCTTTTTGCAAGCCTTGTGAAAACCCCAGTGGACAAAACCAAGAGAGAAAAGAGTAGCGTAATAATAAAAAAACAAAATAATCAAAAAATCATTTGTAATATATTGCTAATAGAGGCAAGGGGAAACATGGTTCTATATCTCGTGTCAAAAAATAAAGTTGCACACTATTGACGAATTCACTTCACCTTAAAAAGAAAAAAAAAAAAAAATTCAATTTACTTTTATAAAGAAGATCAATCTTATTGAGAATGGAAGGAAGCAAAGTCCAGGAAGAGAGCACCCATTTTTCGACCTCATGCTCTTGAACAGATTTTACTTATATCCTTCATCTCTCAAAGATGGCGACAGTAGAGAATCCAAATTGCATTTCAAGATGCCTCGCTAAATCAGGGATTGCACTGGTATTCACCACTTTTGTAGAAAATTCAAAATCGTCTTGCATTGGAATAGTTGATGGATTCATTGGTTTGTGAGAGAGAGAGATAAGGATACAAGGTGTGTGGATTTATCCGATGGAGGGTTAAGATTTGGAAAGCCATGTCGAAGTGGGGCATTTGGAGGGTTGTATTGGTTGAGGACCTGAAGATGTGCAACGTTTCAAAGAGACAAGCCCTTGTCAAAAACTATATTTTTTTATTATTTATCCACAGAAAACATCAAAGAGACTACAAGAACTTATCTTTGCTGACTCCGAGTTCATAATCCAATAAGAAAAGAAAAATTGCGGAGCAGATATAAGTTGTTCTATTGTAAACCAAAAATACAAAAAGCAGGAAAACAAAAAACCTCTGTAAACAAGAGCTGTAAACACAAAAGAGATGAATTTGCAACCCAAAGAGTTCATATGCAATCAGAGAATCTCATATGCTTGCCATTTGGTAAACCCATTCACTTTCTGCACCCAATTTCCTTGTATCTGTATCTTTTTAACCCCATAGAAGTTTACCAGCCTCTGAGCTAAACCACTCTAAGGAAGGGGAAAAACACCTGATGCAATTTAGAGAAGGCCACCAATACAAATCTCTATTTGAAATCCATTACAGCTCAGTCATGCCAAAAGCAGAGACAAAACACCAAATTCACACATACTCTGATGCCAGTTTCTAAACAAAAGTTGATAAATAATGATTAAGAAAACAGTAAGTCTGGACATAATCCAATCACTTTCTCATATCTTACTTTAGAAAGAAACGAAGTAAAAACTCCAAAAGAACTGAATTTCCAGTTTAGAGCCTCTGAAAATGAGAAAGAAAAAGATCAAAAGGAGTCCCAAAAATAGAGAAAGCCAATATGTATAACCCATGGCTGCAGCAGAAATAATAAAAAATTGAAAAGTCTTATCTAAAATCTTTCAAAGAGGGGAAAAAGGGGGCAAAAACTCCACAACTTTGCAAGTCTGAGTTTTGTTTGCACTCAATTACAGAAAATAGAGATGAACCCGTCTCAAGTTTGATTAGCATTTTCTTGAAATTTCAATTTTTAAAGCAACAAGATTCAAAAAATTAATTTAAAAAATGGAGAAAAGAGTATTGTAGGCCTAAAAAAAACACCCACTATAGTCCAATCAATCAACTTCTCATTTTCAACCAAAACAGCTTGTGGGTGTGGAGGGAAGGAGAGAGAGAGAAACCAAAATAGAGAAATGAGGGGTGGGACAAGAAAGAACACAGATGAAATACCAGGTTGAGATTTTGTGACCCTGCTTCATGTACCTGTGATCAACAATCCCTGAGAAGGACGATAGAAAAGGGAAAAAAAAATCAACGATTGGAAGTATAGCATTTGATGGAGTCAGAACTAATTCGCATCAAAATTACATGTAAAAGTCCTTTCCCCGTCCACAGACAGTACCTTGGTAACTCCTTGAGAAAGACAAATTTGACACTTACCAGCTCCAGACTGTTGCCATATTAGTAACAGATGTATATGTATATTCTACCCAGATAGGAAATTCTTCTTGGCGAGCAGACCACTTTCTGAACACACAAATAGATTCATGTATCTTTATTTCGACTTTCTTTATTTTCCCTTCCTTAAGTTGGAGATATAGGGAAACTAAGGAAAAATAACATTATAAAGTACATGAAGACTGCTTACTACAGTATTTGAAAACCAGTGAATCAAGGAGACAGACTATTGGGTGATTTGTTTTTTGAAAGAATAAACAGTGAACCACTGTGTCACACACACCAGTGAACCATTGTCTCACACTATCTTTGTCGATCTTCTGTTAAAAAAAATACAATTTAAAAACAATCTCCCATACATTAGTTCAACTGAAAGAGAAGAAATGACAGGAGTCTCAATTACAGTAATCTAATTAGTTATCTTCAAACTGTAAATAAGAAAAACCCCAAAGTCTGGTTGGATAACTTTATTGCTTTACTCTGTCATGTAAACAAGGCTGGTCTGAAATCTCAGTCAGGTGCAGGGGTAAGAAAAACCAGATTGGTAAATCTGATCAGTGAGCTATTTCAAAGAATAAAAGAAAAAACAAAACTGACAGTAGAAGATAGATTTGATGGACAGGCCAGATTAGGGGATGTTAAAAATAAAACAGATAAGTAGGTGATAATTGAATTGGGGAGCTGATTAAAACCATAAGCAGAAAGAAAGACTCAGAATATATTAGTAATAATAAGAATAAAAATTTTCAGAACTAAGAATAAAGAAGGATGGAAAACGGAGAATAAATAAATGGGAGGACAGTGTAGTGATGTAACACTCTGGTTAACAGAAACAACAGAAACCCTGTGTTATGGTTTAGAGGAGAAGAAACAGAGGGAAGGTTTCTCTATTCTCCCCTCCCCCAATTAAATCTATTTCTGCCTTGTTATCTTCTCTCTCCCTCTTCCCCCTCTCTGTTCAATCGCTTTCTCCCTTCTTATCTTTATTTCTTCTAGATTCTGAATTCTACTTTCTCATGAATATGGTTTCTTGCAGTGGCTCCTTTGGGAGAAGGTTTCCTTCTGTCTCACCAAGCACTTAGAAAAGATGCTATGGAAGTTCATGCTATGTAGATTTGTAAAGGGGCTGTTAGGTCTTAAATAAATAAACTTATTATATTGTCACTAAATGGTTAAGCTCAATGATGGACGTCTGACTCTTGAATCAGAAGACCTCCTCCTGTGCTGGATAAATTGCTTTCAGGTTCACCCATAGGCGCATGTGTTCACCAGATAATTATATTAGATTCCCTTAGAGTCCACCCACACACAGATTGAGTAAAGCACAGAGCCATCAATCAAGAGAAACTGCACCATTTTATAAACAATACAAGTTACTACAATAGCTAAGCAAGCATTCAGCTAATAATAAAAATTAGATTTTCATCTTGACTAAGAACTGCATAGAGAAAATACTCAACAGAAATATGTCACATTGCATAAAATGGAACAAATTGATGTAAGCTACATGGAAAATATTTGGCATACATGGTTATATTATTAAGTAATCAATAATATTCACATTAACCTTAAATAAAGTTCAAGCCTGAGGGACAAGGTCCGCATAGCCAGCTCCCCAAAATTCATGTGAACAACTTTGTATATGAAAAAATCAAAGAAAAAAGAAACAAACAAAAGAATCAAACAACTTATGCAAAAGGTTCTCTAGGTCAGCAGCTATTTCTGCAATGTGGAGGACTGGCATGGTTCTTCTGACTATTGGATAGAGCACTATACTTGCATTTTCTGCTTGTCAGATCTACACATTTTCTTCCCCGCTTTTCAGTAGTCAAACCAATGGACTGCTGATGTGGCAATCCTAATCACTGGATAGATATAGGACAGCCTGGGTTGGACATCTATCAAATTTCTATTTTGTTTCATGATTCTCTCTCCTACAAACTTGACATGTGAATCAATTCTTTATGATGACAGCCTCCCCCACTTCCCAATAAGTTTTGAAATATTCCTTGAGACAATCTTCATTTTTGTCCCAAGAAATTCCTCCGATGAAGAGCTTGCCAAGATCCAATTCCATTTTCTGTGACCCTCAACATAAAATTCTCATCAGACAAAATTTACAACTTCAAACACAACTGCACAAGTCCTCGATACTCTATTTAAAGTTAAAGAAATTGAAAGCAAAATAAATTTTTTTCTACAATCACAATCGAGTTAACATAAAAATGAAACGTCATCCATTAGATTCAATCCATAACATATAATTCAGCATATAATAAACAATAACCATTTAATACAATTAAAATAATAAATCAAAAATATCTAAGCCAGTGAACTGAAATGTAGATTAAAAAAAATAATAAAGGTAGAAAAATAATATCTTCTTCGAGAAATTACCCAGAACACGGTTAGATAGTAAATCAGATGCGAAATAGGTATTCTAGAATCCAATCCAGGAATATCGAGTCCTTTATGGATCAATTAACTCGTAATCCATGATTCCTAAAAAAAAACCCCACAAATTGGAAATTTAGAACGAAATCCAAAAAGATCCATTTTGAACCCAACCTACACAAACAATGTATAAACTTAAAATAACTCACTATTTGGCAGAATCCATACGTGAAATCTCGGCGATCTAAGATCTGAGAGGAGGCATAAGAAGAACAGAGGGAAGGCTTGAATGCAACTGCAGATCCTCATAGAGAAATACTCGGCCAAATATTGTACCTTATCATGGAAATCTAGAAAAGAATGGCAGAGTATCTCAACCGACTGCAGGCACTTGTTTTGTTGAGACGTTGGTGTTTCAATCATGCCTAGAAAAGAGTGGCAGAGTTTCTCAACTGACTGTAGGTACTCGTTTTGTTGAGACATTGATATTGCAACCATGCTACAAAGTAACCAACCTGTTCAGCAAGCTCTACCGAGAAATTGCTAACCAAAGACCTGTTTTACTCATTTAGTTTACCCTCTCTTACTGCATTGTAAACAAGAAATTTGAGGAAGTGAAGTATCAAGCATGTAAGCTGCGGGCTAAATGTAGGAACCTATTTTTGAAAATAATAAAGCATCATCATTCAGAGCCTTCTCCAAGTCAGATCATAAATTGCATGCTTGATGTGTCAGAATTTGCTGACACGCAAAAACTAAAAGAATGAGAACAGCTAGCCTTCCAAAATAGAAACAAGAATAAATACACACAGACCTAATTTTATGTATTTAGATATCACAAAATCCCTCTCCTTCAGAGCATACTCAGATTTCTTAAGCTCCTCTTTTGCTTTAACCAATAATTTACTTGTTTGATCCAGGTTTTCCTGCACATTTATGTAGATAGTAGACTTTAAAGAATTCAATCGAAAACCAAATGATAACCAACATACCTAACTTGGCGCAACTGTGTAACATCAAGTTTATTGCTCAAATCAAAGGATTGTTGAACCTGAGCTTTATATATTTCTTGCAATTCCTCAAGTCGTTATAGAATTACCATTACACAGCAATTTCATAGCAAAAACGAAGTCAAATTCATATTGCAATCATCAAATCGTTGATGCTAGAGCATAGCAAGGATGGTGAAAACACTGTTAGGAAAATGAATAAATTAAGTTAAACAAAGTTTTCATTTAAAAAAGATGGAGTTAAGATTCTATAGCCATTTCAGTGGTACTATCTTCCAATCTATGTGTTTGCATTCATCCCAAAAAAATCCAGAATAAACAAAAACAAGAAAGAACTATATAACAAAAGGAAGAAAAGAAAAATTTACTTGGAGGATTTCATTTCTTTCTTCTTCTCAGGACTGTAGATGTCAAGAGAGTAAACATGCCCGTAAACCATTATCGAGAACGATGAGATAGATTGTCATTACCGGAATCCATTGCTGGATTCTTGTGAACATACACATATACAGTAGTCAAATCTAGGTAGAAAGATAATAAGAGAGATGAGCGTAGAACTGTAGTAGAGACGTCTGTTGAACATCATCGCAGCCACTCGAACTAATCCGTAGGAAAGTGGGGAGGAGACGAAACAGTGAAGCAGAGGAGTTTGTGGAACATGAGCGCAGCATCTGATTTCTCCACTAAATCTCTATCAACCTCTTCAGATCTGTAGAGGTGTTTGTTCCCCATCGGATCATGGTGGATCTTTAACGAAGGGGCTCAATGAGAGAATTCAAGGTTCCAGTTATGCCTATCATCAATAGATTCTCCGCTGGCTTCAAAGATCAGGTTACTTTCACCAACAGATATTTCCATGACAAAACTGCATATCAACCCGACCACTGTGAAGTTCTTGCACCAGCGGCCCAGGAAAATGATAAATTGGGTTTGGCAGAAGACCTAGCAGCGGTAGTGGTGGCTGCGCAAGAGGGAGAGAGACGGTGAAATAAGGATTGGATTCAGGGAGAGGGATCGTGTATCTCCCAACCTTGCGAAGAGTGAAAAGGCAGGGAATGGACATGTCTTTTGAGTTGGTTTGGGAGGCGTCTTCCGCTCACGCGAGAGAGAGGTATTTTAGTCCGCTTTGAAAATTTGCCAAAGGGAAGGATACCAATGTTTTAAAGTTTGATTCCATACGTTGTTTGAGAAAGTAGGGTCAATTTTGTCTAAAAATACCAAAAAGAAGGGGTATTATAGTCCAATGAAAAATTGGACAAAAATGGGGAATACGTACTTTCATAGGATATATATATGTATCCTATATCTATGTACGTATTCTTTTTTTTTGGGGTAATTTACACATACCATCCCTGAGGTTTGACGAAAGGATATTTTCACCCCCTCGTTTTGGAAAATTCTGCGTACCCCCTGAGGTTTGCAAATGGTAACAAATAAGCCCATTCCATCAGTTCATGACTAACACTGTTAAAAATTAGACTTGAACTGACGGAATTGCCCTTCTAAGAAGAACCTAAAAAAAACCAAAACCTGCAACTCATCTTTCCCAAAATCGATTGGGGAAGATGAGTTGCAACCATCCCAGCGTCCCATTGATTTGTCAAACCTCAAGGGTGATATGTACCAATAACGAAGAAGAAAGCGCACTCTCAGCGAGATTGTTGAAGAATGCAACAACTGTAACTTGTGAAAAGGTTGTGCTGCAAAATAAAATCATATAATCCATAAATAAAATAAGATGTGAAAAACCAATTTCCGAAAACCTGGAATCTTAGGAAATAATGGAATCCATAAGGCCTAATCTTAGATACTTATATTGAAGAATGCCAAATTCAATCATGGAAAGCGAGAATTGCAGTACAAAGATCCAGAGTTTAGGTTGAAATTTTGAACGTTTCAGTGAATGGAATGTAGTTACCTAATCCTCAAAAGGTAAAGAATCTCCTCTATTGAAGGGATTCTACTAAAAAATTGTATCTTCTTGGAGGAATCGTCATCGAAGTGAACAACATTGTTTGTCTTCTTGGAGATTGTTCGCAGCGAAGCCGCATCAATGCCGCCGATTGAATCCCTAAGGAAAACTTTCATGTACAAAACTGCAAGCACCGCCACTGTCGCTGAAACCTGGAAGACATTTTGAAATTTCATTGAGGAATGCCCCCAAAAGATCTTTTGTCACGGGAGTAATGGAGATTCAAGCAAAGAAGCGATCGAGGAGCAAAAATATAGATGGTTCTTCTCCAAATACTCCCAAAAAAACAAACAAAAAAAACTGAGAAGAAAAAGAGAGACTTGAAATGTCAAAGCAGTGGAGAAGAAGCGAGCAGTTAGAGTTCCGCAGATGAATGCTATAGACACGATACCCGACAGAATCCCTAAATGGTTGAAAAGTGTTTTGAAACCCAATTGCTTGGGTTTTCCAGTTTAAAACCATTCTTTTTATTTCTCTTAATCATAATTACAGAAACAAAAGAAAAACCCTTATGATTTTGAAACCTGCAGTTGCAAGTTTTTATTTTTATTTTTTTCTCCCTTTGTAAAGGTAATTTTGTTCATTCACCCTTTTTTTTTTTTTTTTTTTTTTTTTTTCTCTTCTTAGAAGGGTAATTTTGTCAATTCAAGTCTAATTTTTAACAGTGTTAGTTATGAACTGACGGAATGGGCTTCTTTGTTACCGTTTACAAACCTCAGGGTACGTAAAATTTTCCAAAATTGGGAGTGAAAATATCCTTTCGTCAAACCTCAGGGATGGTATGTGTAAATTACCCTTTTTTTTTGTCAAAATTTTCAACTACCCAAAATACCCGACACCCGTATTCATCCCGTGTCCTCTCACAAGCTCTTTTTCCCGCGCGTGTTAATAGACGCATGTCCTCACAAAATCAGACTTATTAGAAACTTCTTCCCAGAAGACTCTCAAACATTCACGTCTCTCGCCCAAAAGACTCTTCCTCTCTCTCTTTGCATCTCCAGCGACTGCTACCAAAAACCCAGCCCTCCTACTTGTAACTACTCTACAACACACTCTCATGAGAGAGAGACTCACAGACTCACTCACGGTGGATACCCATCATATCCAGTGGCACCAAGAGCAGAGTAGTGAATGGCACTAGCCGAATAACTCAATACCAATTGCTTCCAAGAGAAACTCGTGAGGAAAAGCCCCGTTTGTTCAGAAGGGGAAAATCGAAAGTGATGACTGCGAGAGAGGGTTCTAGAAGAAGGGGTTCACCTGGTAAAAAAAACCAAAAGGCCGAAAAACAAAAAAAAGTCGTAAACAACAGAAATTACAAAACCCAATTTCCTTTCTTTATTGATCGATTGTTTACCAAAACCAAACTTCCCAAATTTCCAAACCCTAACGAATCAGCGAGAGCGTACTTCCACTTCCGGCGAGGCATCGGCGGAGATTTTGGAGGCATTGCAGCAACCCTTCATTCCGCGGTAAGTTTTGTTTGTTTTGTAATTCCTCCCCTTTCCTCTTCTGTTGTACTTTTTTTTTCTCACTTGTCCCTTTACTGCTCTTGTCTATCAGGCAGCAGTTTATTGATTTAATTTTTTTGTTTATATTCGTTGGTTCTTATTCCTCTTCTCTCCCCCACTTTGTCCCCTTACTTCTCTTCTCTATGGGCATTTCCCCCCCCGCTCCCTCCCATCCATTATGTGTTGGTCTGAACGCTGAAATACCATTGCTTATTAAGAACCATTGTTGGTGTCAGTGATTCAATCTAATTATTTTAGCTTAATTTTACCACAAAACATGATTATGTATGTTTGTGGGGGTTCTTAAAAATTTATAATTTTTTTTTGATGTGTAAACATGCAGGTATTATGTTATAAGAATTAAGAACTGTTATGATTTATTGGTGTATATGTATTGGTAATTATGTTGAGTTTGTATTCCCTGTTTATTGTTCCAAAGGCATTGTGGCAACCCCTCAAGATTTGATACTGGCATTATGCTATAAGTATCATATATATTATAGAATACTAATTGATGGGATCATTGGACAGAGAAGGGGAAAAGAAATAACACTTAAAACGCTTAGGCACCCCTCTATCGCCTTGGGTCACCTTGACAACTCTGCCTCAGACTGATCTGATAAGAATGAAAGGGAGAGTTCTAAGATTTGAGGCTGCCAGTACCACCTGAAACAGAGAAGGACCCCAAACCATAAAGAACTCCAGAACAGCACAAACTAAGAGGACGGATTGATGAACAAAAACAAGAAAGAGGAAGATAGTAAAGAAAATAGATAAACCGAATTACGAAGGTCAGACCTTGAGAAAGGAGTAGTGCTGGATTGAACATACTGGTAGTGGAAGAATCAGGCAACCACAACAGTAGCATATACAACTCAAATAAGCTTCATTCAATTCCAAAACTAAACTAATTCGGTCTAAGGGTCTTTTTGGTATCATTTTTATTTTTGTTTATGACCTATTTCAAAATAGTCATTAAAAAAAATCATTTTCACCTAAAAATGAAAATTGTTTGATAACCATTAGACATAATAGGGTATAGAATGAGAAACTGTTTGGTAACTACCTATGCATAAATAATTTTGAGACCTAAACACTAGGGTTGTGTAGTGGAATATTACACACCATCATCTTATTGAATCGTTAGATGACATTCTTTACATGTCAACCATTAACTCTGTCAGCTATTGTAACCACTCTCTCAACTGCCACTAAGCCTTCCTTCTCTCTCTTCTCTCACCCTACAAGCCGCTGGCCAAGCGACGCCCTCTGCAACTCTCCCCCATCAGCAGCACCGTCTCTCGCAGCCCCTTCCTGTCGGAAAAAGACAACGGTTGTCTCTCCGCTTAGTCCCTCTCCTTATTGACACCCCCAAGGTTCGAGAACTCGGGTCTCGGTGGCATCTCGGCTAGGCCAGAAACCGAGTCGAGCCGAGATCTCGCCGAGATCTCGGCGAGTTGGTGCAATTTTTTTTTTTTGGACTCGGACCCCCAACTCGGTGGGTTGTACACATATTTTGGGTCTGAAACTTGGTATCCAGCCTATTTCAGGCCATTTAAACACAATGGCATGCCCAGATTTGCCAAAAAACAAGTCCAAATATGAGTTTCACTTTGGACCATAGGTTGGTAGGCGACGAGTCGTACTAAAAGTCTAAAACAACATAATCTATATATAATTTAGTAAAACATAGCAAATTAGCAATCAAAACATTCTAATTAGCACACATCAATCAAAACATTCAAATAAAATGTACATTACATCAATGTTCACTTAATTTGTTACATAAAATGAGATTGAACAAGAAATTCATCCCTATATCGATCCACATATAATTCCCATGTCATGGAATTGCTATAGTGTTGCAAATAGTGTGACACAGCTTCCATATAAGTCTTCTGATCAACATATACCAATCTCCCTATCTTAGGGTACATGGGAGGCTGTTGGTATGAGGTGTAAGATCCACTGCTACTGTCATATTGAGTTTGAGGCATGTATGACTGGTTTGGGACTAGGAATGTATGCCCAACACCTGACCTAGAGCTTTGACTGTCATACTCAGCTGCTGACTGCCCATACTGACCATAGGCACTATAATCAGAACCGGTGCTCTGCTGGCCATAGTCATAGCCATGATGATGCTGAGATGATTGCCATGACTGATGCTCACTAGTAGTATCTATACTCATGCTTCCGAAACTTGTAAGCATGGTGTTCATACTGCTGTTGTCCTCCTCCTGAGCATATGACAGATGTGAGTGTTTGCTGTTTCCGAAAACACCTTTGAAATCTTGCAAATAGGTGATGATGCTCCAAATTGGCACTTGAATCTTCACTTTGGCACTTCAATCTAACTCCAAACAGTGCATTCCATCCAACAATCGAAAGAAAGAAGAAGAAATTTGAAGGAGAGGTTTTTTCCCCTTAGTTTAGAGCCTAAGAACTTCTGTTCCTGCTCTCTCTTATGTTGGAAATGGTTTTTGGGTGAAAATTGGGCTAAATACAACTAACTAGCATCTTTGGGCCCAACCGAGATCTCGCCGAGATCTCGAGATCTCGCCGAGATCTCTGCGAGATATTGGTTTTTTTGTACTAAAAAAACCATGATTTTCACCTTCGAGATATCACCGAGATCTCGGCGAGATCTCGGTCGAGAAATTGTAGTTTTTTGTACCGACTAGGAACTCGACTCGGTTTTGCCCAAAACCGAGAAACTCGGCGAGATCTCGGCGAGATCTCGCGAGTTCTCGAACCTTGGACACCCCCCATCTCTCCTGTTCTGGCTACTCCTCCCACCAGCAATTGTTGAAATTCCAATGATTGCAAGTAATGCCACACATAATGTAGCTCTAGATAGAAGAGGGTTCCTACTAGAGGCCAAGCAATAGGATCAAAAGAGGGGCTGCTGGTTCGAATGGACAGAATTGGGTAATTTAGGGTAGAATTAGGGTTATGTCTATGAATGGGGCTAAATCTTATATGATTTTAATGGGCAGGTCTAGGGGAAGCTATTAATGTAGGATTGATTAGGTTTACTAAGGATTTGAAATTTCATAAATTAGGGTTAGGGTTTAGGATTTTGGAAAATAGGAAAACAGTCAAAACTAGCGTTTAAAAGGGGATTTTGGGGTAGGGCTTTGGATCGAATGTAGGGGACAGTAGGAGGGAGGTTCAAACCAAATTTGGTTGGATTTGAGTGGTTGGAAGTAATGGTTCTGTAATTTAGGGATTTGAGGGGCGATTGGGCCTAGAGTTCTAGACGAGTGGAATGGTTAATGAGTAGGAGCTGTGGTTGAATTTTGATGGTAAACTAATAGGGGAATTGGCCTGGACAGAATCATGAATGCTAGGGTTTATAGATAAGGATTTGAAATTTCTGAAATTAGGGTTAAGGTTTCGGGTTTTGGGAAATAGGAAAACAGTCAAAACTAGGGTTTAAAAGGGGATTTTGGGGTAGGGCTTTGGAGCGAATGTAGGGGATAGTGGGAGGGAGGTTCAAATCAAATTTGTTTGGATTTGAGTGGTTGGAAGTAATGGCTTTGGAATTTAGGGTTTTGAGGGGAGATTTGAACATGTTTGATTCTTCTTTTTCTTTTTCTCTTCACCATGGATTATTAGCGAACCATTGAAATCATTGTTGTGCCTTTTGAAGTGTATGAAGCAGCCCGATCTTCAATGGCAGCGTTTAAGAAATGGCGGACAAGTGGGCCCAGATTTGAAAGGACATCCATTCTTGGAATAAAGGGGAAACCTGCTAATTAGATGCAAGCTCTGGCTGCCATTCTATCTCAATCCCTTTGCCAACAAAAAGTGGTGAACCAGGAATTTTAATATTTGAGGTGGCATTAATTAGTTTATCAAGTTGCCTTACAATATTCATTTGTCTCATGCAGTGTAAGAATGTAGCAGTGGAAAACAACAATAGTACTAATACAAACTTGATGGTGCTCATTTGGTTATCTATTTTATCTTTTTTGTTTCCTCACTTACCCCCCCTTTTGTTATTGAATGGGTTATTTTCCCTGCTGTAGTGATCTTTTTATTATTAACTTGTAGCTTGTGATATTTTGATCATTTTAATTGAATCAAGTACTGTCTCATAAAATAATTATGGTTTGTAGTAAGGATTAAGGAGTAGAAAATCAGATATTTTTATCACCCAGAGCATTTTTAGTAATCGTGTTCCCAACTGGATAAATCACTAGGCAAGAAAGAATTGAATTACCTTGCAAACTGTTAGATGATTAAGATCAACTTATGAGACTCGATATATGAGGCTCTAGATTTTAGGGGATATAGTTGAATTAAAAATTTATTGTCCTTATCCAATATGTGGAATTGATAGTAACCCTGCCTTGTGGCAAGTAGGTGGATGAGCCTGATCCTAAATCTTGCTGATCCAAATTCGCTGATCTAGAAAAAGTTTTAGGGTTCAGGCTGAATCACAATCCTAATTGGTTGAGGTTGGTCTTGTTGTTGGTTGCACTTATGTGAACCTTACTTAGGACCCTATACAAGGGTTACCATTGTAATTCACTTTGTTTCAAGAATCTGTTCATTCTGCCAGTGCAAGTTCTTTACCCTGGAGGAGACTTAGATGAAGGCTCCTCCCCCCTTGTGCTGTTAGTTTCTTACCTTTGAATGACAAGCTTTCTATATCTTGCAGGTGATTACCCTATATTTTAGATCGTATAATGTTAAATTACTCTCTAATCAGTGCAAATGAAGCTCTGACCTCATTAACATGGTTGATAGGGCGCCCTCAATTTGTTCCAGAAGTTGAGCTACCGGACAGAGCCGAAGCTCAGAACTTTGAAGTATCGGTTACTTCACCAAGGGTACCATGAGTTGTCCCAAATCCAGTACCGATGGTTGCCCCAGTTACTGCAGCTACACCCCATCCAGGCATGGCAGCTAGAGAAGTGAATACCATCATGACTACCATGATGCGAACCATGCAGAAACAACAGGAGTTATTAGGCCAGATGTATACACAGTTCGTAGCCATGATGCAACAGTAAGCAGTGCCACCACAACCACCCAACCGACCCCTGCAATTTCCACCACCTGTGCCTCAACATGTGGCAGAAGGCTCCACAACTAAAGTGATGGAGAGATTTAAGAAGCTCTAACCGCCAGCATTCTCTAAACTAAATACTGAGGCAATGCAACCGAAAAGGTGGATTAGCACCTTAGAGAAGGCATTCGACATACTCGAATGTATGGATGCCCAGAAACTGATATGCGCTGGGTATCAACTACAAAATGAGGCGGAAGTATGGTGGAAGGCAACGAAGCCTAACTTAGAAGCGATTCATCCCAATCCTACCTGGGAGCAGTTTAAAGAGGTTATCTTTAAGAATTATTTCCCTAAGAGTTTAAGAGATAAGAAGGAAGCCGAGTTCTTTGCTTTCGTGCAAGGATCAAAGATCATGCTGGATTACCAGCAACAGTTTGAAGATTTGTTTCATTTTGCCCCGAAACATATGAAGGGGGAAGCTAGCAAAACAAAGAAGTTTGAGAAAGGACTTAAGCCAAAGATCGGGTCTATGCTGTCAGTCTTAGACATTCAGGACTACACTCAAATGGTCGACAAAGCAAAGACTATGGAGGATAGACTAAAGGAGAAGGCTACAACGTCGCTTAGTTCGGGCAAAAGGCCCAACAACTATCAGAATTTTGGGTGGCCAAATAAGGCTTTCCGAGGAGCCAGCTCGAGCCCCAACCCGATACAATATTGACGGCAAGACGTGGGCCAAACCCCAATCCATCCCACTTACAGTCGGCCTGCTCAACCCACTACAAGCCAAGCGACAACTGTTGCCCTGCCATCCCGACCTATAATGAGCCCAGCAAGCCAGGCCTCTTCCCCAGCTGCATTACCTAATAGATGCTTTGTACGCCACAAAGGGCACATGGCTAAGGAATGTATGCACCGCAGATACAATGCATACCCGTTGATCTAGTCCCCCACTCTACCTTTTCAGCCATGGGACAATCGGACGTGAGGAAAGGTGTTCGCTTTGACCAATGAAGAGGCGGAGACGAACCCTAAGGTAATGACAGGTAAGTCCTCCTAACACTGCTAAATTGTAGGAATTAACCAATGGGTGCAAGGAAATTTAATTGTATCCTTATTCTATACAAACCCTAGGTACCTTGACTATCTCGTCCACCCCCGCGCGAGTGTTATTCAACTCGGGTGCATCCCACTCCTTCGTTTCTAATGCCTTCGCGGATAGGACGGCCATCCAACCAAGGGACATAGGGCATGACTTAGTAGTTAGCACACCAACTAGTAGTGTCATGAGCCTGAAGGAAGTTTACGACCCCTGTCTGGTGGAAATTTGTGGGAAGAACCTGACTGCCTGATTGATTAAGTCTGACATGAAGGACTTTAACATAATATTAGGCATGGATTGGCTATCCACCTATGGAGCAAACTCATGTGTGCAGAAAAGGAGATCACATTCAAGTTGGATGATGGCTCGGTTTTCACCTACCAAAGTGAACCAATGAAGAAGCCCAAGAGCATAACTTTATCCGCCCTTCAAGCACGAAAACTGTTAGGTGAAGGATGTCAGGGCTATTTGGCATGGTAATGGATACCGAGGCAAAGATTAAGCCATTGGAAGAACTCGACGTTGTTAGGGAATTTCCCGATGTGTTTTCGGAAGATTTGACCCAACTATCGCCTAATCGAGAAACGGAGTTCATGATCGAATTAATCCCTAGTGCAACACTTGTATCCAAGGCACCATACCGAATGGCACCTGTAGAATTAAAAGAGCTGCAGGTTCAATTACAAGATTTTTTGAAGAAGGGACTCATTTGACCAAGCATGTCTCCTTGGGGAGCACCCGTGTTATTCGTAAAGAAGAAGGATGGAAGCATGCGAATGTGCATCAATTATCAGGAATTGAACAAACTCACGATCAAGAACCGGTACCCGTTGCCACGCATCGATGACCTGTTTGATCAATTGCAAGGTGTAAGAGTTTTCTCTAAAGGTCTGGGTACCATTAGTTAGAGATCAAGAGCAGCGACATTCACAAGACGGTGTTCAGAACCTGGTACGAATATTATGAGTTTTTGGTGTTGTCGTTCGGGTTAACCAACACCCCAGCTGCATTCATGGACATGATGAATAGGGTATTCCATAACGAGTTAGACAAGTTTGTCATTGTATTCATTGATGACATACTAATCTACTCCAAAAGTGAAGAGGAGCATGCCCAACAACTTAGGTTCGTGTTGTAACTATTGTGGGAACACCAGCTGTTCGCTAAATTCAGCAAGTGTGAATTTGGGCTCCACCAGATTGGATTCTTGGGGCATATCATCACCAAGGATCGCATCAAGGTAGAATCAGATAAGGTGAAGGCGGTTCTCGAGTGGGAGACTCCAAGAATGCCACAGAGATCCATAGCTTCCTGGGACTAGCTAGGTATTACCATCGATTCACCCAAAATTTCTCGCGCATCTCAGCACCCATGACAAAGCTAACAAAGAAGGGTGCAAAGTTTGAGTGGACTGATGCTTGTGAGAAAAGTTTCCAAGAATTAAGGAATCGGTTGGTGACGGCAGCAGTGTTAACCATTCCAGATGGCACCGGTGGTATGGTGGTATACATAGATGCATCCCGAACAGGATTGGGCGGTGTACTAATGTAGAGAGGTAAGGTAGTTGCCTACACCTCCAGGCAATTGAAGGAGGACGAGAAGAACTACCCCACTCACGACCTAGAGTTGGCTGTGGCAGTTTTTGCGTTAAAGATTTGGCGATACTACCTTTATGGTGAAAAGAGCGAGATCATCAATGACCACAAGAGCCTGAAGTATTTCTTTACGCAGAAGGAATTAAACATGAGATAGAGGTGGTGGTCAGAATTAGTAAAGGATTACGACTGTGAGATTCAATACCACCCTGGCAAGGCCAATGTAGTGGTGGATGCATTGAGTAGAAAATTTCAAAATGCATCCCATGCTTCCTTGGTCGTTAACGAACAACTAATAGAAGAAGCTTGGAAGTTCGATTTGGAACTCATGATTGAAAGGACTACTATGCAATTAGCAGCTATGGACATACAACCATAAATCCAGGAAGAGATGATTGAGAAGCAGCCCATATACCCCGACCTAGCAAAGATAATCTGGGAAATAAAATAAGGAGTCCATGGGGACCCAGACTTCTCATTGGCCCATGACGGGGCTTTAAAATTCAGAGACAGATTATGCGTGCCTGGTGATTATGATGTGCAAGATCGAATTCTTAGAGAGGCGCACAATTCACCTTACTCAATCCACCCTGGGAGCACCAAAATGTACAAGGATCTGAAGAAGTACTATTGGTGGATTGGAATGAAGCAGACCATATCACTATACGTGTTTGAATTTCTCACCTGTCAACAAATAAAGGCAGAGAGACATAGACCATATGGATTGTTGCAACCACTTCCGATTCCCGAATGGAAATGGGAAAGGATTACTATTGATTTCGTGACCAACTTACCCAACACCAGAAAAGGGATGAATGCAATTTGGGTGATTATTGACGGAGTGACGAAGGCAGCTCACTTTATTCCCATCAAGATAACTTACTCAATGGAAAAGCTCGACCAACTATACATTGAAAATGTAATTCGTCTGCATGGCGTACCCATCAGCATCGTGTTCGACAGGGACCCCCGATTCACGTCAAGATTTTAGAAGAGTCTGCAACAGGTACTGGGATCCCAACTAAATCTCAGCACGGCTTTCCATTCCCAAACAGACGGACAATCCAAAAGAACCATTTAGACTCTAGAGGACATGCTCAGCCCTGTACATTAGAAATGAAAGATAGTTGGGACACCCACATCCCCTTGGTGGAATTTGCTTACAATAACAGCTACCACTCCACCATTGGCATGGCACCATATGAAGCTTTATATGGCTAGAAGTGCCACACCCCGTTATACTGGGATGAAGTCAAAGAACGGAAGTATCTTGGGCCTGAGATGATACAGGAAACCTGTGAAAAGTAGATGTGATCAGGGAAAAGATCAAAGTGGCCCAATTTAGACAAAAGAGTTATACCGACAATCGAAGGAAGGACATTGAATTTGGGATCGGTGAGAAGGTATTTCTCAAAGTTTCTCCAACAAAGGGCTTACTACGTTTCAATAAGAAGGGTAAGCTGAGCCCAAGATATATCAACCCATATAAAATCCTGAAGAGGGTTGGACCAGTAGCGTATCGACTGGCACTACCCCCGTCTTTGGAAGGCATCCATGATGTTTTCCATGTGTTGATGTTAAGGAAATATATAAACAACCTAGCACATGTGCTCTCGGCTGAACCCGAGCAACTGGATGCTGATATGACCTATGAGGAATGGCCAATAGAGATACTAGATAGAAAGGAATATAATCTCCGTAACTGCACAGTCGCATTCGTTAAGGTACAGTGGGGAAACTGCCCGATAGAAGAAGCCTCGTGGGAACGTGAGGAAGAAATAAGAGAAAAATATCCTTAACTTTTTGAGTTATTGGGTAAGCCAATTTAGAGGATGAAATCTTTGTAAGGTGGGAAGAAATGTTAAACCTGCCCCAGACTGACTAGAATTTTTGGTCGAAGGGTAGGAGACTGAGACCAATCACCCAAGCATACTGTGGAATGTCACCCCTGTGGTTAAATTCAGTGGAGAACCTCCAAGGATGTCATCCAGTATACCTATGAGAAGATGGGTTGTAGACCTATGCAGTTGCTTAGCCCACAGCCTGATGTACAGCCCCAACTCCAGGTAATCTTTCTCCTTCCCAAATACATAAGGGCCATACCTATTTAGATGTGTATTTGGTCCTGGAAGGGGTATTGGTGAAGTACCCAAGTGTTAGACCTAACCCCTGTGCAAGCCCAAGGCAAATACATCAGAATTTCATTCTCTGGGCGATGCACTAGGCGATTGACCCAAACGCCCAGAGTGTCTGGAACTTGTATTTTTGACTCTAGACACCTGGGAACCATGCATACAGCCTATGGACACCCCCTAGGGGTAGAGGGGAATTTTAGAAACCATTATCCACCTCTAGAACCAAGTGAACCCCACCAATGCAGCTGGAATGACCCAGAATGCACTAAAAAAATGCATTCTTGGGAGAAGGGGCTCATGGCAAAACAGGCCTTAAGAGGGTCAAAACTATAAAATAGGAGGAGCCAGCCCTCCCATTTTCGTTGGTGTCTCTACAGTAATAGAAAGAAAGAAAGAGAAGGAGAAGGAAGAAGAAAAGAAAGAAAGAGAAGGAGAAGGAAGGAAGAAGAGGGTGTAGGCTGGTCTGGACATTGGTTAAGCATCCTTACAAGTCCATATGTATGTGCTTCAGTCTCTAACACTGCTGTCCATTCAAGTTAACTTTCAGTTCTTATGCCAGTCTGGTGTATCTCTGGCCAGTAATGCTCAGAGCATCACTTGGATGCCTAGTAGGGCCCTGGATCTTGCATGCATGAGCATTGCATGCAAAATCTAGCCATTTAAAGGTTGATCTAAAGCTGTTAGTGCAGTAGAGATTGATGTCAGTCTCTGGGGTGAGTTGTACTGTAGACTTGCACCCAGATCATGCTGTATGGGCATAAATCTTTCAATGCAAAGGGATTTCTTCATGCCTCAGCATAAAACCAGACCTATTATGGGTAAATACAAGTGATTCATGCCATGCATGCAGTCAAATATGAATCCAAAGCTTGAGCTCAGCCATGACAACCATTCTCTGTGCCATCAGAGCTCAACCTAGCTTCCAAATGGATAACTAAACCTTGAATCCATTAGACCCAATCCATTTAGCTCTATTTTAGGTCCACAAACCTCCTAGAATCATCTCTGATCGAAGTCATGGCCAAGCCTACAGCCAAAATCAAGATTTGAAGCCAAATCTTGTGTTAAACAGGCTCAGGGCGATTGACCCAAACGCCTAGAGTTCCTGTCAAACCTGCCCCTGATTGAATGGGATTTTGGATGAAGGATAGGAAACTGTAACTAGTCATGTTACACCCGCACCCCAAATATACCCCTACACCTCAGGGCAGTTTAGACCTTTACCAAAGGTAATGCCACGGTGGCACTGGCCAATATCTGTGACCCCAGACTTAAAATATTATTATAAGAGACCGCTTGAAGACTTGGAAGTATGGGTCAAAACCCCACAACTTTCCTTGAAGTTTGGGCCTTGACAGCAGCACCGGAGTCACGAATGGACTACCTCGAACTGAATTTGCTTGAGGATCCGCCCGTGCTATTACTTGCCCTTTTAGTAATTCTTCCTGTGGGACCCACATCCCCGTGTCCTGGACACCATAATTGAACCTTTGGACCATGTGGACCCCTACCCTTACCATTAGTTGGGTGAGTGGGCCATGAAGGTGGGGCCCATAAAGCCTAACTTAATTAAATACTGGGTTCTAATAACCTAACTAAAACCAAACAAGGCTTAGGGGCTAATAGGTCTAGTGAGGCTTGGACCCAACCCAAACAGACCTTAACTAACTAAATGGACCTAAGGGCCATGACATGGACCAAACATGGCCTAAGACCTAACCCAAAACTCATTTAAAAGCCTAAGGGCTAAACTACATTCTAAGGACCCCTAACCAAACACTACCTAAGGCCCCTTCTACCCCTTAAAGATAAGAAAATCCCTCCCATTCACTTATCTCTCCCCCTCCCAAGCAAATTGTGGAGGAGAAGAGACAAGAGAAGAAGGAGGAGGAGGAAGGAAAGGGAAGAAGTAGAAGTGGGAGAGGAATGAGAGGGGAAGGGAAGAAGAGGGAAGCCATGCCAAGGTGGCTGGCTACCCCACATCTCCTTCTCTTGCTGTCCAGATGAAGGGAGAAGAAGACGGTGAAGGAGAAGAGATGAAAAGGAAGGGAGGAGGCCAAGAAGGCTCACCTAGCCTTGGGTTTTACTTCTCCATTAGAGGATCTCACCAAGGTAAGGCTTCAAGCTTGGCACTTCTCCATTCTCATTTCTATTTTGTAGATTTCCTTGAGCTTGGACTGCCCTAGGGTTCCATTTGGGACTCAAGATGGAACTCGGTCCCTAGTTAGAGCTCTAATGGAGCTGACCTAGACCTGGTTTGAGCTCCCATGAGCTGCAATTGCAGCCACTTCTGCAAAGGCTTGGTTTTGAACCTTGAAACCCAACTTTTAGACCAAATTGAAACCAATCCTTGTTGGATCTTAGATCCATGAGGTTGAGCCTAGGTTCTAGTGACCCTAGAAAGGCTTAGACACCCCTTCCCTATCCCTGAGAGCTTGGGGCACTCAAAGCTCCAAGCTGGAGCAAAAGCCCTTTGAAATCTCAGACTGGATTACCGACGGATGAATGATCGGATTCACCAATCGTGGTACCATCCGTCAGTCCACCCAGTATAACCCTGTGTCTTGAACTGATCGGATGAACGAGCGGACTCAAGTCTGTTGCATCCGCCAAAGGCCAGTTGCTCTCAGGCATGTCTCAGGAATCGAACGGATGCAGGGGCGGACCCAAGAAGCACATCTGCCTGTTGATCCACTCCCTTTTAGGTAAGTCTCAGGTGTCGAACGGATGCATGATCAGATCCAAGTAAGATGTTCTGCTCATGGGTCTGCTCACTCTATCTTTACCTTTTGGCCTGAACTGAGTCAGGGGCGGATTCACCTCTGCTGAAACCGTCCATGAGTCCGCTCGGGTTGTCTTTGTTGAAACTCGATTTTAACCTTGGGGGCCTAGCATTGGACCCCTTTATACCTATTTTAATGATCTCTTTTGTATGTCTAGGCTGGTGCACCGGTGAGATTCATGTGAACCACGTCGGATGACACCCGGTGCTTGGGGAGATTCATGTCAATCACGCCAAGTGACACCCGAGTTCGGTGAGTGGGTTCTGGGTGACTTTATTGGGTTTGATTATTATTTAATTGGTAATATTAAGTATGCTATTGTATATTTATAAGCATTGTGCGCATTGCATTGATTATCTTAAATGTGATTTGTTATGAATGCAATAGAATAGTCACTATTGTATTGGGCTACGGTGCCGGGTGTGCCAGTACTGGAATCCCACTTTATTTAATTATGAAAATTATTATGTCATCCTGATCTGTATGTGCCGTGCCGTGCTGGTACCCGGGTACTAGATGCAATGGGATGTTGATGCACCCGAAATACCTCTCGGGACGATAATACCTACATATAGTATATCTATGGTTAGGATGCTTGTTCTAGTCTAAGCACCTGTGGTCTGTGGCGGTGGGAGAGGCCAGGACAGGGGTAGTGATTGTTATCGGGGTCTGCCACTGGGTGGTCATGATGGCTTCTACCGGCGTAGGTCCCCTCGTGATAATTGAGGTTTCACTGGGGCGATAGAATAAGTGACCCTTAGTGTCTCCCGAGTTATCATAGTAGCATACACTTGATCGATAGAATTGTGTGCTAGGTGGAAAATGAATCTAACATTTGCATGCATCATTTTGCTTGATATTGATTGTGTGATGTATGCGCATTCCCCTTTGCTCTCTCGCTAGCTAGTGTAGCTAATCCCATTGTACAACCCCTTTTTAGTTTATATGCAGATAACCTCTTGACGAGCACCATTGGATGCGAATCAAGTGAAGCCGGTGACCATGACTTGGATGTAGATGTACACCCAAGAGTGGTGTCCTTGGGGCAATTATTTATTATTTAATTTATGTATTCATTCTATAATCATGTATAAACTGTATGTTTAATTATTAGGAGAGATCGAATGGTTAAGAACATTGATATTGTACTATGTGTTATCATTAGAGGACCAATGCTCTATAATTTCACATATTTTAATTAAATTTTGCTTTCGCTAACTCTGTGGTTGGAACTATTAATTCCATTTGGTACGTTCCTTTCTGTCATCATATTGTGGTGACAGGGTGAACTGTGGCTCAGGACACTGTATCTGTGATCCTGGTAGGTATTGGGATGATGGGTGATTGTCCTAGTCACCCCCTATTGTGGCAAAATATCTTACATCGGGATGGGGGCGTGGTAGAGTGGTATCAGAGCAATGATGCTCTGCACTGACCACAGTCTGGATGTAACCTCTTGATTTACTCTCCACAAATTAGGTTCTAAATTAAAAATCTCAAGAACATAAATTATTGTATGTGGACATAGAAGACTGATTGGAGTGAAAACAAGATTCTAGATTATAGTAGACAACATAGAACTTAGAACTCGAAACATAGGCTAATGAATATAATCATGCAATTGTTTGGTTCAGTCTTAAGTAGGGGGTAGGTGGGTAAATATATACTATATTTCATAAACGGTAATGAATTAAACTTAACCAACCACAATAATCTACAATGATCTAAAAGAGGGAATTAAATAAAATATATGTATATATATATATATACAAAGCTAAA
This sequence comes from Telopea speciosissima, assembly GCF_018873765.1. Taxonomy (NCBI): domain Eukaryota; kingdom Viridiplantae; phylum Streptophyta; class Magnoliopsida; order Proteales; family Proteaceae; genus Telopea; species Telopea speciosissima. Next base: position 3,997,720 of record NC_057921.1, read on the forward strand.
TACAACCATTCCAATGATTCCAAATCCTTCCTGAAGGCAATCATGTCCTTCACAATTCGACACATGTGATTCCATTCTGTCCAATTCAAATTTTGCAAATCCAACCATGGATGTATTGAATTCCTGTTTGGGTATAACTATGCCCTCTCCAACCTAAATTATCAGATTTCACCTGTCCCGACCCAAAACACTTGACTTCAACCACACAAGATCAATATATACATCTATTAATTTTAAAGGTTTCCAGATTGTTCACACTAACTGATCAAAAGAAAGAAAAGAGAAATGCAAGAAAACAAAAGGGAAAGTAAAATAAAATAGTTCCATAAAGTGTCCATCAAGGGCAAGAAACTAAAAGCACTGATAAAACAACTTCAATTGCTGGAGGAAAGAACTGGGCTAGTCATCTACACCGTCGCCACTACCGCGACCAAGGAAGGCATTGATGTCATCTACTCCTCGCTCTATGGCCGCAGACGCCAAGCTTGGGCATTGAGTTGCTTCTTGACTCCATCGAAGCCATCCACCACCCTTAGGCTCAGCCACTTGATGGCCATCGATAAGTCACTTCCTCCCCCTGGTGCACCTAAAGACCCTACTGCGGATGGTCTAGAACCCCTGAACTCGAGATCATCATCACTATCATCCTCATCATCATCTTTGACCCCTCTACCCTCTCCGTACTGAACTTGCTCCCCTGCACTGTCATAATCATGGTACAAGTTCATCTTTTGCAGAGCATCGAACCCAATAGGCCCCTCAATGCTTGATTCTTTGGGCTCATGGTCTAGATCAACCTTAAAGCATAAGAAAACCTAAGTGAGCAGCCGACCATAGGGCAGAGTGTGGTTGTGGGCAGGATTCATTACAGCGTGGGCCATGTGGTTCATGATCACATAGGGAAGGTAAATATGCTAGCCAGTGTATAGAGAGTGAGCTAGGACTGCAGACATCAAAGAAGGATGTGTGCTGTGTGCTTTAGAGGGAGCCAGATTAGTCTTGGCAATGAAGATGAGAACCCGCTGAGAAGGAGGAAATTTGGAGAGGTCTTCATTCTCCTCGTCTTTGTTATTTGTCAGAACCTTGAATAACTTCTTACTCTCCTCTGGGTGCAGGAATTTGTCTGGGTGACTGCCTAGAGAATAGTAAACCCTTTTTTCCCTCTGATGAGATATCGAGGATAATTCCCAACTCCTCTGTAGTAAAGCTAATGGCAACCCCCTTCATAAGGGAAGTCAGCCTGAGGTCACCGTCGTCCCCCCCGATCAGCAACAGATTAGAGTAAAACTCTCTGACCAAGGTAGGGTAATGAAACTCTGGCAGAATTAGCATATTGTTCCACTCCAATCTTTCAAACCTAGCACCCATCTTGTATGCCAATAGCTCCTCCACTGTCACATCCCTCTCCACAAAAATCCTTCTGTTAAAGAGGTGCTCCCAGAAAATCCCCTTGGTCCTTTCAGAAGTGAATCGATGTACATTGTAGGTGGTAGGGATGGTAGGCACAATGGTCCCTTTTCCTTTTGGGAGCCATGGAGTCACCTACACACATAAGGCATCATCAAAGGAAATAGCAAAGGTAAGCCAAATTGGAAAATGGCATATGACTGGCAATTGGAATTAGAGAAGTGAAATGCTAAAGTGATAAGGGAATGGTTTGAAAGGAAGACTATACATGATGATGAAAGTCAAAAAGAAATAACCATGTATGTATTATGTGATATGGATATCATTTGAGATGTGTTAGGGATAAAAGCGGAGAAACAAGATAAATTCGCACATAGAGTTATGTGAATTTCCTTACTGTGTGGGTGTGAAGAAGTGAGGTTGGTGTAAAAAATGTGTACTTTGATTTTCTTATATCCCAACTGATGCTAACCAATCAAGTGATTGAATGAAGTACCCAACAAGATACAAGAATTAACTTACTTGAAGAAAAAGGGGATGAATACTTAGGATTTATTAGAAATAAGAATAAGAGTATGGACTTGAGGGTAAGACAATGAAATAATGTCTATGAAATGTGGATGCATACAATGGATTAAATATGGACTTGATGGGTTTTCCCAGAGCAGGAAGGAATTGAAGAGTTTATCCAATCAAAGCCCAGAACCAATCCAAGTAAATTAACTAAACATAATATACAACTTCTAAAATGTTTGCATAGACTATTGAATCTATAAATGATGCAATGAACAAGTAAGAAGCCGCCCCTATAGTGTTGGTTATCAGTAGAGCTCGATTCAAATCCAACAACCTTAGCCTAGACCAATTTTGGCATGAACTTGGCATACATAACCATAAAAATGTAAACAAAATCAAATCCAATCACAACCTAGGACTATCCATCTCAATCCAAGAAGAAATGAAAGAGGAGATGAAGAGACATAAGCAAAATCTTACAATGAGGAGAAAAGAGAATGAAAGGGAGAAGAAAGAGGAGAGAACTCTTACCTTGACAATGTGAGAAGTAAACTTTGAGGCTTGAGATTGCAAGAGATCCACCCAAGGAAACCTTGTAGAGCCTTTCTCTTCCCCTGCGGTTATGTTTTTCCCTGGAGCCAAAAGTGAGTTTTAAACTCGCGGTTCTATTTTGTTAAAATTCTGCGAACGGACGAACAAACGGATCCACTTATCGTGACTCTACTCATTAATCCGCTCCGCATAAAATTTGAAAATTTTTCATTTTAAAATTGACCGGATCAACAAACGGATCCACCTCCATGAGTCCGTCCATAGATCCGTTCGATTTAAATTCTCTCAACCGTTTGACATTCTGAGGACGGACAGACGAACGGATTCACGTTTCGCATCCGCCCGATAGTCCACCCTCCCAAGAAGAAATGAAAGAGGAGATGAAGAGACATAAGCAAAATCTTACAATGAGGAGAAAAGAGAATGAAAGGGAGAAGAAAGAGGAGAGAACTCTTACCTTGACTATGTGAGAAGTAAACTTTGAGGCTTGAGATTGCAAGAGATCCACCCAAGGAAACCTTGTAGAGCCTTTCTCTTCCCCTGCGGTTATGTTTTTCCCTGGAGCCAAAAGTGAGTTTTAAACTCGCGGTTCTGTTTTGTTAAAATTCTGCGAACGGACGAACAAACGGATCCACTTATCGTGACTCTGCTCGTTAATCCGCTCCGCATAAAATTTGAAAATTTTTCATTTTAAAATTGACCGGATCAACAAACGGATCCACCTCCATGAGTCCGTCCATAGACCCGTTCGATTTAAATTCTCTCAACCGTTTGACATTCTGAGGACGGACAGACGAACGGATTCACGTTCCACATCCGCCCGATAGTCCACCCTCCCTATCTTGCGGAGGAAACACGAACGGAACCAGAGTACTGATACCGCTCGTGAGTCCGCCTGATTTTCTTTTAGTGTTTTGATCCCAGACTTTTGAGACTTTCTGACCACACCCCTATGTGTTGATTGTGTGCCTATACCCTAGGTTGGACACCCTGGGTGTGTGACCCAATTGTGGGGGCCACCTAAGTCTAGACAATACCTTGAGGTAAAAGGGATTAGAACTTGTACCTGACTGGGCTAACCAATAAGAAATGGCAGACATTGATGACCGTCGTGACTCCCCTCTTACCTAATAGGGAGGAGAGTTACTCTTGTGAATGAAGACCCTTAGATCCTGTGATTTAGGGACCCAAACTTTATGAATAGGAAGCCTAAACCTGTGGGTGGGTATTAAAAAGGAAAGTAATGGGCTAGCTGGGACTGGTTCATTTGAATGAGCCATAAGGACCACGTGCGTTTGGAGGTCGTTCATGATACCTTAAGTTAGTGATGACTCTATTTGTACTTTACTTGGTTCATCCAAACCTTATTTAGACTCATAAAGGGAGTCCTACACCGCGAGTTGACCGTCCAAAAAGACTTAGCAAACCGTACCCATGGACTTTTGTTCTTGTGGATTGACCTAGATGACAGATATGTCCATAGGAATATGAATGTAATTCTTGAAAGTTTGCCTATGCATTGGTGTGATATATATATATATATATATATACCCTTTAGGACCTTAGATTTGTGTGACTAGAGTGATCCTCTGGTACTACAAGTACAATTTTACCTCAGCCTTACTTTGATCACTTAGTTGAGCCTAGACCCTTGGTCATATTGATCACAGGGTAGTAGTTAACGAATTCATCAATGACTGGGTAAATTAATTAACATGATTTGACTTAGGCCAAAATCGTTGAAGGTTGTCTAGCTCTCAAAGAAGAACCATAATGGACTTTTCCCTGTGAAGTAATTGTGTGATAGGTTTAAAGGCCTTGAAAGCTAAAACTAAAGGATGTAACAAGACATTCCCCAATGATAGATATGAATGGGGTAATGGATCACCAAATGCGTTCCCTCCATTCTGGGAGTGAACAATAGGAGATTCCATCAATATTCCAAATCATTCTAAAGTTGGGTGAGGTAATGAGATAACCAGAAGTGACGGCATTCAGAGTGCGAACCCTATGTTGGGGACTGGACAGGTTGAGTCTTGTAACCCAAGTGTGACCAAAGTAGTGAAAGTCAGAGTGGTGCCCTACACACTAGACTAAACCACCAGAAACAGAAAGTTCCCTAGGTTTTCCAGGTCATGTGATACCCCACTGACCTATTAGTATATTTTGACCACCGGCTCAAAAATCAAATGGAGCCAGGGTATTGTGAACCACACCCCTGTGGTAATGTGACCCTATAAGGAAAAGGGAATGGTAGGATCTGACTTGCTGTGTCATGTAGGCACTGCCCCATCTTAGCCCGACCTTTGACTTTGTCTAGGTAATGGACAATTAGAAATGTTGTTACTTAACAAACCCTCACCCTGGAGACTGGGATTGCCTCAAATTTTGGAGATGAAATTTTTAATAAGGTTGGGGGGATGTTACACCCGCACCCCAAATATACCCCTACACCCCGGGGCAGTTCAGACTTTTACCAAAGGCAATGCCATGGTGGCACTAGCCAACATCTGTGACCCCAAACTTAAAATATTATTATAAGAGACCCCTTGAAGACTTGGAAGTGTGGGTCAAAACCCCACAACTTTCCTTGAAGTTTGGGCCTTGACAGTAGCACCGGAGTCACAAATGGACTCACTTGAACTGAATCCGCTCGAGATCCGCCCATGCTGTTACTTGACCTTTTGGTAATTCTTCCTATGGGACCCACATCCCCTTGTCCCGGACATCCTAATTGGACCTTTGGACCATGTGGACCCCTACCCTTACCATTAGTTGAGTGAGTGGGCCATAAAGGTGGGGCCCACAAAGTCTAACTTAATAAAATAATGGGTTTTAATAACCTAACTAAAACCAAACAAGGCTTAAGGGCTAACAGGTCTAGTGAGGCTTGGACCCAACCCAAACAGACCCTAACTAACTAAATGGACCTAAGGGCCATGACATGGACCAAAGATGGCCTAAGACCTAACCTAAAACCCATTTAAAAGCCTAAGGGCTAAACTACATTCTAAGGACCCCTAACTAAATACTACCTAAGGCCCCTTCTATCCCTTAAAGATAAGAAAATCCCTCCCATTCACTTATCTCTCCCCCTCCCAAGCAAATCGTGGAGGAGAAGAGACAAGAGAAGGAGGAGGAGGAGGAAGGAAAGGGAAGAAGTAGAAGTGGGAGAGGAATGAGAGGGGAAGGGAAGAAAAGGGAAGCCTTGCCAAGGTGGCTGGCTACCCCACATCTCCTTCTCTTGCTGTCCAGACGAAGGGAGAAGAAGAAGGTGAAGGAGAAGAGATGAAAAGGAAGGGAGGAGGCCAAGAAGGCTAACCTAGCCTTGGGTTTTACTTCTCCATTGGAAGATCTCACCAAGGAAAGGCTTCAATCTTGGCACTTCGCCATTCTCATTTCTATTTTGTAGATTTCCTTAAGCTTGGACTAACCTAGGGCTCCATTTGGGACTCAAGATGGAGCTCGATCCATAGTTGGAGCTCTAATGGAGCTGACCTAGACCTGGTTTGGGCTCCCATGAGCTGCAATTGTAGCCATTGCTGCAAAGCCTTGGTTTTAAACCTTGAAACCCAACTTTTGGATCAAATTGAGACCAATCCTTGTTGGATCTTAGATCCATGAGGTTGAGCCTAGGTTCTAGTGACCCTAGAAAGGCTTAGACACCCCTTCCCTGTCCCTGAGAGCTTGGGGCACTCCAAGCTCCAAGCTGGAGCAAAAGCCCGTTGAAATCTTGGACTGGATTATCGGCGAACGAACGATCGAATTCACCAATCGTGGTACCATCCATCAGTCCACCCAGTATAACCCCTGTGTCCTGAACTGACTGGATGAACGAACAGACTCAAGTCTGTTGCATCCGTCCGAGGTCAGTTGCTCTCGGGCATGTCTCAGGAATCGAAAGGATGCAGGGGTGGACCCAAGAAGCACATCCGCCCGTTGATCGGCTCCCTTTTAGGTGAGTCTCAGGTGTCAAACGGATGCATGATCGAATCCAAGTAAGATGTTTCACTCGTGGGTCCGCTCACTTTGTCTTTACCTTTTGGTCTGAACGGAGTCAGAGGCGGATTCAACTCTACTGAAACCGTCTGTGAGTTCGCTCGTGCTGTCTTGGTTGAAACTCAATTTTAACCTTGGGGTCCTGGCATGGGACCCCTTTATACCTATTTTAACGATCTCTTTTGTATATCTAGGCTGGTGCACCGGTGAGATTCATGTGAACCACGCCGGATGACACCCGGTGCTCTGGGAGATTCATGTCAATCACGCCAAGTGACACCCGAGTTCGGTGAGTGGGTTCTGGGTGACTTTATTGGGTTTGATTATTATATAATTAGCAATATTAAGCATGCTATTGTATATTTATAAGCATTGTGCGCATTGCATTGATTATCTTAAATGTGATCTGTATGAATGCGATAGAATGCTCACTATTGTATCGAGCTACGGTGTCGGGTGTGCCGGTACCAGAATCCCACTTTATTTAATTATAAAAACTGTTATATGCCATCCTGATCTGTATGTGCCGTGTCGTGCTGGTACCCGAGTAGTAGATGGAATGGGACGTTGATGCACCCGAAATACCTCTCGGGATGATAGGACCTGCATATAGTATATCTGTGGTTAGGATGCTTGTTCCCTTATGCTATGACCCTTGCCAACAGGGGTTTATGTATTGGATAGTCTAAGCACCTGTGGTCTATGGAGGTGGGAGAGGCCAGGACAGGGGTAGTGATGGCTATCGGGGTCTGCCACTGGGTGGTCATGATGGCTTCTACTGGCGTAGGTCCCCTCATGATAATTGAGGTTTCACTGGGGCGATAGGATAAGTGACCCTCAGTGTCTCCTAAGTTATCAGAGTAGCATACACTTGACCGATAGAATTGTGTGCTAGGTGGAAAATGAATCTAACATTTGTATGGATCATTCTACTTGATATTGATTGTGTGATGTATGCGCATTCCCCTTTGCTTTCTCACTAGCTAGTATAGCTAATCCTGTTGTACAACCCCTTTTTAGTTTATAAGTAGATAACCTCTTGACGAGCACCGTTGGATGCGAATCGAGTGGAACTGGTAACCGTGACTTAGATGTAGATGTAAACCCAAGAGTGGTGCCCTTAGGGCAATTATTTATTATTTAATCTTTGTATTCATTCCATAATCATATATAACCTGTATGTTTAATTATTAGGAGAGATTGAATGGTTATGAACATTGATATTGTACTATGTGTTATCATTAGAGGACCGATGCTCTATAATTTCACATATTTTAATTAAATTTTGCTTCTGCTAACTCTATGGTTGGAACGATTAATTCCGTTTGGTACGTTCCTTTCTGTCATCATATTGTGGTGACAAGGTGGACTGTGACTCGGGACACTGTATCTGTGATCCTGATAGGTATTGGGATGATGGGTGATTGTTCCAGTCACCCCCTGTTGTGGCAAAATATCTTACATCGGGATGGGGGCATGACAAGACACCTAAACACACTGTGGAGCATCATTCTAGTGGTTGAATTCAATGGAGAACCCCTGAGGATGTCATCCTATATGCCTATTAGAAGATGGGTTACAGACCCATACAACTGCACAACTCATAGCCTGATGTATTGCTCCAACTCTAGGTACTCTCTCTCCTACCCAAATATATGGGGCCCACACCTGTTCAGATGTGTGTCAGGCCTTGGAAGGGGTGTTGGTGCATTGCCTAAGTCATAGGCCAAGCACTTGTGCAAGCCCAAGGCTAAAACAACAAAGCTGTATTCTCTAGGCAATGCACTGGGTGATTGGCCCAAAGGCCCAGAGAATCGCCCAGAGTGGCTGAAACTGCTTTATTGGACTTTAGACACCAGGGGACCATCCATACAGACCATGAACACCCTCTAGGGGTAGATGGGAATTTTAGAAACCATTACCCACCCCTGGAACCATGTGGACCCCACCAGTGCAGCCAGAATGGCCCAGAATGCACTTAAAAATGCATTCTTGGGAATAGGGACCTAAGGCCAAATAGGCCTTAGTCATCCTAACATTATAAATAGGAGGGGACCAGCTCCCATTTCGTTCCTATTGCTGCAGCTGAAATAGAAAGAGAGAAAAAGAAGGAGAAGGAAGAAGAAGAGAAGGAAAGAGAAGGAGAGAAGAAGGAAGTGAGACCTAAGCTCTCTCTGACACTGAACCAGCTTGTATACAAGCTCCAGGTAATGATCTCAGCCACTGTATGTTGTTGTTCACCATGTTTGACCACAGTCCTTTGGTCTGATTGATGTGTCTCACACCTGTAATGCGTAAAACACCACTGGGATGCCTAGGAAGGCTTGGGATCTTTCATGCATGATCATTACATGCAAGATCTGACCATTAAATGATATGATATGCTGCTATTTCTGCAGCTGAGACTGAAGTCAGTCTCTGTGCTTGACTGCACTGCATATTTGCACCCAGAGCATGTAGTCTAGGTATGGATCTCTGCATGCAATGAGATCTTTGCATACCTTAGCATAAGATCAGTGTTATTTCATGAAATTACATGTAAAACAAGCCATGCATGCAGCCAAAGCTGGATCCAAGAGCCTGAGCTCAGCCTGGACAACCATTCTCTGTGCTGTTAGAGCTCCCCCAGCTTCCAAATGGAAAAACTAAACTTGAATCCACTTGGACCAATGAATTTTGCATTATTTTTGGTCCATGGTCATCCCATTTACATCCCTGATCGAAGCCATGGCTGGCCTTGCTGCCAAATCCAAGAAATTGAGCCTGAACTGATGTTAAACAAGCTCTGGGTGATGCACTGGGTGATTGGCCCAAACGCCCAGAGGTAGCAATTGGGCTCAGATTGAATTTCTGCCTTTTTGATCCTCACCAATGGACCTAGGGCAGTATGATGAGGTGGTAAATAACCAAAATACCCCTCTCCACTTATCCTTGCTATCATCCATACCCAGGATGCCCAAGTGGGCCCCATAGGGCCAGGTAACCATGCCCAGGATTGCTTTCAGCTGGGCTGTTGACCTTGGCATTGGTTTGTGAGGTTGATTGGGCCATGCATAGGCTGGCTAGCTGTATAAATACCAAGAAATATAAATCTCACATCTCTGGATGATGCACTGAGAGACAGACCCAAAAGCCCAGTGCAAGACCCAGAGAATTCTAGTTAATACCTGTATAACTACAAGGTCAGTACAATTAAGCCTAGGCCAACTCTAGGGCACTAATGTATTTTTAAACTTTATTTGACACACTTTTATGATCCGATAAATTAGGTTTTGATCCCGAGCTCGAGGTGCACAGTCAGTTACCAATCGGGACCAAGCCAACAGCTAAACTAGTAGGACTAGAACAAGGTGAGTGAAAGAAATTACATCGTGTGTGTAAATGTAACATGGCTATCGAGTCATGAAAAATTACAATGATGCTACTTACTTTGTTTACTTATTTCAATTACTATATGTTTTGCTAAGTAAGGAATACTTTACTGGTGAATACTGTAAATGAACAATGAATGCTTGTATGTGAATTGCTAGACTAGATGCCGTAGCTGGCTTGGAAATGAGGCCTCTGGTAGCCCGTAGAATGGGATGCGGTTGACACCGCCTGACTCATACTATGCCATATAGATGCATTGGGCTAGAGTATCATCATCTGTGCTACGCACCCTTGCCAACATTAGTTAAGGTGTTGGATGCCTGTGAGAGTGACCATATGAATAAGAAAAGAAAAGAAAAGAGATGGAAATATTATGTACCGAAAGGGTGGTTATGAGGCTATATGCCAGCAAAAGAAATGTGATATGTTGAAATGTGGATGGATGCCTCACAGGTTAATCCCAGAGGGCTGGTCGGGCTGACCTTGGTGACTGATGCGGGAGCTGACCGGTCCTCTCTGACAACTCAATGGGTGTATCGCAGGAATGGGTTAAAAGCCCGCACCAGGGATACATGTATTGGGGATTGTAGTAGCACTTACTTGTCTTAGTTGTGATGTTAGGTGGCTAATAAATAAAAATGAACTGCACATCATGTAGGAAGCATATGGTTGTGCTTGCATGTGCATGCATAGTGATATTTCATTCACGGGCTCGGTGGAGCTCACACTCTTTTATATATGTTTTGTTAGATGATCTTGTAGGTGGATGTCTCTGTGGCGGGGAGGCTCATCTCCCGGAGATAGGCTTTGGTTACTATAACAATATTGGTGTGGACTCGGACGGAGGTCATACCGCTGGTGCGAGTCTTTTCTGTGATAGTTGAGGAGGACTCGTGAGGGCTGTGCAACTGACTCTATTTTGTTTATGGGACTCTTTTTGTTTATACTAGGGATCCCTCTTTTGTACAGCTTTATTTTGGGGCTCGGGTTGCCTTGCCCTGTTTATATTCTTTTGTAAAGCTGGGTCGAATAGAGTTGGGACTGCTGATGTTTTGAGAGAGAGAGTGAACTAAACAATGTATATATTCGCTTTCCTTTGTCTATCTTTCAAGCCTACTGTAAATATTAGTTTTTCCGTAGCACTCTGTGTTATACATCTTGTATTATAGTAGATGTGTGTATCTGTGAATGGACTAACAGCTTTTAGATTCTTGGGGTTTGGTGGATTGCTACAGTGCAATTCGGGTCACTTACCTAATCCTCTCAGGGGGTGGTTTGGTGTGTGACAGTTACTGTTTGGGCTTAGATGTAATTTTTGCTTTTTGGACCTTCACCAATAAGTCTAGAACAACATGGGGATGATGAAAATGACTGAAAAACCCTTCCCCATTGGTGCTTGTTGTCATCCACACCTCGGGTGCTCAAGTGGGCCCCACAGAGCCAGCAAACCACACACAGACCTAGTCTCACTTGGGCTGTGAACCCTTGCATTGATTTATGGGATTGGTAGGGCCATGCATAGGCAGACCATGCTGTGAAAATATTAAGAAAGGTGAACCTTGCATCTCTGGATGATGCACTAGGAGATTGACCCGAAAGCTTAGTGCAAGACCTAGAGAATTGTAAATGATACCTATATATGCAGAGTCGAGTCCAATTAAACCTAGACCAACTCTAGGACACTAATATGATCTTGAACATTTTTTGACATACTTTAATGATCCGGTTAACTAGGTTTTGACCCCGAGCTCGAGGTGCAGTGTCAGATACTGGTAGGGACCGAGTTGACTGTTGAGCAAGCGGGATTAGAACAAGGTGAGTGAAATTATACTATGAGTGTAAATGTAATATGACTAACGAGTCATGACAAATACAATAATATTATTTACTGTGCTTATTTATTTCAATTGTTTTATAATCTATTAAATACTGAATTCTTGATTGATGAACAATGAGAAATGGACAATGATGCTTGTATGTAAACTGCTAAATTAGATGCCGTAGCCGGCTTGGAAATGAGGCCTGTGGTAGTCCATAGAATGGGATGTGGTTGACACCACCCGACTCATACTATGTCATATAGAATACATTGGGCTAGACTATCATCACCAGTGCTACGAACCCTTGCCAACAGGGGTTAAGGTATTGGATGTCTGTGAGAGTACCTATATGAAAGAGAAAAGAGAAAAAGGAAAAGAGAAAAGGGAAAAGAGAAAAAGGAATAGAATTGTTTTGCACCAAAAGGAATATGTTATATTGAAATGATGATGGGTGCCTCATAGACTAATCCCAGAAGGCTGGTCGGGCTGACCATGGAGAGCATGCTAGAACTATCGGTCCTCTCTGACAACTCAATGGGTGTATCGTGGGAAGGGGTTAAGAGCCCGCACCAGGGATACATGTATTGGGGATTGTTGTAGCACTTTTACCTGCCTTAGTTGTGATGTTAGGTGGCTAATAAATAAAACAAACTGCATTTCATGTAGGACTCATCTAGTTGTGCTTGCATGTGCATGCATGGTTATGTTTCAGTCATGGGCTCGGTGGAGCTCACACACTCTTGTATATGTTTTCTGTTAGATGATCCTACAGGTGGATGTTTTGGTAGCAGGGAGGCTCATCTCGTGGAGACGGGCCTTAGTTACTATGACTGTGTTGATATGGACCCGGACAGAAGTCATACCTCTGGTGCGAGTCTTTTTTGTGATAGTTGATGAAGACCCGGGCGGGCAGCTGAGTCTACTTCTGACCATGGGATTCTTTTGTTGTGGTTAAGGATTCCCTTTTGTATAGCTTTATTTTGGGGCTCAGGTTGTGTTGCCCTTTTTATACTCTTTTTGTAAAGCTTGGTTGGAAGGTGTTGGGACTACTAGTGTAAGAGAGTGAGAACTGGAACAAATGATGTAAATATTTAGTTTTAATGTTTAAAGTAAATATTAGCTTCCATAGCACTCTAAGTTCTATTTCATTCATTATTGTGGATGTGTGTGTTTATGAATGGTATTAACAGCTTCTGGATCCTTGGGGTTTGCGGATTGCTACCGTGCAATTCGGGTCACCTACCTAATCCTCCCAGGGGTGGTTTGGGGTGTGACATGGACTATGTGTTATTGTTTGTGTGCTTTCCATCCCCTTATTGGGCTCAGTGGAGCTTACCCCTCTTTGCGCACCCTTTATAGATGTGTTTGCAAGTGATGTTTTGGTGGTGAGCCTTGAGGGCTCCTTCTTTTGGTTATGTTTTATTTGGTGCCACTGATTTGTAGCTAGTGACTTCGGGCTATGATGCTGAGTAGTTATTGATGGTTGCGCCAATGGGGCATCTGGATCGAGGAATATTATCCTTTGTTTCTTTTGAATGTTATCATTTGTATTATGTAAACTTGTCTAATTTTACTTCTTGCTATTTGAGCTTTTCGAAGGCCTATTAAGATAATGTTGCATATATATATATATCATATCATATCATATCATATCATACTATTATATAAGTGCATGAACTCATGCTTCGTGCCTATTTTTTCACTTGACTACTTTATCCTTCATTCTTTATTTAAATACCATATTTTTTTTTTTACTAATCTGTTGTCTTTTATTAGGCATTTTCATAATTTTTTGGTACCCTTTTATTTATTTTCATTTTTATATCAAATATTATTTTTCCCACTTCACACCGTCGACCCTCTCATCCCCTCTCTCTTCCTCAGCCTTTCTCCACTCTATTTCCTCTTCTCCTCGTACCCCTTCTCTCTATCTTTTCCCTCTCCTCTCAGATTCTATGATTATGTTCTCTCCATCAACCAATGCCTTCTCACTCCCTCAATCTTCTACCCCTCTTTGCTTCGTTCTTTATTCTTCACAAAACCTCACCCTTGCCATTCCAGATCTATAGAGGACAAACCGCCTTCTCGGAAATCTAGGGTTCTTGCGGTGTGCCGACAGAGAGGAAGGATTTGGAAGCATCATCTCTTTCTCACTAAATCTATCGAATCTTGTAACTTTCTCCTTCACTCTCCCTTTCTAAACAGCTTAGGGTTATACTGTAGCAGGAAAATGTTCGTCCCTTCGAATAGGTAAAAGTTCTCTTACCTTGAATTTTTGCTGTACAGTTTAGTTTCTCTTTTACAGTTTATGATCTGATTTGAAAATCTAAACTTTAGTTTACTTTTCATTCTTATGCAACACTCAATTGCGTATTTATCTTTCCATTACTTTTGTTTAGATTTCTTTTTAGTTTTATCTTTGTTCAATTGATCCATAGAAACCTGCAATTCCCACCCATTCCCTGGGTTGCATTTTAAACCTTAATACAAGAAATTAAATTTTTTTTTATATTTGCCTTGGCCCTTGTGTGGGCAGGTCCTCATAATCCATAGTTGAACAATTCGACTGCTATTTAGTGAGATATCTCAACTCTTATAGGGCCCCTCTTTTAGACGGGTTGTGTATCCCTTGACTGTTATTTGTTTGAAATTTAAAGTCCCTTTTTGTTTACCTAATTACCTGCTCCAATACCCTACTTCTTTTTAGAGTAAAATGTATTATTGTAGGGTCCTATTCAATTTCTACCACCCCTATTTTTGCTATAATTACTTGATCACCATCATAATCAAAATAATAATTTTATGCCAATTTGGATTAGGGTACATGATTTTACATTACAGGCTGCAAGTAGGATCCATTCTTGAGCCATTGGAACCTTCGGCCTACCACTGGATGACCGTTTGGGTTTCTTTCTTTGTATGGTTGTCCTGGGTGTATACCCTATGGCCTATTCTGTGAGCTGTCTGGTATCTTTAGAATTACTAATAATCCTTTTTTAATGCAAGTGATGAACCCAAGTTCACACCAACCAGCCAGAGAACGCCACGTGGCATGACATGAACCAGAAGAGAGGGCCAACACAGAGCCTAGGAAGCATCATCCACCCTTGGGGCATGGACCTGGGAGCCAACCACCCTTGGGCACCAACCCCCCTTGGGGGCGCCAACCACTCTTGGGCGCCAACCTCCCTTGGGGCACAGACCCCTTCTCCAAGCACGCCATCCCCGAACATGGCGGACACCACCACCATCACCAGGGCACAGTTTGCGTCACCAAGGACTCTAGGCCACCGCCTATCGAGTCACGTAGTCTGAATGGACTCATGCACAGGAAATCCCCTTTACCAGGTACAGGAGGGCTATCCGCCAAGGACACCAAGTCCAACAGGATACTACGTCTCACAAGAAGGCAACCTCCTAAGACATCACGTCTCTAGGGAAGGCAACTCCCAAGTCTGTCACAACACTAGGTCTCTCACGGAAGACAATCTATCAGGGACTCTATCCACTACGGAGATCACTCCACATCTACTAGGACTCTCCACCCAGCCACACACTACTATAAAAGGGAAGGTACTCTATTCCTCCACCCATCTTGAGTTTTATAAACTCATCTATTTGCACAGTGAGATCTGACTTTGGCATCGGAGAGTCCTAGGCCGGAACCACACCGGTTCTCCTTTGTCACTCTTGGTCCTTTTTGCAGGTGATGGCACTCGTGGGACCACCAAATGATTTACTGACGCAACAGATTGGTGTCGTCTGTGGGAACGACGCTAACCATCACCTTTACTAGCTTGTTTCCATCATCGACCAACCATGGCACGAAGGAAGACCGTTCCCTCCACCAATAATGCCCCGAGGGAGGGGAACGGATCACCTCCCCCAGAGAGTTCACGTCACAGGGTCAATGACCATGTCTCTCATGGGGGGGACATCCCAGAGAACCAACAGGTTGGGGGAGTCAACCTCAACCCGGAAGCAGCCATTGAAGCACCAGTGGTAATAGTGCCTGACCCTAATGCACCAGCCACTGTGGGTCAAGTCAATGACCTACAATGTCAGATCCTCAATGGCCAACGACTCTTCCACGAATACCTAAGGCAGAAGGCGGTCACTCATCGCCGTAGGCAAGAGCAGAGGTGAGAACAAAGCCCTAGGGAATCACCTCTTAGGGATGGTATGTCAGCAAGGCGTACCAGACAGCAGGGAGAACCCTCTCAACCTCCAAGAAGAACAGAAGACCCTCCAGAGAGGACGGACCGAGGAAGAATACCATCACACCGATCCGTGGTACCTAACCCTGAAGGGTCCATACGAAGGTCAGTGTTCGATGGACGACTTGGTAGAAGGCATGCACCAGAGCGAAGCCGGACTTACCGTGAAGAGAGTCCCTCACCTTCATGACAAAATTCATCACGGCATGATTCCTTCCCATCTCACCAACAGTCGAGACGGGAAGGGACTTCCAGGAGAAGGCACGAATGGGGTCAGGATGAACGACCCAGGCAGGAAACGCGAGAAGAAGAGCTAGACCAGAAACTCTGCTAGCTGGATGAGAAACTGGAAGGGTTGAGGAAGCAGACCAAGGGAGAGACACATTCGGTACCTGGACAACACCCCTTCTCAGAAGAGATCATGACCGCCGCACTGCCATCCAGGTTCAGGTTACCCACCTTTGAACTCTACAGTGGTACCACTGACCCTAACGACTATATCAACTACTTCAATGGCATGATGATGCTATATGGTGGATCGGATGTGGCATCCTATCGAGCATTCCCTACATCCCTCAAGGGTGTAGCTACTTCATGGTTCTTCCGACTACGACCACAGTCGATTGGATCGTTTGCAGAGCTATGCGAATAGTTCGTGACCTGCTTCCAAAGTAGCGTCAAACAAAAGAAGACCACGGTCAATCTACTGAACATGATCTAAAACCCTGAGGAGTCCCTCAGGGAGTATGTCAACAGGATGACCAAGGAATCCTTGGAAGTCAGAGACTTGGATGACCAGACCCAGCATGCTGGCCTGGCAGGGGGCATCAGAGACATGGAACTGATCAAAAACTTGGCACGTCATGAGACCAAGACCATGAAAGAGCTCCTAGAGCGATGTAATGAGTTTGCCAACATGGCCGAGATAGTATAGTCACGGATGAAGGCAATTGAAGGGAAGACCCAAGGCAATAAGAGGTCACCACCAGATGACCGCAAGGAGAATAAAAGATCTCAGACTGAGCGGAGACAGGAGAAAGGTGATCGCCCGTCAGGAAGAAGTGATCGTCGATTAGAGAGAGCGAAGAGGGCAAGCAGCCCACAGTTCACACCCCTCAACACCACCAGGTCATAGATCCTCATGCAGATCCAAGATCGGGACCTAATCAAATGGCCACGGCCCATGATGATAGAACCTGAGAAGCGCAACCCTAACAAATACTGCCTCTTCCATAAGGATAATGAGCATGACACGGAGGAATGCTACCAACTAAAGAGAGAGATAAAGAACCTTGTGAGAGTAGGGACCCTAAACAAATACGTGAAGGGGAGACATGATGGCCGTTCGGGCCAAGGAGATCGAGGGGGTGACCGAGAAAGAGAACCAAGGTGGGAAGAAAGGAGAGTGGACCAAGATAAAGAAAGAGACCACGCTGACGAGAGAAGAGATACAGCAGAGCCAAGTGGCACTAAGGGAGCCCCTATCCTCACCATACTTGGAGGACCGGGGCAAGATTCAACCAGAAAAGCCAAAGCCCACTCTAGGTTCATGGGAGTAATGGAGAAGCCAAGCAAAATAGCAAAGACCGAGACAGTGATCTCCTTCTCGGATGCAGACTTAGAAGGCGTAAGCTTTCCACATGAGGACGCCCTTGTAGTATAGGTGGAGATAGCCAATCGACCAGTGCACAGGGTGTTGATTGACACAGGGGCATCCGTGGACGTACTCTCATTAGAAGCCTACCGCCAATTTGGGTTTGGAGACGATCAACTTAAGCCAGAGCCCACCTACCTCCATGGATTCTCGAGCGCAACAGCCTCCATCAGAGGCACTATAGAGCTACCTGTCACCTTTGGAGAACACCCTCGATAGGTGACCATCATGGTAAACTTCATGGTCGTCAGGTCCGTCGTGTCATTTAATGGCCTTCTAGGACGACCATCCCTGACAGCCTTGAGGGGCATCGTATCTCCAATCCACTTGAAGATGAAGTTCCCCACTGACAATGGGGTGGGTGAAGTACGAGGTGATCAGAAGAAAGCCAGAGAATGTTATGCCACCTTCGTGAAGAAAAACAATGGCAAAACATGGGGGATGGCACTGTGCATAAAAAACTTGGTCAGTGACCAGAGAGATGAACTGACAAAGAAGAGAGGACGATCGATCGAGGACCTAATTTCATGGCCACTCAGCAAGGATGACCCTTCCAAGGTCATACAGGTTGGCTCACTGTTGAGCAACAAACAGAAAGAAGAATTGGAACACCTCCTGCAGGCAAACATGGATGTCTTCGCATGGTCGACTACAGACATGCCAGGCATACCCAGATCTATAGCAGAGCACAAGTTACATCTAGACCCGACCAGGAAGCCTGTCTAGCAAAAGAGAAGGAATTTTGCCCTTGACCGACAGGCAGCCATCAAAGAAGAGATCGAGAAGTTGAGCCGAGCAGGATTCATCAGAGAGGAAAAGTTCCCTACCTGGCTTGCAAACGTGGTCATGGTGCCCAAGCCCAATGGGAAGTGGAGGATGTGCATCGACTACACTGACTTGAACAAGGCATGTCCCAAGGATGAGTACCCACTCCCTAGAATCGATCTATTAATCGATGCAACCACAGGACATGAGATGCTGAGTTTTATGGACGCCTACTCCGGCTACAACCAGATCCTTGTGCATGAGGATGACGAGTCCTACACCGCCTTCCGAACGGACAAGGAGAACTACTGCTACCATGTCATGCCATTCGGATTAAAAAATGCAAGCACCACCTACCAGAGGATAGTCAACAAGATGTTTGAGGAACAAATAGGATGCAACATGGAGGTATACATGGATGACATACTGGTAAAAAGCGTCCAAGCCCATCAACACCCAACTAACCTGGAGGAGGTGTTCGCCGTACTAAGAAGGAATCAGATGAAACTCAATCCTGCGAAGTGTGCTTTCGGAGTAACATCTAGAAAATTTTTAGGGTTCATGGTCTCAATACAGGGAATAGAAGCCAACCCATCCAAGATCAAGGCCATCCAAGAGATGGCACCCCCAAGGACGGTCAGAGAAGGATGAGGTTGAACGAAAGGATCGCTGCTCTATCAAGGTTCGTGTCACGATCCAGAGACAAGTGTTTGCCATTCTTCAAGACGCTGAAGAACCTCCGAAGTCCAAAAGACTTTGCCTGGACAGAGGAGTGCCAGAAGGCGTTTAAAGAGTTGAAGCTATACCTGGAGAACCAGCCATTGCTCGGGCGCCCAAAGCCCAATGAAGAATTACAGGTCTACCTGGCAGCAACCTCCGTCGCAGTAAACGCAGTACTACTAAAGGAAGAGGGTAAAGTACAGAGACCCTTCTACTATGTGAGCCATGTCTTGATTGATGCAGAGACCAGGTACACCAGAATAGAGAAGGTTGCATACGCACTGGTAATTGCAACAAGGAAGCTCAGGCCATATTTCTAGGCCCATACCATCACGGTCCTCACCGACCTACCACTAAAGAAGGTGTTGCACAAGTTGGATGTCTCCGGACGACTGATCGCCTGGGCAGTTGAGTTGAGTGAGCATGACATCAAATTCCAACCCAGGATAGCCATCAAAGGCCAAGCTCTGGCGGACTTTGTTGGTGAGTGCACCCTACCAGAGACAGAAGCACAGGAACCAGAGGAACAGGATCGGGGGTCGTGGGAGATGTTCGTGGATGGTTCGACCAACGCCACAGGAAGTGGAGTTAGTTTCATACTTACCAGCCCCGAAGGATTCTGAGTACAATATGCTCTTCAGTTCACCTTCCCAGCATCTAACAACAAAGCAGAGTATGAAGCACTACTAGCCAGACTCCGGGTGGCCAAAGCCATTCAAGTCACACACCTCTCCATCCGGGGTGACTCACAGCTTGTGGTGAACCAGGTGAACGAAGAGTATGAGGCAAAGGACGAACGCATGGCATCATACTTAGCACGGGCTCAAGAATTGATCGAGCAGTTTGAGAAGTTCAAGATGGTTCGAGTACCCATAATTGAGAATGCCACTGTAGATGCACTGTCTAGGCTAGCCAATGGTGAACTAAAAAACCTAGCCAGTGCAGTGTACGTGGAAATACTGCATGAACTGACATATCAAGAGAAGCAGGTCAATAAGATCGAGGAAGGGCCTAGCTGGATGGACCCTATACTCAACTACCTACAGAACGACGTCTTACCAGAAGATAAGGTCGAGGCAAGAAAGATAAGGATGAGAGCCGCAAAGTACACCATCCTAGAGGGAGTACTATACAAGAAGGGGGCCACAGCACCACTGCTACGGTGCCTAGGACCCAAAGGAGCATAGTGTGCCCTCGCAGAGGTCCATGAAGGAATCTGCGGAAGCCATATGGGAGGAAGGGCCTTAGCCTATAAAATCCTTCGACAAGGATTCTATTGGCCAAGAATGCAAGAGGAAGCCATCCAGTACGTCAAGGCTTGCGAGCAATGTTAATTGTTCGCACCAGTACCCCATCTACCTGCCACCAAGCTGACATCGATCATCAATCCCATTCCCTTTGCCATGTGGGGCGTAGACATCTTAGGAGACTTCACTGCAGCGTCAAGCAACTACAAGTACCTGGCAGTCGCCATCGACTATTTCACCAAGTGGGTGGAAGCCAAGCCACTAGCCAAAATCACAGAGAACGAGATGGAGAAGTTCGTCCATGATGATATTATCTACAGGTTTGGAGTACCGTAAATCATAGTCTCAGGCAATGGCAAACAATTCAACAACCCCAAGTTCAAAGACTTCTGTTAGAGATACAACATTGACTACCGGCCTATTTTGGTAGCATACCCACAGGGCAATGGCCAAGTGGAAGTGACGAACAGAACCCTACTCGATGGAATAAAGAAAAGATTGGAAGGAGCCAAAGGGAAGTGGGTTGAAGAACTACTGAGCGTCCTGAGGGCATACCGCACCATAGTCAGGACACCTACAGGGGAAAGCCCATTCCACCTGGCATATGGTACAGAAGCATTGGCACCGGTAGAAGTCCTCGCCATGTCTCACAGGGTACTACAGTTCAACGAAAGAACCTACATAGATGGACTCAGAGCAAACCTAGACTTCCTGGATGAAGTACGTGAGAAGGCACTCCTGAGGAACGTAGCCTACCAACAACAAACAGTAAAATACTACAATGCTAGGGTACGTGAAAGGTCATTCCCTCAGGGAGAACTAGTCCTACGAAGGGCAAGTGCATCCCAACCAAGAAAAGAAGGAAAGCTATCAACAAATTGGGAAGGACCCTATATAGTTTCCAAGCAGATACGACCAGGGACCTACTGCTTGAAAAATCCGAGGGGCAAGAAGATAGACCGTACTTGGAACTCAGAACACCTGAAGAAGTATTACCTGTAGAAGTACCCAGCAGAAGCAACAACACCATCAGCAGTAGTAGTAGTAGTGCCAGTAGTTGGCACCATTGTTTCAAAGACAATTTGAAATTTTTTAATAAAGAGTTGCTTCAAGAATACCTGTCTTCCTCTACTGCTCAATTGAACCACTACCACGGCACTAAGGCAGTTCGCCACCACTGAGTCTTTAAGCCTAAGGTAATCTGCCACCACTGAGGCTTCACGCCTAAGGCAGTCCGCTACCACTGAGGCTTTAAGCCTGAGGCAGTTCGCCACCACTGAGGCAGTTCACCACCACTGAGGCTTTAAGCCTAAGGCAGTCTGCCACCACTAAGGCTTTATGCCTAAGGCAGTTCGCCACCACTGAGCCTGTAAGCCTAAGGCAGTCCACCACCACTGAGGCTTCATGCATAAGGCAGTCTGCCACCACTGAGGCTTTAAGCCTAAGGCAGTCCGCCACTACTGAGGCTTTAAGCCTAAGGCAGTTCACCACCACTGAGGTTGTAAGCCTAAGGCAGTCCGCCACCACTGAGGCTTCACGCCTAAGGTAGTCCGCCACCACTAAGGCTTTAAGCCTAAGGCAGTTCGCCACCACTGAGGCTGTAAGCCTAAGGCAGTCCGCCACCACTGAGGCTTTAAGCCTAAGGCAATTCACCAGCACTGAGGCTTTGAGCCTAAGGCAGTCCGCCAGCACTGAGGCTTTAAGCCTAAGGCAGTTCGCCACCACTAAGGCTGTAAGCCTAAGGCAGTCCGCCACCACTAAGGCTTCACGCCTAAGGCAGTCTACCACCACTGAGGCTTTAAGCCTAAGGCAGTTCGCCAGCACTGAGGCTGTAAGCCTAAGGCAGTCTGCCACCACTGAGGCTTCACGCCTAAGGCAGTTCGCCACCACTGAGGCTGTAAGCCTAAGGTAGTCCGCCACCACTGAGGCTTCAAGCCTAAGGCAGTCCGCCACCACTGAGGCTTTAAGCCTAAGGCAATCCGCCACTACTGAGGCTTTAATCCTAAGGCGGTTCACCACCACTGAGGCTTTACGCCTAAGGCAGTTTGCCACCACTTAGGCTTTATGCCTAAGGCAGTTCGCCACCACTGAGGCTCTACGCCTAAGGCAGTCCACCACCACCTGAGCCTTTATGCCACCAAGGTCCATGGACCACCCAACCAGGGCATCCCTATAGACCACCAGCTATCTGGGGTTACACAGTTGAAAACCATCAAAGCAAGAGGAGTCAAGTGCAGGTCATATCAACATCACCAGGAGGAAAAGTCAAATACATACAATCCAAGGAAAACAAAAAGCAAGCATCACAATTCCATAAAGAGTCGCCAACGTCCAAAAAAGCTAAATAAACCTCATTGTTCAAGAGCACAAAATCCAAAAAGTCATCATCCAAGAAAGAACACCCATGGAATCAAGGAGCCTCCAAGGGAGGAACAGCCTCCGATCTAGAAGGAGAGATCAAATCAACCTTGGCAGAAGGAGCAACCCTCTCCTCTAGGGCAACGCCACCCTCCTCCATCGCCACTGGACCCTCCTCCTGAGAGACACGAGCCACGATAGCAGTCTCTGATAGCAAAGTGGTGACCTCGGGGAACCTTGAGAAATCATAGTCCGGGGTCCTCTCTAAGACGCGAACCACCAGGTCCCTCATGCCACCCTCATATATCTTCTGGTTGAACTGGTGGAAGTACGCAATAACCGCCGGAGAACACTGATAGGTTGATATGGCTTGCTCTTCGGCCACAGACAGCTCTGCCTCATGTCTCTCCCTCAACGTGTGTAGGTCCTCCTCATGCCTCTCCCTTAACATGTGAAGCTCCTCCTCTAACTCCAGTACCCTGGAAGAGCTCTGAGCAACAGTGGCAGTGGCCACCTTGAACCTCTCCAACGCCTTTCGCTCATGGGCCAAAGCATCCTCGCGAGCAACCTGGAGTCCCTGGACCTCCTTCTCCACGTTCTATAAGGCACACCGTATCTGATGCTCGCGATGGGCATGGCTCTCCATTCGGAGTACCGCCTCAGTAGTACAATGCTGGACCTACAATCCATAAAAGGGGCAATAAGTACCCTAGGTATGAAGGAAACAACAACATGAAAGAAAAAGGAATAATAACTCACAGAAGCCAGGTCATGGTAGAGATCCTGAGCAAGCACGGCGTCACTGATCTGGCGAAGGGATAAACGCTCCGCGGGAAGCCTACCCTGGTCCAACCACTCTCAGCTCATACCAGGGGAGTCCAAAGTAGCTCCCTCCAAAAGGCCCCAAGCCAGCACCAGGGAGGAAGAGGTCGGCGGATCGATGGTTGAGCCGGTAGGGGCAGAAGCCGCCCCATTCCCCTTAGCAGGGGGTAGAGCATCAGATCCAGGAGGGAAGACAGAAGGGGACGTCCGGGGAAGGATGACACGGGGTCGCATCCTCGTCGAGCTTGGGAGATCAGGACCACCCTTCCTTTTGGACCCAGCAGCAGTGGGAGGACAGGAAGAAGTTGGGGGTGTGGCACCAAAAGAACTACCCCCAGGAGAAGCAGCTAAAGCACTCTGCTTCTTTAAGGCGGAGCGGAAGAGACTAAGATTTGGCCTGACATCCACTACACAACAGCCAACAATAAAGAGCAGGTCAAGCCATGAGGGCATGAAAAGACAACATATGAACAAACACCCAAAAATCAAATATCTTACCAAGACTCAACTTCTAAAGGCACAAGAAGGCCTCAGAATCCAACTGCAAACGTCGAATGGATCGCATCCTTGACACCGATGAAGGGAGTCGCGCTCAAAATCGCTCAGCTTAAGAGGGTGGTTCACCCCCTTGATATCAACAACCTCCCAAGTGGTCCGTAAGGCACATCGAGGGGCCGTGGCAAAAAAGAAGCGATCCCTCCAACGCTTCACCGAGTCCGTGATCCCCACTAGAGGGTCCAATGTGGCGAGAGACCCTCTAGGAAGACGACGGGCGAAGTGATAACACCCCCTTCCCCCTTCTTCAGCACATAGAAGTAAGAGAACAATGGAATGGTCGCAGCACGCCCCAACTGGGCGAAGAACACATAGAAGCCCAATATAACCCGCCAAGAGTTGGGCAACACCTGCCCTGGGGTAAGACACCTGTGCTCTAGTACCAACTTTACAAAATGGGGGATAGGAAAGCGAAGTCCATGAATAAAGAAGATGCGGTACAAACAAATCTCCTCCCCTCGATGGGAGTAAGCCTGGTCACCCGGCTCAGGGACTCGAAATATGATCTCAGGGGGGATATGGAACTCCCGACGAAGTGACGCCAAGTCCGAAGAAGACAAGACACTACCAATATCAGCAAGCTTACTCCTAGGGACACCTGTAGAACCGACAGCTCGAGAGGCCCGGCGACCTCTGCTAGGGGTAGAACCCCTAAAGACCTCTTCCCCCTCCCTATCATCAGGGGAAGGAGGAGGAGAAGAAGTTCCAGGGGAGGACGACCCCGCAGAGGACTCCTCAACAGATCCAACCTCGACTGAGGCTGGATCAGAGTCGACAGAAGACATGAAAGGACAAGGAAGTGAACCGATCACTTACTAAGAATGACGACCCTCCAAAGCCAAGCAACCAAGGACAGAAGACGGGGATAACCTGCAACCATCAATGCGAAGTCAGTCAAAAAAAAAAATGACCGCGAACGTCGACCAAGATTGGGCGCAGACCGCGGACGTCGACCAAGCAAATGGTGTGGACCGCAGACTTCGACCAAGGACCGTGGACGTCGACCAAGCAAAGGGCACGGACCACGGACATAGACCAAGCAAAGGGCGTGGACCGGTGGACATTAACCAAGAGAGGGGCGACGACCGAGGATATCGGCCAAGAGCGGGCACGGACCGCGGATGTCAAGCAAGGACCGCGGACTTCGACCAAGAGAGCAGGCGCAGACCACGGACGTCAACCAAGAGAGGGGCGTCGACCGAGGACATCGACCCCAACAAGTGCAGACCACGAATGTCGACCAAGAGCAGGTGCTGACACCGACCAAGGGGCGCGGACCGTGAACGTCGACCAAGAGCGGGCGCGGACGTCGACCAAGGGGCGCGGACCGCGGACGTCGACCAAGAGAGAGGTGCGAAATCGAGCAAGGCGTTGATCAACTAAGGGCCTACGGGAGCGGATAGAGGACAAAAGAACATATATCTACAAAAGAAAGGTAAAAAGAAGAAAGGGACAAAAAGATGGGGAAGGAGGGGTTTGAACCTATGACCTCTCCCTCACCAAGTTATTCACAAGCACATCCTCAAAGAAGAAATTATTCACAGAGAGCCCCCTGGGTGATACAAGGCAAAGGAAGTCTACTCTCTTGGGCACTCCGTTCCAAGAGAGTGGGGGGCAAATGATGAACCCAAGTTCACATCAACCAGCCAGAGAATGCCACGTGGCATGACATGACCCAGAAGAGAGGGCCAACACAGAGCCTAGGAAGCATCATCCACCCTTGGGCGCCAACCTCCATTGGGGGCACCAACCACTCTTGGGCACCAACCTCCCTTGGGGCACGGACCCCTTCTCCAAGGACGCCATCCCCGAACATGGCGGACACCACCACCATCACCAGGGCACAGTTTGCGTCACCAAGGACTCTAGGCCACCACCTATGGAGTCACGTAGTCTGAACGGACTCATGCACAAGAAATCCCCTTTACCAGGTAGAGGAGGGTTATCCGCCAAGGACACCAAGTCCAACAGGACACTACGTCTCACAAGAAGGCAACCTCCTAAGACATCACGTCTCTAGGGAAGGCAACTCCCAAGTTTGTCACGACACTATGTCTCTCACAGAAGACAACCTATCAGGGACTCTATCCACTACGGAGATCACTCCACATCTACTAGGACTCTCCACCCAGCCACACACTACTATAAAAGGGAAGGTACTCTATTCCTCCACCGATCTTGAGTTTTATACACTCATCTGTTTGCGCAATGAGATCTGACTTTGGCATCGGAGAGTCCTAGGCCGGAACCACACCGGTTCTCCTTTGTCACTCTTAGTCCTTTTTGCAGGTGACGGCACTCGTGGGACCACCGAACGATTTACTGACGCAACAGCAAGCAAAAAATAAATGTCAAATTTAAGGCGGTATGGCTGCTGGAACTTTTACTGCGGTATTACCCATTGTAAGGTTAGGATTTCTATTATTTACTTGATGATATTTGGTGCATTTTGTTGATAGTTGCTGTATTTGTGTTTGAGAAGGATATAATGGGGGAGGTTTATAGGACCCACAAAGCAATTCAGTGAGAGTATGGAATTGAAGTCTTGATTCTGCCCATTTTGATGAGTTTGTTTTTTCAAATTCAATTAATTATTTGGTTCATTTGCCGATGATTTTTTTTGTTTTTTTGTTTTTTTTTGTGTGATGTAAGGTGGGATGGTAAGGACAACTAATAATTTTTTTTTTTTTTTTTTGACGTATGGTGGATGTGCTTTGCAATGACAAAGCTTGAATTTTAACACTGGACAAGCTCATTGTTGACAAGAATCTTATATGCTTATGATGCTTGCTATGGATGTAGTTCTGACTGAGGGTGTACTCTAAATTATTCCCTAACCCATAGTGGTCATGGATCGCAGCAGGGCATACAAGGGAAATAACCAACGCCCTAGGTGGGGGCCTAATAGTTGGTTATATGTTTGATATTTTTATAGTGTGGTACAGCTTAATTCTATATCTTGTAGTTATTTAGCTATATATTCTGTGTTTTTTCACGTTTAATTCATTTTGTAGTTATTTGGTATTGTATTTATTTAGTTCAGCATCTTATAGTTCTTCTATTCTTGTGTTTAGGCACCTTGATACTCAAGGGGACCAGCGGCCTTGAGCATCAAGGAATCAATTGTAGCCACATAGGTGATGCCTTGACAACAAATTTCTAAACCTGAATTACATTTACTCAGGTCTTAGCAAAAGGAACTGATGCAGATACTATTGTTCTGATGGCACTCCGAGCCTCCAGAGTGGAAAACCAGGATGTCATAAGCGCTGCTATAGTTGGGATGCTTGCTGGCCCGAAGGAGGTAAAATTATTAATCATATGGATTTTCTTTGAATAACAATGAAAATCAATTCTACTTAGTACCAAAAAACTTCTGCTAAAGTTGTTATGTCTTTCTGTTTTTACCATCAAAAGGCACGGGCTGGCATTCAAGAGGTCCACTTCCTTCCATTTAACTCAACAGATAAGCGGAAAGCATTGACATATATTGACAGTGAAGGTAAAATGCATCGGGTCAGCAAAGGTGCACTGGAGCAGGTATACTGGAAATATACTGTGATGCACAAACTTGTATATCTCCTCTCTCTTGAGTAGATAGATATGGCCATTGACCAGGCCATGAAACTAGTGAGAACAGATTGCAAGAAGAGATAAGAGAGCCTCCTATACATATGATTTATTCTCAGGAGAAATTGTTGGATCATAACCTAGCCTATTCATTCCCAAAGTAGACACTAAAGATCTCCAAATGTTTGTTCAAGATATCTCATGTTTGCTACTTCACTTGAGATCGGCATATAATGAATTGCTAGAGTTGCAAGTTGAAAATCGAAGCCTAAAACTGCCAGTTTTGAACTTCACTTTAAAATTATCCAGATTGGGCAGTCTAATTGACTCAAAAGTGATTCAGCTATAGTTGGGATGCTTGCTGTCCCTAAGAAGGTAAAATTATTAATCATATGGATTTCTTTGAATAACAATGATAATCAATTCCGCTTAGTACCAAAAAAATTCTGCTATAGTTATGTCTTTCTGTTTTTACTATCAAAAGGCACAGGCTGGCATTCAAGAGGTCCACTTCCCTCCATTTAACCCAACAGATAAACGGACTGCATTAACATATATTGACAGTGAAGGTAAAATTCATCGGGTCAGCAAAGGTGCACCGGAGCAGGTATACTGGAAATATACTATGATGCACAAACTTTTGTATCTCCTCTCTCTTGAGTAGATAGATATGGACGTTGACCAGGACATGGAAATTGGTGAGAACAGATTGCAAGAAGAGATAAGAGAGTCTCTTACACATGTGATTTATTCCCAAGAGAAATTGTTGGATCATGACCAAGCCTATCCAATCAAGAATAGGTATGCTCAAAGTGTTTGGTTTTGGTTTTTATCGAGCAAATGAATAGGTATGCTCCAAATCTGTACGTTAAATCATTGAACTTAAGCCATAATTAGTAACACAATGTTTATTAAATGACTGGTCTTAGGCGGGTTAGAGCAGGCCAGGATGTGCTTTTTACTAAAGGTTGAATTGAGGGAGTTTACAGTGGAGCTTAATGTTGGTTGGGTTTTTAAAAAAGGCAACACATTGTCAAAATAAGTGTAGATCACATTAGGATGTTGAGAAGCATGAGTGGAAAAACTAGGAAAAAGAACAATTAGCAAGAGGGCAGAGAAAATTAGCCTTCAACCTCAAACTGAATTGTAGACATACTTAGCTGTATTTGTCTTTATAAATTTTAGGGTAAATTACA
This sequence comes from Telopea speciosissima, assembly GCF_018873765.1. Lineage (NCBI taxonomy): Eukaryota > Viridiplantae > Streptophyta > Magnoliopsida > Proteales > Proteaceae > Telopea > Telopea speciosissima. The sequence continues at coordinate 4,026,490 of NC_057921.1, forward strand.
CGACACCCCCTGAAAATCGAACGATACTCCACTCACCCTCTGTTAAATACTCAACCATCCCCCTCTATAGTAACAGTGTTAACTTAAATCAAACCAAAAATGAAATGACATATTTACCCTTTAGATTTAAACAAATAAAACAAATGAAAATTGATTTCATTTTACCGTTGGATGGAGCTGCAACCGCAAGGGACCTGAACCCATTCCTCTGCTAGGGCATTCTCTACTGCTCTGTTGGTAACTCCATCTCTTCTTCTCCTCTTCCATCTTCTTCCATATGGTGTGGTTGTACTGCCTCGCTAATCTCTCCGTTCAAATTAGTAGCGCACAATCCATCTTCTTTCACATGGTGTGGAGTAATGGAGTTTTTATGTTGCTGTGTACTCTTAAGAATCTTCATACTATGATGACACAAAGTTGTTTCCTTTTAAGAAGAAAATACACTGATTAAAAAATATACGATTGGCTGATCCATCTACAGTATTTAGTAGTTTTTATTCAAAACTCGGTATTGTTAGTGGATGTGTTTTTGTAGCATGCAAAAGAACCCCCCAAGACATAAATGTCATATTTGAATCTTCTGGCAAGCGCGATTGCTTACTTGTTATTCCTTGTGATTTGGTTTATACTTCATCCAAGCTAATGTGCTTAACTATTGAGTCTCTTTCTGTCAAGCCTGCCCCTGACGGACTGGAATTTTGGATGAAGGACAGGGACCTCTGACCAGTTTTCCAAACACACTATGGAGCTTCACTCCAGTAGTTGAATTTAATGGAGAACCCCTGAGGATGTTCTCCTATATACCTGTAAGAAGATGGATTGCAAACCCATGCAGTTGTACTACCCACAACATGATGTACTGCATCAACCCCAGGTACTCTCTCTCCTATCCATAAATGTGGGGCCCACACCTGTACAGATGTGTATCAGACCCTGGATGAGGTGTTGGTGCAAAGCCCAAGCCCTGGGTCAAGCACTTGTGCAAGCACAAGGCCTATACAGCAATGCTGTATTCTCTGGGCGATGCACTGGGCGATTGACCCAAAGGCCCAGAGAATCGCCCAGAGTGACTGAAATGTATATTTTGGTCTCCAGACATGTGGGGACCACCCATACAGACCATGAACACCCTCTAAGGGTAGATGGGAATTTTAGGAACCATTACCCACCCCTGGAACCATGTGGATCCCACCTGTGCAGCCAGAATGGCCCAGAATTCAATTAATAATGCATTCTGGGAGAAGGGAGCCCAAGGCCAAACAGATCCCAATAGGGCCAGATCTATAAATAGAAGGGGGGCAGTACTCATTTCGTTTTACTGCCCCAGCAGAAAGAGAGAAAGAGAGAAAGAGAAGGAAAAGGAAGAAGAAGAGAAGGAAAGGAAGGGAGAAGGAGAAGGAGGAAACCTGAGTTGCATCCTACACTCTGTCTCAGCTGCACATCCTCCCCAGGTAATCATCTTCACCTTTATGTGTTGTTGTCCTCAGTGTTTACATCTTGATCTCTGCTCTATTGATGGTGTATCTGGATAGTAAAGCCCAAAACACCTTGGGGTTGCCTTGGGATGCATCAGATCTAACATGCAAAGCTATTGCATGTAAGATCTGATCATTACAGGCATGTTCATGCTATTGTTTTACAGTTGAGACTGAAACCAGTCTCTGTGCCTGACTGCATAGCCCAGTTGCACCCAAAATAGGCAGTCTGGGCATGGATCTTTGCATGTAAGCTGATCCTTGCTTAGTTTAGTGTAGGGACAGCATCCTACCATGAAAGTATACGTAGAACAGGCCTTGCATGCAACCTAAATTGAAGCCTTGAGCTTGAGCATAGCCTAGACAGCTGTTCTCTGTGCTATCAGAACAGCTCCTAGTTTCCAAATGGGTAAACTAAACCTAAAACCATTGGAACCAATGGATTACACTCCAAATATGGTCCATGACCATCCTACATGCATCCATGATCGATGCCATGGCAGCCCATGCTGCAGAATCCAAGAAATCAGCCCAAAACTCATCTCAAACAGGTTTTGGGCGATGCATTGGGCGATTGGCCTAATCACCCAGTGAAACGCCCAGAGATACATTTTGGACTGAAGTGATGTCCAGTCATTGTGGGCCTTCACCAGTGACCTAAAGGCTGTGTGATGAGGTGGTAAATGACCAAAATACCCCTCTTCACTAATGTTTGCTGATATTCATACCTTGGGTACCCAAGTGGGCCCCACAGGGCCAGGTAACCATGCCAGGAATGGTTTCAGTTGAACTACTGACCTGGGTACTGGTTTATATGACTGTCTGGACCATGTACTAACTAACCATACTGTTGGGTACCAAGTCAGATTTAATTCCACATCTCTGGATGATGCATCGGGAGATAGACCCGAAAGCCTAGTGCCAGACTTGGAGAAATTCCAAGTAACTTCGGTACATCACAGAGTCAGACCAGTAAGCCTAGACCAACACTAGGATATTAATACAGCTTTGAATATTAATTAACACACATTTATGATCCGATAAATTAGGATTTGATCCCGTGCTCGGGGTGTACAGCCAGACACCTGCTGGAACAAAACCAACAGCTAAACCAGTAGGACCAGAACAAGGTGAGTGAAATTACACCGTGTATGTAAATGTAATATGACTAATATGTTAAAATGAATCATAATATAAAATTATTATACTATTTACTTATTTCATCAATTGTCAATTCTGTTAATAAAGATATGTTTGACTGCTGGATTCTGTAAATAGACATTGAATGCTGTATGTGAATTACAAGACTAGATATTGTAGCCTGCTTGGAAATGAGGCCTGTGGTAGCCCATAGAATGGGATGTGATTGACACCACCTGACTCATACAATGCCATATAGATGCATTGGGCTAGAGTTTCATCACCCGTGCTACGCACCCTTACCAACAGGGGTTAAGGCGTTGGATGCCTATGAGAGTGACCATATGAAAGAGAAAAAGAAAAAAATAGAAATGTATTGCACCGAAAAGGTGATTATGGGCTATAAGCCAGAGAAAAGAAAAGTGATAAAATGGATGGATGCCTCACAAGTTAATCCCAGAGGGCTGATCGGGCTGACCTTGGTGACTGATGCGAGAGCTGATTGGTCCTTTCCGACAACTCAATGGGTGTATCGCGGGAAGGGGTTAAAAGCCCACCCCAGGGATATAGGTATTGGGGATTGTAGTAGCACTAACCCGCCTTAGTTGTGATGTTAGGTGGCTAATAAATAAAATGAATTGCACCTCATGTAGGACTCATATGGTTGTGATTGCATGTGCATGCATGGTGATGTTTTCATTCACGGGCTCGGTGGAACTCACACTCTATTATATATATTTTTCTGTTAGATGATCCTATAGGTGGATGTTACTGTGGCGGGGAGGCTTATCTCCCGGAGGCGAGCTATGGTGGTTATGACTGTGTTGGTATGGACCCGGACAGAGGTCATACCGCTGGTGTGTGTGTTTTCAGTGATGGCTGAGGATGACCCGTGAGGGGTGCGGCTGACTCTACTTTGTTCTTGAGGCTCCTTTTGTTTTTGTTGGAGTCTCTCTTTTTGTTTTACAGCTTTGTTTTTGGGGCTCGGGTTACCTTGCCCTGTTTATATTCTTTTGTATAAAGCTGTATTTGATAGAGTTAGGAGTTGTTGTTTCTTTGGGAGTGAGAGAGAGAATGAACAAATACTGTATTGTAAATATTAACTTTTTCTTGTTTTACTTCATTTTTAAAATGCTTACTGTAAATATAGCTTTCTGCAACACTCTAAGTTTTACCTTATGTATTATGGTGAATGTGTGTGTCTGTGAATGGATTATCTGCTTCCAGATCCTTGGGATTTGGCGGATTGCTGCAATGCAATTCGGATCACCTACCTAATCCTCCCAAGGGGTGGTTTGGGGTGTGACACTTTCTGTTTACAGAATCATCCATTCATCAAAAAATTTGAGGGTAAGGACATTGATCTTGGGATTCTGGTGGGCAGCTTAGGACCTTTTAACTTCCCAATAGAAATATTTTGTTGAGTGTGAAACCCGGTGGCATATATTAGTATGTAAATGGTTATAAATTTCAATGTTGATGGGACATTTCTTTAAAATTCTGCCAAATGAGGAGCTGTTTTCAATCCATTTTTCCTCTTAAATACAGGAATAAGACGTTGATCTTGGGACTCCTCTTTTTGGGATTTAAGGTTCCACCTTGTTATCAATGATGCCAGGTTCATTAATTTCTTTCTCAATTTTCATATATATTTATCTTTATTTTTGTTATTGTCTCTGTTAGTAATAGAAATTCTTCTTCCATGTGTGTCGGAGCTGAACTTGAGAATAGAGAAAAAACAAGCTCAGGATTAATGTTGCTGTTAGTAATAGAAATTCTTATTTTGATGTCATCATTGGTGACTTTGCAACCCCAATAGAGGGAGACCTTGTCACCTACTCTACACTAAATCTTTTTACGAATTTATAATTAAGCCTAGACTCTGTGAGGATGGCATTTGCATCACTCAGGTTTGCATTGCACACACAACGTCTGAGGATTAATGTGTTTCATGTTTTACGTTTCTATAGGCTGGGGCTGTTGGTGTATTTAGCCACATTGAGGTTTTCTTTTGCATTTACAACACCTTAAGACAGGTTTTCAAATGTTAATAACATACAGTTAGATCAATCCCTGACTTCCCATCTATTTTTCCTTTCCATATCAATTAATGATCGCTCTACGACACATAAAACGAGTCTTTAATTCCCTGACAAATATTTTGTGGTTCGTGAGTTGTAGGCATCAGATTCACCATTAACAGTAGATGTTGAAGAGTTTGACGCCAGGATCAAGGGGGGGAGACAGATACCTCGATGGCAAGATTTGTGCCGGCTTAAGTCTTGAGTAAAACTTTTAGAAAAAACGTGGGTGCCATTTTCATATCTGCATATGAGTTCCTATGTTTTGTTATCTTCTAATGAAGATGATTTGTTCATTTTCTTGACAGGCTGGCCAAGGAGACTCAAGTATACATGGAAGCAACAACAAGGTTCATCTACAACCATGGCAGTCTACAAACCTAATCATTTCCTCTAGGAAAGATGAAAGGAAACCCTAATAGAAGCAAACAAACCAAAGTTTTGGAGGTTGATAAGGGCTGCTGGGAAGTGGTCCTTGATGTGGGAGAAGATCATGTAGTAGATTCCATTGCTCCGACCTCCTTCAGAGATGGTACGATGGTAGTTCATGCTCTTGAAGTTTTGGAGGTTGATAAGGCTGCTCAAGCAGCTGAGTTGGAAGGGGCTCAAGTGCAAGCCAAACAGCTTAAATGGAAGAATCATCAAGAAGCGGGAGTTTGCAGAAGAAGCTCGAGGGTTCCATCTCCCTTTTCGCCAGAGGAGGAGGCTCTTTTGGCCCGTGTGGCTCTTGATCGGCTTGGTTTATATGCTAAGATCCCTCGACGATGGAATAGGATAAGGAACCCGTCGGTGCGCCTCACAAATCCCCTATAGCCTTCTTTTATTATTTCTCTTGGGTGAGTGAGTGGCTTGTTGCCCTCGCCAATATGTTTTAGGACTGAGTCTCCTTTTTTAAGCTTTAGCTTTCTTTGCCTTTAGTTTGTCTTTAGGCTTGTTTGCCTCCTTTTTAATCTTCAATAAAATTTAAATATTATTATCAAAGTTTGCACCTTGCCCTCCCCTCCTCTCCCTCTTTTTCCCAATAAAAGGAAAAGAATTGGTATTTTTGTTTTGCTTAAAGTTAAATGGAAAAGTTACAATGGGAGGGCCTAATTATAAAAGGTTTGGTACTTTATGGTTTATGACTTAATGTCATTCTTTACAAATGCTTCCTTTCATGCAAATTGATAATGGACTGCCATAGAATACAAAATGTTGGTTTTCTGTCCCCTCCCCCCCCCCCCCTTTTATTTATTTTTCATAAATGTATTGATTCCCTGTTTGCACTTTGAAACAAACAGCTGAGACAAGATTGGTGGGGGGGGGAAACAATTGAATAATGGAACTTCAGGAAAGGTTAGTCACATCTGATGGAGTAAAACTTCCTCTTTTGAGAAAGTAGAAAGGAGAAATGAAATGACTTCAAAGGAAGTTTGGTTTTTCAGTCAAGAAGATTTTGTCAGTTTTAATACTTCTCCTTTCCCATAAGATCGATCAACATTGCAAGTGAGTTCAGAGGCAGCAAAGCTGCAGGATGTCATTCTCTTATGTCAACTAAGAGTTGTAATGATGTGCGTTGACTGGTTGTACTCTTTCTGGGATTGAGGAGCAACATTATACACAAATTGGGTACACATAATCATGTAATTCTTGTTAGGGTTTAGGGTTTAAGCACAAGGTTGCTTAAAGCATTACACCCTGAGTATCTAGTTTGGAATACCCAGACTGTTGCCTCCAGCTAGTATTTATAGGAAAACTAGGGTTTAGGTTAGATGAGCTAATTACTAGATTGCCCCTCACAGCCTGAGTATTAATACAAGTAGGCTTATATTAGAACATATGAAGGGATATTACATAAATACCTTTACAATCTCCTCCTATGTTCTACATATATCCACCACACATGTATAGAAACCATTGTTCAATCAGTAATTGAATCAATATAAATTGAATATCAATAATCCAAAATATCAAGTAAGTAATAAGTAAACTTCAAGAAATAAAACTAGGGTTTTAGGTCAAAATTAAACCCAACAATAAATCCGAAGTCCCACATGCAAGTGGCTAAACCAAAAGAAATAGTCAAAAGGAAAAGTCCTTGCAATCCATGTGACTTTACTCATCAAGTAAGTCATCCTCATCGAGATCCAGATTCAACCGTTCTCTTCCATCTTCGTCATTCTCTGTAATTTGTCAAATATGAATTTCATAAGATAATATGAATTCAATCACTTGTACAATAGTATCTAGTTCAACAATAAGAACTTAGTACATTCCATATATGGCTGAAGGTAAATAAAAAATAATAAGCATCATCATCAAGTTTCGTTACAAGAACTCGATCCTATATAGTCTCTATCATAAGGACCATATCGTGTTTCTATTTGGAATACTGTGTTCGTCATATCAGTCATAGATTTATGTTGTATCATCAATTTTGGATTGGTACACCATACTATGAAAGACATGTCATCAAATTTGGATTGACATAAAGACTAGCACAATATCATTGAAACATATCAGACATTTTTCATATTCCTTTGTGGAATAACAACTTAAGAAAATTTCACATAAAAAATTTACAACACCATCAAGTTGAATGGTTTCACAAACCCCCATACTTAGTAACCTAACTAAATTATCTGAAACATGTAAACTGTCCCAAATGCTTTCCAAGGCTAGATGAGATTCAAATAATTCAAAATAATACTGGGTTAGGTTAAGACCTAACTACATGGTCTTTAACCCCATCTCCCCCGTAGTTTTGAATGTTCGATCTTTGTTCAATCCCTTTGTAAGAGCATCTACCGTATTATCCTTCGATCTTACATCAATCAAAGTGATAATCCCTTATTCTGTTATAATACAGCATGGCCTGTTTCAGCCTGATGTGTCTCCTCTTACCATTAAAGAGTGAGTTATTCACTATCGTCTTTGTTGCTTGATTATCACAGAATATAGATATAGAGTTTAACTTGAAACTCCTCAATGAAATATCCATGATCAGATCATTTATCCACTCTGATTCATCTCCTACAGAAGCTAGAGCATAAAGTTCCGATTCCATAGATGACAGAGTAATACCAGTCTGTCTCTTGGATTTCCATGCTACAGTTGCTCCTCTTAGTGTAAATACATAACCACTGGTGGATTTGCTGTCTCCTAAATCTGAGCACCAAGATGCATCAGAATTTCCTTTCAAAGTAGGAGGATGTCTAGTATAACATAGAGCATAACCTAGAGTACCCTTAAGGTATCTCATCAGCCTCATCAGGGTATCCCAATGCTCTTTTTCAGGATTACTAGTGAAACGACTCAGCATGCCTACTGTAAAGGCTATGTCTGGCCTAGTGCAACTCATTGCATACATGAGACTACCAATCAGTTTAGAATATTCTAACTGATTCATGGTGTCACCTGTGTTAGGTTTCAACCATTTGTTATGGTCATAGGGTATCTTAATCGGTTTACAATCACTGTATCCCCAACTAAAATGTAGCCTCCCAATGTAATGAGACTGACTAAGGGTGATCCCTTGCTTATCAAAGCTTACTCTCATTCTAAGAATGGTGTCTACCACACCAAGATCTTTCATGTCGAATTCTTTAGATAAGGTTTCTTTAATGTCACTCACTACAGAGAGATTAGAACCTAGAATCAACATGTCATCTATATACAAGCAAATAATCACAACCTTGTTTGACTTAGACAAAAAATAAAGGCACTTATCCGAGTTGCTGGTTTGAAAACCAAGGCTCTTTACTGTCTTGTCAAACTTCTCATGCCACAATTTAGGTGCTTATTTAAGACCATAGAAAGATTTGTTTAATTTACAAACTCTTTTTTCAGAACCTTCCATGACAAACCCTTTAGGTTGGTTCATATAGATTTCTTCTGTTAGATCTCCATTAAGGAAAGTCATTTTTACATCCATTTGATGCACAACATAGTGCTCAATAGATGCTATGGTAAGAAGAATCATTTTTGTTGCCAAATGGCAGACCAGGTAGTAGATGTCAAAATAATCTATCCCTTTCACCTGGGTATAGCCCTTAGCTACTAACCGTGCTTTACACCTGGCTATAGACCCATCCGGATTAAGTTTCTTCTTCAGTACCCACTTACACCCTACTGTCTTGGCCCCTCTAGGTAGATCAACAAGGTGTCAGGTCTCATTCTGCATTAAAGAGTTCATTTCCTCGCCAATGGCTTCTTTCCATAGCAGTGAGTCCCTAGATCTCATCGCTTCCTTATAGGTGGATGGATCAGCCTCTAAATGATAAGTCACAAAATCGTCACCAAAATTCTTGGATACATGATCTCTAGTAGATACTCTTCTAGATTCTAATTCAGGGAGCATTGTGGAAGTAGTGTCAGAAATAATTGGTTCAGATTCCAAAGGTGATTCTGTAATCATTTCAGTCAGACCAGGCAAGGTCAAGCCTTTATCTCTGAGGAATTTATCTTTAAAGAATGTAGCATCCTTAGATTCTACCACCACATTAGTTGATAGATCCAAAAACCGGTCTGTAGCACTGTCTTCTGCACAACCTAGATACACACAAGTGTTTGTTCTAATTCCCACCTTAGGTCTCCTATGGTCTTGTATCCTAACATAAGCTATACAGCCCCAAACCTTAAAAGTGTTATACCTACATGGATGGTTATGCCATAGTTCATAAGGTGTAGGAGTCAGTTTTGAATGTGGTAGTCTATTTAGAATGTGATTTACAGTCAACACTGCTTCTCCCCAATAGCAAGAGAGCATGCTAGTTGTCAATAACATGGAGTTTAGCATCTCTGTTAACGTCCGGTTCTTTCTTTCAGCTATGCCATTTGATTGAGGTGAGTAAGGAGTAGTAGTTTCAAGGATTATGCCCGCAAAGGCACAGAATTCCTTGAACTCTATCAATTTGTATTTTCCTCCCCTATCACTTCTAAATCTTTTAATTTTCAAGTTCAACTAATTTTCTATCATATTCTTGAAATTTTTAAAAATTTCAAATACTTCATCTTTAGATTTTAACAGGTATAAATGACAATACCTAGAAAAATCATCTATAAATGTTATCAAATACTTTCAACCTCCTCTATTTGTATAGCTTTTAAAGTCACAAATGTCAGAGTGTATAAGTTCAAGAAGTTGAGTGCTCCTAGAAACCGATCTGAAAGGTTTTCTAGTTATTTTGGTTTGAGCACCCATTTCACATCTGTTAAATCTAATTGAAGTGTCTAATGGTAAATTATGAGTTTTAGCTAGTTTGAGCAATTTCTTATAGTTCACATGTTCTAACCTACAGTGTAGTATTTTGGGATCAAGTGAAATATGGTTAACCTGGTTTAATATCTCATTAGCTAAACTCAACCTAAATATACCATTCAAATTATATGCACATCCAAAATAAAAGGAGTTAACAGACAGTGTTATTCTACCATTACTAAAAGTAATAGACATGCCAGCATCAAGCAAAATTCCAATTGAAATTAAATTCTTTTCAAAACCAAGAAAGATTTTAACATTTTTCAAAGTTAGTATTTTACCTGATGATAGAACCAAGTTCGTTGTCTCTTGTTAAATCACTTCCACGACGTCTCCATTTGCAACAATGACAGTCTCTGCTACTTGAACAACATCAGTGAGGAGGTTCTTGCTATTGCAAACATGACAAGTCGCTTTAGAGTCTAACCACCAATCTGAAGATGTACTGGTCAACCCCTTACCGTTGCCAACCATGGCAACAATGTTAGTCGCTCCAGACTGCTGCCTCCAGCTAGTATTAATAGGAAAACTAAGGTTTAGGTCAGATGAGCTAATTACTAGATTGCCCCTCACAGCCTGAGTATTAATACAAGTAGGAATATATTAGAACATATGAAGGGATATTACATAAATACCCTTACAATTCTATATTTCTCAGTTGTGCTCTCTGTTTTCAATTTTTGAAAATTATTAGATATACAATATAGAGGGTGAAGAATTTCCAGTCAAATTGTGCTTTAGGGTTTGAATAGTGGCAAAACTAGCAATATGTACTTTAATTTTGCAGTGGTGGAATCTAGCAAACACTTTGATGTTGTTCTGTTTCTTTTCTGTAGGCTAAGGACTCATTGTTGTACAGAGTCCTACATAATTACAACTAATCAGCAACCAAGTGCATTGCATCCAATCTACAGATTTTTGCTTCCTCATTTTTTGTACAATAGGAATATGAATATCAATTCCCTTTCTTGGCTGGCCCTCATCACTGCAAATGGGATAATTGAGAGTTCCTTCGCACTATGTAAGTATTCAATTGAGCTTCATTATGTGACCTTTGAAAAATTCTGGTGATTTGACATGGAGGGTCTACCAGTAGACCTCAGTAGGAGGTACCACATATATGGTTTAAAGTTTTGAAATTAGGGAAAAAATAGCAATAGGAAACTATAGTGAAAATGTAAGTATAACATGAGTGTCATATCTAAGTCATGAATTGTATTGATGAATGATACAGATTTCAGATGCCTAATTAAGAATTTTAATTCAAAAGTTGACTATGATGCTCCTGAACATGGGTGCACTATAATGCTTTATAGTGCTAATGGAAGTAGGTAAGACAAGTAAATGTAAACTTTTATTGTTGAACGATTTTTTCAAATTGCTCTTTTGTGGGATAAGAAAGAATGGAATGAACGTGAAGGAGAAATAAAAAGAACTTATCGTGGATTCAGAAAGAAATCAAATGGTGGTGTTCAGTTTGACGCAACACAAAATCACTTTTTTTGGCTGCTGGTAAGAATCATAAGATAAATTTTTGGGATGTGGACAATGTCAACATTCTTTTTTTTTTTTGGTAAGAATAATTTCAACATTCTCACAACCACAGATTTTGAGGGAGGACTCCCAGAAGGTGTTGTTTTAATTTGATTATCATTATCCACTTGTAATTGACCTCATATTTAAATCAGATCCATGCATCATTGCTTTGATTACTTCAGAGTCTACCTCGCTTCCGATCTCACAAGGAAATCTTCTTCTTGTTACCATAATAGACAATGGTTTTTGTTGGTCAACTGGGTCAATTGAGGTTTGCTGGAGTGGTGTTGTTATTTTTGGCAACCTTATTAGCCATATTGGTGATCCGACAATGGTATTTGGTGAGTTGAAAGAGCTGAAATGGTCAAACAGTCACCTACATAGCTATAAGGGTATTTTGGTCATTTGACAGGGTTACAAGGGTACCTGCACTTGAAGAACACCATTTAACAGCATATTGAGTCCTTATATAGTGTTTGGCAAATGGGTGGAGCAGCAGGTGAAGGTTTCATTCTATTAAAGTTGTGATTTCACAGGTTCTTGCAATGGTAGTGACTTTAAGGTCATTTTTGGAAGGTTTAATGACATTTCTGGGTGAAGTGGTCTTCATGAGAAATGAATTTCGTCAAGTCCCGGTTCCATCGCAACTAGTCTTGCATTATTTAAGTGTTAGAGGAGAAAGTTACTGTTGTTTCCGTATCGATGTGCGAAAACGGAGCAAATCTAGAATAGGCAAAAAGTTTTATACTTAGCCAAATTTTTTGGTCATTTTTTTAAAGTGCTACTGGAGACAGGCGTTTCCCATTGTTTTATAAAGTTACAGAATCATGGTGGTCGTTGGATGTTGTTCATCATGTCATTTTTTATTGATCCGAACAGGCGCATCTCCATTGGCTAGTTCTTTGGTATTCGGTATAGCTGCGCTACATCGAATCAAGATCTCATTGAAACAAGCTGTCACCATATTTTGGAATGTGATCTCTCGGTCAATCTTGCAATGCAGATCGTGCCTTGTCGATTGTCACTAATATTTCTGAATATTACAATTTTGCCCTCCACTTGCCATTTTTGTATCATTCAACTTTGGAAGGCAATATCTCTCTCATTCGAAGTCCAAATAGGACAAAATTTTTTTTGATTTCGTGTATTTTTTTGAAAGGAATCCATTAGAGCCACTTGCAGAAGCAGAAAACGTAGAGAAAAAAAGTTTTATGCATGGAATACTTTAATGGATCGGTCTGTGAAGCTACAATGAACATTCGGATGTGTGCATCGACTCTCGAAGGGATACTATAGTAGATTGATCTCTGGAATACACAGGAGAGAGGTATTCTTTTATTTTACAAGTCCTATTAATTTTTTTTGGGGTTTGCTTATGTGTTGAAAACACCCCTAGTTTTGTTCATCCTTTGGGGAAGGGCTTGTAATTGATTTTCAATTTAACATTGTAATACCAATCAAGTTGAGGCTTGATTGGCTTTAGGGTTAAAGCCCTAGACTGTGTAGGATCATAGTCAAAAGCAGGTGTTGTTGCACCTGGATCGTTGTAGCGATCATAATTTGAGTAGTGTATTGGGGAAATACGAAGCCCTTTACAGGTATTCCTCTGTGGACATAGGCACTTTGGCCAAACCACGTATATCTGGTGTCATTACAGTGCTTTTATTTTCAACATATACTTGAAGTGATTGTTGTGCAGAGTGGTGGGACACTGTTTGGTAGACCCAACCACATTGTGGTGTGTGGTGGACATGTCTGTGTGTGATTGGTAATTACGGGACTGCCCCGGCTAATCTTGAATTGCAATAGGTGAAGTATCGCCAGTAAGTTGTTTGCTTGAGATTGGAAGAAAAATTATTGAGATCCACAGATTCACCCCCCCCCTCTCAGTGGCACCTGGGATTCACAAGTGGTATAAGAGCACACCAGGTTACCCGATTACAGAGTTTAACTACTTCGGGATAATTACTAAGGGACAGTGCAATGGCTTCAGGCGAAGGCAACAGTGGTCACAGCAACAACAAGGTTCCACAGTTTGACGGGTCAAACTACTCTTTCTGGAGCATCAGGATGGAAACATATCTGAAATCCCTTTGTTATTGAGTTTGGATGTCAGTGAAGAATGGTTACACAATCCCCACAACAGATATCACAGATGCAACTGAACTGAGGAAATATGACAATGATTCAAAGGCCAAGAACGCTCTATTAAGTGTGTTAATCAATACAGAGTTTGCTAGAGTTATGGATTGTGAGACTGCAAAGAAAGTCTGGGACAAGCTGCAAAGCATTCATGAAGGTGATGAGAAAATCAAAGAAGCTAAGCTGCAACATTTTAGGGCACAGTTTGAAAGCTTGAAGATGTCAAATGGAGATTCAATTGATCATTACATGAGCAAGGTGAATGATGTTATAAATGCAATCAGAGGACTTGGTGAAACTCTCAAAGATGCAGTGGTAGTTAAGAAGATCCTCCGATCCTTACCTGATATGTACAATCCAAAGGTGTCAGCCATAGAAGAGTCCAAGAATTTGAATGAGTTGACTCTGGATGAGTTACACGGTTCTTTAACTGCCTATGAGATGAGAATGGTGAAAACCAAACCCACAGAGAAAGAGGCCGCCTTTAAAGCTATGAAGAAACTCAAGATAAAGCAAGAAAGTGGTGATGAAGACTCTGAAGATGAATTAATTGTATACGTAGCAAGGAAGCTCAAGAGTGGAAAGAGAATATACAAGGAAAAACTTCCCTTAAAGTGCTTCAATTGTGGTGGCATAGGGCACTTTTCCTCTAAGTGTCCAAAGAAGGGAAAAACTGATGAATCAGATGATGAAGACCCACAAGTGAAGAAACCAAGTTTTAAGAAAAATAAGTCATTTCCTAAGAAGAAAAACAACTACAAGAAGAAGACTTTGATTACACACAAGGATAGCACTACCACAGATGAGTCATCTGAGGATGAGGAGTCTGATGATGAAAACTATGAGACTTTGTTCATGGCTACCTCCACCAATGATATACATGAAGGAGAAAAATTAGATAAGAAAGAAGAGCAATCAGAAGATGAGTATGATCTTCAAGAAGAACTATACACCGCCTTAAAGAAACTCAAGGTAGAAAGAAAGAAGATAAAAACTCTTGAGGCTCAACTTGCAGAAGAAAGTGAGAAGATCAGTCAATTGTTACTTATCATAGAAGAAACCAAGAAGATCAATGAAGATATAAGCTATAGCTTATCCTCAAAGATTGACGAATGCACTCAACTTGAAGAAGAAATTGTCACTTTGAGAGCTGAATGTGAATTGTTGAAAAATACTGACTATCGGGCAGCTGTTACCTCAACTCCAATAGTTATAGTGTCAAGTTCAAAAGGCAAAGAAGTAAGTGTACTAGTACCTGAGGAAGATCATCATGAAGTTCATGAGAGTACTATCTTGGATGAGATACTTAGTGTACAAAGACCCAGTAATGACAAATCTGGTCTTGGGTATGAGAAAGGAAGAGTTTCTAGTGGTGTGAAAACCAAAGGACAAGGCACGACACAAAATCCAGTTCTGTTTGTTGGGGGGAAAAGAAAGAAAAATGGCTCTAATTCTGAAAATTCAGATAAAAGGAAGGTTGATAAGGATGGATTCACTACAATCAATCATCATAGGTTAAATGGCTACAACAGAAACTTATGGCAGATTCATAGGTTCAATGGGTATTGCTATGGTTTCAACATGTTTGGGCATTGTGTGGTAGAGTGTAGAAGGAATGAAAAACCCACAAATTTTTTAAGCAAGAATAAATTTGCAGCTCTTGCAGATGATGGCATTGAGTGTTATAGGTGTGGAAAGATTGGTCATCTAGCAAGGAACTGCAAGACCTTACTTCCATCTCAATGACAAGCTATGAGAAGTCAAAAGCAAACCCTCCCAAATAGGCAACCTAAGAAAAAGAAGATGGTTATTGAAGAGAAGGCAAGAAAACCCATCACTGTTATTGAAAAAGCAGTTTGGGTTGAGAAGAAAAAGAGAAAGGACAACAATACCTCATTAATTGTTCAAACTGCTTTCAAGGTAAATAACAAACCATCTCCTTGGATTCTTGACAGCGGGTGTTCTATACATATGACTGGTGACAAGGGAAGTTTCTCTAATCTTGACAAGATTGAAGGTGGCTCAGTTAGGTTTGGGAACAATGATGGTGCCAAGATTGAAGGCAGGGGAACAGTTAACTTGGACCAAGGAAAAATCAAATCTAACAATGTATTGTATGTGAGTGGATTGAAACATAACCTTCTTAGTGTTAGCCAGATATGCGACCAGGGAAATGAGGTTGTATTTACAAAGGAAGGTTGTGTAATTAAGAGGACCAAAAATGGAAGAACTGTGGCTCATGGTTCCAGGACACCTAAAAATTTGTATGTCCTGTCAGAGAGTATGGAAGATAAATGCATGATTAGTCAAGAAGATGAAAATAATCTATGGCACAGAAGACTTGGACATATCAACTTAAAAAATTTAGCCAAGTTAAGTAAGAACAAGGCAGTGAGAGATCTTCCAAGAATAAAGAATCCAACAAATCATGTTTGTGGACCATGTCAAAAGGGTAAGCAAACAAGAGCTATCTATAAGTCAAAGGAGTATCACTCAAGTAAGCCATTGGACTAAATTCATACCGATTTGTGTGGACCAATGAGGACTCAAGTAATAGGAGGTGAGAGGTACTTTATGCTTTTTGTGGATGAGTTCTCTAGGATGACATGGGTTTCATTTCTCAAGGACAAAACTGAGGCCTTGGACTGTTTCAAGGTATTCAAGAAAAGGGTTGAGAATGAAATTGGCAAGTCAATCAAGTGCATCAGGTCTGACCAAGGAAAGGAGTTCACATGGAGTACTTTCTCAAGTTTTTGTAATGATCATGGCATCAAGATTCAACACTCAACAGCAAGAACCCCACAACAAAATGGGGTAGTTGAGAGGAAAAACAGAATAGTTCAAGAAATGGCAAGGGCTATGTTAATAGAAAATAATGTTGCAAAGCATTTTTGGAGAGAAGCCATCTACATGGCTGTCTACACATGTAATAGATACCTATTGAGACCAAAAGAATCCAAAACTCCATATGAATTATGGTTTAAGAGAAGAGCCACAGTGAAACACTTTAGAGTGTTTGGTAGCAAATGTTTCATCAAAAGAAAGGAAGATAACCTTGAAAAATTCGATGATAGAGCAGATGAAGGGATCTTCCTAGGCTACTCTTCCAAAAGCAAAGCTTATCGATGCTATAACAAAAGGTCTGGTAAGATTGTGGAAAGTTCTGATGTTAAGATTGATGAACAGATAGGATCTTCCAAACAAGTACAACCACATGGTACAATGTTTGAAGATGATGATTTTGATGATGATGTAGTTGATGTTGAGAAGCAGTCAGATAGTCATTTAGAAGTTCAACAACATGATGATTATGGCTCATATGGTCCGAAAATTGACACAGAGACTGAGAGAGATGGCAGACCTAAGGATACCCAAACACAGAAGAACCATCCTCCTCAACAGATCATCGGTGACCCAAGTGCTGGAATTCAAACAAGGAAAATAAAGAAGCCCAAGTAGATGTTTTCTTTATTGTCACAGGTTGAGCCCAAAACAGTTGATGAGGCAAGTAAAGATGAAAATTGGGTAAAGGCAATGAATGAAGAGTTGGATCAGATAGAGAAGAACAAAACATGGGAGTTAGTTCCCAGGCCTGCAACCAAAAATGTAATTGGCACCAAGTGGGTCTACAGGAACAAGTTAATGAAGACGGTAAAGTTGTCAGAACAAGGCTAGATTGGTTTGCAAAGGATATGCACAGGTTGAAGGAATCAATTTTGATGAGACTTTTGCACCAGTTGCAAGGCTTGAATCTATTCGGATGTTTTTGGCATTAGCAGTGTACAAGGGGTTCAAGGTATATCAGATAGACATGAAATTAGCCTTTTTGAATGGTAATCTTGAAGAAGAGGTATACATTGAACAACTTGATGGGTTTTAGCTTGGTGATGACCCCAATATGGTATGTAGACTAAAGAAAGCTTTATATGGCTTAAAGCAAGCACCACGAGCATGGTACTCAAGGTTAGATACATACTTACATTAGCTGGGGCTTCGCAAAGGTATGGTGGATAGTAACCTGTATGTTATGACAGAAGATAGCAGTAAACTAGTTATTGTTGTGTACGTTGATGATATCATCTTTGGAGGACATTGCAATGACCTATGCAAACAGTTTGCGGAGAAGATGAAATATGAGTTTGAGATGTCAATGCTTGGTGAACTCTCATATTTTCTTGGTTTACAAGTGAGTCAACGTCAAAAAGGTATTTTCATCTCTCAGATGAAATACACAAAAGAAATGTTAAAGAAGTTCCAGATGGAAGACAATAAACCAGTGGGTACACCCATGGTTGTGGGATGCAAATTGAGTACTGATGATGAATCCCCCTCCGTTGACCAGACACGTTACAGATCAATGATTGGCAGTCTGTTATACTTGACGGCGTCACGACCTGATATTCTACAAGCAGTATGTTTGGTGGCTAGATTTCAAGCAAGCCCGAAGGAGACACATCTTTTAGCAATCAAACGAATTTTCAAATATCTTAGGGGTACAGTTGATTATAGACTATGGTACTCCAAAACTGATAAATTCACTCTCACGACATTTTCAGATGCGGATTGGGAAGGCAGCATTGATGATAGGAAAAGTACTAGTGGCGGTACTTTCTATCTAGGACAGAGTTTGGTGGCATGGCACAGTAACAAACAAGAGTCTGTTTCATTATTGACAGCAGAGGCCGAATATATTGCAGCGACAGCTTGTTGCACTCAGTTGATATGGATGAAGAGGCAAGTTGCAGACTATGGCATCATTAGTGCTGAACTAATTCCTATTATGTGTCATAATATGAGCGCCATCAACATTTCCAAGAATCCGGTGCAACACTGAAGGACAAAGCATATCGACATTCGATATCACTTTTTGAAGGAGAAGGTGACAGATAATGAGGTGAGATTAGACTTTGTCCCTACATCAGAACAAGTGGCAGATATTTTCACAAAACCTCTTCCCAAGGAGAGTTTTGAGCGGCTTTGATACAAACTTGGAGTTGTGACTCCAATTGCACAGTAGATAGCACATGTTTAAAGGGAGCTTCTAGATAGGGGGAGTTTCCATGACCCTTTGTACTTGTTGTCAAAGGGGGTGAAGTTGGTGTGTGTGTAAAGGGTTGCCAATAATTCCAAAGGGGGAGATTATTGGTCAACTGGGTCAACTGAGGCTTGCTGGAGTGGTGTTGTCATTTTTGACAACATTATTAGTCATATTGGTGATGCGACAATGGTATTTGGTGAGTTGGAAGAGCTGAAATGGTCAAACAGTCACCTACACAGTTATAAGGGTATTTTGGTCATTTGACAGGGTTACAAGGATACCCGCACTTGAAGAACACCATTTAACAGCATATTGAGTCCTTATATAGTGTTTGGAAAATGGAAGGAGCAGCAGGTGAAGGTTTCATTCTGTTAAAGTTCTGATTTCACAGGTTTATGCAATGGCAGTGAATTTAAGGTCATTTTTGAAAAGTTTAATGGAATTTATGGGTGAGTTGGTCTTCATGAGAAATGAAGTTCGTCAATTCACGGTTCCAACGCAACTGGTCTTGCATCATTTAAGTTTCATAGGAGAAAGTTACAGTTATTTCCGTGTCGATACGCAAAAATGGAGCAAATCTGGAATAGGCAAAAAGTTTTATACTTAGCCAAATTTTTTGGTCGCTTTTTTTAAGTGCTACTGGAGACAGAAGTTTCCCATTGTTTTATAAAGTTACAGAATCATGGTGGTCGTTGGATGTTGTTCATCATGTCATTTTTTATTGATCCGAACGGGCGCATCTCTATTGGCTAGTTCTTTGGTATTGGGTATAGCTGCGCTACATCGAATCAAGATCTCATTGAAACAAGTTGTCACCATATTTTGGAATGTGATCTCTCGGTCAATATTGCTATGCAGGTCGTGCCTTGCCGATTGTCACTAATATTTTTTAATATTACAATTTCACCCTCCACTTGCCATTTTTGTATCATTCAACTTTGGAAGGCAATATCTCTCTCATTCGGAGTCCAAGTAGGATGAAATTTTTTTTTGATTTAGTGTATTTTTTCAAGAGGAATACATTGGAGCCACTTGTAGAAGCAGAAAATGTAGAGAAAATTTTTTTATGCATAGAATACTTTAATGGATCGATCTGTGAAGCTGCAATGAACATTCGGATGTGTGCATCGACTCTCGAAGGGGTACTGCAGTAGACTGATCTCTGGAATACACAGGAGAGAGGTATTCTTTTATTTTACAAGTCCTATTAATTTTTTTTGGGGTTTGCTTATGTGTTGAAAACACCCCTAGTTTTGTTCATCTTTTGGGGAAGGGCTTGTAATTGATTTTCAATTTAACATTGTAATACCAATCAAGTTGGGGCTTGATTGGCTTTGGGGTTGTAGCCCTAGACTGTGTAGGATCATAATCAGAAGCAGGTGTTGTTGCACCTGGATCGTTGTAGCGATCATAATTTGAGTAGTGTATTGGGGAAATATGAAACCCTTTACGGGTATTCCTCCGGGGACGTAGGCACTTTGGCCGAACCACGTATATCTGGTGTCTTTGCATTGATTTTATTTTCAACATATACTTGAAGTGATTGTTGTGCAGAGTGGTGGGACACTGTCTGGTAGACCCAACCACATTGTAGTGTGTGGTGGACGTGTCTATGTGTGATTGGTAATTACGGGACTGCCCCGGCCAATCTTGAATTGCAATAGGTGATGTGTCGCCAATAAGTTGTTTGCTTGAGATTGGAAGAAAAATTATTGAGATCCATTGATTCACCCCCCTTCTCAGTGGCACCTGGGATTCACAATTTTTTTTTTTGGGTTCTGATTGCTTCTATGGATGTTCAGTTATTTGTATTAATTTTGTCCATGAGTTCATCACTTTTATCAAGAGATTTCACTTTTGATTTTCCGAATCCAACCAATCTTTCAGCTGAACTTTAATCTATTATTTTAGAAGCAGTTTGAAACTTAAATGATAGTAGATGATCCCCCCTTCCCACACCCTCATGTTCTTCCCATAACCTTTATTTTCTTTGATCCCAAATTTATAGGTATTTCAGTACAATTTATTAATCAAATGCTTTTTTTTTTCCAATTTTAGTCTCACAACAAACCAGTTTTAAAGAATCAACAGTTACAATTGGTCAAGCACAGAAATCAAGAAAATTGGTTGAAAACTCATGAATCGAACAGTCCAATGGCAGGAGTTTAATACATTTATCAATACTATCATTATAATTAACTTTGTAACTAATGTGGCTGGATTGAGTTTTTATTTGTTTTGGTTACTTGAAAGTTTTATTTACCAAAAAGATAGGGCAACTACAGGAATGAAGCTTTTAAGCAATAATGATAGGAATGAATTCTTTGTCTTTAAAATTTTTGAGAGTATATTGGCAGACATTATCTTCTTTAAGAGAACATATGACTGTAGATGACATTGGTGTAGTCTCCTTTTAACACATGAACCTGTGAGAAAGTGCTAGATGATTTTTATGCCTATACTAATGCCATGTCTACCCTCTGCAATAAATTTTCTTCAAAGAAATCTCATCCTCCCTTATAATTGTTGAGTTTCAAAATGTGCTGCTACTCCCTCGCAGATATCAGAGCTTTCAGTAAAGGATTTGAAATTGTCTTAGCCATATTATTCAGTACCTATAGTTATGTTGGTTGTGGACAAAGAATCCTAAAAGGATAGTCAATCAATTCTATTTACTTCTCTCTCATCCAATTGAGTACACTCTTAGCTGAAATTGTGTTACTAATTTTCTACTCTTTAGCATTAGCCCATGGTATCACCGTCTCTCCTTTGCATAAACCTCTTATTATCCCCATCCATTTTTCTTACATCCCTTCCATTCTTTGTCTTCTCTATCTCATGTGCACACGTGAAATTTTACTAGTATATATATATAGATATATATATATATATATTAAATTATCTATCATTTAGATAAATGAACACATTTTTATTATTGTAAACGCTTCCACACTCTTGATTTTACATTTTTCCTATAATGTAAATGCGTTTTCGTTCCACACTCTGATGTGCTTGTGAGTTTGTATTAAGTTGATTGTGATTCAAGCCACTGCATCGAGATCCTGGTAGTGGTTTAGGATGTTGGGAAACATCCTAGTCATATCAAAACCTTAGGGTGGAGTTGGGGTGTGACACGAACCCATAGGAAAACCCCCCAAAATCCTCAGTTCCTAATTTAGGGTTTACATAATGGGTTGGGTCTTGAATGGGGAAGAAGGTGGGAACCATAAGAGGTTATTTAGTCTCACAATGATGGCATTAATGCCATCTATTTGCAGTTCTCCCTTTGGGTTGGTGAAGCCCCATTAATGGCTAAACACTCCCAAACCCAAAACCCAAAATAGAATGAATAGTGAGAGAGAGGGAAGAGATGGGGGAAGGGGACACTCACCAAGTGTGGAGTGAGTTGAGTTTGGCTCCTCTTCTTCTTCTCTTCTTCGATTAGGGCTTGTTGTGTTAAGAAATTGCTCAGCAGTCCTTCGAGTGTCGTAACCTGCAAAAGACCCTGGGTGACAAAGGAGAACCGGTGTGGTTCCGGCCTAGGACTCTCCGATGCCTAAGTTAGATCTCTCTGAGCAAACAGATGAATAGTAGTATTCAAAATGAGTTAAGATGTCCCTTGATGGGGCTGTGTACCTTGCCATTTATAGTAGAGCATGGCAGTGTGGAGAGTCCCACTTGATGTAGAGTGTTTGCCGTAGGTGATAGAGTCCCTGAGTAGTAGGGCTTATCCTTGATAGGTTGTCTTCCTGTGAGACGTAGTGTCATGATTGACTTAGCATCCTTGGTGGATAGACCTCATCTACGTGGTAGATGAGGTTCCTAGTATATGAGTCCGTTTATACGACGTGACTCAATAGGCGGTGGCCTAGAGTCCTTGGTGATGCGATATGTGTCTCGTTGATGGTGGTGGCGACTATCGTGTTTGAGGGAGACTGTGCCCGGGGATGACGTGTTCGGGGAATCCGTGTCCCGGGGTCTTCACCCCAAGGGGGTTGGTGCCCAGGGAGGTCAGCGCCCCCAAAGGGGGTTGGCGTCCAAGGGTGGCCGAGCCCGATGGGGTTTACGTCCGTGGGTGTTGGTGGTCGGTGCCTGCGGTTGGTCCTTTATGGGCCCTGTTTTGGCTCCCTTCCTTGGATCGGGACACGTGGCGACCTCTGATTGGTTGGAGTGAATTTGGGTTCATCATTTGCCCCCCACTCTCTTGGAACAGAGTGCTCAAGAGAGTATCCTTTGCATACTTGTACCAATTAGGGGGTTCCCTATAAATAATCTCTTCTCTGAGGATGTGCCTATGAATTACTTAGTGAGGGAGAGGTTGTCGGTTCAAACCTCTCCTCTCCCATTTTATTTTATTTTCTTTTTGTAGATATATGCTCTTGTCTCATTCTCCCTTTTCACTTCTTCTATTTCTCTTCCTCTCTCTCTTGTTTTTGCTCTCCTTGCTTTTTGCATCTTCCACTTTTTCTTGGGCTTTGAGTTTGGTTACTATTCATTGTTCCCCCCATGTGTTTGTTCTTGGGTCACAATGAGAAGTAGTGTTCTCCCTTTGCTTGCTTGATACCTCTTGGCTATTAGCTTTTACTTGGCTTGCTTCGATGTGCATGGCTTAGTACTTAGCCTTGGCTTTGTGCTTGTACTCTCTTGCTTGTTGATCTATGTTTAGCTTGCCTTGGTTGATGCTCGTCCATTGTTCGCCATCCACCATCTACGCCCTGCGGTCGACGCTCATTTCATCTGCATCGGGCTCTGATTGGCGCCCATCACGGTTGGCGCCTGGCTTGCTCCTAACTCGATCGGCGCCCTTCTAGTTCGCGCCTGGCTTGATCCGCGCCCTTCTTGATCAGCGCCCTTCTGATCCGCACCCTTCTGATTCGCGCCCTTCTTGGTCCACGCCCTTCTTGATCCGCACCCTTCTGATTCGCACCCTTCTTGGTCTGTGCCCTTCTTGGTCCGCGCCCTTCTCGTTTTGCACCCTTCTGATTTGCGCCCAAGTGTCCGCGCCCAACGATCTGCGCCCAAGAGATCCGTGTCCAGGTGTTCACCTGATGATCTACGCCCAAGTGATCTGCGCCTGAGCCTGTTCGACGTCCGCGCTTTGGTCGACGCCTACCCGATCGCGCCTGGTATGTTCTTTTCTTTCTCTTCTTCTCTTTTCTTCTCTCTTTTTTTTTATGTTTTTTTTTATTTTTTTATTTTTTTTTTGATTGGCTCTGCATTGGTGGTTGCAGGTTGTCATCCCTCTCTTCTCCTCAGTTGCTTAGTCCTGGGAGGTCATCGATCTAAGTAAGTAGTTAGTCTGCTTCATTGTTTTTCTATGTCATCATCGGACGACTCTGATCCAACTACGGTCGTTGTTGGATCTGCTAAGGAGTCCTCTTCGGGGTTGTCATCCCCCGCGAAACATTCTTCTTCTCTGCCTTCCCCTGCTGCTAGTGATGGGGAGGAGGAGGTTTCTAGAGGTTCCGCCCCTAATAGGGGTCGTAAGGCTTCTAGAGCCTCTACTTCAGTCGGTGACCCTAGGAGCAAGTTGGCTCACATTTCGAGCATCTTGACTTCTTCGGACTTGGCATCACTTCGCCGAGAGTACCATATACCCTCCGAGGTCGTGCTCCGCGTCCCTGGTCCTGATGACTGCGCTTACTCCCATCGAGCGGATGAGGTCTGCCTTTACCGTATCTTCTTCACCCATGGTCTTCGTTTCCCTGTCTCCCGTTTTGTGGAGTTAGTGTTGGAGCACTGGGGTCTCACTCCTGGGCAGGTGTTGCCCAACTCTTGACTTGTCATTCTGGGTTTCTATGTGTTCTTCTTCCGGATGGGGCGTGCCACCACCATTCCCCTGTTCTCGTACTTCTATGTGTTGAAGAAGGGGGAAGGAGGGTGTTACCACTTCGCTCGTCGTCTCCCCAAGGGGTCACTCGCCGTGCTTGATCCTCTGGTGGGGATCACCAGCTCGGTGAAGTATTGGTGTTATACCCGCACCCCGGGAGTATAATTAATTATTAATTCTTCCCCGTGACGTGTAGTTATCACTGCCACTTATGCTGGTGAGTTGTTCTCACTGGTGGTCAAACCCAGCTATAAAATTATTGACCATAGTACGAGTTTGCTTGTGGAAACTAGTCGGGACCACGGAGGTTGCACCTTGACATGTCAGGGGTAAGTAGTTGACCAAATTTGTTGTGTGCTTACTGCCCTCTCAAAGCCCTCGAAGTGTGGTCCAAAGGCCCTGACCTCTTATGGTGGGAACCACCTTCCTACTCGCATCGGAGGCAAGGTTACTGGTTGCCTCCGACCCTGCATCCAATGCTGCTAACAAGGACCCTTGTGGGTGAGACCCTGTGGCTAAGGTGCTATTGGTGCCCTGCCATGTTTGACCCTACCCAAATAGACCCTAGGGTACACTATGAGGCCTTATCCAAACAGGCCATTAATAGTGGTTTTCTATAAGAGAGAGGTGGGTAGGACTATTCATTAGTCTTGGCTCATTTCTACCTAACCTAACCTAACCGTGCTTGAGAAGGGAGTTATGAAGAGAGGAGGCGGCAAGGAGGAGAAGAAGGAGAAGGAAGGGAAGAAGAAGAAGGAAACGGCTGCTGGGTTTGGAGCTTTAAAGAGGGTACATCGTGTGTACCTCAAACCAGGTAAGCCAAGTGCCCTTTTCCCCCATTTTTCTCTCTTCCCCCTTGCTCGTTTGAGCTTGGGTGGTTCGTTGGTAGCAGCCCCAAGATGGGGTTTTCCTTTTTGAAACCCAAGGGGTTAGCTCGAGTCATGTGTAGTTTCCCCTTATAGGATGCTATCCCATTTTCATTACAACCCTGTAAAGACCTCTATTTGACCTCTTGCTGAATCTATTTGATTCTAAAGCTTCAACCACCAAAGAAAACCCCAAATCTGGATTTTGAGCTTTTGATCCTTTAAACCCCCTTAAATCTTTGAATGTTGGGTGTTTCTAAGACCCAAATAGACTCCAAGACATCCCTCCCTTGTCCCTTGAGGCTTAGAGAACCAAATGGGACAACCCTGGGCTTTTAAAGACCTTGAAATCACACTTGGGTTGCATCGGAGGCAAGACTGCGTGAGTCCGATGTTTGCCTCCGATGTGTCCTGAGCCTGCAGGGAAGGTCGGAGGCAAGGTCGGAGGCAGGCCTGCTGAGTCCGACGTTGCCTCCGATGCAGTTTTTAAGGCTTATAACTTATGTAAACGGTGGGGTTTCTCTATGAGGTCTCCCCTACACTCTCTCACACTCTTATTCACTTCCATAGGCGCCAACATATGTGCAATGGGGTGATTTTGAGCGGGAATCGTTGCGCTTATACAAACTCCATTTGAAGTAATTGGTGAGTGGGTTTGGGTGACTGTTTGAGCTTGTTTACTATTGCTTATTCATGCATTTATGAATTATATTGTGACATTATCATTCAAGCATGATTGCATATTTGCATTTATTCTTATTCGATGATGATGATTTGGATGATATGGATTTGTGTTGGGTTACGGTGCCGGGAAGTACTGGCACCGGAACCCCCGTATTACGTGGAATTGTATATTGCATCTCATTCTTGCCTGTATGCGCCGTGTTGTGCTGGTACCCGGGTGTTAGATGGAATGGGACGTTGACACACCCGGATGTACCTCTCAACACGATAGGATTCATGTAGTATATCTGTGGTTAGGCTCAGTTCCCTATGCTACGACCCTTACCAACAGGGGTTTAGGTGTTGGGTAGCCAGAGCACCTGCTGCCTGTGGAGAGTTAGAGAGGCCAGGCCAGGGGTAGTAATGGTTATCGGGGTCTGCCTCTGGGTGGTGATGACTACGACCGGCGCGGGCTCCATAGTAATAATTGAGGTTGCATTGTGGTGAGAATGGAAGGATCCACAATGTCTTCCCGAGTTATTGCAGTAGCATATACCCATTGACTTAGCATTGTGTGTTAGGTGGTAAATGAATTAATAATAGCATGCACCATGGACTATTTGTGATTGTGTGATTGTGCATCCCCTTTCTCTCTCACTAGCTCGGTGGAGCTAACCCCCGTGTACACATTCTTTTTAGATTTGGATGCAGATGATTACTGTGGAGCCAGAGACCGTGACTGAGGATCATGGCGATGGTTGCCCATGATGATTGTGCCTACGGGTTGTACTGTTACTTGGGATCGCTCCCATTTTATTATTATTTTAGAGCATTGTGCTTTGTATAAACTTTTATGTTTTACCTTTTTGGTAGCTACTTGATGGTCATAGGAATTTTGTAACTATGTTACTTATTATCATTAGCCAATGAACATCTTATAATCATTTCATTTACGCTTTCGCAAACTCTGACCTGTCTTGGAATGTAATATTCCTTTGTCTTTCGTACTCTGATATTATTGTATTTTAATATTGGTTTATGACTGTGAGTTGGCCACTGCATCGAGATCCTGGCGGTGAGGTGGGATGACGCGTGTCACCCCAATCATACCCTGATATTGTATTCTATCCCTTATCGGGATAGGGGTGTGACAATTGGAGAGACCGCTTCTTTTTGTCGTGGTCCCCTGATGTGCCTTGCGATCTACCTGGGAGGTTATTGATGTCAAGGGGGTGAACCGCCCTCTTGAGTTGAATGACTTTGAGCGCGACACCCTCCAGCGATGTCAAGGATGCGACCTGTTCGACGTCCATCAGCTGGATTCCGAGGCCTTCTTATGCCTTTGGAAGTTGATCCTGGTAAGACATTTGGCTTCTTTGGTATTTGCTTATGTACTTTTCTTTCGTGTACCTGTTGGCTGACTTGTTTTATGTTTCTTGATTGTATATTGCTATGTAGTGGATAGTCGACCTGATCTTACTGTCTTTCGCTCGGATCTACAGAAGAGGAGTACTCAGACTGGCGGTGAGGTGGGATGACGCGTGTCACCCCAATCATACCCTGATATTGTATTCTATCCCTTATCGGGATAGGGGTGTGACAACATGGTATCAGAGCAATGATGCTCTGCACCAACCACAGTCTTGCGGACTCTTGATTTACTCTCCACAATTAGGTTCTAAATTAAAAATCTTCAAGAACATAAATGATTGTGTGCAGACATAGGAGAAGACTGATTGTGGTGAAACAAGGACTTAGAAGATAATAGGTAACATGGAACTTAGGACTTGAACCATAGGCTGTTAAGCTACAACAATGTAATTGCTTGGTTGAGTCTTAAGTAGGTCATAGATGGGAAATTATATGCTATAATTCATAAACACTAATGAATCAATCATAACTAAGCACAATTATCAACAATGAATTAAACAAGAAAGAATTAATTAACTACATAGAGATACATATAAGATTAATTACAAATATCTAATTGTTCCAAATTTTCTTGGGAGGCAATCATATCCTTCCTATTTCAACATTCATTATTTCATCTATTCCAATAAAAACATATGACTCCATCCTGCTCAATCAAGAGATACCAATCTAAACACCATAATTGTTCCAGATTCTCTGTTTGGGCATAACTGTGCCTTTCCCAACTCAGAATGCAAGACCCCATTTGTTCCAACTCAAACATTTGATTATGTTCATCTCAGATTAAATATACAAGTCTACCATTTCTAAAAGTTCCCAGTTGTTCATCCTAAGACAAGAACTAGAAGAACTGATCCGGGATAACTTCAATTTGTTGAGAGAAAGTTGGGATAGTCATTTGCACCACCGCCACCATCGCGACCAAGAAAGGTGTTGATATCATCTACCCCTCTCTCGATACCCTCTAGGCGCCGAGTCTGGTCGAAGAGTTGCTTCGTGACCTCATCGAAGCCATCCACCACTCGTAGGTTCAACCGCCTTATGGTCGTCAGAATGTCAATACCTCCCACCTGATGAAGGTATAGGGATTCCTTCTAGGTGAACAATAGGTCTTTGCTCCTCCAATGGACATGTTGATAACGCCGATCAAGCTGTCTGCGATGAAGGCTATAGGAACCCCCTTGACATATGAGACAACCTGATAATTTTGTATGCCCGGGTTCTCGGTGTCCAGATTTGTATAGAAATGGCGAATGAGTTTCAAGTAGTATGGTTCAGGAAGGTTGAGAATGTTGGTCCACCCCAATGCCTCAAATCTCTGCCCCACCTTGTAAGCTTGAGATCATCCAACACTACATCCCGCCCTTCCATTATATTTCTGAAGCGGAAGTAGTCTCGATAAAGCTCTTGGTCCTCTATCTTTTGGAACCATAGTGGATCTAGGACAGTTGGTGCAATTTGTTCTACGCATGTACGTCGTGTTCTTGGAGCCATTGATTGTTTTAACCTGCAGCCAAAAGCCAAGTAGATAGCAAAGTAATACCTTGAATATTAAGGCCTAAGTAGATGATCAATGTAAGGTTATGGGGTTTAAAACCTAGCCTTTGATTCTTTTTTCAAGGCAATTAAGTTACAGCAGGATTCTTAGGCTAGAAAATTCTGATTTTTTTATCAAATTGTGATCTAAGAAGTTGGAGAAAAAGGAAAGGCATGGCCATTATGTGAATGACATGATAAATAATGAAGATTCATGGTCATAATATGCATAAAAAGTAATATTTTATACAAAATAGTGGGTTCAAGCAAGAAATGGGTTTATTCAATCATGGAGCATGCCTTGAACTTCAAAGAAAATTTTCAGATTTTGTGGTTGAAAGTTTGAATCTTGGGAAACAAGTAAATATGATTTGTGACAACTTAGAGAATGTAAGCTAAGCCCTATCTAGTAAGACCGAATCAAATATGGCAAAAGAGAAGAGGAAAGATTCTAAGGATTTTATCAACAATCATGTATACAAGGAAATATGTTTGAAGATAAGACAATGTGATAATTTTCTATGAGATTTTATGGCATGTAAAAGAATTAGATTTGAACTTGGAGAGTTTTCCCAAAATATTGTGAATTGATAACTTTACCACAATCAAAACCTGAACATAATCCTAGTAAAATTCAACTAGACTTGACAAACATAGCAACAATCTCTAAAATGCTTGCAAAGACTTGAAAATTTATAAAAGATGCAATAATCAAACAAGGATCCAACAACTTAGTGTCATCGATCAAATAGGGCTTGATTTACACCTAAAAACCCTAGTTCCGACCAATCGATTTTGGCATGGACTTGGTGTACATGGCTATGGGATTACAAGCAAAATCAAGACATGATCACAACTTGAGATGATTCATCCCAAATCCAAGAAAAGAGGAAGTAGAAATGGGAAGAAAGTCATATCATGAACAAGTAAGAGTTGAACCTTGAGGCTTAAGATTACAAGAAAACCACCTAAGGGGAGCTTGAACGAAAGTCCCTGTAGAGCTTTTTCTCCCTGCGGTTATGTCCTTTTCTTTGGAGCCAAAAAATGCGTTTTAAAACTCGTGGCTCTGTTTTGTTAAAATTCTACGAACAGACGAACGAACGGATCCACTTCTCGTGAATCCGCTCTGCACAAAACTTGAAATTATCATTTTAAAACTGTGCGGATCAACGAACGGATCCACACTCATGCGTCCATCCGTAGATCTGTTTGACTTCAACTCTCTCGGCCTTTGAGACTTCTGAGATCGGACGAACGAACGGATTTGCATTCCACATCCGCCCGTTAGTCCGCTCTACCTATTTTCACGGAGGAGCCACGAATGCACCCGGAGTGCTGACGTCGCTCGTGAGTCCACCCGATTTTCTTTTAAGATTTTGAGCCTATGTTGGAGACCTTTTGACCACACCTATATGTGATGATCTTGTGCCTATACCCTAGATCGGACACCCCTGTTGTGTGACCCATTTGTGGGGACCACATGAGTCTAGTTAATACCTTGAAATTGAAAGAGGTTAGGACTTGTACCCGACTGGGCCAGCTAATAAGAACTAGCAGGCATTGGTAACCGCTGTGACTCCTCTCTTACCTAAAAGGAGAAGAGTTACCCTTGAGGATGAAGATCCTTAGACCCTATGAATGTAAGGACTCAAACCTTATGGATAGGGAAACCTAAATCTATGCGGGTAGAGACCCTTAAGGTGGTGCGTAGAATCTAAACCTGTGGGTAGGTACTAGGAAAGGAAAGTAATAGGCTGGTTTGGGCTGTTTATTTGAGTAAGCCATGAAGGTCACGTGTATTTGGAAGTCACTCATAACACCTCAAGCTAGTGATGACTCTATTTGGACTTTACTTGGTCCATCCAAACCTTGTTTAGACTCATAGAGAAAGTCCTACACCGTGATTCGACTTTCCAAAGAAAGGACTTAGCGAACCGTACCTGAGAACTTCTTGTTCTGGTGGATTGACCTAGATGACAGATATGTCCATAGGAATTTGAATGTAATTATTGAATCTATGCCTACATATTGGTGTGATATATATATATATATATATATCCCTTAGAACCTTGGACTTGTGTGACTAGAGTGATTCTCTGGTACTATAAGTATGACTTACCTCGACCTTGCTGGGAAACTAGTTGGAGCCCTGACCTTGGTTGACCAAACCTTAGGGTAATGAATAATGAATTTAATGACCGAGTAGGTTAATTTATTGAGACCTGCTTGAAGAGTTGACTTGGACCAAAACTATTAAAGGGTTATTGGTTCTCGAAAGAGGACTGATGTGGACTCTTCCTTGTGGGATAACTGTGTAGTAGGTTTAAAGGTTGTGAAAGTTGAAACTGAAGGATGTAATAAGACCTTCTCCAACGACAGATATGAATGGGGTAATGGATCACCAAATGCGTTCCCTCCGTACTGGGAGTGAACAATAGGAGATTCCATCAATATTCTAAATCATTCTAAAATTGGGTTAGGTAATGAGACAACCAGATGTGAAAGCCTTCAGAATGTAAACCCTATGTTGGGTTATGGACAGGTTAAATCCTGTAACCCAAGAATGACCAGAGTAGTGAAGGCTAGAGTGGTATCACCTGATCTGGAAGATCTAGGGAACCTTTGTTCCTTGAGACTTAACTTAGTAGTTGGAACCCTGTTTTCCTAGGGTTATTGTGAACCACACCCCTGTGGTAATTTGACCCTGTAAGGAAAAGAGAATTGTGGAACCTGACTTGCTGTGACATGTAGGCACTGCCTCATCTTGACTCGACCTTTGACTTAGTTTAAGATGTGGGTGACTTGGGATGTTGTTATCCAACAGCCCTTATCACTTGAGACCCTAGCTGCCTCAAATTTCGGGGACGAAATTTCTTGTAAGGTGGGGAGAATGTTATACCCGCACCCCGGGAGTATAATTAATTATTAATTCTTCCCGTGACGTGTAGTTATCACGCCACTTATCTTTGGTGAGTTGTTCTCACTTGGTGGTCAAACCCAGCTATAAAATTATTGACCATAGTACGAGTTTGCTTGTGGAAACTAGTCGGGACCACGGAGGTTGCACCTTGACATGTCAGGGGTAAGTAGTTGACCAAATTTGTTGTGTGCTTACTGCCCTCTCAAAGCCCTCGAAGTGTGGTCCAAAGGCCCTGACCTCTTATGGTGGGAACCACCTTCCTACTCGCATCGGAGGCAAGGTTACTGGTTGCCTCCGACCCTGCATCCAATGCTGCTAACAAGGACCCTTGTGGGTGAGACCCTGTGGCTAAGGTGCTATTGGTGCCCTGCCATGTTTGACCCTACCCAAATAGACCCTAGGGTACACTATGAGGCCTTATCCAAACAGGCCATTAATAGTGGTTTTCTATAAGAGAGAGGTGGGTAGGACTATTCATTAGTCTTGGCTCATTTCTACCTAACCTAACCTAACCGTGCTTGAGAAGGGAGTTATGAAGAGAGGAGGCGGCAAGGAGGAGAAGAAGGAGAAGGAAGGGAAGAAGAAGAAGGAAACACTTGGGTTTGGAGCTTTAAAGAGGGTACATCGTGTGTACCTCAAACCAGGTAAGCCAAGTGCCCTTTTCCCCCATTTTTCTCTCTTCCCCCTTGCTCGTTTGAGCTTGGGTGGTTCGTTGGTAGCAGCCCCAAGATGGGGTTTTCCTTTTTGAAACCCAAGGGGTTAGCTCGAGTCATGTGTAGTTTCCCCTTATAGGATGCTATCCCATTTTCATTACAACCCTGTAAAGACCTCTATTTGACCTCTTGCTGAATCTATTTGATTCTAAAGCTTCAACCACCAAAGAAAACCCCAAATCTGGATTTTGAGCTTTTGATCCTTTAAACCCCCTTAAATCTTTGAATGTTGGGTGTTTCTAAGACCCAAATAGACTCCAAGACACCCCTCCCTTGTCCCTTGAGGCTTAGAGAACCAAATGGGACAACCCTGGGCTTTTAAAGACCTTGAAATCACACTTGGGTTGCATCGGAGGCAAGACTGCGTGAGTCCGATGTTTGCCTCCGATGTGTCCTGAGCCTGCAGGGAAGGTCGGAGGCAAGGTCGGAGGCAAGCCTGCTGAGTCCGACGTTGCCTCCGATGCAGTTTTTAAGGCTTATAACTTATGTAAATGGTGGGGTTTCTCTATGAGGTCTCCCCTACACTCTCTCACACTCTTATTCACTTCCATAGGCGCCAACATATGTGCAATGGGGTGATTTTGAGCGGGAATCGTTGCGCTTATACAAACTCCATTTGAAGTAATTGGTGAGTGGGTTTGGGTGACTGTTTGAGCTTGTTTACTATTGCTTATTCATGCATTTATGAATTATATTGTGACATTATCATTCAAGCATGATTGCATATTTGCATTTATTCTTATTCGATGATGATGATTTGGATGATATGGATTTGTGTTGGGTTACGGTCGGGAAATCGGCATCGGAACCCCGTTACGTGGAATTGTATATTGCATCTCATTCTTGCCTGTATGCGCCGTGTTGTCTTGGTACCGGGTGTTAGATGGAATGGGACGTTGACACACCGGATGTACCTCTCAACACGATAGGATTCATGTAGTATATCGTGGTTAGGCTCGAGTTCCTATGCTACGACCCTTACCAACAGGGGTTTAGGTGTTGGGTAGCGAGCACTGCTGCTGTGGAGAGTTAGAGAGGCCAGGCCGGGGTAGTAATGGTTATCGGTGCGCCTGCGGGTGGTGATGACTACGACCGGCGCGGGCTCCATAGTAATAATTGAGGTTGCATTGTGGTGAGAATGGAAGGATCCACAATGTCTTCCCGAGTTATTGCGTAGCATATACCCATTGACTTAGCATTGTGTGTTAGGTGGTAAATGAATTAATAATAGCATGCACCATGGACTATTTGTGATTGTGTGATTGTGCATCCCCTTTCTCTCTCACTAGCTCGGTGGAGCTAACCCCGTGTACACATTCTTTTTAGATTTGGATGCGGATGATTCTTGTGGAGCCAGAGACCGTGGATCGAGGATCATGGCGATGGTTGCCCATGATGATTGTGCCTACGGGTTGTCTTGTTACTTGGGATCGTTCCGTTTTATTATTATTTTAGAGCATTGTGCTTTGTATAAACTTTTATGTTTTACCTTTTTGGTAGCTACTTGATGGTCATAGGAATTTTGTAACTATGTTACTTATTATCATTAGCCAATGAACATCTTATAATCATTTCATTTACGCTTTCGCAAACTCTGACCTGTCTTGGAATGTAATATTCCTTTGTCTTTCGTACTCTGATATTATTGTATTTTAATATTGGTTTATGACTGTGAGTTGGCCACTGCATCGAGATCCTGGCGGTGAGGTGGGATGACGCGTGTCACCCCAATCATACCCTGATATTGTATTCTATCCCTTATCGGGATAGGGGTGTGACAATTGGAGAGACCGCTTCTTTTTGTCGTGGTCCCCTGATGTGCCTTGCGATCTACCTGGGAGGTTATTGATGTCAAGGGGGTGAACCGCCCTCTGGAGTTGAATGACTTTGAGCGCGACACCCTCCAGCGATGTCAAGGATGCGACCTGTTCGACGTCCATCAGCTGGATTCCGAGGCCTTCTTATGCCTTTGGAAGTTGATCCTGGTAAGACATTTGGCTTCTTTGGTATTTGCTTATGTACTTTTCTTTCGTGTACCTGTTGGCTGACTTGTTTTATGTTTCTTGATTGTATATTGCTATGTAGTGGATAGTCGACCTGATCTTACTGTCTTTCGCTCGGATCTACAGAAGAGGAGTACTCAGACTGCTCCACCTGGGGTTGGTTCTTTTGTTGTTGATCCTCCAGTTCCTACTTCTTCTCCTTCCGAGGTCGCTGGGACTAAGCGGAAGGGAGGCCCTGACCCCCTGGCCCGGTGAGGACTAGACCGCGGGTTATCCTTTCACGGTAATCTCATACTGTCACTGCTCCTGGATCCTCTGTTCCACCCCCTTCTAGAGGCAAAGGGGTGGTCTCCTCTTCTTCTGACACTGTTGCTGATCCATCCACCTCCTCTCCTTTGGTGCTACCTTGGGATCTTCAGCAGGGAGCGACGTTGACCAGTCGCGGTGTATGCCGAGAGTGGCTGGATATGGGGAGGCTTCTCGATGAGCGTTCAGTCCTACAGGGGTTTATCGATGCCTTCCTGACATAGTCCCTCTACCAGGTCATGGCTTCTGTGAGTTGTACTTCTCACTCTTTTGCTTTTGGTGTTGTTATTGTTCTTGTACTTGGGATGATTCTTTGTGGCTATATTGCTTGCAGGTCCAACATCGTGTCACGGAGACGGTGCTTCATCTGGAGAGTCATGCCTTCCGAGAGATCCAGCTGAACCATAGGTTCCAGGGCTTGGAGAAGGAGCTTCAGGGGCATAAGGTTACCCTAGAGGAGGCCGTGGCACAAGAGAGGAGTGTGGCTGAGGAGCTCAGGGTGGCGTCTGCTGCAATGGCCAAGAGCTCATCTAGAGCTCGTGCCCTGGAGGAGGAGCTTCGCGCCTTGAGGCGGAGTCATGAGGTTGAAGTGTCCGAGGCCGGGGAGAGAGCAGTGGCAGCTTATCAGAAGTCTCCTGAGATCACTGCGTACTTTTATATGTACAACCAGGAGATATATGACATAGGCATCCGAGACTTGGCGGTCCGCATTCTGGAGACGACCCCCGACTATGATTTCTCTGGGTTCCTGGAGGTCACCACGTTGTTTCCTGCGACTGCGGCTGTGGCTCGTGCTTCTTCGGAGGGTGACGTTGTGGCAACGAAGGAGGGGGTAGTCTTGCTAGAGGAGAGTGTTGCGCACCTTGCTGAGGCTGATATGATGTCCCCCGCTGGGTCGGATGTCATCCCTTCGTCTGATGTACCCTGAGTTGATAGGTGTTTTTTTATTTTTGGATGTTGAACTTTGGATTGTGATTACTTTTGGATTGTATGCACTTAACTTTTTATCTTCTTCAATGTGGATGTTGCATGTAGGTAATCCTTGTTGCTTTGACGGTTTTCTTACCTTTGTAACCCCCAACGGTCTGTAGTTCTTAGTGATGTTTACGCCTTGGCGGTCTACGGACCTTGGTGGCCAACGGACTTTGGCGGCGTAACGCCTTGGTGGTCATCGAACCTTGATGGCCAACAGGCCTTGGTGGCATAACGCCTTGGTGGTCATCGAACCTTGGTGGCCAACGGTCCTTGGTGGCCAATGGGCCTTGGTGGCATAACGCCTTGGTGGTCAACGGACCTTGGTGGCATAACGCCTTGGTGGTCAACGGACCTTGGAGTGGTGGCAATGATCCGGTCGAGTAGTAGAAGATGAGTATTTTCGAAACCAACTCTTTACTTCAATAAAAAATTTCAAATTATTCTTGAAACAGTGATGCCATCTACTACTACTGCTACTACTACTGTTACCACTACTGTTACTATTTTACTGCTGCTATTGGTGGTGGTGCTGTTCTGCTGCTGTTACTTCTACTGATAGTACTTCTTCAGGTGTTCTGAGTTCCAGGTACGGTCTACCTTCTTGCCCCCCGGAGTTTTCAAGCGGTATGTCCCTGGACGTATCTGTTTGGAAACTATGTATGGTCCTTCCCAGTTTGCTGATAGCTTCCCTTCTTTCCACGGCTGCGATGCACTTGCCCTCCTTGGGACTAGGTTCCCCTGGTGAAATAACCTCTCTCGCACCCTGGCGTTGTAGTATTTGGCTGTGCACTTCTGGTACGCTACGTTTCTCAGGAGTGCATGCTCTCGTACCTCATCCAAGAAGTCTAGATTTGCTCGTAGTCCATCTGTGTTGGTCCTTTCGTTGAAGTGCAGTACTCTGTGGGACATGGAGAGGACCTCTACCGGTGCTAGTGCCTCTGTGCCATATGCTAGGCGGAATGGGCTTTCCCTTGTGGGTGTTCTTACTGTGGTGCGGTATGCCCACAGGACACTCAGTAGTTCTTCGACCCACTTCCCTTTGGCTCCTTCTAGTCTTTTCTTTATGCCATCCAGTAGGGTTCGGTTTGTTACCTCCACTTGACCATTGGCCTATGGGTATGCTACCGAAACAGGCCGATAGTCAATGTTATAGCTTTAGCAGAAGGCTCTGAACTTGGGGTTGTTGAATTTCTTCCCATTGTCGGAGACTATGATTTTTGGCACACCGAACCTGTAGATGATCTCGTCATGGACGAACTTCTCAATTTCATTCTTTGTGATCTTGGCTAATGGTTTGGCCTCTACCCACTTGGTGAAGTAGTCGATGGCAACCACCAAGTACTTGCGGTTGTCTGATGCTGCTGTGAAGTCTCCCAAGATGTCTACCCCCCACATGGCAAAGGGAATAGGGTTGAGGATCGATGTCAGTTTAGTGGCGGGTAGATGGGGTACCGGGGCGAACAATTGACATTGCTCGCAAGCCTTGACGTATTACACCGCTTCCTCTTGCATTCTCGGCCAGTAGAGTCCTTGTCGAAGGACTTTGTAGGCTAGATGTCGTCCTCCCATGTGGCTTCCACAGATCCCCTCATGTACTTTTGCTAGGGCATATTGGGCTCGCTTAGGTCCTAGGCACCGAAGCAGTGGTGCTGTGGCCCCCCTCTTGTACAGTACTCTGTACAGGAGGGTGTACTTTGCAGCTCTCATCCTTATCTTCCTTGCTTCGACCTTGTCTTCTGGTAAGACGTCGTTCTGTAGGTAGTTGAGTATAGGGTCCATCCAGCTAGGGCCTTCCTCAATTTTGTTGACTTGCTTCTCCTGGTATGTTGGTTCATGCAATATTTCCACGTACATTGCACTAGCCAAGTTTCTGAGTTCACCATTGCCTAGCCTGGACAGTGCAACGACGGTGGCATTTTCTACCCTGGGAACTCAAACCATCTCGAACTTCACGAACCCCTCGATCAATTCCTGAGCACGTGCTAGATATGACGCCATTCGCTCGACCTTTGCCTCATAATCTCCATTCACCTGATTTACCACTAGCTGGAAGTCACTCCAGATGTATAGGTGTGTGACTTGAATGGCTTTGGCCACCCAGAGTCCAGCTAGTAGTGCTTCGTACTCTGCTTCATTGTTGGATGCTGGAAAAGCGAACCGAAGAGCATATTGGATTCGAAATCCTTTGGGACTGGTGAGTATGAAACCAGCTCCGCTTCCTGTGGCGTTACTCAAACCATCCACGAACATCTCCCATGATCCTTGGTCTTGGTCCTCTAGTTCCTCTGCTTCTACCTCCGTCTCAAGTAGGGTGCATTTGGCGATGAAGTCCGCTAGAGCTTGGCCTTTAATGGCCGTCCTGGGTTGGTACTTGATGTCGTGTTCGCTCAGTTCAACCGCCCAGGTGATCAACCTCCCGGAGATGTCTGGCTTGTGCAGTACCTTCTTCAATGGTAAGTTGGTGAGGACTGTGATAGTATGGGCTTGGAAGTAAGGTTTGAGCTTCCTAGCCGCGATCACCAGTGCATATGCTACCTTCTCAATCCTTGTGTACTTGGTCTCTGCATCAATTAAGACATGGCTGACATAATAGATGGGTCTCTGTATCTTACCCTCTTCTTTTAGTAGCACTGCGCTTACTACGACGGGTGTCGTAGCCAAGTAGATCTGCAACTCTTCATTGGGTTCTGGGTGCCCAAGCAATGGTGGATTCTCGAGGTACACCTTCAGCTCTTCAAATGCTTTTTGGCATTCCTCTGTCCATGTAAAGTCTTTAGGACTTCAAAGGTTCTTCAACGTCTTGAAGAATGGCAGGCACTTGTCTCCCGACAGTGACACAAACCTTGAAAGGGCAGCAATCCTTCCATTCAATCTCTGTATTTCTCTGACTGTCCAGGGTGGTGCCATCTCTTGGATGGCCTTGATCTTGGATGGGTTGGCTTCTATTCCCCGTACTGAGACCATGAACCCCAAGAATTTTCCTGACGTCACCCCGAAGGCGCACTTCGCAGGGTTTAGCATCATCTGGTTCCTTCTCAGCATGGCGAACGCTTCTTCTAGGTCGGTCAGGTGTTGGTGGGCTTGGACACCTTTCACGAGCATGTCATCTATGTACACCTCCATATTGCGCCCAATCTGTCCTTCAAACATCTTATTGACCATCCTCTGGTAGGTGGCCCCTGCATTCTTCAATCCGAACGGTATAACATGATAGCAATAGTTCTCCTTGTCCGTTCGAAAGGCGGTGTAAAACTCATCATCCTCATGCATGAGGATTTGATTGTAG
This sequence comes from Telopea speciosissima, assembly GCF_018873765.1. NCBI lineage: Eukaryota > Viridiplantae > Streptophyta > Magnoliopsida > Proteales > Proteaceae > Telopea > Telopea speciosissima. Next base: position 4,065,670 of record NC_057921.1, read on the forward strand.
CCAGAATAGGCATCCATGAAACTCAGCATCTCATGTCCGACGGTGGCGTCGATCAGCAGATCGATCCTAGCTAATGGGTACTCGTCTTTTGGGCATGCCTTGTTCAAGTCAGTGTAGTCGACGCACATTCTCTACTTCCCATTAGGCTTGGGTACCATGACCACGTTTGCGAGCCAGGTAGGGAACTTCTCTTCCCTGATGAACCCTGCTCGGCTCAACTTCTCGACCTCTTCTTTGATGGCTGCCTGTCGGTCGAGGGTGAAATTTCTTCTCTTCTGCTGGATGGGCTTCCTGGTTGGGTCTACATGCAATCTATGCTCTGCTATGGATCTGGGTATGCCTGGCATGTCTGCAGTTGACCATGCGAAGACATCCATGTTAGTCTAGAGGAGGTGCCCCAGCTCTTCTTTCTATTCATCGCTCAATAATGAGCCAACCTATAGGACCTACGAAGGGTCATCTTTTCTGAGTGCCAGGGGATGAGGTCCTCCACCGGTCTTCGTCTTTTTTCTGTCATTTCATCTCTCTGGTCACTGACCAGGTTCTCTACGCATAGTGCCATCCCCCGTGTGTTACCGTTGTTCTTCTTCACGAAGGTGGCATAATAGTCTCTGGGCTTCTTCTGATCACCTCGAACTTCCCCCACTCCGTTGCTAGTGGGGAACTTCATCTTCAGGTGGAGTGGAGACACCACACCTCTAAGGGCTATCAGGGAAGGTCGCCCTAGGAGGCCATTGAACAACACCACGGACCTAACAACCATGAAGTTTACCATGATGGTCACCTGTCGAGGGTGCTCTCCAAAGGTGACGGACAGCTCTATGGTGCCTCTGATGGAGGCTGTGGCGCCAGAGAATCCATGGAGGTAGGTGGGCTCTTGCTTGAGTTGATCGTCTCCGAATCCAAACTTGCAGTAGGCTTCAGTGAGAGTACATCCACGGACGCCTCTGTGTCTATCAGTACCCTGTGCATGGGTTGGTTGGCTATCTCCACCTGTACTACCAAGGTGTCCTTATGTGGAAAGCTCACACCTTCCAAGTCATCATCCAAGAAGGAGATCACCATCTCGGTCTTGCCATCTTGCTTGGCTTCTCTGCTACTCCCACGAACCTGGCATGGGCTTTGGCCTTCCTGGTTGATTCTTGCCCCGGTCCTCCAAGTATGGTGAGGATGGGGGCTCCCTTGGTGCCGCTGGGCTCTACTACATCTCTTCTTTCATCAGTGCGGTCTCTCTCCCTATCTTGGTCCGCTCTTTTTTCTTCCCGCCTTGGTTCTCTTTCTCGGTCACGTCCTCAATCTCCTTGGCTCGAACGGCCATCACGTCTCCCCTTCACGTACTTGTTCAAACTCCCTACTTTCACAAGGCCTTCTATCTCCCTATTCAGTTGGTAGCAGTCTTCCGTGTCATGCCCATAGTCCTTGTGGAAGAGACAGTACTTGTTGGGATTATGCTTCTCATGTCCTGCTAGCATGGGTCGTGGCTATCGAATTAGGTCACGGTCCTGGATCTGCATAAGGATTTTGGAACCTGGTGGTGTTCAGCGGTGTGAACTCTGGATTGCCTGCTCTCTCACTCCTCTCTGGGCGACGGTCACTTCTTCCTATTGGGCGATCGCCCTTCTCTTGTCGACGTTCAGTCCTCGACCTCTTACTCTCTTTACAGTCATCTGGTGCTGACCTCCTGCTGTCCTGTGGCTTGGCTTCAATTGCCTTCTTCCGAGCTTGTACTATCTCGGCCATGTTGGCAAACTCATTGCATCGTTCCAAGAGCTCCTTCATAGTCCTGGTCTCATGACATGCCAGGTCCTTGATCAACTCCATGTCTCGGATGCCCCCTGCCAAGGCGGCATGCTGGGCCTAATCGTCTAGGTCTCTGACTTCTAAGGACTCCTTGGTGAACCTGCTGACATACTCCCTGAGGGACTCCCCAGGATTTTATATCACGTTCAGTAGATTGACTGTGGTCTTCTTTTGCTTGACATTGCTCTAGAAGCGGGTCACAAACTGTTCGTATAGTTCTACAAACGACCCAATCGACCGAGGTCGCCGCACCCTTGAGGGATGCAAGGAATGCTCGATAGGATACCACGTCCGATCCACCATATAGCGTCATCATGCCATTGAAATAGTTGATGTGGTCATTAAGGTCGGTGGTACCACTGTAGAGTTCAAAGGTGGGTAGCCTGAACCTGGATGGGAGTGAGGCTGACATAATCTCTTCTGAGAAGGGGTGTTGTCCAGGGATTGAGTGTGTCTCACCCTTGGTCTGCTTCTTCAACCCTTCCAGCTTCTCGTCCAACTCTCGGAGTCGCTTGTCTAGCTCTTCATCCCGCGTTTGTCCTTCACGTCTGACTGGTTGTTAGCTGCGAGCTAGTTCGCGTCCTCTCCTGGAAGTCCCCTCCCGTCTTGACTATTGGCGAGATGGTGAAGGGTCGCGTCGTGATGAATCTTGTCTTGCTTCATGGTAAGTCCGGCTTTGCTCTGGCGTATAGCTTCCTCCTAGTCGACCATCAAACACCGACCTCTGGATGGACCCTTCAGGATTAGGTACCACGGATCGGTGCGATGGTGTTCTCCCCTGATTTGACCTTGCTGGAGGATCCGTCGATCTCCCCCTAGGTTGGGAAGGCTCTCCCAGCTGCCTAGTGTGCCTCTCTGATCTGTCACCCCTGGGAGGGGTCCTCCTGGGGCTCTGTTCACGTCGAGGGTCCGTCCTGCGATGGTGTGATGTTGCACGCTGCCTCAGGTAGTCATGGAAGAGTCGTTGATCCTCGAGGATCTGTCACTGTAGGTCATTGATCTGACCCATAGTTACTGGGGCATTGGGGTCAGGTACCATCTCCACCACCACTTCGTTGTTGGGTTCGACCACCGCAACTTGATCATCGTCTAGGATCTCCCTCTCCAGAGAGACATGGTCCTAGTTATTGACTCTGTGATGTGAGCTCTCTAGAGGAGGTGATCCATTCCCCTCCCTCGGGGCATTGTTGGTGGAGGGAGCGGTCTTCTTGCCTCGTGGTGCCATGGTATGAACAGTTATGGAAACAAGCTAGTAAAGGTAATGGCTAGCGTCGTTCCCACAGACGGTGCCAATTTGTTGCGTCAAGAAATCGCTCAGCGGTCCTTTGAGTGCTGTAACCTGTAAAAGACCCTGGGTGACAAAGGAGAACAGGTGTGGTTCTGGCCTAGGACTCTCCGATGCCTAAGTTAGATCTCTCTGAGTAAACAGATGAATAGTAGTATTCAAGATGAGTTAAAATGTCCCTTGATGGGGCTGTGTACCTTGCCTTTTATAGTAGAGCATGGCGGTGTGGAGAGTCCCAGTTGATGTAGAGTGTTCCCTGAGTAGCAGGGCTTATCCTTGATAGGTTGTCTTCCAGTGAGACGTAGTGTCATGATTGACTTAGCATCCTTGGTGGATAGACCTCATCTACGTGGTAGATGAGG